>NC_045604.1:84225938-84825938 GCF_009762305.2 Zalophus californianus
GGATAAAGTAGGCAGGCACTCACAGAATGTCTTCACTGTGGCTCTGCCCTGGATTCTATGTTGGTTTTCAAAGGGAGTCAGTCACAAGGACATGTAACCTCTCTTTCGTCAGATTTTGGAAGGTTTCTTTTTCTTTTTTTTTTTTAAAGATTTCATTTATTTATTTGACAGAGAGAGAGAGAGCACAGGCAGGGGGAGGCAGAGGGGCAGAGGGAGAGGGAGAAGCAGGCTCCCCGGTGAGCAGGGAGCCCGATGCAGAGCTTGATCCTAGGACCCTGAGATCATGACCTGAGCTGAAGGCAGACGCCCAATGGCTGAGCCACCGAGGCACCTCTATTTTTTTTTTTTTTTAGGTATATATATATTTTTAAGTGCACTAAAAACTAAGAACATTCGACCAACTTATTTTGGAAACAGGGAAATATGCCTGAACTCTTCCCACCTAAGAAGCTCGTGGCATTCCACCTTAATAAAGGTATGGTGGGCTTTGTGGGTGAAATCCAATCCAGGATGCCCACTGTTAATCCTTCCTTTCCAAGAAGAGCATTTCAGGAAATGTGTCAGGAAAAGATAAAAAAAACCTTCCAACTTACGGGGATACAAAATCCTTTTGTATGAGGAAAGCTGAAATTCCACACAGGTACCACAGGATATTATGCATACTCCAATCGAGCAAAATGTCCATTACTGCAAACATGGACTGTTTCCAGAAAACATCATAGCGTGGTTTCCCATCTCCTGTATGGCTAAGGCCCCAAGGTCTATGAGTTAAAGCCGTTACTACATTCTGATCTGTTTGTCTCATCTGAAAAGGAATTTTGGAAATTAAAATAAGTATCATATCTTAAGTCCAATACCTCTCATTTTTCTTTAGATTTAGCCAATGTTACTTACTCATTCTGATGAAGTGGCCATAATGGTGCCCTGGCCCCCATGTCTACTAAATAGACATAAATCCTTTGAGTAAATAATGTAATGGATGTAAAACATTTAATATACAGTATAAATAAGAACACTTCCTTCACGAAGTCCTTATCTTTAAAATGAGTAAACTACAATCTCAGGGTCAAATTTTCATAATGTCACAAGACAAACTTTCGGTTGGTTATCAATTTAAACTTTGGCCAGATATAAGTAATTAGAACTCAGTGAGGATGGAACTATGATCATTTCCAGATGGGCTGGTTAGCTTTTGATCCTTTCCAGAGAAAAATGACTGAGAAAGGCTTGTTGGGGGGCGGGGGGAGTGGGGTGAGAAGGAAGTGAGGAGAGCAGAGAGAGAAGTAGGGGCAGGGGTTGGGGAAGGACAAGGAGAAACAGGAATATGTGGATGTTTCACTCTATGCTCTGTGCTCCTCTGGACAATGTAGCAAACATTTTGAAGGCCTCTGTGCTCAAGTAAGATTGGGAAACACTGATCCAAATGTCTGAAAGCCCCATGACCCTATTCATCTCAATGACAGTTTATATGTGGATAGGTTCCACCCTTACTGTAAAATTTTAAATGCATACTCTTGTTGGTCACTGTTGAAGAATGCTACAGAACCAACACATTATCTTGGAAACTGGTAAGTAAAGGACAAGATTAGCATTTATTTGCCAAATGCATAACTAAATAGTAAATGACAGTTTCTTTCTTTATTTTTAAGTAGGCTCCACGCCCAATGTGGGGTTTGAACTCACAACCAGCCAGGCACCCCTAAATAATATATGAAGAAACGATAGAATTAAAATATTAAGATTTTGCAACCCCTAGTAAATTGAGAGCTGGCCACTGACGTTGCAAACAACAACACAACAACAAAAGAGTTAATCAGATGTTAAGTGTCTCCTGATGAAAAAAATACCCTCACCTATGAGATTATCTTGCCGAGAATAATTGAACCTCCACTAATCAAGCCTTTTGCTCTCACTACTGATTTATAGGAAATATATACAGAAAAAGAATGTGTTAAACTGTATCATGACATAGGAAGCAAAATCTGGACTTGGGTAAACTCTACAAAACAACCTGGTTTCTTCAATAAATACATCACAAGGGGGGGTAAAGGAGAACTTACAGGTTCTAAGATTTAAATTATAGTATGTAGTCTTTAGCTGGGTCCTGATTCAAATTAACAATTATGAAAAACAAAAACCCGTTTATATTTCTGAGACAAATAAAAATTTATATATTGACTAGATATTTCATGATCTTAAGGACTTAGTAATAGTTTTAGATGGGGTAATGACTGTATTGTGGCTATAGTTTTTTTTAAAAAAGGGAATCACTTTTTAAAGATACTTAACAATTTTTATGGATGAAATGATGTCTGGAATTTACTTCAAAATAACACTGGGGTAGATGAATGGAGGTATGGATGAAACAAGCTGGATCACAGTTAAACGGGGGCTTATTTTACTACCATCGACTTTTGTGCATATTTTAAATTCTCCATCATTAAGAGTTGTTTTTTAAAAGGTATATTCTATTACTTAGTGAGATGAAGAGCTACATAATTCTTTGTTCTGAGAATGTTTACTAATCTGAATGAGCCTGTAAACAATATAAAAGGAGCTTAAAGAGGAATCATGGTATTTTAAAATGTGGTATGAGTTCATTCTCATTTCTGAATTTCTCTTGTTAAAATAGGAATTTTTATTATTATTATTATGTTCAGTTAGCCACTATATAGTACATCATTAGTTTTTGATGTAGTGTTCAATGATTCATTAGTTATGTATAGCACCCAGTGCTCATCATAGCACGTGCCCTCCTTAATACCCATCACCCTGTTACCCCCTCCCCTCACACCCCTCCCCTCTGAAACCCTCAGTTTGTTTCCCAGGGTTCATAGTCTCTCATGGTTCATCTTCCTCTCTGATTTCTCCCCCTTCAGATTTCCCTCCCTTCCCCTATGGTCCTCCGTGCTATTGCTTATGTTCCACATATGAGTGAAACCATGTGATAATTGTCTTTCTCTGCTTGACTTACTTCAAAAGAGGAATTTCTTAACTGAAATTCAGTTCCATTTAACCGGCATCTATCTTATGCTTACTTGGCCCATTTCTATTATCACCATCAACTAACACAGTATTATGTACAATACAAATCCTGAATTTTACCTTATAGATAACTTCTGGCAAGAAAGAGCAGACGATGCTATTATTGTATAGTTGAGGAAACTCCTTATATATTTTCTTTAGAGCATCAGTAGCCTGCAAAGCATAGAGATTCATGTATTTAAATGTAAGAGTCCCAGCCAATAACTATTACATGCTAAGTACAACCCTATCAAAAAAATCAGAACTTTACTAATATATGGGGATGCTGAAAGGAGTATTGGAAGATTCCATCATCCATTTGGATCCTTCTTAAATTCACATCTACAGCAGATAGGGGGAAAGTGGGAGTACTGTTGCTTTACTATTCTGTTGAAAGGCTCATCCCTTTTGTCAGACTTTTTGGAAAGCACGGCAGGCGGCAGGCCAGTTGAGGCTGGAAGCAAAATTTTAAACCTTTTCCTTATAACCCAGTTTAGCCACTAGGAAAAGTCTTTTTATACCCACAACTCTATTATCCTCTGCCTTTCCTGGCAGAAGCATGAGCCAACCAGCCTGGGAACTACTAAGTGTAGATGTTCTCGGTCCAGGGGACTGAGAGGAAATGGCATTCATCACCAACATGGAGGCAGGAATAATGGGATAAGGGAGGAACTGGGAAGAGCTTCCCAAGGTGAAGAGAAGTTTCTTTTTGTAGTAGTCTCCAGTTAAATGAATGAAGAAGAAATGATTGAACTAAAATACTGACATTTTGTAACCTCTAGTGAATTAACAGATTTGGCCATTGAGCATCAACAGCAGCTAACAAGAGAGGTGACTAGGCATTTGGTGGAATGTAATGTCACTATATTATAATTCTTGAAATATCACTAAATTTTGGAAAGTCACACATACCTATAACCAAATGTAAGCAACAAAATGCATTCCAAAGAAGAAAAAAGGACATAGAAATTACTCATGTCCTGTCCCCCCTTCACTAATGTGACGGAGTGTGAGCTACAGAGCCAAAGCTGTTGTCTTGCTGTCTGAACTAACATAGGCCTTGTATCTGACTCTTCACCTACATTATTTATTTAATTCTTATAACAACACTGTGGACATTTGTTTTATTATTCCCACCCCGCCCCCTCCCCCATGAGGAAACTGAAGCACATCAAGGTTAAGGTTCACTGTAGTAAGTGAGAGAGTTTAATCAGTCTGTTGGACTCCAAAGCCCATAATCTTGGCTCCTGTGTTCTACTAGCTCCAATTTGCTACACTTGGTCCTTTACCCTACCATTCTGGTGAATTAGATCACTATGTTTAATGTTGCCCAAACCATCTGTGAGCACCCAACCAGAAAGCTCAAATAGCTGGATTAAAAAAATTTTTTTCCTTCTTTTTTCCCTTTATTCTAAGGATAAGCATGAAGGTCAGTACACCATGGGTGAGATGTAGGACCTATCAGGGATCCCAACGTGGGCAGTATCATCAACAAAACCTGAGATGCTCATTAAAAATACAAGTTCCTTGATCAAGTATCCTAGACATTTTCAGAATTTCTTCTCTATGTGATATGGCCCAGGAATTCGTACTTTTAATAGGTATTCCTGGTGATTCTGATGCAGACTGACTGGAAAACCTAGATGTATACAACTATACATCAGAATACCAGAATGTACCAGAATAATAAATGAGCCAGAGCATCATTCTCCTTTCTTCAAAAATGAGAGTTTCCTGTGCTCAAGTTAGAATATATACTTAGGCTCTTATTTCAGGTTTTAACAACTATTTCAACTACATCCCAGGATGAATAAAAAAAATTGACATCAGAATTCTCCACCAGTAGATGGCCATTACTGATTATAACTTGCAAGGGAGAAAAATACCTGTAAGTTGTCCAAATGCAGAAAAAAAGTATTTGTACTTGAAAAGCTGGTTATAAGTGAACAAATGTAATCTAAACCATATTTTCCCATTGATTTCCATTGGGAAATAATATATTTCCAATAATATATTTTTGTGAATAAAAGTATATGTTCTAAAATTTAAGCAAAATTTTATTTAGGAATGTCATACATATTTGAAAAAATTATAGTAATTTTACCATAAAAGTATAACTACTCAAATCATAGAATAACAAAACTATACATAAGGGATAGAAATCATACAGGAAGGATGACTCTAAGTAAAAGATAAATATCCTATTAGCTGTCAGAAACTTTATGTATGGGAGTTCTCTTTAAATTCAGTCCACAGTTGTCCATCTAAAACCATTAACTTATAGCCAGATGCAACTGGTCTTGTGTCTAACTCCTGAATTCTTTCTTATAAGGTCAGTTGAAGTGCCTCTTTATGGTTTATTTATTATTTTTTGTAAATACTACTTATGCAAGTAAGAAAAACCCAACTCTATTTTGTATTAGTTATAGAATATCAGGAGTTGTTCAAAGGTTCCATCAAAGGTTAAGAGTTCCATAATTTACTATTTCCTTAAAGATGTGATTTTTGCATTATAAACTTCTAATAAGCAAATATAATTTGTAAAAATAATTTAAGAATGAGAAGTAGCAAAATCTATAGTTGGTTTTGGAAATGACTAGCAATTAAATAAGAGGTCTTTTCAAAAAAGTGAAGTCTATGGTATAAACTGTACCATATTTGCATGGCCCTTGACATCAAAGAAGATTGTGAGGTTATAGTTTAGGCACTCTGCAACGGCTTCTCTCAGGGTAGGGATCTTTTCATCAGGGAAATCATTCCTATAAGAGAGGGAAAAGGAATAGTATATTGTAGGAAAGAGAAAAAAGATAAAAGTTTAGTGAACAGACGTTTGACAAATGTCTCCCAACCAACAGAAAAGAGTGTTTTCCCTAACTTCCTTTCTTTAAGCATACTGAAGTCTAAGGATAATTTACTTAATGTCCTTGAACCAGATCAGATATCCTTGACCAAAGAATAGCAACAACAACAAAACCACTCGATTTTTAAGAAATCGCTAGATTTATAATATAATTAGGAACTCTACTCACCAAAGGGCAGAGTACTTCTGGAGAACTTGAGACTTAAATTTAAGACTGTAATTGCCCTACTAGAACCTTATGCAGGAGAAATTCCTAGGAGTACATAAATCTGTTCACTGTATTGTTGTGCACTTAAGTGCAACTGTTCAAAATAAATGTTTATACATAATTCTCTGATAAAGAAAAGGAACGTTAAGTGCCCAACTTATAAGAAATCAGCTTTTCTCACATAATGAAATTTCATTCTATATGACTTAACTTATACTTACTCAACTATATAATTTCAAGTGTAATTCTTGGTATAAAAAAATATAAAGATAAAGATAATTTGAATAGTACAGGCAATTCTGCCAGCCATTCTATTCCATGACTATTCCTTGGGAGTGAGAGGTGAGACACTGACTTTGCTATTCCCTTGGCCAGTCTTAGTTTCTATGGCCCCCACTCAGGATGAGCATCTAACCATATTGAAGATAATTCTAGAGAAAATACCTATTTTTCCTACAACACGGTCCATAAACGCAAGCCAGTGGCTTCACCTGGTGTTCAAACAAAGAAAATGCAATAAGTTCCAATTGGAGGACAAAGACTGGCTATGTTAAAGACATTAAGATGGTATACTGACACCAATATTGCACTTGTTTCTTTTGAAATGAGAGAGGTGTTTAATTAGTCCTTCATGTCTCTTTTTCAATACAGATTAGAAGTAGTAAAAAAACAAAAACAAAACCTAGGTAGAATGATGCAGTGTAACATAGTAATTGGTAGCATTACCCAGAGGATGGTTCTCATTTGATTTTCCTTCTCTTTCTAGAGGTTTTTTATGTGTTTAAAATTTTTCACATACTCCTTTCTTTAAAATGCACTGGAGTATAAGGAAAAGTGAATGGTTATTTAGGTGTATTAATGAGGGAATGAGTAGTTTTTTATATATGCTCTGTTGTAGTTACACTAAATGAAAGTCCTAAAACAAATTAAGGTATTACTTAATGTGTGTATTAATAGGTTCAAGCCTATTAACATACAAAAGTCAATTAGCAAATCAAGACTTATAGCAATGCCTCAAAGGTGATTGTAAAACTTCTGTAAAAGGTGCCCCCCCGCCAAATCATTCAACTTCTTTAACTTGGAAACTTTATAAAATTATGGAATATGATCATGAAGAATTTAGCAAAGCCAATGGTCTTTTTTACTAAAGTTAATGGCCCCTTGTAATTTTAGACATTGAAGAGAATCCACAGTTTGGATTTTATTTAAGGGTAGCAGCTTACATGATAGACTCCAACATTTTCATACAGTGGTTTCTCTCCTCCACAGATTTCCAGAATCATTACAGGTAATTTTTGATGAGTCTGGCTAAAAGTTTATCAGTTTTGTTGATCTTTTCAAAGAATCAGCTTTTGGTTTCATTGATCTTTTCTATTGTTTTTTTAGTCTCTAGTTCATTTATTTCTGCACTGATCTTTATTATTTCCTTTTACTCACCTTGGGCTTTTTCTTTTCCTAGTTCTTTGGGTGTAAGGTTTGATTGTTTGAGATAGGCCTGTATTGCTAAAATTCCCTTTTAGAACTGCTTTTGTTGTATCCCAAAGATTTTGGATTATTGTATTCTCATCTGTCTCCATATATTTTTTTAATTTCTTCTTTGATTTCTTTGTGGACTCACTGGTTGTTTAGTAGCATGTCATTTAGCCTCTGTGTGTTTGTGTTTTTTTTTCCAGCTTTTTCTTGTGAGTGATTGCTACTTTCATACCGCTGTGGTAAGAAAAAATGCATGATATGATTTCAGTCTTTTTAAATTTATTGAGACTTGTTTTGTGGCCTAACATGTGATCTATCCTGGAGAATGCTCCATGTGCACTTGAAAGAATATATACTCTGTTGTTTTTGGATGTTATGTTCTCTATATATCTGTCATGCCCATCTGATCTAATGTGTCATTCAAAGACAGTTTCATTACTGATTTTCTGCCTGGATGATCTATTCACAATATCATGCCTTCTTAAAGGATTTTATGGGTGATGATGACCCTGAGCATTTTTTGCTTTAATTGTTGACTTTGAAGCTGACCTCTTAGCTGCAATGTCTCTGTAATATTAAAACTAGCATTTCCCTCGCAGATAACAGAACAATGAAATATCTGAGTATTGCAAAGAGCAATTCCAGCAGCTTACACTCAGAACTTTCAAGTGTTACCAATACTCTTTCTAGATTAAATTATAATTTCCTTTGGTTGACTTTTCTTTCAGGATCCTAGGAAAATAAAGTCTGAATCATCTGTTAGGGAGGACTATAACATGACCACTAGGTCAAACACTTAATACTCAAAGAGTATTGATCATTGTCGAGAGAATGATACAACATGAGTAACAGTGAGCATACATTTTTCAGTATTACAAAGAAGAGAGGGATTTAGATAATCATATTCCAAAGTATATTACCCAGTATACTCATTCCAACGTGTTTATAGCTGTTTATGGTGGGAATGGTGTGGGTTCTGTAGTCATACATCTTTGAGAAACATTAAAGGTAATAACTGATTGATGTGGACTGTTTATCCCTAAAGGGAACATCTAGAGTATAGTGCTTGATCTTAGTTGATCATAGAACTCTTTTCTTGTGGAATATCTTATAGGACTAATTCTGAGATACAGATATATCTATAAATCTCTTATATATAAAATTTATAGGATAGTACAAAGTAACTGTCTAATGTTACTAATGTTAGTGACTACACAGTGTATTGTCTTGAGAATAATTCCCAGGCCAAACCTGGCCACAGTGGGAAAAGATGAAAAACATCCATGCCATATTTCAGTTGTTCCTGGCACCCTGCTCATTACTTGGGAAACCTGTACATAGTTCAAAACAAAACACAACAAAACAATTCCCCTGGAGCAGAAGATGCCAGTGTCTTTAGAAAGTGCCAGTGTCTTTCTGTGATCCCCAACAGAAGATGAAAGGTACGTTTAAGTGACAATGAACCACTTACCTTAACCTGTGATTTGCTGCAGGATTAAGCTTCCTAATTTGTTCAAATGTCAAATCACACAATCGACCAGTGCCATCAGTCGTCCTATCGACTGTGTTATCGTGCATTAAGATAGGAATCCCGTCAGAAGTAAACTCAATGTCCAACTCCACACCTGTTGCTCCATTCTTAGCTGCCTTAACAAAAACATCAACAATATAAATAACAAGTGGCCACAGATGTCACTTTACAATCTACATGCTCAAGATGACCAACAGTGCTAGCTAAGTGGACAGTGTCTCTTACTGATTCCTTCTCCTCCTTATACCAAATAGCAACCCACCCAGTTTCTACTTTTCCTGATAACCTTACTTCAACCTGCACACTTAGGGATTCCTCAAACACTTTAAATTCCCCAGTCTTGGGCACCTGGGTGGCTCAGTCAGTTAAGCGGCTGCCTTCAGCTCAGGTCATGATCCCAGGGTCCTGGGATTGTGTCCTGCATCAGGCTCCCTGCTCAGTGGGGAGTCTGCTTCTCCTTCTACCCTTCCCCCCTGCTCATGATCTCTCTCTCACTCTCTCAAATAAATAATTTTTTTTAAAGATTTTTATTTATTTATTTGACATAGAGAGAGAGACAGCGATAGAGGGAACACAAGCGGGGGGTTGGGAGAGGGAGAAGTAGGCTCCCTGCTGAGCAGGGAGCCCGGTGCGGGGCTTGATCTCAGGACCCTGGGATCATGACCTGAGCCGAAGGCAGATGCTTAATGACTGAGCCACCCAGGCGCCCCATAAATAAATAAAATCTTAAAAAAAAAATAAATTTCCCACTCTTCCCATTCTCACAGTAGTATATGGGAAAATTTCTGGAACTTAAGTTTTCTCTGGTTGCTTTAACTCTATGGGCCATTAATGGCTTACAATTACAAATATTTAGACAAATTCCACTGATTACTACACTCTGTTTGGTACAGCATCTCTGATGATTCCCCAGTGTTTGATGATTAGCTGTATATGCACCACTTTGGCATAAACAAGAGGAGTCATGTTTTTGTTGGTTTAACTCCACCCTCTGTAACGGGAACACCAAGCCTGCTTCTAGGGGACACTACATTTTGTTTATATAAGCAGCACTGGCTGTTGGCCAACAAGCTGGTAAACATGATAAGGTATACTGGAATTTATCTAAAAAGAGAACTTGAGCATGTTCCTCTGAGACACATGACCCAACGTTTGCTTCCTTGGCTTCTTTGTCACAATGAAGACATGAAATGCTCATTATGATCAAGATTTTAAATTTAAAAAAATCTTAATTAGGCAAACACACACAGCAGTACATAGCAAAGAAGACTTAACAGATGTTAACATTTTGCCACATTTGCTTCAATCTCTTGCTGCCCTAAAACACAGTAATAGTTACTATTTACTGAGCCTTTTCTATATAGTCAGGCACTATTCTAAATGCTTTAAATATATTAACTCATTTGATTCCCACCACCCTTAGGTAGTATTAAGATTCTCATTTTCAGGTGAGGAAACAGGAATTAAGAGACTTGCTCCGGGCTGTACAAAGTATGACGTGGTAGAGGCTGCACTCTTAAGCACTATATATTTATTACTGACACTACAAGTACCGGGAGATTTCTCCCCCTTCCTCTCCATCTTAAAGTTGATGTGCATCATTCCTGTGTCATTCCCTTAGAAGGTCTTCATATATTCGCTACACACTTAAGTACCCAAGTACCCGGAAACAGCGTACAGCTCTGTACTAATGCACAGCAGGCATTCAATAATTGTTAGCCATTGTCATTTATTGTGTTCTTTTTAACACATTTTTAGTTTTAATACAGTCGAATTTATCAATCATGTCCTTTATGGGCATAGATTATTCTCTTTTATTTAAATCCTTCCCTACCCCCATTTATAAAGGTACAATACAACTCTTTTTTTCTTCTAAGCTTCAAAGTTTGATTTTCATATTATGACCAAGATTTCTTCCTCTAAAACCCCAAATCCATCACTCACTGGCTGTATCATCTAGTTACTTATCATACTCTAGGTTCAGTTTCATCATTTTTAAGATGATACTTTTCGGGGCATCTGGGTGGCTCAGTTGGTTAAGCGACTGACTCTGACCAACTCCTGATTTCAGCTCAGGTCATGACCTCACGGTTGTGGATCAAGCTCTGTGTCAGGCTCTGCCCTCAGAGCAGAGTCTGCTTGAGATTCTCCCTCTCCCTCTGCCCTTCTCCCTTTCTTAATGTGTGCACACACATATGCTTTCTCTAAATAAAATCTTAAAAAGAAAAGATGATACTTCTCTAATGATCTTAAGAGACGTAAGGATTTAGAAATAATGCATTTAAATTACCAAGCTTGGTGCCTGGCTCAAAGCTGGCACTCAGCATAAGCTATAATGATTCAAAAAAACCCATCTCAGTGAAAAAGTCATTAAAATAGTGCTCACATCTTACACTGGTTAAAAGGTGTATCTTTTTACAAGATTAAAATGTATCTTTTCTAAGTTAAAGACAGAATGATGCACTGGTAAATTAACATGGGTTTTATCATTTAAGACATACAACAAGGTCACATTTTCAGTATTCATAGTGCATCTCTCTCACTGTAACACAAATGTTATCCTTATTCCCTGAGGCCAGCACTATAATTGGTTCAATTATATTTGTATACAGTAGGGCCATCTCTATTTGGTTACAACACAAAAAATGACAGTGATAAGACACTAAATTTTAGCAAGATTACTAGAACTAATGAGTTCATTTATTTGTCTTTTCTGAGTAGTTTATTAAGGCCCCAAGCAAAAGCTTTATAAAAGAACCACCATATTAGAGTTTCTCAGACCATATCTTCTAATGACTGCATTCAACTTTCTTTACCGATACTTTTTTTTTTTTAAAGATTTTATTTATTTATTTGACAGAGACACAGTGAGAGAAGGAACACAAGCAGGGGGAGTGGGAGAGGGAGAAGCAGGCTTCCTGCTGAGCAGGGAGCCCGATGCAGGACTCGATCCCAAGACCCCGGGATCATGACCCGAGCCGAAGGCAGACGCCCAACGACTGAGCCACCCAGGCGCCCTCTTTACTGATACTTTTGTTATTCCAGTTATAGAGACAAAAAGATAAACTCCTGTATTAAATTCACATATTAGTATACAATTCACATTCATCTTTTAATTTAGAGAAATTCCTTATAATAGTATTTTTTCTTCTAAACATACAAATCTCATATAAACTGGTTTACAAAAATATTGTAATTTTATTAAAAATGAAAAATTTATTTAAAAACTATACTAATAGTTTATTTTTTTAAAGATTTTATGTATTTATTTGACAAAGAGAGAGATAGGGAGAGCACAAATAGGCAGAGAGGCAAGCAGAGGGTGAGGGAGAAGCAGGCTCCCGGCAGAGCAGGGAGCCGGATGCGGGGCTCAATCCCAGGACCCTGGGATCATGACCTGAGCCGAAGGCAGATGCTTAATGACTGAGCCACCCAGGCGCCCTAAAAACTATACTAATAGTTTAGTAATAGAATAGCACAGTGTAGTATCAATGCTTGCCTTGGGGCAGAGGTGTGAGTGGGGGGTTAACTCCAAAGAGCACAAAGGAACTTTCTGGGGTGATAGAAATGGATTAAGGTGATGGTTACCCAGGTATATATATTTATCAAAACTCATCAAACTGTACATTGAAAATGTCTGCCTTTTATTGATGTAAATTATACTTTGATAAAATTGATTTAAAAAGTATTTGCTTTAACAAATTTGTTATATTTATATGGCTTTTTAAATGTTTCACTGAAAAGTATCTTTTCAATATCCAACCTTATACAATAACTTCATACACAGAAAGAACTTAATTTGTGTTTACTGACAATGAAGAAAACCATAGATTCCACTATTAGAACACAGAATGGCACAATGTTTTTTGGTAGAGATTTTTCAATCTGACGAAGTTCAGAATCACAGCTTTCTTCTTCTTTTTAGCTTTGAGACTATTCACATACCATGTAATTTACGTTTAAAGAGTACAATTCAATGGGGTTTTTTTTGTTTTGTTTTTTAAAGATTTATTTGTTTTTTGTTTGTCTGACAGAGAGAGAGAGATCACAAGTAGGCAGATAGGCAGGCAGGCAGGCAGGCAGAGGGAGAGGGAGAAGCAGGCTCCCCACTGAGCACGGAGCCTGATGCCGGGCCCAATCCCAGGACGCTGGGATCGTGACCTGAGCTGAAGGCAGATGCTTAACCGACTAAGCCACCCAGGAGCCCCTGGTTTTTTAAAAATTAAATTCACAGAGCTCTGAAACCACCAACACAATCACTTTTAGAATGTTTTCATCACCTCAAAAAGAAATCCTGTGTCCTTTAACAGTCAATCCCCATTCCTGGCAACTACTAATCTACTTCTATCTCTATGGATTTGCTCATTCTGGACATTTTATTTAATAGAATTATATAACATGCAGTCTTCTGTGACTGGCTTTTTTTCTTTCACTTAGCATGTTTCTAAGGTTCATTCATGTTGTAACATGTACCAGGACTTCATTCCTTTTTCTTGCTGAATATTATTCCATTGTATGGCTATATCACATTTTACTTATCCATTCATCAGCTGATGGATATTTCTGTTGTTTCCACTTTGGCTATTAATAATGCTATGAACATTTCTGTACAAGTTTTTGCATGATGTATGTTTTCAATTCTTTTAGATATATGTATATATCTAGGAGTTTTATTGCTGGATCGAATGGTAACTCTGTGTTTAACCTTTTAAGGAACTGCCAGACAGTTTTTCCCACCAGCAGTGTATGAAAGTTCCAATTTCTCCACATCCTCGTCAACACCTGTTATTGTTTTCTGTTTATAGCTACCCTAATGGGAATTCCATTGTGGGTTTGATTTCCATTTCCCTGATGACTGATAATGTTGAGTATCTTTTCTTGTGCGTTTATTGGCTATTAGAACATCACATTCCTTCCAAAAAAAAACTTATTGAGTGCCTACTAGATATCAGGCAATGTTCTAAGCAGTGAGGAGAAAGTGGTGAACAAGAAAAAAAAGGATCATGGATCTTATATCTCACTAGGGAGAAACAGATTACAAACATGTTACATGTAAATTTTGATAGTGATAAATGTTTTGAAAAAGAAAATAAAGGGTAATGTGAAGGTTAAGGCCAGTGGGGGGGTCACTAGACAAGGCAGTCAAGGAAGGCCTCTCTAAGAATATGACATGTGAGCTGAGACCTTAATGGTTAAGGGAGCTAACCATATGAAGATCCAGGGGAAGAGTTTCCCAAGCAGAAGAAAGAGCAAGTATAATACAAAGACCACAATGTAGGATGGAGCCACAGAGAATGTTGATTGTCTACCCAAATCTATTCCCCTTCTTCTTCCCCACTAATAGAGACCTGTTCTTTTTTTTTTTTTAATGTTAATCACCATATATTACATCATTAGTTTTTGATGTAGTGTTCCATGATTCATTGTTTGTTCATAACACCCAGTGCTCCATGCAGAATGTGCCCTCTTTAATACCCATCACCAGGCTAACCCATCCCCCTACCCTCCTCCCCTCTAGAACCCTCAGTATGTTTTTCAGAGTCCATCGTCTCTCATGGTTCGTCTCCCCCTCTGACTTACTCTTACTGACTTCATTCTTCCTCTCCTGTTATCTTCTTCTTTTTCTTTTTTCTTAAAATATGTTGTTATTTGTTTCAGAGGTACAGATCTGTGATTCAACAGTCTTGCACAATTCACAGCGCTCACCATAGCACATACCCTACCCAATGTCTATCACCCAGCCAACCCATCCCTCCCACCCCCCACCACTCCAGTAACAATCAGTTTGTTTCCTGAGATTAAGAATTCCTCATATCAGTGAGGTCATATGATACATGTCTTTCTCTGATTGACTTATTTCACTAAGTATAACACCCTCTAGTTCCATCCACGTCGTTGCAAATGGCAAGATCTCATTCCTTTTGATGGCTGCATAATATTCCATTGTGTATATATACCACATCTTCTTTATCCATTCATCTGTCGATGACATCTTGGCTCTTTCCACAGTTTGGCTATTGTGGACATTGCTGCTATAAACATTGGGGTGCACGTACCCCTTCGGGTCCCTACATTTGTATCTTTGTGGTAAATACCCAGTAGTGCAATTGCTGGATCGAATGGTAGCTCTAATTTCAACTGTTTGAGGAACCTCCATACTGTTTTCCAGAGTGGTTGCACCAGTTTGCATTCCCACCAACAGTGTAGGAGGGTTCCCCTTTCTCCACATCCCCGCCAACATCTGTCGTTCCCTGACTTGTTAATTTTAGCCATTCTGACGGGTGTGAGGTGGTATCTCATGGAGGTTTTGATTTGGATTTCCCTGATGCCGAGCGATGTTGAGCACCTTTTCATGTGCCTGTTGGCCATTTGGATGTCTTCTTTGGAAAAATGTCTGTTCATGTCTTCTGCCCATTTCTTGATTGGATTATTTGTTCTTTGGGTGTTGAGTTTGATAAGTTCTTTATAGATTTTGGATACTAGCCCTTTATCTGATATGTCATTTGCAAATATTTTCTCCCATTCTGTCGGTTGTCTTTTGGTTTTGCGGACTGTTTCTTTTGCTGTGCAAAAGCTTTTTATCTTGATGAAATCCCAATAGTTCATTTTTGCCCTGGCTTCCCGTGCCTTTGGCGATGTTTCTAGGAAGAAGTTGCTGCAGCTGAGGTCGAAGAGGTTGCTACCTGTGTTCTCCTTTAGGATTTTGATGGACTCCTGTCTCACCAACAACATGTTTAGGTCTTTCAACCATTTGGAGTCTATTTTTGTGTGTGGTGTAAGGAAATGGTCCAGTTTCATTCTTCTGCATGTGGCTGTCCAATTTTCCCAAAACCATTTGTTGAAGAGACTTTTTTCCATTGGACATTCTTTCCTGCTTCGTCAAAGATGAGTTGACCATAGAGTTGAGGGTCCATTTCTGGGCTCTTGATTCTGTTCCAATGATCTATGTGTCTGTTTTTGTGCCAGTACCATACCGTCTTGATGATGACAGCTTTGTAATAGAGCGGGAAGTCCGGAATTGTGATGCCACCAGCTTTGCTTTTCTTTTTCAACATTCCTCTGGCTATTCGGGGTCTCTTCTGGTTCCATACAAATTTTAGGATTATTTGTTCCATTTCTTTGAAAAAAGTGGATGGTATTTTGATGGGGATTGCATTGAATGTGTAGATTGCTCTAGGTAGCACTGACATCGTCACAATGTTGGTTCTCCCAATCCATGAGCATGGAACGTTTTTCCATTTCTTTGTGTCTTCTTCAATTTCTTTCATGAATATTTTATAGTTTTCTGAGTACAGATCCTTTGCCTCTTTGGTTAAATTTATTCCTAGGTATCTAATGGTTTTGGGTGCAATTGTAAATGGGATCGACTCCTTGATTTGTCTCTCTTCTGTCTTGTTGTTGGTGTATAGGAATGCCACTGATTTCTGTACATTGATTTTATATCCTGCTACTTTACTGAATTCCTGTATGAGTTGTAGCAGTTTTGGGGTGGAGTCTTTTGGGTTTTCCACATACAGTATCATATCATCTGCAAAGAGTGAGAGTTTGACTTCCTCTTTGCCGATTTGGATGCCTTTGATTTCTTTTTGTTGTCTGATTGCTGTGGCTAGGACTTCTAATACTATGTTGAATAGCAGTGGTGAGAGTGGACATCCCTGCCGCGTTCCTGACCTTAGGGGAAAAGCTCTCAGCCTTTCCCCATTGAGAATGATATTCGCTGTAGGTTTTTCATAGATGGCTTTTATGATATTGAGGTATGTACCCTCTAACCCTATACTCTGAAGAGTTTTGATCAAGAAAGGATGCTGTACTTTGTCAAATGCTTTTTCTGCATCTGTTGAGAGGATCATATGATTCTTGTTCTTTCTATTGTTAATGTAGTGTATCACGTTGATTGATTTGCGGATGTTGAACCAGCCTTGCAGCCCAGGGATAAATCCCACTTGGTCGTGGTGAATAATCCTTTTAATGTACTGTTGGATCCTATTGGCTAGTATTTTGGTGAGAATTTTTGCATCCATGTTCATCAAGGATATTGGTCTGTAATTCTCCTTTTTGATGGGGTCTTTATCTGGTTTTGGGATCACGGTAATGCTGGCCTCATAAAATGAGTTTGGAAGTTTTCCTTCCATTTCTATTTTTTGGAACAGTTTCAGGAGAATAGGTATTAATTCTTCTTTAAATGTCTGATAGAATTCCCCTGGGAAGCCATCTGGCCCTGGGCTTTTGTTTCTTGGCAGATTTTTGATGACTGCTTCAAATTCCTTAGTGGTTATAGGTCTGTTTTGGTTTTCTATTTCTTCCTGGTTCAATTTTGGTAGTTGATACATCTCTAGGAATGCACCCATTTCTTCCAGGTTATCTAATTTGCTGGCATAGAGTTGCTCATAATATGTTCTTATCATTGTTTGTATTTCTTTGGTGTTGGTTGTGATCTCTCCTCTTTCATTCATGATTTTGTTGATTTGGGTCATTTCTCTTTTCTTCTTGATCAGTCTGGCCAGGGGTTTATCAATCCTGTGAATTCTTTCAAAGAAGCAGCTCCTAGTTTCGTTGATCTGTTCTACTGTTCTTTTGGTTTCTAGTTCATTGATTTCTGCTCTGATCTTTATTATTTCTCTTCTCCTGCTGGGTTTAGGCTTTCTTTGCTGTTCTTTCTCCAGCTCCTTTAGGTGTAGGGTTAGGTTGTGTATTTGAGACCTTTCTTGTTTCTTGAGAAAGGCTTGTATTGCTATATACTTTCCTCTCAGGACTGCCTTTGCTGTATCCCAAAGATTTTGAACAGTTTTCATTTTCATTGGTTCCCATGAATTTTTTTAATTCTTCTTTAATTTCCTGGTTGACCCCTTCATTCTTTAGTAGGATGCTCTTTAGCCTCCATGTATTTGAGTTCTTTCCGACTTTCCTCTTGTGATTGAGTTCTGGTTTCAAAGCATTGTGGTCTGAAAACATGCAGGGAATGATCCCAATCTTTTGGTACCGGTTGAGACCTGATTTGTGACCTAGGATGTGATCAATTCTGGAGAATGTTCCATGGGCACTAGAGAAGAATGTGTATTCCGTTGCTTTGGGATGGAATATTCTGAATATGTCTGTGAAGTCCATTTGGTCCAGGGTGTCATTTAAAGTCTTTATTTCCTTGTTGATCTTTTGCTTAGATGATCTGTCCATTTCAGTCAGGGGGGTGTTAAAGTCCCCCACTATTATTCTATTGTTGTCAATGTGTTTCTTTGCTTTTGTTATTAATTGCCTTATATAATTGGCTGCTCCCATGTTCGGGGCATAGATATTTACAATTGTTAGATCTTCTTGTTGGATAGACCCTTTAAGTAGGATATAGTGTCCTTCCTCATCTCTTATTACAGTCTTTGTTTTAAAATCTAATTTGTCTGCTAGAAGGATTGCCACCCCAGCTTTCTTTTGGTGTCCATTAGCATGGTAAATGGTTTTTCCACCCCCTCACTTTCAATCTGGGGGTGTCTTTGGGTCTAAAATGAGTCTCTTGCAGACAGCATATTGATGGGTCTTGTTTTTTAATCCAATCTAATAGCCTGTGTCTTTTGATTGGGGCATTGAGCCCATTTACATTCAGGGTAACTATTGAAAGGTATGAATTTAGTGCCATTGTATTGCCTGTAAGATGACTGTTAACTGTATGTTGTCTGTGTTCCTTTCTGATCTTTGCTGCTTTTAGGCTCTCTCTTTGCTTAGAGGACCCCTTTCAATATTTCTTGGAGGGCTGGTTTCGTGTTTGCAAATTCCTTTAGTTTTTGTTTGTTCTGGAAGCTTTTTATCTCTCCTTCTATTTTCAATGACAGCCTAGCTGGATATAGTATTCTTGGCTGCATATTTTTCTCGTTTAGTGCTCTGAAGATATCTTGCCAGTCCTTTCTGGCCTGCCAGGTCTCTGTGGATAGGTCTGTTGCCAATCTAATGTTTCTACCATTGTAGGTTACATATCTCTTCTCCCGAGCTGCTTTCAGGATTTTCTCTTTGTCTCTGAGACTCGTAAGTTTTACTATTAGATGTCGGGGTGTTGACCTATTATTATTGATTTTGAGAGGGGTTCTCTGTGCCTCCTGGATTTTGATGCGTGTTTCCTTCCTCACATTAGGGAAGTTCTCTGCTATAATTTGCTCCAATATACCTTCTGCCCCTCTCTCTCTCTCTTCTTCTTCTGGGATCCCAATTATTCTAATGTTGTTTCGCCTTATCGTATCACTTATCTCTCGAATTCTGCCCTTGTGATCCTGTAGTTGTTTATCTCTCTTTTTCTCAGTCTCTTTATTTTCCATCATTTGGTCTTCTATATCACTGATTCTCTCTTCTGCCTCATTTATCTTAGCAGTTAGTGCCCCCATTTTTGATTGCATCTCATCAATAGCCTTTTTGATTTCGACTTGGTTAGATTTTAGTTTTTATTTCTCCAGAAAGGGTTGCTCTAATAACTTCCACGCTTTTTTCAAGCCCAGCTAGTATCTTTAAAGTCATGATTCTGAACTCTAGGTCCGACATCGTACTAATGTCCGTATTGAGTAGGTCCCTGGCTGACGGTACTACCTCTTGTTCTTTTTGCTGAGGTGATTTTTTCGTCTTGTCATTTTGTCCAGAGGAGAATAGATGAATGAGAGAACAAAGTGCTAACAGGTTTACAACGTCCCCAGCAAATATACTGTATACAAATCAGAAAAGACCTGAAACCAGGGGAAAAGAAAGGGAAAGAAAGAAAAAAGAAAGAGGAAAAAAAAAAAAAGAAAAAAAGATAAAAACAAAAACAGAATACAAAAAAAGCAGAATATGATCAAATATGATCAGGCTAGTGCATAGATCAGTGCCACACACTAGATTTTGGGCGTATTTTGGTCTGTTAGAAAAAAGTGCCTCCTAAAATTTTAAAGGAAGAAAGACATATATGTACAAAATAAGGGTTGATACAATGAAGGGATGGAAGATGACTGTAACGATGAAAATTATAAAAGATTTTATAAAAGGACTTGATAAGAAGTTGTTTGAAAAAAGAAAGAAGATTTAAGATAAAAAAAAAGGAAAAGGGGAGAATGTGATCAGGCAGGAGACTAGAACAAAGCCATACACTAGTGATTTAGGGTATATTTTGATCTCTTAGAAGAAACTGTATCTCAAAATTTTAAAGAGAGAACAACTTATATATATATGCCAAAAATAAGGGTAACTACTATGAAGGGATAAAATATGAAAAATAATGTTTTTTTTTTTAAAAAAGGGATTGATAAGATGTTGGTTGAAAAAAGGAAAAAGAAAAATAAAAAAAAGTTAACAAAAATTAACTTTGATGAACTAATGAATCATGGTAAAAAAAAAAAAGCCATGAATTCTATGTGCAGTATTCCCCCAGCGCTGGAGTTCTCCCGTTCTCCTTGATCGGTAAACTTGGTCTTGGCTTGCTGGCTGTTCGTGCTGATCTTCTGGGGGAGGGGCCTGTTGCTGTGGTTTCCAAATGTCTTTGCCAGAGGCGGAATTGCCCCGCCCTTGTCAGTCCGGGCTAAGGAAGCTGCTCGGGTTTGCTCTCAGGAGCTTTTGTTCCCTGCAAGCTCTCGCTACAGCTTTGGAGGACCAGGGCAAAAATGGTGGCCTCCCAATCTCCACCCGGAGGAGCTGAGAACTCGGGGCCCCGCTCCTCAGTGCGCCCCCAGAGAAAAGCAGTCACTCCCGTCTCCCTGGGCTCCGGCCGCACTCCGTGCTCACCCGGCCTGTGACCGAGCGTTGCTATCTCTGGCACCCGACCCTGTGTGGAGTCTCTAAACCCAGCAGATCCCTGCAGTGCGTTCCCGCGCCGCTCCTCCCCGGGAAGGAAGGGGAGTCTCCCCAGCTCTGCCGCTTGTTGGGTCCCTGCTGGAGGAGTAGTGGCCCGACTGGGCCGCGGATCACTGTTTATGGCAACCCCAAGCTGAGAGCCCGCGCCTCGGCTCCGTCTCTGCAGCCGGCTTCCCCGCTCTGATACCTGGGAGCTCTGAGGCACTCAGGCACCCCCGGTCTTTCTGTGACCCCAAGGGTCCTGAGACCACACTGTCCCGGGAGGATTCCACCCCCTGCTTAGCCACTGCAGTGACGTCCCTTAGCCGAGCCAACTTCTAAAAGGTCCGATTTTGTGCTCCGCGTCTCTATCACTTGCCAGAAGCGGCTGGCGGAGGCCCCTCCCCCGCCGTCTATCCTCCCGAATATCGCCTTGGATTCACTTCTCCGCACGTCCTACCTTCCAGTAAGTGGTCGCTTCTCTGTTCAGAGAGTTGTTGCTACTCTCCTCTTCGATCTCCTGTTGAGTTCGTAAGTGTTCAGAATGGTTTGATCCCTATTCAGCCTCATTCCTGAGACCAGACGAAATCTAGGTCTCCTATTCCTCCGCCATCTTGCTCCGCCCCCCGAGACCTGTTCTTGCCCCTTTGTTCAGCTTTCTCTTATGTTCAGAGTTAAGTGAACTATTTCCAGCCCCTCTGTGTGTATGTGATGGAGACTTCTGGGAAAGACGTATGGAAGAGGGATTGAGACTGGATGGCGATGTTCGAGAATGTGATGCCTGGGGCTGCAATGGCCACGGGGCAACTACAACGAGGACTAGTAAATATGCTGCAGGTGGCAGAGCAGGTAGCGCAACAGAACCCGAGTCCTCCATGATTATAAACTGAACAGCTAAATAAACCATCCTGGGGGCGCCTGCATGGCGCAGTCGGTTAAGCGTCTGCCTTCAGCTCAGGTCATGATCCTGGGGTCCTGGGATTGAGTCTTGCATCAGGCTCCCTGCTCAGCGGGAAGCCTGCTTCTCCCTCTGCCTGTCACTCCCCCTGCTTGTGCTCTCTGTCAAATAAATAAATAAAATCTAAAAACAAACAAACAAAACAAAAACCCAAAAACCAACCTGGAAGTCACCTCTCTCCCACATTCTTGTTATGTGAGATATTAAGTCTCCTTATTGTTTGAGATATTTGTGGTTTTTTTTTAAAGATTTTTATTTATGTATTAGAGAGAGAGAGGCACAAGCAGGGGGAGTGGCAGAGGGAGAGGGAGAAGCAGGCTTCCCGCAGAGCAGGGAGCCTGATGTGGGACTCGATCCTCCGACTCCGGGATCATGACCTGAGCCGAAGGCAGACCCTTAACCAACTGAGCCACCCAGGCGTCCCATATTGTTTGAGATATGTGAAGTCTGAGTCTCTATTACATGAAGCCAAAAGCGTCCTAACAAGCACCCAGGGTGGTTGGAACAGGAGCAGGGGTTTTGAGAAGGGTATAAGATAGAATGTGTTTGCATTTTATTTAATTCCAATAGAGAACCACTGGAGGATTTTATTTTATTTTATTTTTATTTTATTTTATTATGTTATGTTAATCACCATACATTACATCATTAGTTTTTGATGTAGTGTTCCATGATTCATTGTTTGCGTATAACACCCAGTGCTCCATTCAATACACGCCCTCTTTAATACCCATCACCAGGCTAACCCATCCCCCCACCCCCTCCCCTCTAGAACCCTCAGTTTGTTTCTCAGAGTCCATAGTCTCTCATGGGTTCGTCTCCCCCTCTGATTCCCCCCCTTCATTTTTCCCTTCCTATCTTCCTTTTTTTTTTTTTAACATACAATGTATTTGTTTGAGAGATACAGGTCTGTGATTCAACAGTCTTACACAATTCACAGCACTCACCATAGCACATACCCTCCCCAAGGTCTATCACCCAGCCACCCCATCCCTCCCACCCTGCACCACTCCAGCAACCCTCAGTTTGTTTCCTGAGATTAAGAATTCCCACTGAAGGATTTTAAATAAGGGCTGTATATAATCTGATTTATACTTCTAAAGCTGCACTCTGGCTCCTGGGTGGGGAATGGACTGTAGGTATAATTTAATTCCTCTGTCACTGTCATGTATCTGATTTTTGGAATCCATCCATTTCACCTGTCTCAAGTTTTTCCTTCTGTATCTACTTTATACTCTATCAGAAATTCTACCATTCTCAGAATGTCTTTCCTGATTGTTTACATAGT
The DNA here is from genome assembly GCF_009762305.2 of Zalophus californianus. Taxonomy (NCBI): domain Eukaryota; kingdom Metazoa; phylum Chordata; class Mammalia; order Carnivora; family Otariidae; genus Zalophus; species Zalophus californianus. Next base: position 84,249,053 of record NC_045604.1, read on the forward strand.
AAAATGTTTAAGAATATGAATTATGAGCTGCAAACACACAAAGGGAGCAAGAACAGGACAAAAAACATACTTTGATGGAAATAAGCTACATATTCCTTTTGAAGTCAAGAGGGAGGATGCGACCTTGTATTCTGCAGTCTGTATTCAGCAGCTAAATTCTGTTATAGCTAAAAAGTTCATGCATAATGACCTTATATTGGAATGAGCGGAATTATCATATATCACTTCCTCTTAAGACCAGGAACTTGGCACAATGTTTATCATTATTACATATATTAAAGACATGAACAACCTAAACATACAAGACATGAACGGAAATTAACTTTAATTCCCTTGCAACACAACAGGATATGAAACACTGTATGTGTATATGTATTTCACATACATACTTCCTCATTTAATGATTCATATTCAGTCAATCATGTTCCTGGCCAAACCACATCATTGATAAACACTTAGGAATGCCTTCTGTGTTCAATTAACACTGAGTTATGCTTTCAGGCAACTTACATAAACCTAAGGTGAAATGGAAGTCAATGACAACTATGTACTTTTTTCCCTATAAGTATCTATCTTTTCATGACAATTCTCCTGTGTAGCTACATTACTTCACCGACCTATCTGAATTTAAGTTAGAATGTAAAATACAGTCTTCAACATCTTTGTATTTCTATTTATTTATTTATTTATTGAGATTTTACTTTCAGGTAATCTTTACACCCATCGCGGGGCTTGAACTCACAACCCTGAGAACAAGAGTTGCATGCTCTTCCAACGGAGCCAGCCAGGCACCCCTCCCCTTGGTTTGTTGTGTGGAAGGGAGACACAGCAGCTTTTCTAGGTTTCTATTTAAAAATAAATATAAAGATATTGGGACTCCTGGCTGGCTCAGTCAGTAGAGCATGTGACTGTTGATCTCAGGGTTCTGAGTTCAAGTCCCATGATGGGTGTAGAGATTACTAAAAAAAATAAACTTAAAACAAAAACAAAAACACCACAAAGAACGAAGGGGAAAGAAGCATGCAAGAGAAGTCTAATTTGGGGTGCCTGGGTGGCTCAGTCAGTTAAGCATCTGACTTCAGCTCAGGTCACGATCTCGGGGTTCTGGGACAGGGCCCCACATAGGGCTCCACACTTAGCGGGGAGTCTGCTTGTCTCTCTCCCTCTGCCCCTCTCCTGGGTTGTGTGTGCTCGCTCTCTCTCAAATAAATAAATAAAATCTTTAAAAAAAAAGAGAAGTCTACCTTGATTTACAAACACAGAGTCAGCTGTCCTCCACAAATTAACAGCTGCCTTCCTGACTCCCTTCCTTCTTCAGACTTAAATTTTTTACCTTTATCCTGAAATGATTTTTTAAAAATGAAGCCATCTTTAGATTATTGGTCCAAAGAGCTTCCATTTGTGGAGGTCTTATCATGGACCAAGCACTTTCTGTGGACTACCTCATTGAATCACAACCTATTAGTTGGATACCAATATCATTCCCATTTTACAGATAGGGAAACTGAGGTCGGGGTGGGGCTAGAATGAAGAAAGGTGCCCTAGGGTGCCTTGCTTCCACACCCTACCTACTCAGGACTCTGACCAGGACAAAGAGAGCTTAAGTAACTTGCTCATTATGTAATACTGTCTGTCTCTAGCTGGAGAGTGAGTCCAAGTTTTTATATCCTGGATCACAGTCTTATCTCTGACAAAGAGCCCTAGGGCTTGACACCCTGAATTCTAGGAGCTGCAAGTATTTGAGTCAGTTTTCCTACCCATTCAATGTTAAAATAATGTCTCAAAGAAATGTGAGGATCAGATGTATTTCCACAGATGCAAAAGTGCCTATACAACTGAAAATCTCTCATACTATGCAAACTATCATTATTATGAAGTCAGGAGACTGCCAGGAGCTTGGAGGGAGCAAGAGTCTTAGGACAGCCTTGTGAAAAAGAGAGGCAGAAATTTATCAGGAGTCCAGCTGCCAGGGTTGTCTGGCATGAACTGTGTGTTTGGAGAAAAAGGTGATAAGAAGATGACTTGGATAATTTGGAGGGCAAGCAAAGACAGCTTCTGTGAATGTGATCCGTTTACAATAAACTCAACCACTAGTATCTATTCTGTTACCTGAACATTCCAACATCATTTCCACCTCCGGATTTTGCACTTGCTCTTCTCTTTTCCTGGAACACCTTTCTCCCAGATCCAAGGCTGGCTCCTTCTCATAATCCCAGTTTCAGTTCAAGTCATGTCTTGCGAGGGGACTGCTCTGACTACTCTATCTAAAAGAGCGTTAAGTCCTCCTCCCAGTCATTCCTTATCCCGTTACCCTATTTCTTCATTACACTTTTCGCTCTCTTAAAGAATCTCATCTATGTGTTTACTTGTTTAATAAGGCCGATTTCCCACATTCCAATGCACGCTCTGTGAAAGCAGGGACCCTTTCTGTCTTGTTTATGACTGTATCCTCAGTGCCTGGCATATAGCAAATATGTTAAGTATTTGCTGTGTTCTATAAATAAGTTGGGAGATTTCTGACTTCAGAGGGATCGAGGGCCACTTGGATATATTCCTTCTGGACGAATGGGGAACTGGGAAGGCTATCATGAGACTACTGGAGAACCTCCGGAAGGTCAAGCAGAAGTCCAACCTCCCAGGGGGTGCGGAGGGGCGCGAGGCGTGGGGGACTCACCTGCCGAATGGCCGCCAGCGTGTTCTCGGGCGCGTCGTGGCTGCCGCCGCGGTGGGCGATGGCGGAAACGCGGTCCCGGGGCTTGAGCACCTGCAGGGCCCTGCGGGAGGGCACAGGCTCAAAGCTGAAGAGGCGCAGCAAGAGGTAGAGGCTGCCGGTGAAGAGGCAGGCATTGAACGGACTACGCGTTACCAGCAGCAGCAGCAGCAGCAGGAAGGAGAAGGGGCCCAGAAGGCCCCCCTGTTCCTCCCACAGCCACATGCCGGCGCCCGCACCGGCACGGACGGGAGTCCCGGACCCGCCGGGCTCCCCGGACAAGAGAGCGAGAAGCGAGGGCGAAAGCCCAAGACACTCGCCGTAGAGAGCACCCTCTTAGGGTACCAGCGCCGCACAATGGCGGCAGCGGCCGCATCCGGAGAGGGAGCCGGGCGTCCAGCCAATCAGGGCGGGGGAATCTGCGGGGCTCGGGGGCGGAGCCGCTGCCATGGCAACCGAGGTGGGCTCAGGCCCTAGGCTCACGTTCCAAAATAGCTTTGGGTTATTCTGGGGTCGGGACTTAAACCAAGGTTTTTCAGACTCCAGAAGCGGGTAGAATACAAGAGCGGTCGCATGGTTGTATGGCTAGAAGGCATCTTAGTGACTCCTCATTTTGCCCTTGAGGAAACTGCCAGGGGAACCGTGCAGCGGCAGGACGTTTAGACTGCTGTATTTATTCAATTCAAGATGTGCAAACAGCAATCCAGACGCTCAGGATACACGAGTGTACAGGACCAACAGGGTCTCTGCTCTCCTGGGGTTTACATTCTCGTGGGAGGAAATACTAGTGCTTAGGGAGTACAGCTCACAAATGTGGAGCGCTTACCAAGTTCTAGGTTCTGTGCTAGCAAGTGTTTATGCGTTATCTCATTTATTCTCACAACAGTCTCAGTGGGTATTATCTCAGGAGACTGAATTCAGTCGACCCTAGAAGGATTTTTCATATTCTGAGGGAACGAAAGAGCATAGCAAAAGAGGCACAATCATATTTTAAAGCTGGAAGGGATTTTAATGATTCCCTCATTTTATGGATGAGGAAACTGAGGCCAGGAACAGTGAAGTGAATTGAACAATTAATGACAGTCAAGACTGACATCAAGCCATCCCAGTTTTAAGCCAGTTTTCCTCCTACTAAGGGCTAATAGTGAGGCTTTTGTACCAGGCACCGTGCAAGAAATTTATCTCAGTTGTTCTTCATAACTACACTTGTGATAGGCACATTTTTTGGTGGGTGATAGGCACTTTAAAAACTCATTTCCCATGTGTAAAAATAGGCAGGGGAAGAACTTTCAGCAAGAAAGGCAAAAGGTTAAATCGAGTTAGGAAACGGGAAGGGGCAACTACATATTTTGGAAAACTAGTAACATGTTTAGATAGGAAACTTTGGTAAAGCATTCGGGGCTTTTTGTTCCATCTTGAACCTGTTACCTTTCTTTGTTGGACGTGTTTTCCCACTGATTTGCAAAAGGGTAGGGATGTCTTGAGGCTTAGAGTTGATATCTAGGATTCATCAATATTTTATTTACGGAGAAAAAAATTTGGTGATCGTTGTATGTTTTCCAACGACCACAAAGAAAGAGGTTATCTTTTTACAGATAAGTAAAAAGTAGCAATTTCAAGGAACACTTCAGGGGCCTTCAGACCTGAAGAGCCTTCACATTGTAATAAATTATAATTTGAGAGGCGCTAGTTTGCAGTAAAGACTACGTTTCCCAGCGTGCATCGCGCTTCGCGCCAGTATTTCGCCAGGGCGCAAGTACCCGGCCAGGGCGCTTACCCGGGCGCGCAATGCACTCGGGGATTGTAGTTTTTTGGAGGCCCGACCGTTCCAACGGCCCCGGAAGCAACCACCGGAAGTGCCGCCCGAAGAGGTGGAGTCCGGGCTGTGGCGGCGGCGGTGGCCGTTGCCAGGATCCCGCGTTGCCGCCAGAGACCCGTAATATGGCGGGGAGGAGAAGGAGAAGGAGGCGGCGGGCCCAGCTGCGCTCTGTCAGTATAAATTGAGCTGTTTGCTTCCTGACTAGGCCCGGGGCGAGGGGAAAAAAGCGTGACCGGGCCGTGGAAGATCAGGTGTGTGCATAAGGCGGGGGCTAGACAGATCCTGAGTGGGTCCCCGCTGCGAGGCCACCGGGGGAGGCGAAATTGGCTCTCTGAAAGCTGAGGGTGAGCTCTGTACGGAACCCGAACGCAGATGCTGGGCTCCCGGTCTTCGAGCCCAGAGAAAGGCGCCGGGTATGAGGAGACAGGTGCCCGGGGACCAGCGACACTCGGCGCGGAGGTGATGCTCGGATGCTGGCGCTGCCTGGTGGGCCCTCGGGATGGAGCCTTAGCAGAGGAGCTGGGGGAGGTGGGCGTGGGGCGCCGGGGTTAAGGCAGAGGGTCCCTGGCAAATAACCTCGGGACAGAGCCGGGGAATCACCTCCTGTTGATAAAACTGGACCGTTTTTCTTCTCCCAAGATGCTGGCGAGGGAGTTATCCTCAGGGTGTGCACTGGCCATTCTGAAAGCCGGTTACCACAACCAAAGCCTCTAGCTAGGAGTGCTGTTTATTCTGCCTTTGAGACTCAGGGGAATAAGCTTGAGGCTAATAAAGCAAATTCTCTTGATTGCCCCTGATGCTGCGAGGTGGTTCCCATTCTGCTTCTATCTGGTTGTAATCCCAGTTCCCTACCCCCAATTTAGGCAAGTGGAAGGCGCCTAGAGATTGATGAGGAGGGGTCTGGAAACAACGAAATGAGAAGGATGTCCCCCTTTCCGTGTTTTAAAATTACATTTGAATCCTACCAGGAACCAAGCACTGTCGCTGCCCTCCAAGAATTCATAATCTCGTGATAAAAATCATATTAATCACCATCCTCTTAATAATAAAGGCAGTCCCCATTTTTTGATGCTTTCTGCGTGTCCTGCATTATGCTAATTGCCATACATGTATTAGTTCATTGAGTTCTTGAGACAGATACTCTGATTATCCCTGCATTACGTATGAGGAAATTGAGGTATAGAGATGGTAAATAAATTGCCAAGAACACATAGCTAGTATGTGCCTGAATAAGGAACCTTCCCTTTATTGAGTATACAAAAAGATTATGTCCTTGGGAGCACTAAGGGGTAAACAACCAGCTAGGATTTGAAATCAAGGCAAGATCTGTTATATATTACTTTTACCATTCCCTTTAGTGATATTTCTGGTAGAACACTGGTGAGGAGTAGGTAGCAGAAGGATGAATCTATGGGGTTGCAAAGAGGCTCATTTGGTGAAGGGTCATGGTATAAATGGAGAAGACAAGGCATGTCTGAACTTGATGCAGCTGACAAATTATTAATTCAAGTGGACCAGTAATCCAGTAATGCCTGATGGTAAAGTATGGGTCAGTAGATTTGTGGTTGGAGTGGCATTGTAGTCAAGGCTCCATTAAAAAAAAAACTCTCCTGACAGATAATTGTGGTGTGAGCAACGAAGTGCCCTCCTGCTTAGTCATATAGGATATGATGCTCTTTTTTTTTTTTTTTTTTTTTTTTAGAGAAGGAGAGAGAGACAGACAGAGGAAGGGGGAAGGGCAGTGGGAAAGGGAGAGAGAGAACCCCAAGTTTGCAAAACAATCTCTGCACTGGGTGCAGAACCTGGGGAGGCGCTGGATCTCACAACCACCCTGAGATCGTGACCTGAGCCAAAATCACGAGTCCAGTGCTTAACCAACTGAGCCACACAGGTGCCCGATTATGCTCGTTTTTTAAATGATTGCCTTTGCAGTTTAGGAGTACCAGTTTCTTCAGAGAATAGGGTCATCCATGAAACTACCATTTTCTAAATTCCATTCTTCCTTCCTAGCTTCTTTGCTCTATAGTCCACTCTTTTTTCCTCCTGGCTTTCCCTGGTTTATTGTTTGAGCTGATTACCCTAATTCATTTATTCAATACTTTTATCAAGTGCCTTCTGTGTGCTGATGCTGTTCTGTGTAATGGGGATTCAGTGGTGAGCAAAACTGCAAAGGTACCTGTGCTTATGGAGCTTACGTTTTGGTGGAGGAAGACAGACAAAACCCAAGGAAATAAACAAGATAATTTCAGATAGTGGTAAGTGCTGTGAAAATTGGGAAACAGCGGGGCAATGTGATGTGATAGTGACTGATAGAGGGTTAATGTAGATGGGATCATCAGGGATGGCCCGAGGACGGGGACATCCAAGTTGAGACTGAGGAATGGAAAAATTCAGTCATGCTCTAGGATCACTTGGTAATTTCCGTAATCAACCATATTAGCACTTGTATATGGGTATTTAATGCACTATTATATGCCATAGTTATGCTGTGATAATAATCTGTTACTGTACATCTGTAATATGCATGACATACAGATCTTTTGAAGAGATGTGAATTTAACTTTCCAAAGCAATGAAGTATATCTATATGATGTTGTTGAAAAAAAATAAAACTTGCCATAAGAATATTTTATTTATTCCTTACATTTCCCAGACCTTTAAAATAGAATTTCATGCTTTGCTTATCCATAGAAAGTATATTTCTTTCATTGTATGAGTAATCTATTTACATTCCTGTAAGGCTGGGTGCAGGGGTTGTGTTAAAAAATATTTTTGAGTATTTTAGTAGAAATGGGATCATTTGAATTTCTCTTACATTTTAGCTTCTGCATATTTTAGTTGTTAAGACAGCATAACGGGGATTGAAATCCAGACTGAAAAATGAGGCTCCTATGATTGTCATGTAGGAAGGTGTTATGTTTTGTTTTTTTACTTTTGCTTGTTTTATGAATATAAATTTGCAAAACAATCTCATTTACACTTTAGAGATCCATTTCTTTGAAATTAAACTCACGCTTTGCCTAAATCAAATATAGAAATAGAATTGATGGGATGGTAGGAAGAAGTGTTGTTGATAAGAAGACTACCAATTGGTCAAAATTAGCAATATATCTTACTTTTTTCGTAATCAAATCATAAGAAGCTTTTTCTTCATTTCTAATTGTGCTGTAATTTGTCCCTGACACTTTAATGTACTGAATTTTTTTTAAAGATTTTTAAAATTTTATTTATTTATTCATGAGAGAGAGAGAGAGAGGCAGAGAGAGAGGCAGAGGGAGAAGCAGGCTCCCGTGGAGCAGGAGCCCGACGCGGGACTCGATCCCAGGACCCTGGGACCATGACCTGAGCCGAAGGCAGACGCCCAACCATCTGAGCTGCCCAGGCGCCCCGTGTACTGAATTTTTAAGTGCCTTGAGGCTTAAGACAATATCCATCTCTGCATGTCCCACGTCATTAGTTGAATTTTTCCGCCCCCCTTCTTTGTTAATTAATTGTTTTAAAATGAACACTTAAGGGAACATTATTGTATTAGTTTTTCTGTTTTCACAGTTCATAACCTTACTGTTGATGAGTCTGATGATGTCTGTCTTTTTACTCTCCCTTGCTTGTTTAAAGGAAACAAAGCCAGACATAATGCTGTGGAGACAGGCAATCAAATATTTAACATGACCTAAATGAACGAACATGCTGGCTAATTCTTCCTGATTACCTTGAATTTTTATAGCCACCATCACAATTTTCCAGAAATTGTGAAATTACTGGGCTGATTATTTTAAGTAGTTTGGTGGTGGTTCCAATTTTTCACAATGCAATAGAATTATGAGAGCCAGTAGATACTCTCTTTCCACCTCTGACTCATTTGGCCTGTGACCAGGGAGTTAAAGTACATTTTTGAGATGTGAAAATAATAGACTTTGAACTCCATGATAACAAAAGAATTTTTAAAAGTAAATATCCTCTTTTACGTAAATAGCCTTTTTATCTTTTTTTTTGGGCTACAAAAGCATTTCTACTTTTGTATGATTTAGTTTTTCTTGTGTAGGTAAGTCCTGCTAAGGAAAGTACAATATTCTATTTTATAATCTAAAGTTAGTAAAGTGGTAGAGAACTTTTTTTCCTTTAAGAATTTTTCACCGGTGAGTTCTTAGTACTTTTTTAAACCAGTCATATTTAAAGATTGGTTTATATACATATGTTTAGACATATTTACTGTATGAAGCAAGGCTTAACTGAGTAGGATCTTGAGGTGCTTACCTATACTTAAGAATTACCTGTTCATCAGTAAAAACAAAAAAAATTCTGGGAAGGCCAATTTTAGGAATTGTGAATTCTAGAAATATTTCAGCGCTCAATAAAATTTGCCAAATAATTAAGATCTGTTTTTTCACCATATTAAAAATGACATTTTTCTCTCTTATAGTGTAACTGTGGGAAGATGGAGGAGTATGAGAAGTTCTGTGAGAATAGTCTTGCCAGAATCCAAGAGGCATCACTATCCACAGGGAGCTTTCTACCTGTCCAGTCTGAAAGCATCTCACTTATTCGCTTCCATGGAGTGGCTGTGCTTTCTCCACTGGTAAACGTTGATTTTTTTTTTTTTAAGATTTTATTTATTTATTTGGTAGAGAGAGAGACGGCGAGAGCAGGAACACAAGCAGGGGGAGTGGGAGAGGGAGAAGCAGGCTTCCCGCGGAGCAGGGAGCCTGATGTGGGGCTCGATCCCAGGACCCTGGGATCATGACCTGAGCCGAAGGCAGACGCTTAACACCTGAGCCACCCAGGCACCCCATTCTTTGATTTTTAAATAATCTTTTTTCTATAGTGAATCACTAAGGTAGTTTATAGAAAAACAAAAGAAGCCTTATAAACATTGAAAAAAAATGCCTCTTATTCATAATTAATGAAATACAAATGAGTTAGCATTTTTTTTAATCTACTTGACTGGCAAAGATCCAGTAAGACCTAGTGTTCCTTAGGTTGTGAGGAAAAGGAGCTTATACTGCATTTTTGCTGAGAGGAGCACTTGACTTTATTTTTTGGAGATGATTTTGGTAATGTTTATCAGAATTTAAAAGTATATATAACTTTAACTTAGCAATTCCATTTTTGGGAATATCTTAGACTTGTACTCGTCTGTGTGCCAGAGGAAGTACATACAGGTTATGCAATAGCATTATTTGAAATAGCAAAAGATTAACAAACAACTTAAATGTCCATCAATGGTAAACTAATTTAACAGACTGTGGTCCATTTTATAGGATTTCATTCATGCCGTTAAAACGAGTACAATACACCTAAATGTGCAGGCATGGAAGGTTTTCCACAGTCTATTATAAATCACTGCACACATCATGCTCTCACTCAGGAGCAGGGTAGAATAGTGGTTAAAAGCCTGATTCTGGAGCCTTCTGGTTTTGGTTTAAATCATTACTTTTGGGGCACCTGGGTGGCTTCGTCGATTAAGGGTCTGCCTTTGGCTCAGGTCACGACCTTAGGGTCCTGGGATTGAGTCCTGCGTCGAGTTCCCTGCTTAGCGGGGAGCCTGCTTCTCCCTCTCCCTGCCCTTGCTCATGCTTTCTCTCACTATCTCTCTCTCTCAAATAAATAAAATCTTTAAAAAATAAATCATTACTCTGCTACTTACCTGCTGTGCGAACTTACAGGTCCATTTGTTTATTAAATGATAAAAATAGTATCTACTTCACAGGGTTTTTTTTTTTAAGATTTTATTTATTTATTTGACAGAGAGAGACAGCGCGGGAGAAGGAACGTAGGGGGAGTGGGAGAGGGAGAAGCAGGCTTTCTGCTGAGCAGGGAGCCCAATGCAGGGCTCGATCCCAGGACCCCGGGATCATGACCTGAGCTGAAGGCAGACGCTTAACGGACTGAGCCACCCAGGCGCCCCTGCTTCATGGGGTTTTGAGGATTAAATGATCTAATACATGTAAAATGCTTAGAACACTACTTGGATCATAGGAGGTACTCATATATATATATATGTTAACTATTTGGATTTTTATATAAGAATATTTCTTTCTCTGAGGAAGGATAAAGGAGTACAGGATGAGAAGGAAGATACTCTTTTCATTATAAACTCTTTCATACTGATTTGATGTTTTTAAAATGTGAGTTTATTTCAAATCAGAAAATTAATATAATTGAAAGGAACAGTAAAAAAATGTATAACAGGAGTTTAAAGATCAATATTTTCTGCCAACTTTTTGTAATGAAATTTTCAAACATACAGAAAAGTAGGGTAGTACCTTGGCCACCCATATATGTACCATCTAGATTCAACAATTTTGAACATTTTTGTCATCTTTGCTTTATCGTGTTTATAATTTTATATATATATGTGTGTGTATACATACATACATACTGTTTTTATTTTATTGCTGAGCCATTTGAAAATTGTGGATGCATAATACTTCTCCCTTCAATATTTTGATATGCATATTCTAAAAATAAGGATATCCTCCTACATAAAACCCATTATCACACTTTAAGAAAATTAGTAATAATTTTAATAGCATCTAATATTTGGTTCATATTTAGATTTCTGCATTTGTGCTCAAAATGTGTATTATAACTATTTTTTTTCTAATCTGGATCCAGTCAGGTTCACAAATAGCATTAGCTTGTTATGTTTTTAAAATCTGTTTGATCTAGGGCGCCTGGGTGGCTCAGTTGGTTAAGCGACTGCCTTCGGCTCAGGTCATGATCCTGGAGTCCCGGGATCGAGTCCCGCATCGGGCTCCCTGCTCGGCAGGGAGTCTGCTTCTCCCTCTGACCCTCTTCCCTCTCGTGCTCTCTATCTCTCATTCTCTCTCTCTCAAATAAATAAATAAAATCTTTAAAAAAAATAAATAAATAAAATCTGTTTGATCTAGAACAGCTCTTCTACCTCTCAAAAAAATTTTTTTAAAAGATTTTATTTTTAAGTAATCTCTACACCCATCATGGGGCTTGAACTTACAACCCTGAGACTGACTCAGCCAGCCAGGCGTCCCCCAATTTTTTTTTTTTTTTTTTTTTGGTAATGATCGTGAATTTTTCTTTTTCTTTTCTTTTTTTTTAAAAATATTTTATTTATTTATTTGACAGAGAGACACACAGCGAGAGAGGGAACACAGGCAGGGGGAGTGGGAGAGGGAGACGCAGGCTTCCCGCGGAGCAGGGAGCCCTATGCGGGGCTCGATCCCAGGACCCTGGGACTATGACCTGAGCTGAAGGCAGACGCCTTACGACTGAGCTACAGGCGCCCCGACAGTGACTTTTTAAGGAGACCAGACCAGTTATCTTATATAAAATGCCTTATTTTGGATTTGTCTAATTGTTTCTCTGTGGTGATATTTTACTTGTCCTCTAGTCCCTGTAGTTCATATAAACTGGAAATTAAGTCTAAAAGTTTTATTAGAAAAAAAGTACAAGTTTGATTAGAGTCAGATTAAGCATATCTGACAGGAATTCTTTGGAGCTGATGTCCTGTGCTCCATATGAAGTTAAGTTAGAAGTTACGTAATTTGTTTGTTCCTCCATTTGTGATGTTTAGTTTGAACACTTTTACAAGTGGTGACTGCCACATAACTCTTCAAAGTATACATTTTCCCCCTTTTCGATTAGCAAGTAAATTGTGGAATGATTCTTTGGTACCATGCAAATAAAAATTTTAAAACAGGGCCACCTGGGTGGCTCCGTCGGTTAAGCGTCTGCCCGTGGCTCAGGTCATGATCCCAGGGTCCTGGGATCGAGCCCCACGTCAGGCTCCCGGAGCCTACTTCTCCCTCTCCCTCTGCCTGCTGCTCCCCTTGCTTGTGCTCTTGTTCTCTCTCTGACAAATAAATAAATAAAATCTTTAAAAACAATTTTTTAAAACATTTTTATCAGCTGCTTGATAACATATTGCTTGTTAGTTTAATATGGACCAAAATATCTGAGCCTTGTTTAGGGTCTATGACTCCATCAGTTACTGATTTATAAGCAAAATCTGATGCTCATGGACCTTAATCCATGATTTTATGTTGTATGTGATAGATGAGTAGTGTAATTTTGGAATATTTTTTTATGATATGTTTTGCCTTTGCATTAGTCTAAAATAAATCTTGACTTCTTAATGAAGTGACTAAGCCTCTTAGAACTTAATAATTAAGATTTAAATTCACTAAAAAGGTGTAATGCTTAGAAACTTCAATTTTTTAGGTAAGTTATATTTTTAATAGAAAGTACAATGAACTGGGACCAAATGTGTTCTGATTTTGTAGGCAAATAAAACATTATCTCTTTCTTTTATCATTAAGCCTTTAGACAGTTTCTTGAAATAGCAACGAGGTAAAATGTACACTGATTAGAAGATTAGAAATTGAAGAATCTGACCTTGTGGAGTAAGATACTGCCAAATGAAAAGCTCAGCAGTGGCCAAAGGGCTTATTTTACCTCTCATTTTATTTTATTTTTATTTTTTAAAGATTTTATTTATTTATTTGTCAGAAAGAGAGAGGCAGAGAGCCCAAGCAGGGAGAGTGGCAGGCAGAGAGAGAGGGAGAAGCAGGCTCCCCGCTGAGCAGGGAGCCCGATGTGGGACTCGATCCCAGGACCCTGGGATCATGACCTGAGCCGAAGGCAGATGCTTAATGGACTGAGCCACTCAGGCGTCCCATTACCTCTCATTTTAGAGCATTTGATAATTGAACAGGTTTTTTTCTTTTTAACTTTTTTATTTGGTTGAGAATAATTTACATGCAGTAGAATGCACAGCTCTTAAGTTCTAAAGTTCCATGAGTTTTGATATATGGCATACACTTGTATAACATACCCATATGGATATTACGGATACCCACAGAAAGATCTCCCGTGCCCCATCCCACTCATTACCCACACCCACTGTTCAGATTTCTTTCCCTGTAGTTTTACCTTTTGCATGTTTTAATCATTCTGATTCAAAGCTTCCTGACTTTAAGATGTTTTTATATTTATGATAAATAATTACATATTTATGATGTTTTGCAGCTTAACATTGAGAAAAGAAAGGAAATGCAACAAGAAAAGCAGAAAGCGCTTGATGTACAAACAAGAAATCATGTTAATAGGAAGAAGGCTTTATTGACTCGTGTCCAGGAAATTCTTGAAAATGTTCAGGTGTGTAATGTACGCTTTTTTAAAATTATGATTAAGAAATCATGAGGTACGCATTAATGATAATTTCTCAGAAATATGTTTGCACTTACTAGTTAGTTACCAATATATTTTACTGTTATGTTTGAGAATCTTCATGGTTTGTGATATTTCCATTTCAGTTACTCCAAAGAACATTCAGTTGCTTGTTAGTAATGTTCCCAGTACTTGAATCAGAGGGTACTTAGACAATGGAACCCTTCCCTGAATATAATTGTTTATTGTCTGTGTCTTATGACTCTAAAAACATGGAATTCTCAGTGACAGCATGAGAGAATTGACCATTGTAGTTTACCTCTGAACTAATCAGACTATTGAGTCAATGACCTTATTCTCATTCTCTGCTAAAGTAAATAACTGTCCCCAATTTTTTTTGTTAAAATTCTCTTAAGTACACAAATGCAATTTAGATTATGTAAGTAGAATTGTCTAGATGCATCTTAGACCTAAACTAACCATATGGTCTAGGAAAAAAAAACATATATAACATACATAACATATGCTTATTAGTTTAGTATGGACCATATTATACTAGATGACACATGTACAATGAACCTTAGGCTGTTTCCCACTAACTGCTACCTTCATTTTTCTGTGGATAGTAGATTTAAAAAAATATATATATATATATATATATAATATGTAGCACAGTAAGTGTAGGTTTTTTTGTTTACTAGATGTTTCCTATTACTGAAACAAAAATGGCATATCATTGTTGGTCCAGTGAGGGATTATATCAAATATACTACTCATGAGATTTTTGAGTCTTAAAACTTCCAACATTTAATAGAGCATGTACAGTGTTAAACTAGAGAGTAATGAATTAATTATGCAGATAGAGAAATTTTATATCGTACAAATAGATGTCTCCAGTCTCTTTTACCTGTAAAACCTATCATTCTATGATACATTGTTGTTGTTGTTGTTATTTAAATTCTCTAACCAAAGGCTCATTTTAGTAGTGTACAAAAAACATAGCTGTAGCTGCTGTATATTTAAGTATGAAATGCGAGATATTCTAAGGAGACAATTTATTTTACTTAAGGCTATGAACATGTTCATGGATTTAGTGAATATGTTCCCCTTTTGTTTTCTTTTGGTCTTGAGGTTGTGACTAAGTATACTTTGTTGTGGTGTTTATTGCATGGTACCTGGAAACCATTATATGTCTTGGGATTTGTAAGGTAAAACAGGAGTGCCATATGGTCTAGGAAAAAAAAACACATACATAACAACCTAAAAATCTTTTAATATTCAGGATTCTGGTGTCTGTATTGATATGATAATATGATAATTTCTGTCTGTTTAATATATGCTTGTATAATCTTTAAAAACCATCCTACATCACTTTTTATTCTTTTACAAAGTCAAATTATTTAGATAGAAAAATGTAATTTTATTTTTTCTGTTGGCTCTCTTGTGTGTTCGTTCTCATCTTAATTTATAAATTTTTTACTTATTTTGCTTGTTCTAAAACTCATTAACGGGTTGCTATTTAAAATGACTATCACTTAATCAAATTGAAATTTGCTTTGATGTTTTAGATTTTAGGTTGAAAGTTTTCTTCTTTTTTTTTTTTTAAAGATATTATTTATTTATTTGACAGAGAGACAGTGAGAGAGGGAACACAAGCAGGGGAAGTGGGAGAGGGAGAAGCAGGCCTCCCGCTGAGCAGGAGCCCAATGCAGGGCTCGATGCAGGGCTTGATCCCAGGACCTTGGGATCATGACCTGAGCCGAAGGCAGACACTTAATGACTGAGCCACCCAGGCGCCCCAGAAAGTTTATTTCTAAGTAACTTAAGCTACATGGCTGAACCATGATTTAATACAAATTTGCCTCATCATATAGAAGGATTTTAATTAAAATCTGGTGTAAGCTTATGAGAGGCAGGAGTCTTGTTGCTGAATTATTTTTGCTTAATATCCTAGGCAAGTTAGCCTTTGTTAAAGAAGGAGTCATTCATGTAAGAAATTTAATTACTTGCTATTTATCTCATACATCGGTATCCTTAGCTTTCATAGGAGAACCAGTTGGTGACTTTAATAATATATATAATATAGAAGAGAGTTAAAATCCATCTATTCCAAAAAAAAAAATCCATCTATTCCAAGATTAAATTGTGCCTGGATATGTGAATATATGTGTGTGCGTATACCCGTTCACATATGTACATACTTGTATCAGATAATTTCCCTTTTTTCTTATACTCTTTTAATAAATAGGCCAGGATGACCAATAGATGTTTTAATTTTTTTAAATTATTTTATTTTATTTAAAAATTTTTCAATCAGTAGATATGTTTAATAGTAATTTGAGCTCCATGTGATACAGGATACCATAGAAAAAGGTTATCTTAGTTTTTGTTTGTGTTTTCAAATATTAAAATATTTGAATTTTCTATTTCAATTTTATTTCAGAAAATAGTGAAATCAAAGGCTTTTCTTTGCAGTGAGGAAATACTAATTTTTAAATTTTCTTTTCCAGGTTAGAAAAGCACCTAATGCCAGTGATTTTGATCCATGGGAGACTGAAACAGTTTACTGTGATTCAGAAGTCAGAAACTTGAATGTCCCTGCTACATTTCCAAATATCTTGCCAAGCCCTACTGAATACTCTACTTTAGGAAAGTTTGAAAAGATAACTGGAATTTTGCCATTGAATCATGAGGACCAATTTAAATCTAATGGGATAGATGTAGCTAGGGACTCAGAATTTAATTCTCTCAAGTACTGTGATAGTTCAGATATCGTTACCCCTGTGGAAAATGAAGCTTCTGCAAAGACCCCCTCAGCAACCCCTCAGGAGAGTCTTCTGTCCGACGGTCTCTTCCCAACCAGTGAAGAACAGGACCCGACACTTTTGGAGGAAGTTACTCCGGATCCCTACATAATGAGTCTTCAGAACCTGATGAAAAAGTCAAAGGAATATATAGAAAGAGAACAATATAGGCACAGCCTGAGAAGTAGTGTGAAGTGGCGTGTTCATGAGAGTCATTCAGATAAAGAACATGAGGCTGTTAAAGTGACCGACTCTGGAAAGGAGAAGGCGCAGCTGACTAGCAGACACTGTGCTTCAGTGATTCCTGACAAACCAAGCCTTAATAAATCAAATGTTCTTCTCCAAGGTGCTTCCACTCAAGCAAGCAGCATGAATGCGTCTGTTTTAGGTAGCTTCTCTAAAGTGGACATACCTGTACGAACTGGCCGTCGCACTGTTTTAGACCCTGATTCTGATTTTAAAGTCATTCCCACTTTTGTTCCTGAGAGTAACGTTATCAAAAGTCTTACTGGTTCATATGCCAAATTACCTAGTCCAGAGCCAAGCCTGAGTCCTAAAATGCATCGAAGGCATTCCAGGCCATCATCAGCATGTCATATACTTATAAATAACCCAATAAATGCCTGTGAGTTAAGTCCTAAAGGAAAAGGGCAGGCGGTAGACTTAGTTGTTCAAGATACTGATGAAAAAACAAAGGTACCTGAAACTGTGCCAAAGTTACCAGTTGATTTGACAGGAGTTTGTCCAAGCAAGATTTATGTCAGCAAAAATACATCTGAAGCCATACAGGAAGTGGTTTTAGGTAAATCAAATCAGGTATGCCAGTCTTCAGGAAATCAGTTAGAAAACAAGGTCATTCATGGACTTGCTGTCGTGGAAGGTCAGTTAACATCTGATGGGAGAGGACCACCCAAAATGGACGGTATGTATACTGCAATGCCAAGATCGCATGAGCCATATGCCACCAGTCAGTGTGTAGTGAGTCAAAACTTGGGAACTGTGAGCGCACTCAAGTCAGCCAATGTGTTAGAGAAAAATGCCTGCAATTTACAAATGGAACTGAATAAGTCTTATGATGTAAAAAACCCATCTCCTTTACTGATGCAAAATCAGAACACCAGACAGCAGATGGACACCCCTACAGTGTCCTGTGGAAATGAACCATTTTTGGATAACAGTTTTGAGAAAGTTAAACGGAGACTTGATTTAGATATTGATAGTTTGCAGAAAGAAAACTGCCCTTATGTCTTAGCAACTGGAATAGCTGAACAGGAAAGGCAGCATTTGCCAGAAAAAAGATACCCCAAGGGATCTGTCTACATCAACAAGAATAAAATGTTAGACAGTAATTCCAAAGGTAAGGAAACTGAAGTGTTTGATGCCTGCCAAGCAGATGGCAGCTTTATTGAATACTTTTTAATTGACATTTTGAAAAACAATAAGAATTGTCTTCATCTGTTCATCAGGGTTTTTCATTTCATTTCTCTTATCGGATAACCTACAATTAGCTATAGTTTATTGCCATTTGATAGGCTTTCTTAAAGCCTTCTCTTATTTAAAATATGAATCTCACAATTCACTTTGTATCACAGAGAATATTGTTAATGACTGGAAGAAAGAGTTCTTGCAGGGAAAAAAAAGTTCTTGCAGGAAACATCGCTCATAGTTTTAATCTAGTGTATTAATATGTTATCTTCCTTTTGGATGGACAGTGGTTTCTATTATCTTCATCGGTCTGTTGTTCCATTTGTAATGAGATATTCATGTAGTTGGTCCTTCAGTGAACCCTTTAACATGAAATTATTAGAGAAATAAGGCTCTGTGAGTAGTGTTTTAAGAATGACATCTTTATTGAAAAAAATTTCAAATTTCTTTCATATCTAGTGTTCTGTTAATAGCAACTTATTAAAACATGTCTTCTAACTCCTTTGTTGTCGGGGTTCATAATTCTTCATTACTAATATGGAAGAAATGAGTCAAGTCAGTGAAGTTCTTGGACATAAACATTTCAGCTCTAATGTGATCTATATCTTCCTGAAAAAAAAATTCACATTCTGTAAAATTGCACGCTAAAAATGACAGGGTTGATAGGAAAAATAGGGTTGGGACAGACCGTTGAAAATCTGTGTAACTTAAGAACTGTAATAAAAACATCAGTGGCTCTCCGGGGAGCCGGTATGGATAATCTGGACAGACAGGGCAGCGTTGCTGGAGGCCGTCTGTGAATACCAGAGGTCCACAGAGCTAACCAGGGGGCAGCCCTGGCAGAGCTTTAATAGGAGCGAGGCCAGTCACGGAGGCAGCCAGCTTGCTCTCAGAGGAGATCCTGGACAGTGCTCATTTATGAAATTCTTAAGATAGAGCTGAATGGACTCTCGCTGTTGGTTGAGTGGTTGAGCTGAGGAGCTTTGTCCTTTTTTGCTGAAAGTTGTAAGTCTACTCCTACTTTTCCAGCTCCCCTTTGCCTATGAAAAATTGCACATGAACAAATGCAAATTGTTGTAGCTGAATAAAATGTATTTAGCAACAAACGGGAATACCATAGCAGATAGGTAATATAATATGCTTATCTTCAGTGAAAATCATTGACTGTATATTTGGAAAGAATGATTCTTTGAATTCAGCCAAATTGTGATGGGTTCATGAATAGGTACTACATCTGTGTAATACTTGGTATTTCAACATCTCAGAGTGTCTTACTACTTTCTGTTCAGTCAGTTGCATAGTCATAATGATTGAATAAATTTTTTAGTTAGTAATTTAAATATCTGAAATTTTAATATCCAATGTTTTTTGGAACCTGAAGTTAAGAAGCTTTACACTATCAAAGGAACATTTATTTAAAAAATCAAAACTAAACCAAACTAGACGCTACAATACCAGAGATCCTGGAGAAGGACCAGAGTCAGAATAGAGGTGAGATACAGACGAGAATCACATCTTGAAGTTAATTTGAGTAAGCAGAATCTTTTTTTTTTTTTTAAGATTTTATTTATTTGACAGAGAAAGAGAACACAAGCAGGGGCTGCGGCATGCAAAAGGAGAGGGAGGAGCAGGCTCCCCCTGCAGAGCAGGGAGCCTGATGTGGGGCTCGATCCTAGGACCCTGGGATACTGACCCGAGCCGAAGGCAGTCACCAACTGAGCCACCCAGGTGCCCCGAGTAAGGAGAATCTTAACTGAATAGATAGTGTTGGCTCCATCGGTTCAGATCATGGTGGGATCTGTTGAGTGAGTGGGGATGGTGGTGACAAGCAGGCCTTCATTTGGTAGCTTGAAACGAAGGGCATGGTGGAAGAGAACGTGGCTCAGAGTGGGGACCTGGCTGTACCTTGATTGTGTTATGTAGGATCCAGGAATGTTCTTTGGTCAGAAGCATCATTTAAATTGACTGTGTATCAGATATTAGTAAATTTTCTAAATTTGAGGGGATGTGTTTCTTTTCAGAAGGCGAGGAGATATTAAAAAGCAAGATGTTAGCCTTTGAAGAAATGCGGAAGAGGCTAGAAGAACAGCATGCCCAGCAGTTATCACTACTCATAGCTGAGCAGGAAAGGGAACAGGAAAGATTGCAGAAGGTGAGGAATTAAAATGTAGGGATATGGGGCTGGTAAGTGGAATTTCGCTGGGGATACTATGAATTTTGGTCACATATAGGATACTTGTTATTTCTTCCCCTGTATATCTTAATCTTAGGGGGTGATTGATTTTGATACATGGATATTGCCAAAATGTGAGGTTTAATATTTAGCTCCTTATCTAAAAATAAATGCAAAATTTATCAAAAGGATACTTTATTGAATCCTTGACTCAAAGCATGTAATATTTTTCAAAGCTTTTTTTTTTTTAAAGATTTTATTTTTGACAGAGAGAGAGAGTGTACAAGCAGGGGAAGAAGCAGGCAGAGAGAGAGGGAGAAGCAGGCTTCTCGCCGAGCAGGGAGCCTGATGTGGGGCTCGATCTCAGGACCCTGGGATCACTACCTGAGCCAAAGGCAGACGGTCAACCGTCTAAGCCACCCAGGCACCCCATATTTTTCAAAGATTTTTATATATTGATGCTGAACTATGCATTCTGCAAGAGTGTATTGTAACAGCAAGGATACTTGTTTTACGATTTCTTTGGAGGTAGGAAAACTTGAAATTAACCATTTGCTGATAATTACCCATTACTTTTAGCTAAGCCTAAAATGATGGTATTTTGGGATATAATTTAACAGAAGATGTAGCACATTATAAAATACACTTAATCTGCAGGAAATAGAAGAACAGGAGAAAATGTTAAAAGAGAAGAAGGTGATTGCAGCTGAAGCATCTGAATCAGGCATTAACAACGCAGTGGACTTAGAATGGAGAAAAATAAGTGAGTCTGGTTTGCTGGAAACAATGCTGTCTCAGGTGGACTCGCTCCATCCTTCAAACTCAAGTAGTTCTGGTAAATATTTTTAAAATTCTCTTCTGTTTGAAAAAAATCGTCCTATAGTAAGATATTTTACTTGACACACTTTAAAACTGTAGCTCCATCCTTCAAGTAATCCCATTTGCCAGCTGCCCAGTAACTAGCGAAAACTGAAATGATAGCAGATCAAAGCCTGGTGAACAGGTGTTCATGAGAAAAGCCACCTCAGCAAGGAAAACACCAGGAAATTTGACTCAGAGCCCAGTCTTTGTTTATTCTTGCAGTAGGTGATACGCTTCAACTGAAAACAGTTTGCTGTCTCCCCAGTGATCTTGAATTACATCTAATTCTTCAGACCGAGCAAGAGCTTATCTGCACATCTTCAATTATCCTGAGACGCTGTTGGTGTTGAAAAGATCCATCTGGTGCAGAAGCTTAAAGTCCATAAATATTTTAAGTCTGCATGTGGACTAGTTTCAGAGGCAGTTGTTATTCTTAGCGAGTCACAAGTGTTTATTTGGCTGTTCTGCATATTCTGATTATGTGCCGTCAAGTATAATACTGTACATATATTTCTCTAGGTTTCACAAACTCTGCCCTGCAGCATAGCTTTGCTTCTGCAAATGAAGCACCCTTCTACCTCTGGGGATCATCAACTAGTGGCTTGACCAAACTCTCAGTAACAAGGCCTTTTGGAAGGGCCAAACCTAAATGGTCTCAGGTGGGCAAACTTAGTGATATTTGCGTGTCTATCTAACTATATTTTTTAAAGAGGTACATTATCTTAGGTTGTACAAATGAGGACAGATGTTTGTGCCCTACATCAAATAGCTTAGCTCTTCTCTGTGTAGGAGATGAACCTACACAAAGCATACGTGTGTAGAATTTAGTTCATTGTAATAGATTAAGGAGTATAAGGCTCATCTTAAATCATTGTGTCTGTCTTATTTCTTCTAGGTTTTCAGTCTGGAAGTACAAACAAAATTTAACAAGATAACTGCAGTGGCAAAAGGATTTCTTACTCGTAGGCTTATGCAGACAGATAAGCTGAAACAACTTCGCCAAACTGTAAAAGTAAGGAGCTGCTCCGTTGTTCCTATTTCACTTCTGGCTCAGTGTCTCAGTCCAGCGACCGCTAGTCACTAGCTACAGATGACACAGTAGTTCAGAACTTAGGCAGATCAAACATTTCTTTGTTGCTGTAATGTAGGCAATTGTATGATTAATCTCATTCAGATGATTTTTTTTAAGTATGTAAATAGTTTGTGGATGTCTCTCTTCAAAGTGAGTGCCGTTTGACTTTGGATAAGTAATAGTTTTATGTTCTTAGTAATATTGAATTGGCTGAGAAAAACATCAAAAGGAAGTTCCAGTGATCATGAATTTTTCTAGGAAACTGGTTTTTGAAGGAGTATTTCTTCTTCCAGGACACTATGGAATTCATAAGGAGTTTTCAGTCAGAAGCACCATTGAAGAGAGGAGTTGTTTCAGTGCAAGATGCTTCTCTTCAGGAAAGAGTGTTAGCTCAGGTAAATGCATGTATCCTGAAGGCTTTTAGGAGATGGAAATTTATATCTCTCCCTTCATTTAGCCACTGAAAATAGGTTTTATTTTTTTATTTTTAATTTTTTTTAAAGATTTTATTTATTTGAGAGAGAATGAGAGATAGAGAGCACGAGAGGGAAGAGGGTCAGAGGGAGAAGCAGACTCCCTGCTGAGCAGGGAGCCCGATGTGGGACTCGATCCCGGGACTCCAGGATCATGACCTGAGCCGAAGGCAGTTGCTTAAGCAACTGAGCCACCCAGGAGCCCTGAAAATAGGTTTTAATTAAAACTAACCTTTTTCACTTAAAAGTGCAAGTACACTTAATATTACTGAACACTAACCTCATCGTTTTAAATGGGTACAATATTTTCTCCTTTTGAACCTAGTTGCGAGCTGCCCTGTATGGTATTCATGACATATTCTTTGTAATGGACGCAGCAGAAAGAATGTCTATTCTACATCATGACCGAGAAGTTCGCAAAGAGAAAATGCTCAGGCAAATGGTACGTTATATGTTTTTATAAAGAATGAATGGAAAAGAAAAAAATATTTCTTCTACACTCACGAAACTTGTGGTACTTCTGATACCAGATGTGTGAGTTTTTTCCCCCATGCCGACCACTTCTCCCACACCAGTGGGGTGTCCTACAATTCACTTCAGTTCTGATAGTATCCACTTGGAATTAAGAGTCAGATACTACAAGGTAAGGAGGCAGTTAAGACTCCCCATCCAAAGTCTCAGGTTGTCATTTGTATTTCTGACTCTACCAGCTATAAAACAGGATTCCCACAACCCTGCCTTTGGGTTTGATAATTTTCTAGAATGGTTCACAGTTGTTAGGGGATTTACTGGTTTATTATGTAATGAAGGACATAATTAAGGATGTAGATGAACCACCAGATGAAGAGACACATAGAGACTGGAAGGGTCCCAAGGGCAGGAGCTTCTGTCCCCCATGGAGTTGGAATGTGCCATCTTCCCGGCACATGGATGTGTTCACTAACCTGGAAGCTCTCTAAACCCCATATTTTAGTATTTTTATGGAGGATATATCATGTAGGCATGATCAATGATTAACTCAGTCTCTAGACCCTCTCTTGTCTCTGGGCAAAGGGGTAAGCTTCTACTCGTGCTTGGTCATTCTGATGAATAGCCTGTACCTGGGAGCCCCCAAAAGTTGTCTCATTAGAAAAAAAGATGCTCCTATCACCCAGAAAATTCCAAGGGATTTATGAGCTCTGTGTCAGGAACTGAGGTCAAAGACCAAATATTAGAACAAAAGATGCTGCTGCCATCACCGTCTCAGCTTACAAGGGTTTTAGGAGCTTTGTTAGGAACTGGGGTCAACGATCAAATATTAGCAGGAACCAGGGACAGAGACCAGTTTATTTATTTATTCTTATTTCACAATGAGGTTCTTCTGGGTTTGGGGTAATTGATACCAAATCTCATTCTCTATTTTGACTTCAGCACCCTCCCTACAATTCTTAAGCAGACAGTTCCCAGGATTACCAGCAACACTTAACTCTGAAGACAGATTTAAAAGAATTGGGTATTGTTTTATGATTGGATTTTGGAGTTGAAGTTTTGAACGTTGTTTGGATGATTTATGGAAAACTATCATTGAAAAAACAAAAACAAACAAACAGAAAAACTATCATGGCTCCTGATTGAATTTCCTCAAAACTACCATGTGGATTTTGCCTTTTTTTTGGAAACCAGAGTTATTTGAAATATGTCAGAGTGTTGGAGGTGTGTGGTTTGAATCGGTGATTTTAATGTGGTTGACAAAAGAAAAGGAAGCTAAATTTATATTATTTCATTGGGAAAAGTAATTGTAATTATTTAAGAACTTGGACTGCTTTAGTTCTAAAGACAGACTAAGTTAAAGTTCCAAATACTAGCAAGAGAAGCTTTTCGATGTAGTTTGAAATCATCCTATATTATTTTAGTGGTATTACTGGTACCACTAAAGCTTTTTGGTTTGTATTTTCAAGGACAAAATGAAAAGTCCACGAGTGGCCCTGTCGGCTGCAACACAGAAATCTCTCGATAGGAAGAAGTACATGAAGTAAGTTTTCTCTGTTTCATGTCACATTAATTCATTTATTAGCAAAGCAATTAATTTTAGTCATCTGTTGGTCTATTTGTGTATCCAAATTAGAAAAAAGTTCACTTTTCTACAGCTGAGTTGGTAGAAATCCCTTTTTTTAATATAGTTTTATTATTCAGGTGGTAAAATCTGATTTCATCCTTAGGTAAATGTATCAACTACTAAGTGACACTAAGTGTTCAACTTGTGTCATCGATAGCCACTCAGCCTTAAAAATAGTTAATTTTTATATTCGGTGTTAATTTTACATCTTTTGAGTATATTCTTTTTCTAATGTGTGTGTGAAAGACTTCATGGGAGGGAAACCTAATGCCAAGAACATCCTAGTAGCTATCTTAGTAAGCTGCTGCTTTCTGGAAAGTACTCTCTAGTACGCTGAGCACAGCTGAGTAGTACAGCGACGTGTAAATGATTTGTTTCTGTCGTCCCGCATCACAGCCATAAGCGTTTTCTCTCCCTTTCTAAATACACTGTTTGTTTGTCCTTATTTTTATGTTGTGTTAGAGCTGCTGAAATGGGAATGCCAAATAAGAAATTTCTGGTTAAACAAAATCCTTCTGAAACAAGGTGAGAAAAATCACTTCGTCTCTGTGAGAAGCTATTTATTTATTTTATTTTATTTTATTTTATTTATTTTTATCTTTTTTTAAAGATTTTACTTATTTATTTGAGAGAGAGGATGAGAGAGAGAGCATGAGAAGGGGAAGGGTCAGAGGGAGAAGCAGACTCCCCGCTGAGCAGGGAGCCCGATGCGGACTCGATCCCGGGACTCCAGGATCATGACCTGAAGCCGAAGGCAGTCGCTTAACCAACTGAGCCACCCAGGCACCCGAGAAGCTATTTATTTTTAAAAAAATTTATAAATCCCAAGCTTACTTTCTGTTGATTTAGTTCTACCTTGAGATCAGTAGAACACTCCCTGCTGACTAGAGGATTGAAGAGGGGCCGAGATCCATATTAACGCTGGGTCATGTACCTGGTTACATGGTCAGACCAGATGTTTCTGGAGCTTTGTTTAGGATATGTCATCTCAGGTAGAGATTTCAGCCCCCTATGTCCCGAGTTCAGCTCATTGAAGTCCAGGACTTACTTAGGATACTTACTTAGAAACCTTAGGGGCACCTGGGGGGCTCAGTCAGTTCAGCATCTGCCTTCGGCTAAGGTCATGATCCCAGGGTTCTGGGATTGAGCCCCACATCGGGCTCCCTGCTCAGTGGGAAGCTTGCTTCTGTCCTCCCCCCTCTCCACTGTACACTCTCTCTATCTCAAATAAATAAATAAATAAATAAAATCTTTAAAAAAAATAAATAAAAACCTTAGAAAGCTAGCTTAATATTTCTGACCTGTTTTCTACTTTTACAAGAGTGATGTTACTTGGATCTTGGATGTTTGAAAGGAAAAGTTGGTTTTTGTAAAGTATATAAATAAATTACCTAAAAACACAAGAATTAAACAGTTATGTTGGTCATCCTGATAAAAACCTAAGATTTGGGCTCTCGGTGAGCAAAATATAAGTACCATATTAATATGCTTCAATCAGTTTGATTTGCTATGTGGTATTATATTGGCCTATCTGCATAGATGACTTCCATCTCTCTTTTTTTTTTTTAATATTTATTTGACAGAGAGAGACACAGCGAGAGAGGGAACACAAGCAGGGGGAGTGGGAGAGGGAGAAGCAGGCTTCCCGCGGAGCAGGGAGCCCGATGTGGGGCTCGATCCCAGGACCCTGGGATCATGACCTGAGCCGCAGGCAGACGCTCAACGACTGAGCCACCCAGGCGCCCCCATCTCATTGTTAATCATCTTTCATCTGTTATAAGAAAATGGGAGGGGGAACTCAATTTATGTCATTCTCTTTTGAATTAATTTTTTACTTTGTTGACAGAGTCCTTCAGCCAAACCAAGGACAGAATGCACCTGTTCACAGGCTACTTAGTAGACAAGGGTAAGAATGTCCCTGCTGGGTATTTAAAAACATCCAAATCAAGATTAGCTTTGAGCAGGAAACATAATTTAGTGCTGTTTACATAAAGGATAACTATTTTACAAATGTGACTTGTTCATAGCATTACGAAGATCTTTTAATGCTTTGTGATCAAAGATAACCCTTTGGTGTACTGTTGTGTATTATATCTTAATTATCATCTTATGTTGGCATGTTTTTACTTTTCATTTCATACCATTTTGCTCATTAAGTATTGTAAGCATCCATACAGTAAGTTCAGCATCACCAAAGTGATTCTCCAACAAAGTGTAAGCCTTGGTTCTAGTCCCCTGCTGAAGCAGAGTGTAGTTTCTTTGCTGTGCGCATGCGTGAGACTTAAGTCCTTTTCAAGCTTATTTGTACTTTGAACCATTGATGCACTGTGGTTGCTTTCTTTGAATGTTGAACATTTAGACCTTAATGCAAGTGACTTATTAATTTTTTTATATTCAATTAGAACCCCTAAGACATCAGTGAAGGGGGTTGTGCAAAATAGACAGAAGTCTTCACAGAGCAGAGTGCCTAACAGAGCGCCTGTTTCAGGTGTGTAGCAAATGAGTTCCTGAAGCCCGTTCAATAGAAGGACGTGCACGAGCTGCCCCGTGATGCAGGCCACACTATCTTGTCTTTCCTTGCCACCATAATTTGGGCATATTCACAGCCATTCCTGCGGGTGATCATTTGTGTTAGTATTTTGTGGCAGTCAGGAGATCATAGTAAACCTGTGGGTCCGATCTTGATTTCTGTAATGAAACACTATACATTTTTTTAATCCGAAAAATGTGTAGAATTATACATGCTTAATTCAGAAAACCTTTTTATACATGAGTAAAGTATAATAATCTGATGCCTAAATCAGTGTGTGTTTGTTCGGCTTTGGGGAAGTGTATCACCCGGGAATATTTGTATCTGCACATAAAGCAATGAAAAGTTTCTCCCTCTGGCCACAAGATCACATGTGAATATGCCAGGTGGGAGGGGGTAAGTTTTGTTTTTGGTATTTTATGGATTTTAAATTGTTTATGGTGGCAAGAAGACAAATTCAGTATTAAGCAAATGCAAAGCTATTAAGCTAATGTTTTAATATTTTGTAGGTACCTTTGTTAAGACACTTTGATAAGCTCACCAAAAATGATGTGATCCATTAAAAATACTTTCAAAATGCTTTGCTTTAACTACACTGCTTTCTAAACATTTAAAAGAAACAAACTAATCGCTAGGCAATGAAGATTAAGTGTCTAATCAATTCTGATCTTCCCATTAATATGCAATCAGGCATATTTTAGAGTTTTTATTACTAAGTGATTTCCTCCAAATTAGTAGGAAATGAACAACATAAGAAATTTTCTCGTGTCATTGCTATTTGTTCACTAAGTTTGAAGAGGGGAATGAGATATACTGATCATAACTTTGAAATGATTGCTGACTTTTTGCATGTATATAGTGAATTTAATTCATGGTGTTGCATATGTAGAGTATAATATAAAAGGTCATCTTTTGAAAGTTGCTGTGAGTGACAGTGGAGTTGTTTTAAAGGGGATTAAGTAGTTGAAGATCCTGCTTATTCCAGAGGTGGTCAGAATCAGCTGGTTTGAAAGGTTACTGGAAAGAACTCAGACCAAACACCAGATCTGTTGCTTTGAAGTTATGTGGAATTTTAAAACCTTTTCAATTTTTTTACCATATTAGAGTTATATATTATGATAAATCCTGGCCAGTTGGTGATTCATTGAGGAATTAGTATTGTTTTGTGTGATATTCTCCACTTGCCACGGTGACGACTATCCCATGTTCTTGTCTCATGCATTTCATCTCCACTGTTTGTCCCTCGTGAATGTAAGAAAAAGAGCAAGTAATACTCAACAGTATGAAGGATGAATAGGTCATTGCAGTTAGTAATGTACTGAAGTTCAGTATCTAGAACTACTGTGGTTTAATTGCATTGCAACGTAAATACAAACGAACTTAATGTATATAATTATTATATATCTAAACAAGTACAAAATTTCCTATTTTTTCTAAAGATTTACTCGTACATGAATGCCTTATTTAGACAACTGAAAAAGACTAAAAATTTTATCATTTTACATAAATTAAAAATTTGGGATATGACTGATTAAAATTCTTACTATGAATCTCAACATAGAGATCCATAGTGGCAGTTGAAAAGATTATTCTTTCCTGCTTAGATTTTTAATGGCCTGGATTATGTTTCAGACAAACTTATGCTTTATTCTGATCTGCATGGAGAATGAACCCTTTGTTAAGGAATTTATAGAAAGCTCATTTTTGTTGTGATGATAGATTTTCATACTCTTAGACCAAAGTAGGATGCTAAGGGGTTACAGTTTGCTGCAAAGCACTTAAAGTTATTTATAGTTCTTACAAACTAAGTTGCAATCTCTGATCTCATGTTTTAAAACATTTGCTCATTTGATGTCTTGTGCTTGACTCAGGAGTTTATAGTGACATTCAAAAGCCACTAATTAAAGCAAAGTAGAAGCAGTCATGCAAAATGGTTGTTAAGTAAAACAAATCAGGTGTAACTGGGTTCTCAGAGTCTGCTTCTGGCTGCTGCTTAGGCACGTGACTTACTCTCCCATGTCTCGGTTTTATTATCCTTAAAATAGTAGTTAACAGTTTCTGCCTCGGGATTATTTTATGTAAGGATTAAGTATGATCATGTATATCGCTTAGCTCGGTGCCTGGTATATAGTGAACACTCATTAATTGGAATTATAGAAAAATCGACATTGAGAAATAATATTAGTTTTCCTCTGTTTTTAGGAGTATATGCAGGAAAAACCCAAAGAAAGCGGCCAAATGTTGCGACAATTTAAGAAGACAACATTCGTTAGGATAAACAAGGGGCGGGATGGGGGGCTTCATGCTTACTGTTTTCCCTGCCCAGGACTCTTTAGTTAACCCTGGACTGTTTACACAGGCAAAGTGACATCAAAGGGCTGAGCAGTATCTGCAGACTTGATCAGTCTGGCTAATTCCTTCCCTACACCCTCATTATCCTCTTAACATTAGGTCTGGGTGAAGACACAGTAGTAGTTAGTAATCGACCATCTCTTTGCTTAACCTGTACAAACTAAGTTTGTTTTCTGTACCCAGACGTCTGCTGAGGACGTTTTTTTTGGTAAATTTCAAGGACATTTGGGTTTATTTCTATAAAATGTTGAAAAGGTGTGATAAATTACAAGTAATTTTGGAAATACAAATTTCATTCATCTCTGCATACTGATTGCTAAATTTGATAAATTAGATTCTGTTCTATTCGAGGGGAAATTACTGCAGAAGAATGTCTTTCTTTGGTTTTGTAAAATTTAAACACTGATTAATCTCTCAGTCTTCATATTCTTGGACTTATGGGATAACCTCATAGGAGAAAACACTTGCCTGCTGATTGTGGTCCATCCAGAATTTACCACAGAAGTAGCTGGGGGCCACCATTATGGTCAACAGTATACATTCCTCTTAACCGCTAGTTGTCTTGTGCAGAAATGTTAGGTTTAATGTAGGTTACCCCAGTGCTCTTGGACACCCTTCTCCTAAGTCATAAAATCTCTCTGTGGAGGGTAACAAATTAGGGAGGTAGCACAATCTTCTTGAATATAGTGGCGCCTAGGAGTGAATCAGTGCATCCATTTCTGTAAAATAGACTCACACTGCATGCACTTGTTTTCTTGGTGGTCTGTGTATGTTGTTCCTTCATAGTCTGTTTTTTCTAGCTTGCCTGATTTAGAAGACACTAAAGGGCTATACGGTAACAATAAGTTCAGACTTTCCAATGGGATAGTAATATTGTCGAGTTGAAATTCTGCATTACTTAAGAGGCACTGATGTTTAAGGTTTTCATCACTAATGTATTCATTTAAAACATAAACCAAACAATGTTACCGAGGGAACATGATTTTATGAAAGAGAATGTCACTGTTAATTTATCATGCCATTTCCAAAAAGGGCTTTGTGCTTCTCATATAAAATTGGGACTGTGTACATTTACTCTTTCTAACCTGAATTTTAAATGATACTGGTATTTTGAAAATGCAGACTATATATATTCTTAATATCCTTTTAAGAAGGTGGAGATAAAGATTTGTTTTCTCCAACTTTCTGTCCTATTTAAAATTTAGCTGTTACATCCAGCCGTAAGACAGACAATAATAGTCTACTCTGGGTGTAAACTTGATTTTCTTTATTGAGATATGTATCATTTATCATTCATTGAATGGGTGAGCCAGGAAATCAGAAGACGGTAAAAAATGTCTGAGTTACCAATTTTTTATTTGTAGGCAAAGTATATCAAAATATCTTAATATGATAAATTGTGCTTTATCATTCTGAAAACTCAGGATACAGCTTACTCATATCATTGGGGGTCTTTCCAGAAAGACAGATGCTACAAGTTTTGTGCGCACTAATGCAAATTAGCTAAAACCAATAGTATGTTTTGGAGAAAGTTAAAAATAGCTTTAGATGAAGGTTGAGTAACGGGAGTGTTTGTTTTTTTTAAATAAAAGCGTGTGTTTTATAGATATTTTAATGTTCACAGCTTTTTCTCATAAAAGTGCCATTGTTTTGTGCTTTTAATGGATTTATTTATATACATTATTTTTGTTATTTTTACTTTGGAATGTCCATTAACGTAAATTGTATTTATTTTTATACTTTAATTTTCACTAGTTTTGCTTCTAGGCAAAAGGCAAAATAAACTTTTCATCTTAAAAGAAATGTAGTTTGATCGTTATTTATCAAGGAAAGGACCATTAAGGGATAAACACTGAAAAATCTCTGGCCAAAACATTAATACTATATTGATCTTTTTTATAATCAAAAGTCCCATGAAAGGTATGTCCCACTATTTAATGTGTAACCTATACCAGGGCTTCGTCCAGCATTTGATTTTGCACGAATCGGACTTTCCAGGAAGGGAAAGTTCACTGGAGCTGGAACTCCCTTAGCTCAGTCGGAGCTAGCAGCCTGCTCCGGGCCAAGGGGAGGGAATGCTGAGGTTGACGCTCACATCAAAGCTGCTGCTGCTAATTAGCGCCGCTTCAAGATCCAGGTCTTGTTATTGCCTCACGTTCGCCTCTTTCTGAGGAGAGCCTGCACTGTATAATCTGAAAGAGCCGCTCACCTTTCCTGGGGCCGCCCTGCAGCTGTGGTTCATTTCATCTGCTGGGAATGGGGCCATGAGGATATGGCTGGGAGGCCTCAATACTCATACGGAGCTGAAAACAAGCCCGCCCCAACCCTCAATGAAAAGTTAACAGTTACACAAAAATAAGCAAACGGAGGTGGAATGCTTTATCACTGAGGAACTATAGCCAGTACAGGTATGGGTTATAAAAATAATTTATGGGGCGTCTGGGTGGCTCAGCCTTTGACCGTCTGCCTTCGTCTGGCGTCACGATCCCGGAGTCCTGGAATCGAACCCTGCATGGGGCTCCCTGCTCCCACGGGAGCCTGCTTCTCCCTCTCTGCCTACTTGTGCTGTCAAATCAAATCTTTACAAAAATAATTTAAAACAAGGAAGACTCACTATATTGTACTCCTGAAACTAATATTACACTGTATGTTAACTGGAATTTAAAATACTCCAAAAAAAAAAAAGCCCCACAAAACCCAGAACCCAATCTAAAACACACACACACACACACGCATGCACAAGGGAGACTTGCTGAATACAGCAAATCAAACTGGAATATGGTGTAGTGACTGAGTCACATCCTCAATTAGGTTCTAAGGACAGCTCTGAGGGCAAAAAATCGTGTCTAACCAAAATTACCCTTGACAACAAAATACTGCCTTTTCACTTCCTTTTGTGGCCAGTTTCTCTGTGGCTCTCAATTCTTCAGTTTCTTCAGGTGGTTTGCTTGTCAGCCGGTGGTGGGGCAACCCCCCCGCCACCCCGCACATTCCCGTGGGTTAATAACAGCCGGCTTGGGGTACGCGCCCCGCTCGGCGCCCCCCTCACCCCGCCCCAGAGCTCGTCCGAGCTGCAAAAGCCCGGCGGCCCCGGACCCGAATCGGAGCCCGCGCCGGGGTGCACACGCCGGCGACAGCAGGTTGCGGTGCAGACAAAAGCTCTGAAGGTGCAACACGATCCTCTGCGGGCCTGCGGACGCCCAGCTTCAGGCGGGCCGTTTTAGAGCCGTCTCCCCACACGTGAGAGTCAGCGAGACCCCGCGTGCGGAACTCCCACGTGCCGCCGAGAGCGTATAATTGCGCGATTTTCCCGAGAATGTGGTTCATGCGCTGTCAGAGGCCACTTGCGAGGAAAGGGGGCCAAGCGGGGACGAGACGCCGCCTGGTGATTAAACACGTCTCCCCACCAGATCGGTTAAGCGCAGCCGCTGCCGCTCGGGGCACTCGGGCGCCTCAGGCACCTCACCTGCTGTGGCTCCCGAACAGGGGTCCGTGGTGCTGATCTCAGAGGTTTGCTGGGAGGGGCCCGTGAAGTGGCTGCACAGCGCCTGACACAGTAAAGCATGCAGCAAACGGTAGCTCTTAGGAGAATACCCCGATTTTTTTTTAACCCGAGAAAACACTACAACACAGAAGTTCTGTGGTCGAATCGGCTATCCACCTTTACGGAAACGTTCAGCTTTGCCAAGTTGGGTGAAAAGCCAACCCCAACTTCCCTATGTGGCTTAGCTCCAGCTGAAGGCGGTCATCTCGGGTCCACGGCAGCCCTTAGAGACCCGGGTTGTTAGTCCTGGGAGAGGGGTCAGGAGGGGAAAGCAGCGGCCTGGTAAGAACGGCGCCTACCCCAGCCAAACAGCGAATTCGCTGTAAAACCGCGCGAACCCCAGACACTGTCTCCCCATCCCCAGCCGCGGTTAGCCGCTTCGCTGCGCCCGGGTCCGGATTCTTTTGCGCCCCCAGAGGGCGCTGGTGGGCTAGGTAGCCGGCTGCCCCTTCCTACACACGGCGCATGTCCATGCTGCGGCACGCCTCCCGGGGGCCTACGATTGCCCTTCACAATCATGGCGTCGCGGATACAGCAGTGGAGATGTGTCCGCCCCTTACTATCATGGCGCCTCAGTGGCCCACCGGAAGGCCGCATGCCCCTCACAATCATGGCACCACAGCAGGGAAAGTACGCCCACCTCTCGCAATCACGGCGTCGCAAACGGCGCTCCAAAAGCGTATTCCCCCTCATCACGGTGTTGCCGTGGAGCGCAAATGCGTCTGTCCCTCGCAGTCGTACCAGAGAACTGCACACCCTCGGCTTTTCCGCACTAGTACCCGTCTCCGTAACTGTAGTACTGGCGGACGGTGCAACCTGGGTTTTGAAGGCGGGTATCTGTCTTTACAGTCACGGTGGCACAAGTCCGTGGACGTACGACCGCCCCTCACAATCATGGCATCTACGCCGGCGCTCCGGAAGTGTGCTTGGCCCCTCTCAGTCGTGGAATGGCGGGCCCTTCGGGGACGTCGGCCGGCCCCTCACGATCATGGCGTCTGAGACGCGCTTCGGAAGTGTATTGACTCTCACACTCTTGGCGTCGCGGACCATTCTGCGGAAGTGTGCCTGCCCCTTACAATCACGGTGCCCACAACCGGCATAGACTCGGGCCTTCAAAGCTGGTGCCCATCCCAATAACTATAGTGCCGGTGGACGTCGCAACCTGGGATGTAAGGGAAGGCATCCATCGGGAGAGCACCTGCCCTTCACAATCATGTCACTGGCAGACAGCAGAGCCTGAATTTTGCGACACTGGCGCCCGCCTCCTTAACTATAATGCTAGCGGACCAGTATAGCCTAGGCTTTGAAGAAAGGTATCTACTCCTCACAATCACGTCAGTGAACAGCACAACGGAAGTGCGTATGCCCCTCACAACCATGGCGCCGACGAATGGCTTAGTGGATGCGCGTGCCCCCCAAAATTATGGTGCCGATGACCGGCTCACAGGAAGTGCGTTTGCCCCTCATAATTTTGGCGCCGAGGACAGGCCCAGGGGAAGTCCGTCCGCCCCTCACAATCATGGCGCTGCCAAAGCTCAGCGAGAGGGTTCCTGCCCCTCACAATCATGGCGCTCGCAAGGCTCAGCGGGGGGAGCATCTGCCCCTTACAATCATGGCGGCCAGAGCGGGGCGGGGCGAGGCGGTCCCTGGGAGGGAGAAAAGGGCTGGCTGCCCCAGTACAAGTGCTCATGTGACTGGGAAGATGGCCGTCTTTCCCTGGTAAGGAAGAAGCGGCGGGTGGTCTTTGGAGAAGGGGCTATTTTTGCTGTGTCTGGGTCTGTCTCTTCGAAGTGTGAGCGTGTGCGTGCGAGTGAATGGGAATTGCTCTCTTCGGGCGGTGCTGGCGGAGTCTGCCATCGCATCCCGGGTGGTTTTGACCACAGAATACCCGGCCACTACCCCTCCAGAGGAGGTCCCTGAGACAGGACGGAGGGAATCTTGGTTCCCCCCCGACTACCCCTTCCCTGCACCTTTCACGCCCCCCCCCCCATTCATTTCCTAAAGAAAACTCCAGTTCCCCGGCTTCCTGTTTCCCAGGTTCTGGGGTCGCTGCATGCAGGGAATGGTGGACTCAGCTGAGTCTGGATGATACAGGACACCTGGCTGTTTCCTCCGCTATTCAGCTCACCTAGAAGACTCTTGATTTTCTTATCTGTAAAATGGCTTCCATTCGTCCCACTGCGTGCTGGGCACTGTGGATGCAGAGCCTTCAGACATATTCCTTGGCCTCAAGGAGTTGACAGTTGAATGGAGCAGACACACAGAACAAAACGGTCTCCAAAGCAGGCATTGGGATGAGGTATAACCTCCCCTGGGGGGTCCGGGAAGGCTTAAGGGGAGCAGAGTCTTAAATTGGGTTTTGGAGGATGCATAGGAGCCCATAACAGGAATGGCACGTGCCCTGGCTGACTGGCCTGTCCGTGCTCTTGTGACTGGAGTGGCTGGGAGGGATTGGTGCTGTGTGTGCGCGAGAAGTCAGCAAGCTGTGATGGTCACAGTGGGATTATTTGGGGATGTGCACTCTACCCTGCATCTCAGAAAGGGAGATCATTTTCTTTTTTCTTTAAATTTTTTATTATGTTAATCACCATACATCATTAGTTTTTGATGTAGTGTTCCATGATTCATTGTTTGTGTATAACACCTAGTGCTCCATGCAGTACGTGCCCTCCTTAATACCCATTACCAGGCTAACCCATCCCCCCACCCCCCTCCGCTCTAGAACCCTCAGTTTGTTTTTCAGAGTCCATCATCTCTCATGGTTCGTCTCCCCTCAGATTACCCCCCCTTCATTCTTCCCCTCCTATCTTCTTTTTTTTTTCTTCTTAACATATATTACATTATTTGTTTCAGAGGTACAGATCTGTGATTCAACAGTCTTGCACAATTCACAGCGCTCACCATAGCACATACCCTACCCAATGTCTATCACCCAGCCACCCCATCCCTCCCACCCCCCACCACTCCAGCAACACTCAGTTTGTTTCCCGAGATTAAGAATTCATCATATCAGTGAGGTCATATGATACGTGTCTTTCTCTGATTGACTTATTTCACTCAGCATAACACCCTCCAGTTCCATCCACGTCATTGCAAATGGCAAGATCTCATTCATTTTGATGGCTGCATAATATTCCATTGTGTATATATACCACATCTTTATCCATTCATCTGTCGATGGACATCTTGGCTCTTTCCACAGTTTGGCTATTGTGGACATTGCTGCTATAAACATCGGGGTGCACGTACCCCTTTGGATCCCTACATTTGTATCATTGGGGTAAATACCCAGTAGTGCAATTACTGGATCATATGGTAGCTCTATTTTCAACTGTTTGAGGAACCTCCATACTGTTTTCCAGAGTGGCTGCACCAGCTTGCATTCCCACCGACAGTGTAGGAGGGTTCCCCTTTCTCCGCATCCCCGCCAACATCTGTCGTTTCCTGACTTGTTAATTTCAGCCATTCTGACTGGTGTGAGGGGGTATCTCATTGAGGTTTTGATTTGGATTTCCCTGATGCTGAGCGATGTTGAGCCCTTTTTCATGTGTCTGTTGGCCATTTGGATGTCTTCTTTGGAAAAATGTTCATGTCTTCTGCCCATTTCTTGATTGGATCATTTGTTCTTTGGGTGTTGAGTTTGATAAGTTCTTTATAGATTTTGGATACTAGCCCTTTATCTGATATGTCATCTGCAAATATCTTCTCCCATTCTGTCGGTTGTCTTTTGGTTTTGTGGACTGTTTCTTTTGCTGTGCAGAAGCTTTTTATCTTGATGAAATCCTGATAGTTCATTTTTGCCCTTGCTTCCCTTGCCTTTGGCGATGTTTCTAGGAAGAAATTGCTGCGGCTGAGGTCGAAGAGGTTGCTACCTGTGTTCTCCTTTAGGATTTTGATGGACTTCTGTCTCACATTGAGGTCTTTCAACCATTTGGAGTCTATTTTTGTGTGTGGTGTAAGGAAATGGTCCAGTTTCATTCTTCTGCATGTGGCTGTCCAATTTTCCCAACACCATTTGTTGAAGAGACTGTCTTTATTCCATTGGACATTCTTTCCTGCTTTGTCAAAGATGAGTTGACCATAGAGTTGAGGGTCCATTTCTGGGCTCTCGATTCTGTTCCATTGATCTCTGTGTCTGTTTTTGTGCCAGTACCATACTGTCTTGATGATGACAGCTTTGTAATAGAGCGGGAAGTCCGGAATTGTGATGCCACCAGCTTTGCTTTTCTTTTTCAAGATTCCTCTGGCTATTCGGGGTCTTTTCTGGTTCCATACAAATTTTAGGATTATTTGTTCCATTTCTTTGAAAAAAGTGGATGGTATTTTGATGGGGATTGCATTGAATGCGTAGATTGCTCTAGGTAGCATTGATATCTTCACAATATTTGTTCTTCCAATCCATGAGCATGGAATGTTTTTCCATTTCTTTGTGTCTTCCTCAATTTCTTTCATGAGTATTTTATAGTGTTCTGAGTACAGATCCTTTGCCTCTTTGGTTAGATTTATTCCTACGTATCTTATGGCTTTGGGTGCAGTTGTAAATGGGATCGACTCCTTAATTTCTCTCTCTTCTCTCTTGTTGGTATATAGGGATGCCACTGATTTCTCTGCATCGATTTTATATCCTGCCACTTTACTGGATTCCTGTATGAGTTCTAGCAGTTTTGGGGTGGAGTCTTTTGGGTTTTCCACATAAAGTATCGGATCATCTGCAAAGAGTGAGAGTTTGACTTCTTTGCTGATTTGGATACCTTTGATTTCTTTTTGTTGTCTGATTGCTGTAGCTAGGACTTCTAATGGGAGATCGTTTTCTGATCTTTCTTTCCAAATGATGTAAAGTGGTTTACTTTGAATGAGTGAGTGAGCAAAGGAAAGAATACATAGCCCTAGACTCTAGAAATAAATACAACCTTCTGATTTTATGCTTGATAAACAGCTGCCTTCCATATTCCCTGCAGCTGGCTAACACTTCAGCGACTTCCTTCCAAGGTCTTGATACGCTAAATCAGGATTGGATGCCCCTGAGTTTCCTTAGATCTAGTCACGCAAAGCACCTTTTAGGGTATCATTAAGGCTTAAACACCAAAACCAACAAGAAACATCTAGCTTCAATTAACTTGTCTGGAATTTTCGAATGAGAAAATCCAGGAAGATGCTATTTTAATCTGTGCATCCCAGTACATTTTTACCTGCGATCTTTTTACTTTAAATCACAAACAGAGGTGCTTTAAACCTTTAACACCTGGGGTCTGCAAAGCCCCTGATCTGGCTGTCCTCTCCAAATTCCTTCGGCAGCACATGTTCATCCTAACGACTCCCAACACTTGCTGCTCTTTAAAGGGACCAAGCGGCACCTGGGTGGCTCAGTCCGTTAAGCGCCCAACTCTTGATTTCGGCTCACTTCATGATCTCAGGGTCATGACCTCGAGCACTACATCAGGCTCTGCACTCAGCACAGAGTCTGCTTGGGATTCTTTCCATCTGCCCCTTCCCTTGCTGGTGTGCGTTTTCTCTCTCTCTCTCTCAATAAAATTTTTTAATAAATAAAGGGACCGATTTTTAACCTTGCTGTGCCTTGCATGGAGCTTGGCAGATAGGTGCACAGTAATATTCTGTGGGATGAATGAGGAAACAGAGAAGGTCTACAGAGAAGAAATGGGTTTTTTTCGTTAAATTTGATATTTATGGAGCCTTTTGTGTGTGCACCAGGCACTGTGTTAAGTGCTTAATGTACAGCATATCATTTAATCCTCAAAACAACCCCACTTTTCAGGTGAGGAAGTGGAGGTAGAGAGGTGAAGCAGTTAGTTTACCTAAAGTTGTACAGCTTTTTAAGGAGATTGAGGTTTGGAGCCCAGAGGCTGTGCTCCTAACCGTTACCAGCAGCTGGACTTCCAATCCAGGCCCTGGGTTGCGGGTTTGGGGTGCAGGGCTCCCCAAACCCCGCTGCGTTGTCATGGATCTCTCCAGAATGCCTCTTTCGACCCACACTTTATTATCTCTGGTATATTTTGTTCTGGGCTAACATCTGTGATGTCCAGTACACCGTGGATCACCTTTCCTGTTTAATCCTGTGGTGATAATGCCCTTAAAAACATTCGCTTTTGAGTCAAGAATTTCTACATCACTTTAAGACCTTTTCTGGGGTGGGGAGGGTATATCATCGTGGGAGAAGAAACTGGCCAGGTTGTCATTAGACACTTAAGAATCACTTGAGAACGAAAACAGCTAGCAAAAAGCATTTGGCGGATTTCGGTATTTCCAGCATAAGGAGATTAATTTGGTAATGGAATTTCTATGCATCCATGTTATCAGATGTAGATAATTTGAAAATAGGAAGTGGCCAACCTTTAACATGGGTATAAATCACCCCAGGGACTTTGCTAACATCTGGTTTCCGATCTGTGGTGTTTCCACACTCCCCAAGTGATGTCCTTGTCGAGTGATCTGTGGACCACATTTTGAGTAGCCAGCGGCTCGGCCCAGCCAGGAGTGGAGGTGGGAAATGTTGGGTTTTTCTTTCCTGGCAGCCGTCAAGGACCCACGCGAGCCTTTAGCATTGCCGGGGGCTGGGATGATGGGCGATTTTTATCAGCCGCGTCTGCTCTGTTCTGAATGGAAAAAGCAAAGTAGGGATTGTGAGAAAATGCCCGTTGGGGGGCGCTGTTGGCCTTACCAAAGATCCAGGCCTTGAGGACCAGGCTTTAGCATCTCAAATTGTGGGAAAAATAGTTAGGAGCTGAGAGCAAATTTGAGGAAAAACAGTGGAAGAAGTGATAGATCAGCTGTTTGACGTGGAATTTCTAAAAGGATAAATGTCCCCCCCCCTTTTTTTGGTTGTTCCAGAAGCAGTATTTTCCCCCCTCCCCTCAAACTTAAAAAATTTATTTCAAAGCTTGGTCCTTTGAAAAAAAAAAATAGACAAAAGTAGACAATTGTTTAAGGTTCTCAAGATGACCCACAGGTGGTCTCCAGAGCCCCTGCATCCAAGAATCGGGCTGCCTCAGGTTGCTTGTGTCCCTAAGCACTTGCTGCTGTCACCTCAACTCTAAGCCTCAGCTTCTCCGTCTGGAAAATGGGCGTAATAATAGCACCTGCATCAGGGGGTTGGTTAAATGAGAGAGTGCAGGGAAAGGGCTTGGCATGGATCCCGGCATACAGTCAGCACATAACAAGGGAGAACTATTATTTTTATTCTGCATATCAAGTGACCCTACGCTTTTGATACTGTACTTAGCTGTTGATTTGTTGACGATTATGACAGGGATGAAAAACATTAGCAGCTGAATTTCAGGTCCGATTACATTTCCACTCATCCTACTAAACCTTTCAAAATTCTGTTGATAAAGTTAAGAATGATCTGAAAGGAGGAAAAGTGTCATTCGATTTTTTTTTATTTTATTTATTCATTTGAGACACACAGAGAGAGAGCAGGGGGAGAGGCAGAGGGAGAGGGAGAAGCAGGCTCCCCGCTGAGCCAGGAGCCCGATGTGGGCTCGATCCCAGGACCCTGGGATCATGACCTGAGCCGAAGGCAGATGCTTAACTGACTGAGCCACCCATGCGCGCCATGTCATTTGATTTTTAAACTGTTATGGCTGCCAATGGCTAATACTCCAATTTATTCTTGAGGTCTTTGTTTATTATTTAAGTCAAGGATTGGCTGGCTGCATATCAAAGGGAGTTTGGAAGAACATTTTATATTTTTGGGAGATGAGGACCGGGTGTGGTTGGTGAGTGTGACCCAGAGACATTACACAATAAATATATCGTGATAGGGTTTTTCCTTTCAAAAAAATAAAAAGTCGAGCTCTACTGGTATTGTTGACTGGCCTTCCTTCATTCCTGCTCTCAAAGCCACAGTTAATTGAGAAAGGGATAGGCATGAAATGACCTGGGATCTCCGTTCTCTTGTACTGAGTTAGGTTTCTGGGTTAGTGGAGCTTGAGTAAGGCTGACAGGTAGCACAGTGCAGCTGGATTTGGGGTCCCTGCAAGGACTAACGAAGCCAGGGGGCTGGGAGTGGCGTGGGGTCATGGTGGGAGGGGGGTGGAGACTGAGGAACGAGGTGACCGGCTCTCTGTGCTCTTAGAGGCTCTTGAGTGTTCTCCAAGTTTTTAAAACCTGTTTCCCTTTTGATGAGACGTTCCGGCTTTCAGTCATTTCTCTCTTTTTGGTTTTTACAGTAAGTATTCAAGCAGCCAAGTTGCTCCTGCAACACTTTGCTTGGAAATATCCTCACCCCCGTACCCCATTTCATGGCTCCCAGGTTCTGCCTCCCGTAGAGCACCAGGATGTGAGCGCAGTCCAGCCAAGCTGCCTGCCACGTTATGACAGGCAGTACTTTTCCATGTCCAGTTACCTGGTCCTCGTTTCCATCTGAGGCCTCGCTAGACTGACCACCGTCTGAACTTCTAGCAGCTTCTGTCTGCAGCCACTGGCGTGTTGGAGGAGGGTTGAGGCTTCCTCTGCAGCTCTCCTGCCCTCTCTCCGAGCCTTCGCGACAATCACCTGTGACCGTCCACCCAGGGCGATGACATTTCTAGTCTGTCTTGCAAAACCTGTTCCGGTTCCTGAGCTGCTTCCTCATTTTTTAGGTAGTTGTTACAGCAACACCCCCACTTCTCAGTCCCTGTTATCTGTCTTAGTTCATTTGGGCTACTATAAAAAAAAAAAAGACTACAGATGGGGACAGTTATAAACAGAAGTATTTGTTTCTCCTGGAGGCTGGAAGTCTG
Organism: Zalophus californianus; assembly: GCF_009762305.2. NCBI lineage: Eukaryota > Metazoa > Chordata > Mammalia > Carnivora > Otariidae > Zalophus > Zalophus californianus. Next base: position 84,290,796 of record NC_045604.1, read on the forward strand.
GGATCCTGACACCTGCACGGTGTGTCTTCACGGGTTGGGGGGCTCCCTGGGGTCCCTGGTCTCAGGGCTCTGATCCCCCTCACGCGTTTCCTCCCTTGCAGCCTCATCACATCCTGAAGGCCCATCTCCTCTAACACCATCATCTTTGGGGGTGAGGATTTCAGAACTTAGCATCTCTTCTGTGCTAGTCGTGTGTTTTAATTCTACGTGTATTTTAAGTACCGTAAGTTACCATTTTTTGCAGTCACTAATCTAGTTTTACCCACACCTTTACTTTTTATTACTCTAAAGTAGGTATGGGTGATAGGAGCATGTACCTGCACATATGTGTACATATTATGTATATATATGTTTTGTTTTTGATTGAGATCACTTTGTTTCCACATGTAGCTTTTTTTTTTCCCCCGTTTTTCTTTGCCTCGAAGCTCTTCAGCCCTTATGACTGAAGGGCAGTTTCCGTAGGTGCAGAATTTTTGGTTGGCAGTTAATTTCCTCGGGACTTGAGTGGTACCATCCCTTTGCCTGCTGGCTTTCATCTGCTGAGACAGTAATCATTCTTTGAAAATAGGGTGTCTTTTTCGAAGAAATCCTCTCTCTTTAGTTTTTAGCCATTTTACTATGAGAGCCCTAAGTCTGGTTTTAGTTTTGCTTTTGTACGGGTCCTGCTTGGAGCACAGGTGTTTCTTGAATCTGTAGCTTGATGTCTTTAGTTTCAGCTGTCATCCCTTCACACACTGCTTCTGCCCATTCTTTCTCTTCCCCTTTAGGGTACCACTTGTATGTGTGTTAGACCTTCCCTTCCTGCCCCTTGGTGCCTTTCCAGCTCTTCACTGTGCTTCATGTCTGTCTTCCCCACGTGTGTCAGCGATCCCTTCACAAGATGGATGAAAACATGTGCTCTTTGTCTACTTCCTCTCAGCTTCTTTCTCTGGCTTTATTCAGCTTTTGTGAACACTTTGCGGGGAAACCCAGGGCCTGATCTCTCGCTTCTCTGCACCCCCTGCTCTTGAGAAGCTCTTCTTTCAAGCCCTGGTTGTCTCAGGGGAGAGGCCAGGAGGGGAAATTGGCTTCACTTCATTGAGTGCCCTTGGTTCTGGCATCTGGCCTCACGGGTCCCGGATGCCTTGGCAGCTACTTACACCATGAACTGAATATTAAAATTCTATTTAGCGTTTCTCGGTGTTGGTAGAAGTACCGTTCCACTATAAACTGCTGTATCCTTGAGGAAGTCTGAGCAAACAGTTCTACTGTTTTCTCTGTCTCCCTCCACTGATCGTTGTCTGGGTTTTGCTCTCTGCCAGGCATTCCAGGAGCAGGAACTACAAGGCTGAGTTTGCATCATGCCGGCTCGAGGCTGTGCCATTGGAGTTTGGGGACTATCACCCGCTGAAGCCCATAACGGTAAGTTTGTCAAGGGCTCTCCAACTGATGTTCTTACTCCACGAAATTACAGACCAGGTTCCTGGGTCTTTCCCATTTGCCAGCAGTAGCTGCTTTCACATTTATTTCCACTAGTTTTTTAGTTTTTTATTTCCTCTTTTTTGTGATGCTAACCTTACCCCCCATCATGTTCATTCTGCTCTTTCTCATATTAGCGAGGTTGTCATGAGCGCGCGACACCTTTGTTCCTGACGTGGAGGTGTAAACCAGATACCTTCTTAATTTGCCTGTGTGGAACATTAAGAATCTCTCTTATTACCTGTAGAGGATGCTGTCCTGACTAGCATCTTGGTCTACTTGTGAGTTATTTAAAAAACGAAAAGCAGGCAAGTGATTTAGATGGTCCCTCTCTTCTGGGTTAGTGCTGTTTGATTAGCAAGTAGTAGAAGCTGGGTGCGTGTCATCATGGGTGGGGATGAGGGTGACAGAAACAGACCAGTGGATACCAAGGACATGAAGTTTCCTAATGGCGGAGAGCCTGAGAATGCACAGAGGCCATTACTTAAAGCAGGAGATCCTAGATGGAGCTTCTGCCTCCTGGGGCCCCTCCAGGCCCTGTGGGCTTGTGCGGCCATGGCTGACCCGCCGATGGGTCAGTTCCGGGCTTGCATCCTGTGGCTTAGTGACACGACAGCAGAGAGACTCTCTTCACTAGCAGTGTTTGTTGCCCAGCTGGGCTACGTGTCCTTCCCGGACCCACTCTGGTGACCAGGGGGTAGAACGTGCTGACTGATTGGGTTGGGGTAGTGCCCACCCCAGCAGGCCTGTAGAAGCTGAGAGTTGGGGAGGGCTCCTTTCCCAAAGAAAACATGGACTGTGAGCCTGGGAGATAGAGGACCGGATGCCAGACAGACAGAATGACAAATGTGCACTAGTAGGAGGCACCTTGCCAAATCATCTGAGGTTGGCATCAGATCCTGCAGGTTTAGGGCAAGGTCTTCAATAAGCCTACCCTTGCTTGAGACACCCACTGCCAATTTGGGGGACCCCAGGCCACTGGCCGCCTGCACTTCTTACCAACTGGCTGCATATCCAAGATCTCCCTCAGGCTCGATAATGGGCTAGAACAACTCACAGAACTCAGAAAAGTACTGTCCTTACAGTTTTATATAAAGGATACGGATGAGGAGCAGCCAGCTGAGTGACACTTAGGGTGAGGTCTGGGAAGGTTCGGGATCACAGAGAGCTCTATGCCCTCAGCCTGTGGACATGTCGTGTGTCCACCAACCAGGAAGCTCACTGAACTTTGGTGTGTCCATACTTTGAATTGGGGATTTTATTACATGAGCGTGGTGGAGCAATTCCTTGGCCACATGATTGAACCCTGAGGTCAGGCTGATATCACCTGGCTGTGCTCACAGGCTTGGTCCTTCTCGTGACCAGCTGCCACGCTGCGGCATCTCGTTAGCATAAATCAGGTATGACTGAGAGGCTTGTGAATGACAGATACTCCAAGGACTAGAGCCCCCTTTCCCAGAACCAGAGACAAAGGCCCATTAGGCTCTCTTTTATCCAGCCCTCTCCATCATTCTATTATATCCCGTCCTCCCCTCTCTCCTTTCTCTGAAGATGGGTTTCCTCTGCCTCCCTGTGGATACCTTCCTAAAGTGTCCGTTACTGTCCCTCCACCCCTGGCCCCTGGGTTTTCATAGCTTTCTCATTTCAAGAGGAGAGTGGAGGGCAACTTAGCCCTTCTGGATTTGGTCCTAAATTTTAGGCAGAGAGACTCTGGTTGGATCCTCTTGGCTCAAGGGTTCACCCCCAGTCTGGTCATCTGAACCTGGGGGGAGTTGGAGGCCAATGGACCAAAGACATGGCTTCACCCTGCCCCACCCCTCAGGACTCACCAGCAGGTGGCATCGGGAAGTTCTCTGAAAAGGAAGGCGGGGCATCCACTGCTTGGCAGTGAGGACAGCTCGGCGCACCCCTGAGACCGTCTTCAGAGCGTGACAAGCCTGGTATCTGGCGTGCCCTGGTTCATGACCCTCCCTAGACCTGTGGCACCTTGTGAGTGACCTGACAGGCTTGTGAAGATGTGGGCTCTGATGCCGTATATCCCAGAGGGAGTTTGAGCGCCCATGTTTTTGAGCAGCTCCCTGGTGACATGGATGCTGCTTGTCCAGGGCCATGCTTTGAGTAAGAGGGCCCGACGGGTGCAGTTAGAGCTCACCTCCTGGGTCCTAATGGCCCGGTCTCTGACTCACCCCTACTCTGTGCCTTCCCTTCTTCCGTAGCTGGGATTCTGAGTCATGTCCGTTTGTCACAGAAAGTAAGCGTTCCTACCCAAAGCAGTGGTCGCTTCAGTGAAGGGAATGAGCAAAAACCCATGTGAGTGTATCTCTGGGAAACGTCTTGGGAAACTTCCACTTGACCTCTTGGGTTTTCCCCACAGGTCACGGAGTCGAAGACCAAGAAAGTGAGCCGGAAAGGTAGCACTTCTTCCACGTCCTCCTCGTCCTCCAGCTCCGTGCTAGACCCGCTGAGCAGCGTGCTGGACGGGACCGACCCCCTCTCCATGTTCGCGGCCACGGTGGACCCCGCAGCCACGGTAATGCAGCCGCTGGTGGTCGGTCCTGCGGGGGCGGGGGTGGCGGCTTTTCATCTTTTTTGCTTTCGTTCTGCACAGGTCATGCGGGGTGGGGTGGGGGGGCGTCATGTTTGTAACCGTTCAGCTGATCCAGGCGCCCACAGGGTCCGGCTTACGGAGGCCACCCCTCCTTTCTTTATGAAGGCGTTTCAAAATTCATTTTTGGTTTTAATTTCACCCTTTATAATTCCCTTATTTATTTATTTATTCTTAGGTAATTACATAAGTAGATTGCCGATTTTTCACGTAAGAGTTAAACCCTGCCAACGAAGCCTGCGTCCTGTTGGCCACCTTTGAGGTCCTCAGTGATCAGTGTTTTCAGTGTCTCTTCTATCACTTCGTATTTCCTTTTCTTTTTAAAGACTTTATTTGTTTGAGAGAGAGGGAGCTCATGAGCACACACAAGCAGGGGGTGCAGCAGAGGGAGAGGGAGAAGCCATCTCCCTGCCGAGCAGGGAGCCTGATGTGGGGCTCGATCCCAGGACCCTGGGATCATGACCTGAGCCGAAGGCAGATGCTTAACGACTGAGCCACCCAGGCGCCCCTTCTTTGTATTTTCTTGGGGATCTATCTGCGGTAGCACTTTGAGTATTTATACCCCTGCTCCTGTGTGAGTACCAACTACAGCAGTAACCGGATCTACTAAGCGTGTGGTGCGCATTTTCTCAGCGAGTTCTCGGGCTCACGCCGCCATGTGACAGGTGTTCTGAAGGGGCCCACATGGAGGAGGAACGTGCAGACGCTGACTTCCAGCCCAGCCCAGCTGACTTCCGAATCCACACTCTGAACCATCATTCTCAGCTGGCATTGCCCACCTCCGAGTACTTTTTTTTTTTTTTAACTTGACAGGGTGTCTTGGAGAACTTTCTGTGTTCACACTTAGGGAGCAGTCTTTTTATTTCGAATGGCTGCATTGCATCCTAAAGAACGAGTACTTACTTGATGCTGGGCACGTGGACTGTTTCTGGTGTTCCTTGTCTTGGCCATGGCATGCCGGGCCTCGACCAGACACACGTCTCGGTGTGCATGGATTTCTGTGGGATAACTTCTTTTTTTTTTATAAAGATTTTATTTATTTATTTGAGAGAGAGAGAATGAGAGAGAGCACATGAGAGGGGTTAGGGTCAGAGGGAGAAGCAGACTCCCTGCCCAGCAGGGAGCCTGATGCGGAATTCGATCCCAGGACTCCAGGATCATGACCTGAGCCGAAGGCAGTCGTTTAACCAACTGAGCCACCCAGGTGCCCATCCTTTTTTTTTCTTTAAAGACTTTTCTGTTTAAGTAATCTCTACACCCAACATAGGACGCGAACTCACAACCCTGAGATCAAGCGTCGCATGCTCCACCGACTGAGCATCAGGCGCCCCTGCAGGATAACTTCTTAGAAGTTCAGTCCCCGGCTACGGCAATGTGTGTTTAAGGTTTTGAGGGCTACTGCCACGTCACTCTCCAGGAGGGCCTCACCGTGTTCTAGCACCGCCGGCAGCGCCCGTCTTCCTGCAGCCTTGCCACCTGGGATATTCTCGGCACTTGAACTCTGCCATTTTGGTGGTTGAAAAATGACCACTTGCCGTTTGCCTTGCCTTGATTCTTAACGTGTTTGAGTGTCTTTTGATCTGTCTGTTGGCCGTTTGTGGTGAACTGGCCGGAAAAGTATTTTATCTAGTAAACCTTTTAGATTTGTGTTATTCTGCAATGAAAGACTGTCTGCCTTCTGCTTACTTTTTTTTTTCCCTTTAGCTTTGAGATATAATTGGTGAAATTGTTAGACATTTAAAATATGAACATGATTTTGCTATTTGTCTTTTTTTACATTTGTTTAATTTTGTTTTCATTTTTAATTAAAGTATTTATTTATTTGACAGGCAGAGGGAGAGGGAGAAGCAGGCTTCCCATTGAGCATGGAGCCTGTCTTGGGGTTCGATCCCACGACTGCCATGAGTTCATGACTTGAGCCAAGGCATAATGGTCCGAGCCACCGGGGTGCCCTGAATATTTGCTATTTGTATACGTTGTGAAAGCACTTCCCCCATCAAGTTAGTTAATAAACCCATCACCTCACATATTTACTTTTTTTTTTTAATTTGGTGAGAACATTTAAGTTTTACTCTCCTAGCAAATTTCAGTTTTATGATAGCTTGCTATCAACTGTAGTCACCTTGTTTTCTTTTTTTTTTTTTTTAAGATTTTATTTATTTGACTTTGACAGAGAAAGACACAGCGAGAGAGGGAACATAAGCAGGGGGAGTGGGAGAGGGAGAAGCAGGCCTCCCGCTGAGCAGGGAGCCTGATGCTGGGCTCGATCCCAGGACCCTGGGATCATGACCTGAGCTGAAGGCAGACGCTTAACGACTGAGCCACTCAGGCGCCCCATCACCTTGATTTCTTATACTTTGTTTTTAAAGACTAAAACAGTACTGTGGCTGAGAGCTTGTCTTGCCTTTCCTTAGGACAGCTCTAGAAAGAGACGAGACAGAGACGAGAACTCCATCGTAGGATCCGACTTCGAGCCCTGGGCCAACAAACGAGGAGAAATCCTTGCCCGGTACACCACCACAGAAAAGCTCTCCATCGTGAGTACCAGTATGCTCTTCCCCCAGGGCCCGCTTTGGACTTTGTAATTGCTTTTCGTCACTATGATTCTGCCTCCAAGTGCGTGTGTAGGATTTTCCTTCACACCAGGCAATTCTCTGATGCCTACTGGGTGTCCTGCAGCTCAACTCCGTTCTGACACAGAGAGATACCCGGAGATTGTGTCACTTCCCATGGGATAGGGACCTGGTCCCTCAACACTCTCTCCCACTTCACCCTCGGGTCATGAGTCCAGGTGGTCCGCTGTGCTTCTGGCTATCTGATTGTGCGTCGGATTCCCACCACCCTCTCCTTGGGTTTAGCTAATTTGTGAGGTGGCTCACAGAACTCAGGAAACCGGTTTACTCACTAGATTACAAGGATATTGAAGGCCCCGAATTAGCGTCCACTGGAAGAGAGACCTAGAGTGAGGTTCCAAACAACCTCCTTCCCCATGGAGTTGGGGGTCCTGCATGGTGGCATGTGGATGCATTCTGTTCACCAACCTGGAAACTCTCTGAGCCCAGTCCTTTTGGGTTTTTATGGAGGTTTCATTGCATAGACATGATTGATTAAATCATTGGCCATTGGTGATTGATTCACCCTTCAGTCCTTCTCCCTTCCCTGGAGGTCAGGGCCTGGGACTGAAAGTTCTAATTTTGCTTCCCTTGGAAACCTGTCCCCATCCTTAGGTGGGTCCAAAAGTCAGTTAACAGAAGACACCTTTACCACTCTCATCCCTTGGGAAATCCCAAGGGTAGTAGGAGCTTCTGTGCCAGGAATAGGATTTCTTACAAATCACAACATCACAGTTAATGTTGCCCCAACTCCTGGGCTCCGTACGTTTTCCTCATTGTGTCAGCGTTAGTTGGGAGAAAAATGTGCTCATTGCTTTCTCAAAAAATGTGTTAAGAATCAGGGCTCTGGCACAGTTCAGGGGAAGAACTGGAACATTGGAGCCCCATCTCTGGGGAGGTCTGAGTTAGGATGTGAGGAGCCTGCTCCCCCCCACCCCCCAGCTCCCACCCCCGAAGAAGGTGTGCTTCTTGCTGTGGCTCAGGTTTTCTTCCAGAACTGGAAGTTCACTGTTTGGGTGGCCACAAGGCAGAGTCGTTGGCTCCAAGCTGAGACCTGAGACCAGCCAGGGAAAGCAGGGGAATGCCCGTGTTACTGAGGACGAGGTTCAGGAGCTTATAACCAAAGCCCTCACCAGTGACGTTTCTCTCTTGACCCTGAAAAGCAGCTCAGAGGTGGGTGGTCCAGGGCTGGAACAGCAGCTCTTTCTGTCCTGCCCTGTCCAGTGTCCCCTCGTATCTGAGTTGTTGGAAGGAGGAGAGGGGAAAGTAGGATGCACCCTTGCTCATTTGAGGACCCCTCCCAGAGTCCCCCCCCCACACACCCAGTCACATTTGTCTGGAAGGTCGTCATGGGCCGGACGCAGGTGGAAGGGAAGCTGGGAAGTGGTGATCAGCGTGCCCTTCAGAAATCAGGGCTGGAGTAGGGAGGAGGGGTGGACCCAGTGGGCAATGGGAAGGCTCTGCCTGGATCCCTCCCCTCCTGGCTTCCTCTCAGGGCTGGAGCTGGGTGAGGGGGGTGCAGGCAGAATCGCTGGACTAGTCGTTTTGTTCTGATTTTCTGAATGCATTGACTTACTTCAGAGTGGTGATTTTTCAAGCAGGAGTAATTTTACCTGCCAGGGGACACCTGGCAATGTCTGGAGGCATTTTTGGTTGTCACAGCTGTGGGGATGTGACTGGCATCTAGTGGGTAGAGACCAGGGACGCTGCTAAACATCTTCCAGTGCCCGGGTCCGCCCCCACACAACAGGATTTTCCAGCCTCTAATGTCAGTAGCACCAAGGCTGTGAAACCCCGATTGAGAGGAAGGTAAAGGCAACCCCGTGATGCCGGTGCCCTGAAAATTTTTGCTATTTGTTGGCTCACTTTGAGCATCCTGAATTGTGTAGAAATTTGAACCTGCCGTAGTTTCTCGTGAGCTGTGTTTTCTGTCTTTGATTAAATAGTTCGGTTTTTCATTTGGATAAGTAAGTAGCTTTGTTGGAAAATGATGGGTCGTGTTGTCTTCATGCTCCTTGAGTAAAGTGTCTTACAAGTTTTTTGTTGTTGCAGAAACTAGTCAGTTTTAAAAAATATTAACAAATTATTTTTGCCTCTGCAGAATCTGTTTATGGGATCTGAAAAAGGTGAGTTTTTGTTGTTGTTACTGTCTCAATGGGGAATTCTCGCATAACCTTTAGATAGTTTCACAAAGGAAAAAAGTTTGTAGTATCCCGTCTGGTGTTTAATTCCATTAAAGCTGTTCTTTCCTAGATTATGTACAGACTTAGTAGAATTGAAATACATATTGATATGATTAGTGGGGGAAAAAAAAAGACCAAAGGAGTTTCTAAGAGTAAAACATTAGCTCACTGTCTGATTTTAGTTACAGAACGGTAGTAGTCTCCTCTCTGAGTACCTCCTCACCAGCTGGAAAATAGTTAAAATTCTCCTTTTTAGAGATCCATTACTTTGCCTTAAGGCTTTACCCTCTCCCTGTGAGAAGGCAGATACATTGGGGACAAGAGTCGCAGTCTTATTGACGACTGGTCCGTGAACACTGCGGTCCTCAGTTTCTCCTGCCAGGACACATGGTCAGAAGCTCTGGACCAGTGCACCTCAAACTAGCTCTGCAGCAGGCTCACCTGAGCAACTTTCATACAAACACATACCACGGGGCCCCACTGCACTTGTTGAATTTACCTTGAGGAGTGGGAGCCAGGTATTGCTTTTTTTTTTTTAAGATTGATTGATTTATTCGAGAGAGCGTGGTGGGGGGGAGGGGCAGAGGGAGAGGGAAAGAGAGTCCTAAGCGCACTCCATGCTGAGTGCAGAGCCCAATGCAGGGCTCATTGTCACGATCCTGCGATCACAACCTGAGCCAAAACCAAGAATTGGATGCTTAACCGATTGTGCCACCAGGACACCCCTGCAAAGTGCTTTTTTGAAGCTCCCAGGTGATTCTAAGGCACCTGACACAGCTCATGTGCCACTGGGGTGCAGGTGAGCATAGTTGTGATTTGTGTGCAGATCACTAGTATGGCAGCTGCAATTCTCCCTCGTCCTCTGCAGGTGGGAGCAACACTTTAGAAATGAGGAGAGTGCGAACACCTTTGTTAGGGCCGTAACTTTGACCCCAGTCCATGAAAAAATAAATCCGACTGTTGCATATCTACCAGTTTGGAAAGATCAGAAAGATTGATGAGATGACTTGCTGGTGAGAACGTATAGGATCAGGCACTCTTGTGCTGCCAGTGGGAGTGTAAAGTGATAAAACCACTGTGTAAAGCACTTTTGTGGTTATCAATTAAAATTGAAGTTGGGCCAACCCTTTGACCCAGCAGTTCTATTAGGATATGCTGTAGGCCAGAAATTGGCAAACGACTTCCTGCAGGCCAGATCTGTTTAAGCTTGTAAATAAAGTTTTATTGGAACACAGCCATGCCAGGTTGTTTACATATTGTCTACAGCTGCTTTGGGGCTGGAATGGCAGAGTTGAGTACCTGTGACAGAGACTATATAACTCACAAAACCTAAAATATTTATATCTGGCCCTTTACAGAAAACGTTTTCCACCTTTACCCAAGTTCATGTTTTTCTTAAAGTGTGGTCCAAGGGCCGGTAGCGTTGACATCACCTAGGAGTCATTAGAAAGGCAGTCTCAGGCCCTGCCAGGCCTACTGAAAATCCGAGTTGCATGCTAATTCATCTGTAAGTGATTCCTGTAAAAGTCTGAGAAGGCGCTGCCCTGAAGAAATGTATGTGTCTATGAACGAGGGACATAGAAATGTTCACAGCAGCATCGTTCATGGTAGCCCCAAACAGGAAACAACCCAAACATCCATCAACAGTAGAATAAGAAATACATTGTGGTGTATTCACATAGTGGAAAATAGTAAACAGCAGGGAAACAGTTCTGTGTAACAACACGGGTAAATTTCATCAACTAAAGATAACGGTGAACAGGAAGCAAAACCGTATCTGGGCTGGGTGGTGGTCGCAAGGTTTTATAATTATCCATTAAAATGTACATGTATGCACTTTACATATTGTATTTCAAATTGAAGGGAACAGTAGAAACGAAGTAAAAAAACAAAAACAAACATTATTTGGAAACTTAAGGATTCGTTTGTTAGTAATTAAATAACTGCACCATGCTCTCAGCCTGATCCCAAACAAATCTTTGAGCTAACACCAGACCGAAGTAGCCAGTGCCTTCAAAGAATGAACTTCTGATCCTGAGAATGAGTTTGGGGGGCAGGAGCAGGGGGAACTCAGATCTAGAACAGAAGCCCCTTGCAGATGGGGAAAGGTTTCTGAGATGAGGAGCGCTGGAGAGCCAGCTGGACAGACAGCCTCACTCTGCTGGCCCATGCCCCAGAGGGCGTCCCTTGGTCTCTGTCCCGCCAGCCCGTGGATGGGATGGTGAGAATCGGCTGACAGGTGATGGTAGGAGGCGTGGCTAGCCCTGTTTGCCTGAAGAGTGGGTATCGGAGTGTGACAGTCCCACACCGAGGCCAAGCCTGAGAGGGCCTTTTGTTGGTGGAAGACAATGGCATGATGGATTTTTGGCGTCCTTCCCTGGTCTGCCTTTCTTTAGAAAACAAATGATTCAGTGAAAAGTTTGTAAATACCGAATGGAGTGTGGAACCATTTCAAGGCTGGCCCACTGAGCTCTGGGGGCAGCTTCTGAGCGAAAATGTTTGCAGTGGAACTTTGGTTATATAAGGACATGGTTTTCAAACTCTCGGAGTTGTCTGTAATGAAGTTGTTCCCTGGTCCCCTTATTCACGTTGAGGTGGAGAGTGAGAGATGCCTTCCCTTGGGGGTGTTGGGGACGGAGAAAGCCACCTGTGTGACATCAGTCCATTCTGTTTAGGCAAAGCGGGGACTGCCACATCCGCCATGTCGGAGAAGGTTCGGACCAGGCTAGAGGAGCTGGATGACTTTGAAGAGGTGAGTGAGCAAGTTGTTGGCCGAGCGCGGGGAGGATCGGCGCTTTTGTTTCTCCTAAGTGAGATGCGTTTTGGTGGTAATTCCCAAGCTGCGCATTGTGTTCGTTCCTCCCGAGGCACCAGTCGATCCAGGGGAAGTGGCCAACGGTGCACTTGGCTGAGTGCGCAGGACCTGCCTTGGGCTGGTTTTCTGAAGGTGTCTTGTCGCTGTGATGCCTGAGCAGACCCAGGTCGTGTGGGGACAGGGTCTAACTGGAAAAGCCAGCTGGAGTCACCTCCCTGGGAAGCGCCTTGCACAGGAAAAAGAATCATACCTTGTGCAGAGGCCTCTGCTGGCTTGCTGTGGCTCACACGAATCTTTCAGAAAACATGCTTTTAGAGAACACGACTCATTTGCAAACTCTTAAGACTAATGAATTTCACATGTAAATCTAGTTTTTTGTTTTTTTATTTTTTTTTTAGATTTTATTTATTTATTTGACAGAGAGAGAGAGACAGAGAGGGAACACAAGCAGGGGGAGTGGGAAAAGGAGAAGCAGGCTTCCCGCTGAGCAGGGAGCCTGATGCAGGGCTCGATCCCAGGACCCTGGGATCATGACCTGAGCCGAAGGCAGTCGCTTAACCAACTGAGCCACCCAGCACCCCTGTTTTTGTTTTTAATTCCACCTGATAACTGAGGGTCCACATTCCTGCATTTAACCAGGGCATGTGCCATCCAGGTTATACAGTCCTTCCTGTCCCGATTCACTTATGAACACTACAGGCCTGGCCCCTGGAGGCAGGGGAGTTTGCGTCCCCTGGGATGTCACTTAGAGAGGCCATCTAGCGTCCTGAGTAAGAGACTCGGGAGCCAGACTGCCTGAGTTTGAATCTCGGCTCTACCGTTTGGCAATTCCAGGATTTGGGGCAAGGGGCTTAACAGCTTTGTGCCTCAGTTTACTTATCTGTAAAATGGGGGATGCTGCATCATACTTGCCTCTTAGGGTTGTTCGAGGAATGAAATAAGTTAATGCATATCAAGTGCTTGGACCAACACCCAGTGCATGCTGTGTGCTCTTGTTAGTTGCTGTCAGCACAGGCTTAACCTGAGTCTGGAGGCCTTACCTAGCTCAACTGCCGACAAGCAGAGTGCCCTTGGGTGTTCCCTTTTCCTATATCTGCATCCCTAACTAGAACATGGGCATAAAGAGTATAGTTGTTTGGACACAGTGGTAATGCTTTGAAATCCACAAAGGGCCTTGTGATGGCAGGTGCCATCGCTCTGTCCTGCATCTTGCCCCTCAGTTCAGGGTCCTTCCAGCTCTGAGACCAGAGCTGTTGGGTGCTCAGCAAAGTCTATTTGCCCACCCTCTTATTTCCCAATTCAGAAAGGACACGTTTTGAATTAGGGTGCCCGGGAGCCTCGGTCTGCATGTCCTCAGCCAACCTTGGCTAGCAGGAGAGGAATTGCTGAGCATTTTCATCGACGCTCTTTAATCCAAGTGTTACCTGAGCTGGCTTCAGTTGCAAATGGGGACTCTGTTGAAGGATACAAGGCCACTACCTGAGCCCAAGGGTATGGTAGCCTGGAACCAGGAGTTAAATTATCACCCAGACACCTAGCCAGCCACCCTCTGCCTTTCTCAGTTCTCTGTAGCATTCAGTCACTGACTCTGTACTTGTTGTACCCCCGCCCCCCTCCAAGATTGATTTTCTTGCTGCTCCTTGCTCTAAGCAGCAGATGGCTGCCCCCTGGCTTCCAGGCAAACATTGCTTATTAGTCAGGGCAAGGCTGGGTTGTACTGTGCTAACAAATGAACCTCTGAGATCGTAACAGAAGTTTATTTCTTATCACATTACTCATCCACTGAAGGTGACAGACACACCACCATCTTGAGATGCTGCCATCTCAACAGATGGCTTCCAAGGTCATCACCGCAGAGCTGAGAAAGGGTTATTCTCACCGCCTCAGCCCAGAAGGTACACGTGCCACTGTGCTCACAGCCCGTTGGCCCAAATTAGTCACGTGGCTCTTCCTACTGCAAAGGGACAAGGAGGGCCCTATCCTGCAGTTCAGGGATCTGTTGGGATCAGTCCAAATTTCCTGAACCTTCTGCTTGTATTTCTTTAATAAAGAGTTCTTTGCTTTGGATTATAGGGAACACTGATAGAAAAAAGATTTAGTTCATGGTCTTGTGTGGGTTAACAGGACCCTCACCCCTCTGAGCTTTGTAAATAAATAGCACTTAACAACAGCCAAGGATTAATGAGCAGGTGCCATGTGCCAAAGGCTCTGCTAAATCTTTACATTCATTGTTTATTTCATCCCTGTGATGATCTTGCTTTCCTTCTGCCACAGCTTTTTGTTGTGGTCGGCTCTCTGTCCTGAAGGCACTCCCCATGGTCTAGTTAACAGCCCCCACCCCCCACTTTCGCCATTGTCCAGTAATACCTGCACACCCCTGAGTGTTTGGCTCAAGCATCCCTTCCTCCAGGAAACGATTCTTTTTTTTTTTTTTAAGATTTTATTTCTTTGACAGAGAGCGAGAGCACAAGCAGGGGGAGCTGTAGAGGGAGAGGGAGAAGCAGGCTTGTCACTGAGCAGGGAGCCCGATGCAGGGCTCAGTTGATCCCAGGACCCTGAGATCATGACCCGAGCTGAAGGCAGATACTTAATTGACTGAGCCACCCAGGCGCCCCCAGGAAACCATTCTCGACCACCAGTCTAGAGTCCATTCCTTCGTTACTGTATTTCTTCCATTCTGAGATAAACCTTTTCCCCCACATTTGAATGTCCCTGAAATTGGGCTGCGTCTCTCAATTAGTGCATGTCCGTGAGTGGCATTTTTTTTTCTAACTTAGTGGTACACAAAGAATTGTGCTTCCTAGAATGGGCACCTCAGATTCAGTGAACTATGATGTAGGTTTTCATAGAATTGTTTCCTTTGGAGCATTTATCTCCATTTATATTAATATCCATCTCATCCTCTGTATAGGAAACTCCATTAGTGCAGAAATAATTTTTTTGCTCATCTTTCTGTCTCGGGCATCTGGTGTCCCCTGCTTGGCACACAGTGGTTCCCAGTGATTATCTGAATCATTGAGCTGAGGGCTGACTTAGGTCTGACTTGCTCCAAGGTCAGTCTCAGTGCCTGTGCTCTGCTTGTTTTTGCAGAAAACTCAAAAGAACCTCTTCAGTCACAAGATGAAACTGTCAGTCCTGGTTGGGAGTATGAGAAAAACTTAGAGACCGAAGCTCAGCCAATACTCAGTATTGTTCACAGGGTGGTGGCCAAATGTTGTTTTTCTTTTTGTGCTTACACCTTCCTACTTTCTGCCCACAGGGATCCCAAAAGGAACTGTTGAATTTGACTCAACAGGATTATGTGAACCGCATTGAGGAGCTCAACCAGTCGCTGAAGGACGCCTGGGCCTCGGACCAGAAAGTGAAGGCTCTAAAAATAGTCATCCAGGTCAGGTCTAGTGATTTTTTTTTTTTCCTTTCCTGAGAATTTCCTATGTAAAACTCCTTTAGAGGTAATTAAGGTTTTTCATAGGCCTGCCTTCAGGGTCTTACCCTACTTTTTTGCATCTGTTCCATTTTCACATACTTCCTTTGAAAGGCCATGATGATGAATCTGTGTTTTTATGAGATACCTAATCCCGGGGCCACCATGTACAGCTGCACAGGTTGTATACTGCACAATTCCAGGACCTTCAGCTTGGATTACAGAATTAATGATTTTCCCTGGATTGTGCAGTTTTTTGGCCCTGATACATCCACCGACACATTTATGGTTTGTACAAACTAAAGATTGACCAACTGTCTTGGGTTCCTTGATCAGATTTCCTTTGTATTTTTGGGACTTATGGTTGTGTGTCCCTGTTATGTGCATTTTTGGCTCATATTCTGCATAATTATGTGACAAAACATGTTGACAGTGTTAGGCGAGGTACATTTGTTGAATCCTTTGTTGACCTATGACAGCTCTTGGATCACAAGATCAAGTTCTGTAAGGAAAAGAGCTTATTCAGTTTCTTGACCCTTCAGTCATTGTCTCTTGGCAAAACGTGCTCGGAAGTACACTGTAAAAGGACTCATGTGTGCATTATGATTTTCAGAACAGCATTTTATTTCAAAAATATAATCCTGTTCTTGTTCAATGTCATGGCAATGTGACATTTGTTTTCTCACCTGTTGATTTGGAGAGAGGGATGGAGTCTGGCAGTCTTGACACTGGGTAGTTGAAGTCTTTTAAGACGACACTTCATATAGCCGGTGCTTTTTTTTTTGGTGTTTTATGGCAGAGGCAAACCTGAATTCATTTCCCTTCGATCACTGTTGTTAGTTTACAAAGTAAATACTCCCGAAGAAGAGTCCTCTCATCCTGGATACACGTGATAGGGTTGCTTGCTGAGAGGCTCAAGTAAGAAAATATTAAACTAACAAGCGCTTTTTCGAAGTATTTTTATTGGCAACATCTCCCCATAAAGGACTGGAGTGTAGAGAACTTGATGTCCGAGAGTTTTTACATCTGGAGATTTGATTCATGTCTTCTCAAAGAAAAAAACCTTGGAAGTGTTTCATTAACTTCACATCTGGTTAATAGTAACTATTTTACTTTCGATACTTGAAAGGCTGCTTCTTTAACCAAAAAAGAGAATCGGGGGTGGGGCAGAGTATGGAGAAATGAGCATAGTTCACTTTATTTGCTCTGCAGTAAGGTATTCTGTTGTGTGGTGGATTTATTGAAATGTATTTCAGTGACTTTTTAGTAAGTTACTTAATTACCCAATTCAGTTTTAGAGCATGTTCTTTTTTTTTAAGATTTTATTTATTTATTTGACAGAGAGAGAGACAGCGAGAGAGGGAACACAAGTAGGGGGAGTGGGAGAAGCAGGCTTCCCACTGAGCAGGGAGCCGGACGCGGGGCTCGATCCCACCACCCTGGGATCATGACCTGAGCCAAAGGCAGATGCTTAACAACTGAGCCACCCAGGCACCTCTAGAGCATGTTCTTACCCCTTCCCCCAAATTCCCTCAAGCCTGTTTGCAGTCAGACCCTGACACTTCCAGGCCCAGGAAACCACTGATCTGCTTTCTGACTATAAATTCGCCTTTCCCGGACATTTCATAGGGATCATTCAACATGTAATCTTTTGCCTCTGGATCGTTTCACTTGGCATAATGTTTTTGAGGTTTGTCTGTGCTGCAATATCAGCACTTTGTACGTTTTTGCTGCTGAATAGTATGCCATTGAATGGAGAACCACATCTTACTTATCCCATTAACAAGTTGATGATGGACACTGAGGTCATTTCCACTCCGGCTAGTAACGAACGATGCCACTGTGAACATTTGCGTACGAGTCTTCATGTGGACACGGGCTTTCGTTCTCTTGGGTAGATTCCTAGGAGTAGAATTGCTGAGTCCTGTGATAAGGGAATGTGTAACTTTCTGAGAAATGGCCAAAGCATTTTGCGTTTGCATCCCCACGAGCTGGGTGTGAGGGTTCAAGTTCCTTTGTTTTCCGACGCTCGCATTACTGTCTGTCACTTCGATTACAGTCACCCTAGCGGATTTGAAGTGGTATCTCATGAGTGGTTTTAATTTGCAATCCCTGGCAACCGATAAGGTCAAGCTTCTTTTCATAGGCTCATTGGCCATTTTTATATCTTTGTCAGTGAAAGATTTAATACGACTTGCCCATTTTTAAAAATCACATTATGTTCTTGTTACTTTTTTTTTTTTAAAGATTTTTATTTATTTTTTGAGAGAGAGAGAATGATAGCATGAGAGGGAGGAGGGTCAGAGGGAGAGGCAGACTCCCTGCTGAGGAGGGAGCCCTGTGCGGGACTCAATCCAGGGACTCCAGGATCATGACCTGAGCCGAAGGCAGTTGCTTAACCAGTTGAGCCACCCAGGTGCCCCTCTTGTTACGTTTTGACAATTCTTTATGCTCAATACAAGTTCCTTATCAAGTATCTGATCTATGAGGATGGTCTCCTAGTCTGTGGCTTGTCTTCATTTTCATAATAGTGTCTTTTGGAGTGGAGGAGTTTTTGGTTTTAGCGAAATTCAATCTATCAACTGTCTCTTTTGGCTCATGATTTTGGAGTGGTAGCTAATAACTCTTAACCTAACCCAAGGTCATGAGAATTTTTTCCTTTGTTTTTTTTCTAGAAGCTTTTTTTTTTAAGGATTTTATTTTATTTTTTAAAGATTTTATTTATTTATTTGAGAGAGAGAATGAAATAGAGAGCATGAGAGGGGAGAGGGTCAGAGGGAGAAGCAGACTCCCCGCTGAGCAGGGAGCCCGATGCGGGACTTGATCCCGGGACTCCAGGATCATGACCTGAGCCGAAGGCAGTCGCTTAACCAACTGAGCCACCCAGGCGCCCCAAGGATTTTATTTTTAAGTAATCTCTACACCCGTAGTGGGGCTCAAACTCCCAACCCCAAGGTCAAGAGTCACATGCTCTACCGACTGAGCCAGCCAGGTGCCCCTCTTCTAGAAGTTTTATAATTTTAGCTCGTCCATCTAGGTTTATGGTCCATTTCGAAGTGATTTTTGTGTCTAGTCTAAGGGTCTAGATTTGTTTGTTTCGCATGTGGATATCTGGTTGTTTCAGCAATATTTGTTGAAAAGGCTTTCTATTCCCTATTGAATTATTTTGGCACATTTGTTAAAGTTACCTGACTATAAATGTAGGGGTTTATTTCTGAACTCTTAAGTCAATCCCAAAATATCTGTGTAAGTCTGTCCTCATGTTAGTACCACACTGTCTTGATTACCATATTTTTATGGTAATTTTTTTAAAGATTTATTTTATTTCAGAGAGAGCGCACATTGCGCGTGCGTGAGTGTGCAAGTGCAGTGGGGAGGGGTAAAGGGAGAGGGAGAGAGAGAATCTTAAGAAGACTCCGTGCTGGGGCACCTGGGTGGCTTAGTCGGTGAAGCATCTGCCTTCAGCTCAGGTCATGATCCTGGGGTCCTGGGATTGAGCCCCGCGTCAGGCTCCCTGCTCCACGGGGAGCCTGCTTCTCCCTCTCCTTCTGCCTGCTTGTGTGCTCTTTCTCTCTGTCAAATGCATAAATAAAATCTTAAAAAAAAAAAAAATGCCGAGCGGAGAGCCTGACACGAGGCTCGATCTCATGACCCTGAGATCAGGACCTGAGCCAAAATCAAGAATTGGACGCTTAACCGACTGTGCCACAAAGGCGCCCCTATGGTAAATTTTGAAACTGGTTAGTGTAAGTCTTTTAACTTGGTTCTTTTTTTTTTTTTTTTTTGCCCCACAGAATTATTTTGGCTATCCTGGGTCCTTTGCATTTCTATGTGATTTTTAGTATGCGCCTATATCTACCTGCCCTGTCCTCACCCCCCACCCCCAAACTGGGATTTTGATGGGGATTGTGTTGACTTTGTTAGGTCAGTTAGAGAGATTTGCCATTTTAACAGTAGTGCGTCTCCTGATGCATAAAATATGCATCATTCTTTCTGTCGATGGGCATCTGGTTTTTCCTTTTTTCTTCTTTGTTATGAACGGTGTTGCCAAGATCACTCCTGGACAAGTCTGCTGGCCCCTCTGGAGGTGAGGACCCATAGCTGAGAGTGGAATTGCTTGGGTGCTGGACATGTGCCTCTTGAGCTTGACCGGGCAATGCCAGATTGCTTTCCCTCGCAGCTGTGCCCCCGCGCACTCCTAGCAGCACTCGGGCTGTTTGAGTCTGTGCTGTTGAGTGGCCTCACAACATTTGGTATGAGCGGACTTTCTGTTTATCATTTTTCCAATTTAGAAGGTAATAAAATCATATTGTATTGTGGTTTTAATTTGCAGTTCCCTGATTATAATTTTGAGCCTCTTTTCACATGTTTATTGGCTGCTGGGGTTTCCTTCTCCATAGAGTGGCTTTGGTTGATTCTTCTTGCTCATTTTTTCCATTAATGGTGTTTGTATTTTTCTTATTTTTAAGATTTTTTTCCATGTATCTTTGGTAGTAATTGTCTTCTGATTAGTCTGCTTGCTTGCTTCTTTTGATCCATCTTCCTTTCTTAGTTTGCGGCTTTAGGTTATGTTTTACTGTATCCTTTTGTTTGGGCTATTTAATATATGTATATGTATATAAATATATACATATCCAATATGTATATATGTAGATATATATTGAATTCTAGAAACTGCCTAGTGTCCTTGTAGAATGTTGCTAATTGGAAAAAATGAAAAACACCCTTTTAGTATTTTTCCAGCAGTGCTAATCAGTTCCATAGCAAGTATTTCAGGCAGAGTAGTTTATCAGTCAGCCGTTCAGGAAGTGTCTGCCATGGTGCTTCTCCACCTGGGCTGCACATCAGAATCCCTTGGGAGCTTTAAAAATGTCCTGAGTCTGAGCTGCACCCCAGACCAGCTTGATCAGAATCTCTGGGAGTGAGACCCAGATGCCATTATTTCTAAAAGCTTCCCAGATGATTCCAGAGCTGAGAACGCTTGGGCTGTGGGATGCTCAGTCCGTTCGGAGTATGCTGCAGATTGTGGCTATCACAAACGCAGTGTGTCCTGGGTTCCAGCGCTGCTGTCACCTGAAGCCCTTGTTAAAAATACTGATTCCCTGGTACCTCGGCTGGAGGTTTTGACCAGTAGGTTTGGCATGGAGCCAGGGAATCTTTTTTTTTTTTTTTTTTTATGGTAGGTTCTATGCCCAGCATGGAGCCCAGCACAAGACTCCAGCTCACAACCCCGAGATCAAGAGTTGGACACTTAACCAGCTGAGCCACCCAGGTGCCCCAAGAATCTGTAATTTTAACACACACCCTAGGAAGCCTAATTTTTGTTTAGGAAACTGCACCAAGGCTTTAAAAATCTGGCATCTTCAAAATAGTGATTTAAGGGGAACTTCATTTTAGGACCTGATTACGACTTTAACTGTGGACCTAAAAAAAAAATTCCGCTTCCTGTTCTCTCGTGTGAAATGTATGTTCCGTGATACCAGCTTGGGAGAAAAATCAGTACACAGATGTTGGGAAGCCCCAGCTGTGTTTAATTTGCAATCTTCTGTTTGAATTCTGTCTTCTCATCTCACCACTGGGCAGTAACTCCTCTCTGAGGGGCTCTGGGTTGGAACTCAGGAGACGTCACATCCCTAGGAACCGAGGGCTATGTATTGTAAACAGTCTCTAGGATTCAGAGTTGTTTGCTTTTTCCAAGCCCTGAAATCTCATGGGGCAGTTGTTGAAGTTGGAGCTCACATAAAGGGCATATGAAGAACACAAAGCAAGGCATCTGGAAATGGATTTCTACGAACGTCCAAATGCCACGTTTGGTGTCAACACCATTGTTTTAACAGCTTACGTTTCCCTCGCCCTTCTCTCCCCCACACCCCCCCCCCCCAAAAACATGTGGCTGTAAGAGGGTGTTTCACAAAACAGAAATGTTGTTTGCCTTTAGGCTGTAATGCTAAGGAGAAACTTTGTGAATTTAACAATTTAGAAATTGGGTGACAATGCCAAACGGAAAACCCATATCAGCCTACCTCTTGATATGACAGACATTATTTCCAATCTTTGCACTTTGGAAATGCATATTAACGGACTCTGTCTTTTGTTTTTAAGTGACATATTTGTATCTAAAGGTCAAGCATTGGAATGATAGAAGATGGCAAATTATTTAGTTCCTTGTGCTTACTTTTGAATTCGTAAAGATTTCAGGGCATTAAGTTTTGTTCTCCAAAGAAGAAACAGATTTTTTGTTTCTGATCATAAAAGATGACTTAATCTGGGGTGTTTAGGGCCACGTTTTGTGGCTGTAGTCTTCCATTAAACGTTCTGAACGTGTCGGGGTGCCTGGGTGGCTCAGTCGGTAGAGCGTCCAACTCATGATTTCACCTCAGGTCATGATCACAGGGTCCTGGGATTGAGCACCGTGTTGGGCTCCATGCTGAGCATGGAGCCTGCTTGGGATTCTCTCTCTCCTCCCCCTGCCCCTCCTGGCTCACGCTCTCACGCTCTGTCTCTAAAAAATAAAAAAAGATCTGAACATGTCAAGGGCCCTTTGGTGTGAGTGATACAGGCATAGGGATTGAGCAAAATGTTCCTAGTGTTGCATATCATAGTTACAGGCAAATGTGCTCTTTGAAGCTTGTCATGTTTCCTTTTAGAGGGAAATTTGGAAGTGAGAATAAATAATAGATGCTATGGGGATAAAATGTACAGCATAGGGAATATAGTCATTGCTATTGTGATAATGTTTTATGGTGACGGATGGTAGCTACACTTGTGAGCTGTATAGAGTTGTCTATAATGTATAATAATATGCAACAATGCTATGTTGTACACCTGAAACTAACATTGTGTGTCAACTATACTTCAATTAAAAAAAAAAATAGTTGCTCGTTTAAGAAACCCTGGAGATGTACTTACGGCGTCATTTCATAGAAAAGAATGTTGAAGAAGCAAGACCATCCTGAGATAAACCAGAGGAAGCTGTGCTGCAAAGCACTTGGAACAAAGCTGGAGTCGTTTGTGAGAACATTGATGGGAGAGGTGTCCTTGACCTCTCTTGGTGACTTTGATGCTGACCCTCGTTCAGTGTATAAGCAAAGACCCTTCTGGATAAGAGTCCTCAGTCCTGTGGCTTTCTTGGGAGGGATGTGATGGAGTGTTTCTATAAGAGGCTCTGTAGTGAGCGGTCTGCCCCCCAACACCTTGTCAGAGGGACAGTGGTTTTGCTTCTCATTATGTTTCCAATGTCTGGCATGGGGCTTGGCACATGGAAAGCACCTGTGCTTGTTTGTAGAAATTAATTTTCCAGGCCTGGAGCATTGCAACCAAGTCAGACACGACACAGTGAATTTCCTTCTCTCTTCTCTTTTTTTTTTAGTGTTCAAAGCTTCTTTCAGACACAGGCGTTATTCAGTTCTACCCAAGCAAATTTGTCCTTATCACCGACATACTTGATACATTTGGTAAGTACTAGTCCTGTTCATCTTCAATCTAGGAAATACATTTTTTTTTTTTTTTTTTTTTTTTGCCAGAAGTTGGGTGGTAGTGTTGCTTTAATTTCTGTTGTGGTTTAAGTAGTTGGGTGAAACATGAGGAAGACCAAACAACCGCCCTGCCCCCACTCATTAACAAGGGTGCCGTTTTTAGAGAATCCTAAATGACCTGTTTTCTAACCTTCTGAGAGGCTAGTGAAGCAAGCAGGTGAAGCATGGGGGAGCTGGGGAGCACACATCCGGTCTAAACCAACTCCCGTCCCTTAACATGTCATGGTACCTGGAACTCACTTTGTCAGAACCGAACTCGGCTTCTCTTCCCAGCACCTGCAGTGGGTTTCTGTCCCAGGGAATGTACCCCGTGCCCGAGCTGGAAATGTGAGAATCTTCTCCCCTGCGCCCCATGTCCAATCCATCACCAGGTTCTTCGGTCTCCTGGGTGTCCCTCCACTTTGTCTGTTTTTATCTGTCTTCACTGAACACCATAGTCCAAGCCACAGTCCTCTCCTGCCTGGACCGATTACAACAGCTCTTGTGAGGTTTCCTGCCACGTCACGGCTGCCCTTTGTCCCATGCTCTCCCCATCAGGCAGAATGATCTAGACTGAAGAGAAGAGCCTGGGGCCCCTCTGGAGACACAGGGGGCTTTTGTGCTCCTTGGTGGTCATCGGTGGCCAGAGCATCAAGCCATTCAGCCCTCTATAAACTCTAAATGATGTTCAGTGGCAAGGTTCTCCCCAAGAACTAGCAGACAGAATCGTCTTCTGAGAGCCCAACACCTAGCAGATCAGAACAGAGACATTTGCTTTCTTGCCAAGGAGGGACCAGTGGACTCCCAACCCAGCAAGTCTCATCTGAAGCCCATAGAAAGATCTAGTATGGCAGAAAACAAAATATCAAGCAGAGACCCCCATTTGCTTCACAAGAGACTGGGGTCTGAGTGTAGTAGCTAGAACAAATGATATAAAAAAGGTCTAACTCCTAATCTTGGGAAAAGCGGGTATTTATTGGCTTATGTTGAAAAGTCCAGGAGTAGTTTCTGGATTCAGGAACTCAAACAGTGTGTTGGTATTTTCTAGTACTTGCCCTTGGGGTCTGCTCGTTCTCAAACTCTGCAAGGTGTTCTCCACTTGTATCAGTTCTTCCGCCGGTAGTCCCAGGACAAGGGAAGAGCTTTTTTCTTCCAAGCCTACAATGAAAAGTCCCAGAATTCTATCTCCTTGGCCTGGTTGGATCACAAGTCAGTTTCTGAGTCATTTTTGGTATCTGGCAGGATGAATTAGCAGATTATCCAGGCCTGGATCACCCCAAACAAGAAAGGTGATGATGTTGCCAGAAGACAGGGGGATGGGAGCTAACTGGACCCCAAGAAGAGATGGCCTGGCTGAGTGACGGCCAATCAGGGTCAGGTGGCCCAGGCACTCTGTGGAGTGCCAAGGATGTATCAGCAAGAAGAGACAAAAATCCTCACTTTTGGGGGCTTATGTTCTGGTAAAAGGGATTTACAAAACAAGTAAGTAAACCCAATTGTATGTTAGATGATGATCAGTAGCGTGGAGGGAAAACACAAAACAGAGGAGGGTAAGGGGTGGAGGAGACTGTGGTTTTAGTTAGGGTGGTCACAGGAGGCCCTGCTGAGACGTCGCTATTTGAGCAAGTGCTTGAAGGAGAGGAGAGATGAGCCACATGCTCTCTGGGGGAGGGAGAGTGCAGCCATGTTAGGCCGAGGACAGGGGGTGCAAAGTCCCTGGGGGAGGAGCGTGCCTGGCAGGTTTGAAGAGGCTGGGATGGCTGGAGGGGGTGTGCCGGGTGGTGGCTCAGGAGCTGACATGGCTGGAGGTCCTGGCGGGCCTTGTGGGCCATTGGGAGGACTTGGGCTTTGACCCTGAGAACATAAGGAACCACTGGGAGTGTTAAGGCGAGCAGGAATGTGATGATTTAAGTTTTACTGGCTGCTTGTTGAGACTATAGGGCGGAGGTGGCTCAGGGAGCGTGGCTAGCACTTCAGGTGGGAGGCTGGGGAGATGGCGGAGATGGAGAAAATGAATGGATTTGCAGAATGGATGGGTGAGTTAGGCTCTCAGAATAGATACTCAGTCATACGCCCCTTGGGCCTTGATTTGTCCCCATGTGCAGCTTGCCTTCAGCAGCGAGGACATCAGTCAGGGAGAGAGGTCGGTGGTTGTGTCTGGTTCTCCTGACAGTTCTATTTGTCATGGTGGGTTAACACACCAGCCTTCTGGTTTCCCTCACCTGCCTCCTGCAAGTTTCTTCTGCATGAGTCAGCATTCTGAGTGAGACTAGCACGATGGATCAGCTTCTAACCTACAAGCCTGGCCAGATCCGGACATTAACCTTGTGAGAATTTTGGGCAGCCGATCCGTCAGCCTCTGCTGGCATCATCCCAGTCCCCTCCCTTGGCAGGCCGGGATATGGTGCACATGCCTGTTTTTGCCCTATCCCAGAGATTAGCTGGGCTGAGAATTGGTAACAGCAGTGATAAACCCTCAACAAATAATGTCCTTGGGCCTGACTCTGTTCTGGGTGCTTTAGAGATATTACATCACGTTGTCTTCATCACAACCTGTGAGGTGGGGTCTCTAATGACCCCATTTCACAGGTGAGGGGCCTGAGGCACAGAGAAGTAAAGTAGCTCTCCCAGGGTCGCAAGGTGGGCAGTAAGCGGCAGGCCTGGGATTCTGAGTCTTCTCTGTAGTCAAAGACCTGTTTTGTTTCTCTTGTACTTGGCTCATGGGGGAAATGTTGCTCTCCATGAAAATTACAAATGTGTGTTAATTTGACCCTGGCATCTTCACCTCTGGGAATTCATCCCATTTGTGATAGCGGAATCCTGGAAACAACCCAAGTGGCCATCACTGGGGGACCAGTTACATAAACGAGGGTCCATCTGTACCCCGGAGCATAGGAAGCCCACAAGAAAGAGTGAGGGTGTGCTCTGCATTCCGGTGTGGAGAGATCTCCGGGGTATATATGTCATCACGTGAAAAAATCAAAATGCAGAACAGCTGTAAAGTATGTTCTGTTTGTGTAAGAGAGGAGGAGAAATTAGAATACTTGTTCACATTCCCTTTTATTTGCCTGAAGAAACATTTAGAAGGATGTCCAAGAAATTCAGTAGCAGTGGGAGTCCTCAGAGGCCGGTGGGGGCCGTGGAGTGGATGGGGATGGGCCAGAGAGAAACTTCCCTCATACCTTCTACAGCCTTTTTTGAATTTCGTATCAGAGGAGTATTTTTCTTTTTTCTTTTTTTTTTTTAAAGATTTTATTTATTTATTTGAGAGAGAGAGAGAGAATGAGAGATAGAGAGCACGAGAGGAAAGAGGGTCAGAGGGAGAAGCAGACTCCCCGCTGAGCAGGAAGCCCGATGTGGGACTCGATCCCGGGACTCCAGGATCATGACCTGAGCCGAAGGCAGTCGCTTAACCAACTGAGCCACCCAGGCGCCCCCAGGAGTATTTTTCTTTTTTGAAACCGAACATTCAAATGAGGTATCGGCCTTTGACGTCATTCTCCTTCCTCCACATCTCAGTGGTCGACACTCAAGTGTGAGGACCATGGATTTAGACAAGCACCACGGGTCTCGGAGCTAAAACTTGCCTTGGGCCTGGGAATCTCTAAAAACAGTGACAAGCCCCCCTCTTACCTCTAAACCAGTGGTCCCCAACCGTGGCTAAACACTTAAAGCACCCGGGGCGCCTGAAAATAGGCTGCCCTTGTCAGGACCTGTTGTGATTAGTATTCCTCAGGATTGTGAGGCAGACTGCATCTGCAGGTGCTCAAGGAGACTGTTGTGCTCTGCCCGTAACAAAATGTTTTCACCTTTCACAAAACGGGTGGCAGTCTGCCTTGCTTGGGTGGAAGTTCGGAGCGCTGTGATCTGGCTTGTGTGCATTGTCCTAATGGTGCTCTGTAGGGAGGTGCTTGACCGTAGGCGGGCTGGTGTTTAGTGGTTGACAGGATTGACCGAAGGTGGGAGCATCTTGCTGGGCAGGGATGTGGGACATGGCCCTGAGCATGTGCAGATGGGAAGATGCATGCTGGACTTCAAGGGAGATTTCACTGGAGTCACCGAGCACAGAGCTGGGCTCTGGAGTCTCTCGGCCCACGCCCCACGCCCCACGCCCCACGCCCCACGCCTCACGCCTGTGTGTCCTGTTCCAGAGTCGAGTGCATCTGACCAAGAAACACTTGGTTTCCTCCTGCAAAATGGGCATAATAGATGCTGCCTCTGGGGTTTTCTGGAGGGAATTAAGAGAATACATAGGAAGCATATAACGTTTTTCCTCTTCTAAGAGTTTGCTGGCAGGATCATGTAAGCAACTTTGAAAGTACCTGGCGCAAAGTTAGTGCTCAGAAAATTATTTATCTATTTTAGTGTTCTTGATTTGTAAGACAGTTGGGAAAGGAAATAAATCTAGGATCAGGTATTATTTCTCAAGACTGTCCACTAACCTAACAAAGGAAAAAAATGCTCACCAAACTCGTTTGGCCAAAAATGATTTTGTAGTTGAAGGCCCCTTAGCATATGAAGGTACACTATACACATTGTGGTTTTAGAGGGATGGCAGGCTTTTTGTGGAGCAAGTAAAGGCGTTTTGTGCTCTTAAGTCTGGTCCATGTACCATAGGTGAGAGGTGACCAGCATGGCTTGCTGTGTGATGGCCCAAGGTAAAAATTATATGCAGTCCCAGTGCCATGTTCTGTGGTCCTCAAGAGGAGGCCCATCATGGCCCCAGGTGTGGCTGCCATGGGAGCCCATGGCCGCAGGTAAGGAAAGCACTTCTGGCCAGGAGGAAAAAGGCAGGTGGCTTTGAGAACTGGGGTTTATTCCCTGAGGCTTCCTGCGAGCTTCTCAATTGAACTGATGGTGTAGAGCAGGGGTTTTCATCCTCGGCTGCACACCTGGGGAGCTTTAAAAACACTCCCAATGGTCAAGCTGGACCCCAGATCACTTCTGTCAGAACCTCTGGGGATAGACACAGACACCAGCCTACTTTCAGGCGCCCCGGGTGCTTCGAGTGTTTAGCCACGGTTGGGAACCACTAGTTTAGAGGGAAGAGGGGGCTTGTCACTGTTTTTAGAGATTCCCATGCCCAAGGCAAGTTTTAGCTGTGAGACCCATGGTGCTTGTCTAAATCCATGGTCCTCACGCTTGAGTGTAGACAAGAATTGCCTAGCTAAGGTTATTCAAAATTCATATTCCTAGTCCTCACCCTCCAAAATACTATTTTGCACTAGCTCTGAGGTGGGCCCCAGGAATGTGCCTTTTCAACAGGTGTCTTTATGTGATTGTAATGTAAGTAGTCCCCCCTTGGGAGAGGCACCCAGATGGCTCCTCTTCTCTTGGGCGGCTTCCTGCCCTTTGCCCTAGCCTGGTGTCATTTCTTGGTGAAGTCATTTGACTTCACGTTCTTAGAACTTCCTGTCTGTCTCTTTTTCCATGTGAGGACCGGTTGTGTGTTTCTTTGCTTCCCTGAATGATGGGGTTATGGGGGCAAAAAATAACGCAAGGGCTCAGGGAAATACTTTTGACATTAAAGGTGATTTGGAAGACTCCAGGAAAGGAATAGAACTATAATTTTTATCCCTTTGATGTTGATAGTATTTTCTAAAATAACACAGAATAAATAAAGCTTTTAGTCCTAGATTAAGGGGTGGTTTGTGGACCAAGTCTACCCTGCCCACTTGCTTTTGTAAGTAAAGTTTTGTTATTGTTATTGGAACATGACCAACCACATCTATTTGCTTATACATTGTCTGTGATTGCTTTTGAGCTACAGTAGCAGATTTGAGTCCTTGCAGCAGTGACCTAGGACCCACATCACCTAAAATATGTTTATGCATCTAGCAAATACTGAGCGTCCACGGTGTGCCAGTCACTGATCTTAGTACTGGGGATATATCCGTGAGCAAAACAGACCCAAATTTCTACCCTTGTAGCACTTGCTTGTTGAATCTCAAATTTCGATGCTTCTCGGCACCAGGCAGATCGCATAAATGAGTGCGCCAGACAGTTGCTGAGAGACAGCATGGTGGAAGCTGGGACAAACTGGGTGGTATATATGCCATTTGAAGAGTCAGCTACTAATTTGTCATAGCTTGTTCATTTTTTTTTTTTTTTTAAAGAGACTTTTTAAAGATTTGAGAGCACAAGGAGGGGGAGCAGCAGGCAGAGGGTGAGGGAGAAGCAGGCTCCCCACTGAGCAGGGAGTGTGATGCGGGCTCCACCCCAGGACCCTGGGATCATGACCTGAGCTGAAAGCAGACGCTTAACTGACTGAGCCACCCAAGTGCCCCTGTCATAGCTCATTTTTATCCTGTAGGGATATGGGCCATTTTTGGCACATCATTTGTGAAGAAGCAGGAAATCGGGTTTTTCACATGAACGAAGTTTTTAACCTGTTGGCAACTAATTAAAAAAAAAAAAAAGTTAAAGCACTTTGTGGGCCTTTGTGTTGTGGACCAAACAAAATGGATCCCTGGCTGGATTCTACCCACAGGCTGCCCATCTGCAGCCTCTGGCTTAGAAGCACAACATGGATGATTTGCTGATGAGTGAATGGAGGTGCCCGAGGTCCCCTTGGCCCTAAGTTTCCCTCTCTAAGGGGAGAAGGATGACTTCTCTGCCTCGCAGAAAGTAGAAGTCCGCACTTTTATTAAAAACAGAAACAAAAGAAACGCGGCTTAAAATTTGTCCCACTAGGTGGCAGCATACCATCACAAGTTAAAGTGCTCTGGGCCAAGCCGGCTCCGTCCCTAATTAACAAACGTTTATTTAGTGTTCACTCCTGAAGAGCGGGATGCTAACACCATCTGTCCTTTTCTCCCCAGGAAAGCTCGTGTATGAACGCATCTTCTCCATGTGTGTGGATAACCGCAGCGTCTTACCAGGTAATGTCAGAGCTGTTCTACTGGTTTCGTTCTGCCCTGGAGTTGTGATTAGGTTTCTATCAAGTCAGGATTTATGGAGACTCAGTATAAGATTTACTTTGTTTTTGGTGTGTTAAAAGTAGAAGAAACACCTTTGCAGATTTCTGATCATCTCAGTTTTCTAAAAAAAAAATTAGAAGGTTTTCAAATGGCCTGGCTAAGAATTTGGGCAAGTACTTGGAATCCAGGAAAATAAAAAGATATTGCAACTAGATTCAGCTGACCTTTTATATCAACTTAAATCCCTCCACTGCCTGACATTTTTTTCCTGCATCTCTCTCCTGAGAAGCAAATTGCAGAAACCAACTTTATATATGCTAAAGAACAATGTCAAAGGAATCGATAACAGATACTTAAGTGATGTGTGCATTAAATTTATTGCCAATCCATTTTAAATTCTAAGGGGGTTAAAATGGGACAGCTTGATTATGAATCTCTGTTGTAACATAAATGGTGACGATCTGTCTGGCAACATGGAACTCTCAGCAGCGGCTTCTCTTACTTCTTGTCCCTCCTTTCAAGTTTCTAGAGCTGCTGTAAGGAAACGTTCTCATCCATACAAGTTACCACAACAAGCTTGCTTCCACTGCTCCTGTTTTCAGCCAAATAATGGAATCAGCGACCGTAACCCATAATTGGCCTGTTCACTTATTCATTAATTCTTTCATCCATCTCTGTATCTGTTATTTTAAAAATGATTTAATACAGCTCTTTCTCAGAAAGAGACAGAACTCTACAGACCTTTGGGGCTGGAAGGGTCATCTGGTATCAGATGAGCAAACCCACGGGGGAAGAGCCAAGGACTTGCCCTCAGCCCTGTCGCCAGCTAGTGGGAGCCTTGCTCTTAAGCTGGATCTGTGCCGTCCAACATGGCGGCCACGGGTCATGTGGGGCATTTGAGATCTGGCCAGTCCAAATGGAGGGTGTGCTGTGTGTATAAAAATACATTGGATTTCAGAGACTTAATAGAAACAAAAGACCATGAAGTATCTCACTGATGATTTTTAAAATTGATGGCATGTTGAAATGACATTTTGGGTGAATTGGGTTAAATGAGGCATTTTACTAAAATTTCACTTGTTTTAAGCTTTGCACAGGGCAGTATCGTAGCCAGTGAAGTTTGTCCTAGGCGCGATTATTGCTAATTAAAATTTCACTTGTTTTAATCTCTTTGAACATGGCTCACGTGGTATTTCTATTGGTTGGTGCTGCTCTAGATCCTCCCCTACACCACATCACATCTGTGATGTTATTAACCACTCCTCCCATGTTCTAAGGCATCTCAAGATTGGAAGGCAGTGAGCCTGGAGAAGTAGGCAGGGGCCAGCTTGAGTGCAAAGGCCTTCTCTGTCAGCTTTAAGGATTTGGGAAGTCTAGGTGCACCTATTTAATTTAAACTTGCCAACTTGTGTGCCATACAAGTAAGCAGCAGTAAATGCTCGTCTCTAAGCAGAATTAAACCCAAATAGGTGTTTTTTGTGGCTTTTTATTTTTAAGTAATCTCTACACCCAATATGGGTCTTGAACTCCTAACCCTAAGATCAAGAGTCGCATGCTCTACTGACTGCTACAACAGCATTTTCCCCCCAAAATATTTATTTACTTTAGAGAGGGCGGCAGAGGGAGAGAGAGAGAGAGAAAATGTCAAGCAGACTCCCCACTGAGCACAGAACCTGACTTGGGGCTTGATCTCATGACTCTGAGATCATGACCTGAGCCGAAATCAAGAGCACCCAGATGCCCCTCCAACAGCATTTTTTAACATGCTTTTTAATACACAGTCTGCTACTTCCTATTGTTGTACACCTAACCACATAAGAATATTTGTTACCTGTCTAACCCCCAGAGGCCTTTGAGATTACATCTACTGCAATAATTTTCCTTCCTCCCAATTTTCTCTAAGGATACAAACAATAATTTTAGAGCCAGTTAAGGAAAAATTACTAACAACCTCCTACCTAAACTATAAAAGTTCAAGATAAAAGACTATTTTTGTATTCATTTCCAGTCCTTGTCTAAATTTATTAATTAGCACTTTGATCACGGAAACTCTTCTTTCCCCAAAATACCTATTTTTTTTTTTTTTACCTCGAGCAATGCAAATCAGGCTTCTGTTCTTCTTGAAAATAATTTCTTATTTTTTTTTCTTTCAGTGAAAATCTTCATCTGCACGTAGTGTTCTCTGGTTCCAAGAACCTGAGAGGGAAAAGGGCAAATTTCTCTCAAAAATGTCAGTGATTTGGGGGATGTCTCTTAACAATAATTATGAAGAAAGCTTTTGAAATCGACTGTGTGGAATTCTGCCTAAAGAAATTATGTACAGAGAGGAATCTGGTGGCATGTGTACTCATTCTTTCCAGTCGAATCAAGTTCTGACTGGTGAATTTAATTTTTGAGCCCTTCACCTTCAGGAATTTGAACTGAGGCATGCATACCTATTTTATGAGTTTAGAAGGATACCAGTGTCCTTTGGGTTCATGGAAAGTACATACTACTGTATGTGGTAGTTTTTCCCTACCATTTCTTAATCCAGCCTGTGTGTGGAGAGACCGTCTACTCTAAGTGATAAAGTAACTATTTCCATCTTGGGAGAAAGAACTTGGGTTTGTCGTGTTGCAGCTGTCGTCAACTGTGGGCATTCCCATCTTCGGTTTTTCCACATGGCTGATGTAGGCTGCATCTGGATAAGCAGTGTCCTTAATTGACCTGGCCTTTGAGGCGCGTACTAAGATGACATCCCTATATGCGCCGTTATGTAAAGAGACCTCTCGCTTCTGGGGTAGAGACTTGGCAGAGGAAAGAGAACTAGACTCACTGGTCTCCTCCCTCCTCCTAAAATACCCACAGAAGTTCAGGGTTGAAAAAAGAAGCACCATAAAAGAAAAATAAGTGGGAATAGAAGGAAGAATCTTTGCTTTTTGTTACGTTGAAATCTCTGAATTAATTTCCACATTCTGAATTCATTCTCTGTGTAAGCAGCCTAAGTGCTAAAGTATAAATCATGTCATGTTAGGCCATTCCTCTGCCCAGAACCCTTCAGGGAGTTTCTGTCGCACCTAGAAAAACTCTCCAGCTCCTTACCAAGGCTACAGCCCTGTATGACTTGGCGTGCAGTGCCTGCTTCTCTCCTTCCTGCTTACCCCATTGGCTTGCTTTTTTTCTTCTTTGACCAGAGGTAATATCTACCTCAGGACCTTTGCACTTGATGTTTCCTCTTCCTGGAATACATTTCCTCCACATCTAAATATGGCTGGCTCCTTTTTGCAATTCAGGGCTCAGCTCAAATGCCACCTCTGCCAGAGTCTTCTGGGACCACCCTGTCTAATGAAACTGCACCCCCAAAGTCACTGTCTAGTCTAATACTTTTATATCTTTCACAGTGTTGGCTATTACTGGATATTACCTGATTTGTTTGCTTGCTAGCTTATTCTTTTTGCTGTTTATTATGTTTTTCCCTCTGCTGGAATATAAACTTCATGAGGACAGGGTCTGTCTTGTGTATTATTTATCTCTTCAGAGCCTAGAATACTACTTTTAGTTGGTTCTTAAAACATTTGTGTTGAGTAAATGAAGTATAGGCATGTAAGATTTACCTTGCTACAAGATTTTAATTAGTTAATTTTTTAGTTTTTTTTTTTTAAAGATTTTATTTTATTTGACAGAGCACAAGCAGAGGGAGAGAGAGGGAGAAGCAGGCTCCCTGCTGAGCAAGGAGCCCGATGTGGGACTCGATCCCAGGACCCTGGGATCATGACCCGGGCCGAAGGCAGCCGCTTAACTGAGCCACCCAGGCATCCCAATTTTTTAGTTTTTGAGTGAGCTCTACGCCCATCATGGGGCTTCAACTCACGACCCCAAGATGAAGAGTTGCGTGCTCTACTGACCGAGTCAGCCAGGCGCCCCACTTCGCTACAGGATTTTAAAGTCCTCCCTTAACATCATTTTCTCTTAAATGATCTCTTGAGCTGGAAGGAAAGCCTGAAGCATTTGTATTGGCATGTGCAGATTATTGTATAGCTTACAGGCGATGTGGACACCCAGGACAGCTTGCCTTTCTGTGTCCCCGGGGTCTCCCATGTCCAACCATGGGCTTCAGCAGACAAGGCTCTTGTCAGGGCTGGTGGGCTGTAGCTTACGGTAATGCCAGCTCTCTTCTGAGTCTCCATTCCCTCGTCGGTAGAGTGAGGGGTTTTATTAGATGATCTCAGAGACTTATTTTTCTTTTGGGTTTCAGGTCCCATGATTCAGTCCTATGAAGGGAAATTAATCCCACCCGTCCTTTTTACAAGGCACGATTGACAAATGAATTTAAGAATAACCCTTATCTTTTCCTGTCTGGATCTCTTGGAACTTGAAAAAAAAAGTTACTTTTAAGTGCATGGGTTTAGGGCAGGAAATGGGAAATGGTAATTTCCCTTCCCTTTGGAACTGGCAAGTGACTAGTTCTTGAATGAATGAAGCGCATTCCATAACATCCAAAAATAGATAAATACTTGAGATTGCAATTCCAAAATATCTGCAAGTGTGATTAGTGACTGTTCTCTGCTAAGAAGTACCTGGAGGTTTATCTTTTTGCTGATTCTTTTGGAATTTCGATCACCTCAATTGTGTGCCACCAAGTTGCAGAAAGCAGAATCAGGGACGAGAAATGACTCTGTGCACAACGAAGATGAGGACAACAAGCTAGAATTCGTTTGTTGTCTTCTAAAGCGATTAACTTCTCCCTTTTTTATTTTTATTTATTTTTTTTAATTTTAAGTAAACTGTGCCACACGTGGGGCTTGAACTCATGACCCTGCAATTAAGAGTTGCATGCTCTACCAGCTGAGCCAGTCAGGTGCCCCCCCTTTGTGATTGAATGCCAGAAGTATAAAGCACATCCATCGGTGGGGTGGGAATCTAATATGTGGAAATGGTTTAGAAGAAATCATTTCTCTATGCGAGAGTTCCACAGTGGCCTTGTTGGTGATGAGTCTTGGGGGTGGGGGGTTGCTGATTGTTGTTCTCATTGTTCCATACGCTCTTCCATTCCTTATTAAGATGCATGTCAAGACCAGGCTTGGGTGCCGGGGCCTGAAAACTCAGAATAACAATGAAAAGGTCAGGGCTGGTGGGGCAGCCAGCCTACGGCCAGGGATCCTGACTTCTGTCTTGTTGCTCTCATAATTCAAGGTCGGTGATGGTGGTTCCACCATTGTGTCCAGCTGGGTTGAATCGCAGCTCTGACCTTTGCTTGCTGTGTGCCCTAACCATGTCTGTGCCTTGGTCTCTGCATCTGTCAGAGTAAAATAAAGCTCAGGTCATGATCTCAGGGTCCTGGGATCGAGCCCTGCGTTGAGCTGCCCACTCAGCAGGGAGTCTTCTCCTCCCTCTCCTTTTCCCTCTGTCCCTCCCTGCCCCCCCACTCATGCTCTTTCTCGCCCGCTATCTCCCTCTCTCTCTAATAAATAAATAAAATCTTAAAAAAAAAAAAGTATGTACTGTGGAGGGATGTTGTGGGGATGAGGTGACCTGATGTCTATAAAGCACTCTGAGCAGCACTTGGAAAGCCTCATATGTAAGCTTTCACTGTCACTAATTGTTTCCTAATAATATTAATACTTGGAAGGAAAGACCTAGAAGAACTGGGGAGGCCACCCCTTCTTGTCCATTGTAATGTTCTCCTATCTCAGGACCCGTGGCAGCTGTAACAGATCCTGATGGGTATTGTTTTTGTATTTCAGATCACTTCTCTCCAGAGAATGTAAATGACACGGCCAAAGAAACATGCTTAAATTGGTTTTTCAAGATTGCTTCCATCAGGGAACTCATTCCAAGATTGTATCCTTTTTTTTTTTTTTGGTCTGATGATTTTAAAGATAGGCTGAAAGAGTTGCACCATTAATGGAAGCCATGTGATGGGACGCCCTGAAATTCCTGTTGAAAATTTTGTCCCGTTACGGTTGCTAGCTTGAAAATCCAGGGCCAGCCACATTGTCAAAGCCTTTGGACTCCTCTCTCCCCAAATAGTGTTCTGTTTTCTTTCTTTGAATATGATGCCATGTACCAGACTTTTGTTTCCTAGAGGAACATTCCCACATTAATTCTCTCAATTAAAATGCTTCATTTTTATGTGTTTTCTCTGGTTCCAAAAACTTGAAAGAACAGGGTCAGGCTTCCCTGCACAGATGCCAGTTTTGGAGAACAGAGTTTGACTTATACACAAATGAATCTTGGTTATCTAAAGTTCATTCTTTCCCCATAAAGCCTCGATGGGAAGTGCTCAAAACACAGTTTAAAACCTCAGCATGCAACTGTGAATCAGCATGCAATTTTTTCCCCAAAATGTATTTTAAATAAGTATGAAATCTTGAAAACCAACTATGGAAACCACAGGCTGTTAGCTAATGCAATTCTCTAGGCTGGTGAGAGCCATTGTGGTTCCGTGTCCAGAAGTCATGCTAAGTTCTGCTCATGAGTGGTCTTGTCTCTTTGCCATAGGGAACAGGCCATCTGGAAAATGTCTTCCTTAACAGGATGTTTTTGTAGTTATGTGGAAGCATCCATCCTGAAGTGTAACAAGTTCCTCTCCAAAACGTAAGGCTCTTCTTCAATGTCTAGAACCATAACATTTTCAAGAAGTCTCTCTCTCTCTCTCCCTCTCTCATACACACACACACACACACACACACACACGGCAGTGTAATAGCTATCATTCATTGGGGTACTTAGCATGTAGCAGACCTGGTGCTAAGCACCTTCCGTGCATTTTCTCCTCTGATCTAAGTGGAAACTTGATTAGGTAGAGATACCATTATAATTCCTATTTGATGGAGAAGAAAACTCAAGCTAGGAGAAGGTGATTGAGTGGTTCATGGAAGAATCCTCGCTTTGCCTTTAGTAGCTGTGTGGTCTTGGCAAGTTATGAAGCATCTCTGACCCTCAGTTTCCTCTTCTGTGAACAAGGCCATAAAAAGAGGTCGGTGAGGGTTTGTCGAGAGCACTGCCTGCCACCCAGTGGGCCTATGCTCACTATTTGCTGATGCTGCTGAAGATGGTGATGAAGATGCTGTCAGAAGCAAAAGCCTTTGCCCCTGAGCCCCATGCTCCTCTTGGGCCTTGTTTTGAGAGTAGTTTCCAGGGCTGGGAGAAACCAGATCTGTTTTCTGCAGAGCCAACAAAACGCTAGGTCATGTTGAATAGCCTGTAGATAATAAACTCCCTGAAGCCAGGGGCCAACTCCTGGTGCTTCATAGTGAAGTCTTTTCATTGGGTTTAGAATGTGTACCAAATATACTTGATTTGGATCTAAGGATGTCTGGGGTATTTTTTAGGAATAATATGAACTGGTTTTCAGAATTAATTGATTCTTAATGCCCTGAAAAGAAATTATTTTGCCTCACCATTTGGGAAGGTAATGCCTGAGGCAGAGGCAAGTCCCAGGTTGCAGGAGAAATAAATCAGTCACAGTTCACATTGATGGGGGATTGCTGATGCCAGCCTGAGGTGCCAGGAGTTGGGTGCCAGGAAGGAGTGGGGCAGAGGACGGTAAGTTAGTGCCGAAGGAATATAGACACGGCGAGAACATCGAGAAGATCAGGAGTGACCAGCAGATGGAAAATAACTGGGGGACGAAAACTGTTAAACCAATAAAATAAATATGACCTCAAACGGGCAAAAAAGGAAAGGTTAGACTCCAGTCCCATGCAAATGGTAAAGATGATAGAAGCCACTCAATGAGTGAATTGTGTCCAGAGAGACTTTTGTTACATTGCCTTAGAAAAATGCCAACTTTGGCCTTGGTTTGTCTCTGAACCTTGATTCTTTTTGTGCCCCCCCCCCCTACATTGAGGAAGTGTAGCTTTATCTTTAGGTTAAAAATAAAAGAACAGTGATTGCTCCCATTGGGTGTAATGCTGCCCTCTTTTTGTTCCTAACAGGGGGATTTCAGAATGTCTGCCCCGGCTGACGTGCATGATTCGCGGGATCGGAGACCCGCTCGTGTCCGTGTACGCCAGGGCCTATCTGTGCCGGGTAGGTGGCGTCGGGTCCCCACGCGCTCACAGACGGGGCTGCCGCCCGTCTCCTTCACGTAGGCTTCTGCTGCCCGGCACCTCACAAGTCACTACAAGAAGGACTTCATTAGCTAATTTTAGAACACGGCTCTTCCACGGAAAGCAGAGCTGTAGGATTTCTTCTAAAAATTAATTTTAAAGTAGGCCCACTTACCGTCACTCTAATTAGGGTGCGTCTAAGGTCATCTTCATACAAATGAACTGGTTTTCAGAATTAATTGTTTCTCCAGTTCTTGCTGGGAGGGAGGCTCCCAAGGCCTCTTGGCTGATAGGCTGCTTTTCATTGACTCGAAATCGGCTTTCCTTTTGT
Source organism: Zalophus californianus (assembly GCF_009762305.2). NCBI lineage: Eukaryota > Metazoa > Chordata > Mammalia > Carnivora > Otariidae > Zalophus > Zalophus californianus. The sequence goes on from NC_045604.1 coordinate 84,328,691, forward strand.
CTTGGATCGGGTTGTTTTATTAGTTTCTCTGTTCCCACATTCAGGAGTTGGCGCAGGGTGCGAGTTGGTGGGGGCTGTCGGGCAGGGTGAGGTGCCACTTGCAATGACAGGTGTCAGGGTTTGTGCAGCCCAGCCACAGAGGGCTCCCGGCCTCTCTCTCTAGCTGTTCAGACTGGGGAGGTGGTCCTGGTTGTAGATCACTTAGCCTTTTTCTCTCTCAAAGCACCATGAAGCTTCTATTTCAGACTTTTTCATTTATGAAAAATGCAACCCATGGAGAGTTTCTGGTTAATTCTTCTTCAACTCCCATGGGGGCTTTGCAGCCATCAGCTTGCCCTGGGAGTCGTCCTTGCTAGTCCCGTCAGCATTCTTCACCTCAAGGAGGGCTTAATGCCCCTCTTTTGTAGGGTCCTGATGAACTGCAGACTTCTTTGAGGACAAAGCTACAGGGCCTCCCCCAGCCCTTGCCAGTGATCATTCCTATTTGTAAATCAGAAGGCGAGAACCGGTAGCCTTTGACTGACTTTACGTGACATCTAGCAAGTGACAGAAGCCCTGTGGTGTCAATGTCGCAAAGAAATCAGACAGTGCCCTCAGAGTGAATAGCAAACATCCTTATGAAGGACACTTTTTATAGGTCTGTTCCCTGATACCAGGAAGGAAAGAAAAACCTTTTCACTTGAGGGCAACCTAGTCCCTGTTGGTAACAGAGGCCAGAGTGTTTAGGCCCTGCCATCTGCTTGAAACTTGGGGTGGGTTTTTTTCATACAGGAATATCAGATATGTTTCCTAGAGCTTCAGCTTTGGAATATATTGAAGCATGAATATTCCTCCTGGGTCCGTGTTTGCTAAGGGCCTACTGTGTGCAGAACACTGTTGGGTCCTGTGGGGGAGATGCAAGGATATTGTCATTTGCATATTTGTGTTCCACAGCCTTTCCCCTCATCGGACATAGCACATTATTCGACTCCCCAGTTGGATAATAGAGTAATAAAAGACTTAGAGTCACTGTGTGTATTAATGAGGATGATTCTGGTTATTGAAGAGAAATCAAAAAGGTGGAAATGTACATTCTTTGCAGACCTGTTGAGTTGTAAAGTTGGAAGTAAGTTGCACAGGTTGGGGGAAAGATCATGTTTCTGGTTTATAAAATGGCACATGTTTCTGGTTTATAAAATGGCACAAACTTTAAACTTTGGTGATGATGAACCCATCCCAAGAAGACTGGTGATAAAATGCAGTCTTGTCTGTGGAAATCATCTTTGTCAACCCAGGCTTTGCATCAGTTGCCCAGGTTGGGTAGCTACTAAGTCTCTTGACATAAAAGAATAAGAGACAGTCTGCATTCTTTCAGCTGCAAGCGGCAAAAACCCAGTTCATACTATTTTAAGCAAAGAGGAGGGTTATTGGCTTGTGTGTCTAAAGAATCTAGGGGTAGCTCAGGCATGGCTAGATCCAGGGTCTTCAGAGTGTTGTCAAGAACTGTGCTCTCCTTCGTCACTCAGCTCGGCTGTCCTCTGTGTTGACTTCATTCTGTGGCTTATTCAGCAGCCCCAGGCTCCCATCCTCCTAACTGAACCCCAGTGGAAGGAGAACCTTAGAAATGCCAGCCAGAGTCTCAGGGCTCTCAATGAGCCATTTTGGGTTACTTGCCCATCCACAGACTGTGGCCATGGGATGTGATATGCCCACTGAACAGGCCTGGGTCATGTGCCCACCCCTGGACCTCAGGGTGGGGTGGATCCGGCTCCTCCACAGACCTCATGGTCTGAGAGGGAGGTTTGCTTCCCCAAATACAAATCCAACTTGCTGATACCAGAAATAGGAAATGCATGCCAGGCAGGTGGAAACAGCAGATGGGAATCATGAGCTACTACCCTTGCTACTCTGGGTAGAAATCTTTCAGACCCAAGCAGATTTCCAAGCTGCTCATTTGTCTTGATGGAAATAAATAAATAAAACACAGAAAAGCAGTGAGTGGGCAGGGCGTGGGGGGGAGCTCGAAGCTGTTTATTAAAGGAAAGTATGATTAACTCCTCTGCTAAGTCACGGTCTCTTCAGCTCATCACCATTGCTTGTCCACTGGGCCTTCCTTTGCTGTCGCCTAACAGATAATTACTGTCTCTTCTACGATATGATTAAGTGGAAGGAAAGACAATAGAACACAGTAGAACTGTGTTCTGACATTTGTTGTTAGTTTTTTTTTTTTTAATCTACTGCTTGTCCTTGAAAACATCCTCAATAGCCATGGAGCTGCCCTTGGAATTTAGCACCGCAGTGGATCTCGCATAATTCTTCTCAAAGGAATTCTTCACAGTCTGTAAAAAAAAAATCATTATTGTTAATCTTCATGACCTCAAGTAGGGGGAGGTGAGTGGCAGAAATCTGTCCCCATTTGAAGAAATCGGGTCCCAGAGAAGCACCTTCTCCTACAAAGTTGTTTTTGTGCTAAAGCAGCAACTTGGAATTGAGGTGTATCTGAGGGGCTTGGTTTAAAGAACACGATGCTTTTGTTTTGAACACATGAAACACATGAACTCCCCTCCATAGCTCATACCTTTATTTTTCCATCCGGCCCCAGGGCTCTGGCTGCCTTCTCTAGGATTAGCACATTTTTTTCGGCTGGCAATTTTACAGTCTGTTTTTTAAGCAATGAATGCGGGAGCAAGTGGGTTATAGCATTGTTATGCTTCATGCTCGTATTGTATAAAATTGCTTAAAATACGTTAAAAACTTGTCTGCTTCCATGACTGCCCAGCAAAGAATGAATCTGTGTATTTTAACAATGTAACAGTGAAGTCCCAGCTGACCCTCTTCCGCACCAGAGTCTTTTTTGCTTCATTTAATAAAAGTGCAGCCACATGTGTGTTTATCATTTTTTTTGAGAGCAAGAGAATGCTGTATACACAATCTTTTTTTTTTTAAAGATTTTATTTATTTATTAGAGACACAGCGAGAGAGGGAACACAAGTGGGGGGAGTGGGAGAGGGAGAAGCAGACTCCCCGCGGAGCAGGGAGCCCGATGCGGGGCTCGATCCCAGGACCCTGGGACCATGACCTGAGCCGAAGGCAGACGCTTAACAACTGAGCCACCCAGACGCCCCCTGTATACACAGTCTTAAGAGTACATTCTTCCTTTGTGCCATATTGATTTGTTCTCTTGGTCATCTATTCAGAAATACATTCATTACCTTTGGGAAATTGCAAAAATGATTACTGCAAATGTTGCCTTTTTTTTTCCATTAAAAATAACTTCTGTGGTTTTTCTTATAAAAGCATCCATGCTTCTTGAATAAGAAAACAGATAAGGAAAAAGAATAAAAACTTTCTGGACTTCTCTGTGCCTACGTTTATTTCCGTGTATGTTTTTAATTTATAACAACGACATCCTACCGTATATATTCTTTGCAACCTGTTTTTCCATAGTCAAGGTAGTTTCTTTTGTTTGGCTCCAGGTGGGAATGGAAGTGGCTCCACATCTCAAAGAAAGCCTGAATAAGAACTTTTTTGACTTCCTCCTCACATTCAAACAGGTAAGAGAACACTGGCAGAACAGCTCATTGACATAAGAGTTACACGATCTTGAATTCACAAAACCCAGTTGGATTTCTAAGTTGAGATTGCCTTAAAGCCCTTTAAATGTGTAAACCCTCGAAAATTACACTCAAGTCTGTTAGACAATTAAAATGTGTTGATTGTACTGAATAAGCAGAGAGAATTAATATGCATGTGTTAACAGGAAATGTCTCCAGTTGATCAGCCTTTCTTCCTCGCATCTGCGGGCTCCATTTTTATCAGGTTATTTCTTTGCACAGCGCACATTCCCAAAACAGCTCAGCCTGGGGACATGGGAAACTTTCTGTGTGTTTTTTCTAGTTTAAAAAAAAAACAAAACAAAACCGAGAAACCAGGCTATTTCTCTCGGGGCCATCCAAATGCTTACAAGTATGCACAGTCTGCGAGTTACATGCTCTTCGTTTATTATTATTCCCTTCCTTTTCTGAGTGTTTATTCGGTCTCCTCTAGATTCATGGGGATACGGTTCAGAACCAGCTGGTGGTCCAGGGAGTGGAGCTGTTGTCCTACCTGCCCTTGTACTCGCCTGCTATGGACTGGATCTTCCAGTGCATCTCCTACCATGCCCCCGAGGTAACTGCCGTGTGGCATCAGCGTGAAGTTCACACGGAGGAGAAATGCTGGGGCTCCCTGCTCTTCCATATAGTGTCGTAATGACCTCTCCATCTATGTGCCCGGTCACGTCAACAGGGTTTTCCGTAACAGCGACAACCATACTGCTGCTAGCCACCCGATCCACAGGGCTCACTGTGGTGGCCGGTGCTGTGCACTGTGCTTCTCCTAGATTGTTTTGTTACCAGTGCTGGAGGGACGCTCAGCCAGGGCGGACAGACACCTCTGACAGGTCGCGGAGCTCGAAGGTGGTGGTGACTGGGCATGCACTGTGCAGTGTGGCTCCAGGGCCAGTGGGTTTCATCACCTCTTCACTAACCTTCATGACCCCCTCTCGTGTTTGTGATAATCCAGGAAGTCGGTAGAGCAGATAATAGTTGCCTTATTTTACAGAGGGAAAGTGAAACTCAGGTGTGTGATTGCGTTGATAAGATTTTTTTCTGTTTTTTTTTTTTTTAAGATTTTATTATTTGAGAGAGAGAGAGAATAAGCAGGGGGAGGGAGAGGGAGAAGCAGACTCCTGGCTGAGCAGGGAGCCCCAGTGCTGGGCTCAATCCTAGGACCCTGAGATCATGACCTGACCTGAAGGGAGACACTTAACTGACTAAACCCTCTTTTTTTTTTTTTTTTTTTGTCTAATTGAAGTATTGTTAGGAATTAAAATACAGTCGGAATCATAGCAGAAATATTTTTTTCTTACCCAAGACTGAGAAGTAGAACATCAGTTCCAGTTCGCATAATAACCACCATGATGGATGAAGCTTCTTCAACAGATGGTTCAGAATTTATCCTTTGGGGAGGAAGGAAAGGGGTCTTGCTACAAAACAAGGATGCATAGTGCAGAGCAAAATTCAGGTACACCTGCCTTTTCACAGAGGCTGTAAACATATTGACACCCTAAAGAAAGAGAAAAAAGGACCTGACTTTGATTAAGCACTCCCACTTTTAAGAATATCATGTAGAGGGGCACCTGGGTGGCTCAGTCGGTGGAGCGTCTGCCTTCAGCTCAGGTCATGATCCCGGGGTGTTGGGATTGAGCCCCACATCGGGCTTCTCGTTCTGCGGCGGGGGGGGGGGGGGGGGGGGGCTGCTTCTCCCTCTGCCCCTGCTCATGTGCTCTCTCTCTCAAATAAATAAAATCTTAAAAAAAAATCACGTAAACATAATTGGACAAGTGCATAAAGATGCAGGCACGCACCTGTACATACAGATGTGTGGGTTGTTCGGGCTGGCCCAGCATCAGAAACAGCCATCACGAGGGGATTGGGTAGATTGTGGAATCCATATAGATTCAGTGAAATGTGACAGGGCCCACTTACAATGATGGAGGACCACGATGTGCATATGGACCTAAGGGTGCTCACAATAATTGGTGAGTCACAAAAGGAGGTTATACACCTTGCTCTGTGTGTCCTCAGTGGTAGCATGGCCTAGTGTTCAAGTGTGGGCCCTGGAGTCGGAATGCCTGGGTTTGATTCCCAGATCCATTGCTTACAGCTGTCAGGACAGAGGCACAGCCAAGTCTCTAACCACTCTGAGCCTTTTTTTCTTCATCTGTGAAATGGAGCTTTAATTCTTTTTTTTTTTTTTACACGGGTGGCATAGGACGATCCATTTGCGTTGCTTGGTGGAGTGCCCCACACATAGTACTGGGGCGTTTGTTGTGTTGTCGGGATTGCAAACATGATTTTTATATCTGCATGCGAGAACTGGGGAGGAGGTATGTCAAAATATCACTGGAAGGTGAGATTTTGCATCATCTTAACTTAGTTTCTTGGCCTACCGGTGCCTTCTAACTTTCCAACCAAATGTGCTGCTTTCCTTACATTTTAATTTTCCCAAATCCTAAAGTATGAGGGGAAAAATAGGAGCATCTTATATTTCAGGTGACTTTTTTTTTTTTAACCATTAAGTTGATTTTAAATCAAGTCAGTATGAATGGAAGATTGTTTGAAAGGCCTTCAGGAGAGGGGGGCACGAGCCTGAGTGTAGAAAGAGAGCCTCCCGACCTGTTCAGCTGAGTGACTGAAACAGGAGCAGGATTGACGTGTTTGAAAATGGGAACACTTAGGTTTTTTTCTCCTTAACAAAAGGCCAAATTGGATTAAAACAAAAGGTACCTGTCATAAGGCATTCTTCCTTTTATTTTAAGCACCAGTAATCTCAAAGGATGGCAGAAGCTGGGAATAGAGGTTTCCCGGGGAGTAAAACTCTAGGAAATCATTACAGAGCCAGAAGAAGTGATTAAAAAAATTAGGTCACCTGAATAATAATAAACTCTGATTCTTGGGGCACTTAAATAAGGAACTTGCAACGTCTCATTAAAAAAATGTTAATCATTTTCAAAATGCAGAAGAATCAATGTCCAGGTAGAAGGTGGTGTTGAAAATGCGTGTGTCTGATGCCTAAAAACTCTCCGAGTGGCTGGGATGTGTCACTTGGGGAGTTAGGCTGTGCCTCCAAAGCAGGGGATTGTCTGTCTGGCTACGGCCGCTGGTAATATATAGGACAGGCAAGCAAGATGGGGGGAAAGGAGAAAAGCCTTCAGCTACGAATATGTCATATGAAATTTCAGATTGAAATTGAAATCCCAAATCCCCAGGAAAAAAAAATCAGGGAGTGATTATTCAGAAAGGCTTTTTTGTTGTTGTTTGAAGACAGGATTTTTTTCTTTCCCCCTTATACAACTAAAATAAAATGATAGTAAGTAAAAAATGGATTTATGCCCCGAATTTCAGGCACATCCTGCACAGGAGAAAAGTAACCATTTCACAAGATCTGGTTTTGGGTGGTGAAAACAAATCCCTTGGTAAGCTTCTCAGCATTTCAGCAGCTTTTCGTTCATTGGGGGTGGCATGGAAGGTGTAGAAGGAAAAAGGCCTGGTCCTGGACATGAGTGGTGAGTCTCGTCTGACAGGGAATCCCATGTGGTCTTCACTAAACCCGAGAGGTGCAGGTTGTAAATGTTGGATGAGTGAAGAGGCAGGTGCACCAGTAGAGGCTGGGGTGGGCAGTTGGGCAGACCTGGGTTCAGACTATGGCTGTGTTGCCTTGGGCTACTTGACGTCTTTTACCCGCTGTAAAATGGGGCTAATAAAAGAAGCTTCCTTGAAGGGCTGTCATGGAGTGACCATGATAGTGCCCATCTGTGCGTGGCCAAGGGATGGGGGCACCAGGCAAAGGGGGCAGCTGCCATCCTTATGTTTGGACTCACTGAAGCAGATGGGGTCTGGGCTGACTTGAAAATCAGGAAATAAGCAGGGGTGGGGTGGGGTGGGGTGGGGTGGGGGGGAGGGCGGGCCAAGGGAAGGGACTGAGGCAAGTAAGAGGCATAATAAGGAGACCAGCCTTACTGGAGAAGAGTGAGAAATTAGGCTGGTTTGCAGAGGTTGTTGAACATAACGTGGTGGAGATGAGGCAGCTCTTGGAGATTTTTGATCAGGAGAATGATTTGAAACAAGCGGTACTTGAAGATCAAACTGGCAGAAGCAGACCAGACAGATCAGAAAAAGGAGAAGGGTTGGTAGCTGTGGCAAAAAAATGAGACAGAATGGATAGGAGAGAATTTCCTAATCAGAAAACATTTATTAATAAAAATACATACGGAGGAGCGCTTGGGTGGCTCAGTGGGTTGAGCATCCGACTCTTGATTTCAGCTCAGGTCATGATCTTGGGGTCCTGGGATCGCCCCCACTGGGCTCTGTGCTCGGTGGGGAGTCTGCTTGGGGTTCTCCCTCTCCCTCTCCCCGCTCACATGCTCAGTCTCTCTTGCTCTCTCCCTCCTTCTCTTTAAAATAAACAAATTAAAAAAATGTATTCATATTTAGAAAAGACAGAAAAGTAAAAAGGCGAAAAACAGCCACCTAAAATCCTGCTATATTAACATTTTGATAGGTTTCCGTATTAATATTTCTCTGTCCACTCTGGCTTTAGCTCTGTATTTTTATTTTATAGATGAGGATTTTTGTATGCATAATTTTATGGTGCTTTTCCCTCACTTAACGTTAAAACGAATACCTGTTGTTGAAGTTCTCTGACCCTCAGTCATGTCAGGAAGTGTTCAGCGTTGGGTTTGTTGGGTGTGATGAATGGAGGAGGGAGGAGGATGCTAAGCTTTAGAGCCCTTCACACAGTCACCTCTTTCTGAGGCTCACTGGGGACCAAGCCCTGTTTTAGTTCCTTTAGTTGGGCCACCTTACTTCATTTTCAGCTTCCCTAGGCTAGGTATCATTGTCATCCTCATTTTATAGATGAGGCACCTGAGGCTCACAACTTGTTAAGGTCACACAACTGGAAAGAGTCAAAGCCATTTAGCCATGTTGGCCGTAACTCTGAACCCAGCAGATGTGTTCTCTAAACTCCTCAACTCTTTCTTTCTGGATAACTCTTGTTACTGGTTACACTTAAGGAGGGACTAACAAATCGACTCATGGGACTGTTACCTAATGGGCAAACTATAAATTGCACTTTATTCTAAAATGTGGGGCACCTGGGTGGCTCAGTCAGTTAAGCGTCTGACTTTGGCTCAGGTCATGATCCCCAGGTCCTGGGATGGAGCCCCACATCGGGCTCCCTACTCAGCGGGGAGTCTGTCTGTCCATCTCCCCCAGCTCGTGCTCTCACTATCTCTCTCTCTTAAATAAATAAATAAAATCTTTAAAATAAATAAATAAAATCTTTAAAATAAATAAATAAATAAATATTCTAAAATGTGAGGCTGGTAATGCCAGTCTAAACTAGCCTTAGCCATTGCTGAATCCCTCTGATGCGTATAGGTGTATCATTTTCGTTCTTTTGAATTAGGAAAAGTTCCCAGTGAAAGAGAAATGATGAAAAATTTAAAAATTTCTCCTTTTAATTCCTGGAGTATAGGATTTCTTTTTATTCACATTGAAATATTTTCTTTGAGACTTGAGCATATCAAGTCTGGACTGGAGGGAAGGGGCATATGATTTTGCCCACCCTTTACGTGTTTGCTTCATTTAGAAAAATAAGGAAAATATGATACACATATCACTTAATTCTCTGTTTTGTTTGTTTTATGAAGCAGTACTTGTAAATACTGATTGGAAGGTTATGTAGTAAAAGCAGGAATACAAATCTGGGAGCTGCATATGAGTCCATCTCAGTTTAGAAAGCAGAAGTGAGGTATCAGCTCAACTTCTTTAGTTTTACCTATACTTTTGAAGTACGTAAATAACCCTCATCTGGAGATAACCTTAAAGATCCAGTAGTTAAATACGGTGGTGGTTATAGACATCCATATATGTTAGTGAAATGTCACAAAGACATACCCTTCCCCCGTAGTAAAGTGTGAATGGAAAACCTGGTGAAATATTCTAATTAATTGTGTTATCCCAACATCACTTTCCTTGCTTTGATAACACACTCGAGTTAAATAAGATGTCACCATTGGGGGGAGCCAGGTGACTGGTACCCAGGACCTTCTCTATTATTTTTATAATCTTTTATGGGTCTAATTCGCTCAAAATAAAAAAGGCTTAAAAATCTATCAGGAGCAATCTGAACAGTAGTGTTATATGCATGGTAGGGATTCCTCAGCCATTAAAAAGAATGAGGCAGATGCGTGTGTGTAGTTACACGGGAAGAGTGAAGCCCATGCTGGATTCTTGAGTCAAAACGGCAAGTTGTGCCCCAAAGTGTATATGACTGTTCATTTTTGTAAGACAAAAAAACCCAAACTGGACTTTTATAATAAAAGCTATATATTCACAAGGTATAAACAAAGGCCTAAAAAGAAACATGAAAATGTTGACACTGGTGATCACTAGGAAGCAGGAGTTGGGAGGGAAGGCATTTGCATTTTGCTTAACCGCACGGCGGTAGTGTTTGAGCATTTTTTCCGTAATAAGCATTTCTTATTTTTACAGTTTTTATTTTATTTTTTATTTTATGTTTTTTAAAGGTTTATTAGAGGGTGGGGGGAGGGAGGGGCAGATGGAGAAAGAGAGAGAACCTCAAGCAGACTCCGCGCTGAGCATGGAGCCCGATGTGGGGCTCCATCTCATGACCCTGAGGTCATAACCTGAGCCAAAACCAAGAGTTGGATGCTTACTCGACTAAGCCACCTAAGCGACCCTATTTTTGTAGTTTCTGTGAAAAACAAATGAATAGATAAATGAGACGTAGGGGCCGTCCAAGTCTCTTGCACCTTCAAGTTCTGATGTGTGTATACAAGCTAATATGCTAAGCTGCACATTTTCCTAGTTCATCCCAGCCAACAGGCTTGTTTCGGTCTCAGTCTGGTTTGAACTGTTGTTTATCTCGTTCTTGCCAAAGGTAATCGATCCTGTTACTTCTCAGAAAAAAAAATTCTGACCTCTAACAGAGGTGCCTGGGATCCATATCATGTGGCTCCCTGGACACTTACGGGTACTTCCTATATTCCTATATGATGACCGAGCTTTTTTTTTTTTTTTAAAGTTACATATTTGGATACATTTTTAATGCATTCATCTCCTGTGAAGGAAATTTTTAAGCATTTGTCTTAATGGCCAGAATGTTTTGTCCATATGTTGGCATTTACCAACTTTTTTCAGAAGTGGTAGGCCAAGAGCTCTCATTTTTGTGTGTGTGTGTGTGTGTGTGTGTAAGAGAGAGAATAAGCCACATAAGGGCATGGTTTTCTGTTTGATTTTCTCACTGCCCTGTTCCCAGGGCCTAGGATAGTGCTTAGTGCCTTAAAGTTGCTCCATAAGTAGGTATTGAATGAGTGACTACTTTTGCATGTTGGGCAGTGTTGGTGTGACACTCCTACAGGATATCTCTTTCTCAATCTTTTCCAGAAACCACTTTGATATTGGCCTTCAGGAATGACTTTTCAAGTATAAATACCCCATGAGTGGATTAGGGAAACCATTTGTGATACTGGCAGTTTTATTTTCAGTTGGGATGCTGACTATAAGGAACAAACACCTAATTGGCCCTAGCAAACCTGACAAACCAGTCAGTGCCTTTTCTCACACAGCAAGTGCAGGCTATGGTCCAGGCAGGTTCTGTCCGTCTCCCCTCTGTCAGCCTCAGGTAGCAAAGTGGCTGTAGCCATTCCAGGCATCACATTGAAACCTGGCAGCATCCAGAGGCAGAAAGATGAAGAATCTACAATTCCTTGGGTTCCTGTTTAAGAACAAGGGAACCTCTTCTCAGAACTCCTATTCCAGCAGCTAGAAATGGGTCATGTGCCCATTGTCTAAACCCCACACTAGCAAAGGGAATGGGGTCACTGTGATCAGCTTGGACCTGTGTTAATTTGCTCAGGCTGTGTCTTCGTCCGTTCTGGCTGTTAAAACAAAATGCCACAAACTGGGTGGCTTGTCAATACCAGGTATTGATTTCGTCCAGTTCTGGAGCTGGGAAGTACAAGATCAAGATAAGAGCAGATCTGGTGTCTGGTGAAAGCTTACTTCCTGTCCGTAGACGTCTGTCTTCGCTGCGTCTTCACGAGGCACAAGCGAGTTTTCTTGGGCCCCTTTTATAAGGGTATTAATCCCACTCACGAGAGCTCCACCCTCATGACCTGATCACCTCTTAATATCATCACCTTGGGAGTTAGGGGGCCATTCAGACCATAGCAGGTTGCCATAATAGACTGGAGGGCTTGAACAACAAAAATTTATTTTCTCACAGTTCTGGAGGCTAGAAGTCCAAGATCAAGGTGCTGGCAGGGAGGGTTGGTTTCTGGTGAGGCTTCTCTTCTCACTGTGTCCTCACATGGTCTCTCTGTGCCTGTGTGTTCCTGGTCTCTCCTCTTCTTCTTCCGTTTTTTTTTTTTTTTTTTAAGATTTTACTTATTTATTTGAGAGAGAGAGAGAGCCCGAGAGCAGGAGAGAGAGTGAGCATGAGCAGGGGGAGGGGAGGGGCAGAGGCAGAGGGACAAGAAGCAGGGAGCCCGACGCAGGGCTTTATCTAGGACCCCAGGATCGTGACTTGAGCTGAAGGCAGATGCTTAACTGACTGAACCCCCCAGGCACCCCTCTCTTTCTTTTCTTATAAAGACCTCAGTCCCATTGGATTAGGGCTCCACACTTAGGACCTCACTTCTCACTGATTACATCTCTAAAAGTCCTATCTCCAAACGCAGTCAGTCACATTGGGCATTAGGGCTTCATCATACAAATTGGGAGCGGACCTTATTCAGTCTGTAACAGGCCCCACCCTGATGTTTGTAGGGCAGAGATAGAAATCTGAATGAAGTTGGGGTTCTGGGGTATGGGCAGTATCTCCACAGTCAGCTTTCACCTTAATTATTCAGGCAACACCTAGGACACAGCCCGAAGGGGTATAATTGCACTAAAGACCACGGGGGGCCAGATTCCTGCGAATCTCATTTCCACCACTTACTGGGAAGCAGCTTAACGCTTCTGAGCTTTGACTTTCGCTTCTGTGACGTGGGGATAACAGGCGGGCCTCCGAAGACTGCTGTGAAGAGCCAACAAGAAAAGGCAAGTGCTTATCCTGGTGCCCGGCGAGCTCTCAGTGTCCAGGTTGCTGTTAGTGGCTCTTCAGTCTCAGGGTTGACCTCGTCTGTGCCATTCAAAATCTTCCCCAAACCACTGACCTAAAGGATACCTCTTCCATTGATTTTTTGTGAAAAACAACAACAACAACAACAACAACAACAACAGCAACAAAAAACAGGAGCTCTTTTAGAAATACGTAATTGTCTTAAGATAGCTCTAAAGCCATTAACGGTGTTCCAGCGAGTAAAATATTTACTTCCTTTCGCGGAAAACATAGGCTTCAAAACTCGTTGGGAGGAAATGTGATGAAGAGTGTAGCCTTTGATGCCAGATGGCCTGGGTCACGTCTGGCCCGCGGTAGCTCACTGTGTCACTTTGGTCCAAACACATCACTGTTTCATGGCTCAGTTTCTCCTGCGTAGTGGGAGAGCCTGCCTCATGGATGGCGTGAGAGGCGAGATGACGCATGCGAAGTGCATCTCACTGTGCACGGTGGGCACTAGCAAATTCTCAGTGAAATGAGGAATGCGGGGGTGTCGTGGGAGAGGTGGGGAGTAAAGTAACTGCCATTCTCATTGGTGCCTGGAACGCAGCAGGTACCTCACCATCCTGTAGTAACACTGCACAGGGGATGGTACCACTTGCATCCTATGCCAAAGGGTGAGGAAACCCAGGCTTCACGAAGTCAGGTGACCGGCCCAAGGTCTCATAGTTGGTGAGACTGGATTTGAACCCAAGTATGCCTGGTGCCAGGGCCTGAGCTCTTCTCTGTTATATCAAATGCCATAAAGGTGAATTCCACCCCCCATCCCCACCCCTGACTCCCCATCTTGGCCAGGGACTGAGAGTTAACAGAAATGGGCATGTGGCTCCATCTACGTGAGAGTATTACTTTGGAGATTCCTTTGTGAGAAATGTTGTTTTAGATTCTCCAACCTGATGGTTTTCATTATAATTATTTTTAATTTTAGACTCTGCTAACTGAGATGATGGATAGATGCAAGAAACTAGGAAACAAGTAAGTATTTTATTTTTTTAATTTATTTAAAAAAAATTTTTTTTTAAGTAAGCATGGAGATCAATGTGGTGCTTGAACTCACAACCCTGAGGTCAAGACCTGAGCCGAGGTCAAGAGTTGGACGCCCAACAGACTGAGCCACCCAGGTGCCCCAGTATTTTAAAATTTAAAAAACATGGGTTTGGAAGTGGAGCTGGTTGATTTTTTTTTTTTTTTTTTTTTTTTTTTTGAGCTTGGCATGCTCACGTGGGCGAGAGGATCAGCAGAGCGACAGGATGACAACAGAGGGCAGGAAAGTTGAGTCCAGTCTCCTGGCTTCTGATTCCTGGCTCCACTCTTTCTTAGCTTTGTGAACTGGGGTCACCTACTTGACCTCTCTATGCCTCAGGCTCCTCATCTGTAAAATGGGTTTAGTAATAGTCCTTTCCCCATGGGGCTGTGGTAAGTGGTAGGGTCAAAATAAACTCCGTTTTCCTGTCTTCCAAGCATATGAGGTTTCCTCTCTGCTCTCCCTTCCGTGGTAGATGTCCCTAAGTCACTGTGTCCCCTAGGTCCTAGAACAGTGCTTTTTGTAAGAGGTGGAGATATGTATTTTATATATTTGCAGTTTGGATCAATATTGTGACTTAATGTTTAGTTTTATTAGTGCACCGGCCAACAAAGGCTCAGTTTACATCTGTTTAAATGGATTTGATTGCTTGCTGTCCATCAATCCGGCCAGCCAGCCAGCTACCCATTCATCCAGTCAATTCAACATTTACCAAGTTCCAAATGTGTATAAAACATCGTGTTGTTCTCTAGAGGTTGCCTTTTCACGCCAGCCTTTTAAAATTTTTTTCCAACTTTACCATTAAAGAGTTCTCAATTCCTCCTTCCCAGCAACGTACATACTTAAAATTAAAGTGGCTTTCATTAAGGGGCAGCTCTGCTGATGTGGGTCGTGTGTCTTACAGCGCCTTGCTGTTGAATTCTGTGATGTCAGCTTTCCGGGCCGAGTTCATCGCCACGAGGTCCATGGATTTCATTGGCATGATTAAAGAGTGTGATGAGTCAGGTTTCCCTAAGGTAGGCTCTTGTGGGAGAACAGATAGGCACTGTTTACCTGAGAGCTGTCGAGGGAGACAGTCCTTGGCCGGGGTGGGGCAGTGGGGGGAGCAGCCCGGGCCAGCAGGAAAACAGGCGAAGGCTCTGTCTCTGAAGAACACGATAGAAGATGAGTTCGTGATTGGGATTGTTAGGCACGTGTCATTGCTGCCAACGAGTCCTAAATCTATCGAATTAGCTCACTGTGAAGTATTTAGGAAAGGCTCAGTCCCCCATCTTTAAAAATGTATCTTCACTCGTTATTTATGAAAAGCTCTGTCCAGCAGAATGTTAGGGCCCACCAATCAGAGCGGTACACGGAGCTGGCTTTGTTCTGAGCAGCTCAGTCGGACTTGCATGTAGGCCTGAGGTAGAACTTCAGGAAGATCATTGGAGGATGAGCCCTGAGATGAGCTCAGTGTTAGAGCCTTCTCCTCTAAGCCTCAAGGTGCTCCGATTTAAAATCCCCAGTATTGTAATGGTTCACTGTTTTTCTTAGCATCTCCTTTTTCGCTCATTGGGGTTAAACTTGGCCTTGGCTGACCCTCCTGAGGGCGATCGACTCCAGATTCTCAATGAAGCTTGGAAAGTCATCACTAAGTTGAAGAATCCACAGGTGGGTGACTATTCAGACCTTAGATCGACTGTGCCTGCCTTTTGTCCAAGTTCTGCAGTATGTTCTTTCCTTTAAAAAAAATTATCTTTTGACTAATCATATGTCTGGGTTTTTTTTTTTTTTTTTTTTAGAAATAATACTTCTTTTAATTGTTTTTGCTAACCTATAGTGGAGAATTGATAGCTCTAAAGATATATTTATTTGGTTTTTGTATCCTAATTATGTCTAATTCTTGAGGCTTCAGGATTTACTAAAAGTGTAAAATTATAAATATTTGAAACTTTAAAAGGCCTCTGGCTTTGTAAACAGCATCCAAAGTACAACTGTCTATAGTACTTGGATTTGAAAGTAACAACTGAGTAAGATATTCCTAAATGGAAGATCAGAAGTCAAAACTGTAATTAGCAGAAGGGAATTCCAACTGTTGTCCCTTGAACTGTTGTTCCCTGAGCAGAGACAGCTGGGGCCTCATTCTCCCCCAACTTCAGGTCGGGGAGTCTAGGAAAGATGGACCAGCCAGTGTTAGGTGCCAAAGGTGTGTAGCACCATAGTGCTCGAGGTTTGGGTTGCCCATCTCACCATCCTTGTCGGCAGCACGCCAGCAAGTTTTGTGGCTGCCACTAGGTAAATGGTACTGACTGCCTTTGGCTGAAGGACCGGCTGGGCAGACTTCACACCGCACACCGTTCCTCTCCTGCTAGCAGCATGTCTTAGTTCAGCTGCTATAACAGAACAGCACAGACCAGGGGGCTTACAGACAACAAATTTATTTCTTGCAGTTCTGGGGTTTGCAAGTTTGAAATCAGGGTGACAGCCTGGTCAGATTCCGGTGAGGGCCCTCTTCTGGATTTGCAGACAGCCAGCTTTTCCTCCTCCCTTGGCAGAGAGGGAGAGTGGGCTCTCTGGGGTCTCTTTTATTAGGGCACTAATCCCATTCATGAGGGTTCTGCCCTCATGACCCTATCACCTCCCAAAACCACCTCCTAATGCCCGCACACTGAGGGGCTGGGATTTTCAACACAGGCATTTTGGACGCAAACATCTAGTCCAAAACCCAGCAAATAACTCAATAAGGGTACGTAACATTTGACACAATCATTTACCAAGAAGGAAATATTAGAGTGAGTTCGGTTATAAACCCCTTTCCAGTCACCGCACTTACAATAGTATATTGCGAATACTGGCCTAATTTAGAAATACCAGAGACTTGTTTACCAAATCAAATACCTAGGTTAAGTTTAGCAAAACCGTCACTAAACTTCATAAACTAAACTGTTTAACTTAACTGTGATTGGCTAACTGAACAGCTTATTTAGCATGTGTAAAGTCCAGTCCCCGGGCCTCTGATGCCTTTGAGTGAGTGCTTCCAAGCAACCTTGCATCAAAAGGCCACATTGATGGTTTTCTTCAGTCTTGAACTTCACACAGCCTTCGCTTTCCAGTCCGACCTTCAGATGTTCCTGGCTTTTCTTTTGTGAACGAGATAACTATTTTCTTCCTTCTTCATTTCTTCTTTCTTTCCCTTAAAGTATAGGAACAGAAGAGACACACTCGAGCGCTTGGTTTCCCCACCTTGAGTGTCTTCTGGGGCACGCAGCCGTACCTAGCTGTCCACTGCCATTTCCATGACCATCCCATGGGCTCTCTGTGGGCCCTCCCCCCTACTTGAATCTAACACGTAATTTCTTACTTGAAATCTTCAGTGTTTTCTTAGCCTTTTTACAACATACACATCACCCCTCTATCAGAAAAATGGTTTATTTTTTAAAGGTAGGAAGCCCGTTTGTTTTTTTTTTCTCAGAACGTGCAAAAATCACATTTAATTCTGGTCTTCATTTTTTTTTAAGATTTTATTTATTTATTTGACAGACAGTGAAAGAGGGAACACAAGCAGGGGGAGTGGGAGAGGGAAAAGCAGGCTTCCCACTGAGCAGGGAGCCCGATGCGGGGATTGATCCCAGGACTCCGGGATCATGACCTGAGCTGAAGGCAGACACTTAATGACTGAGCCACCCAGGCGCCCCTAATTCTGGTCTTCAACCAGA
This sequence comes from Zalophus californianus, assembly GCF_009762305.2. Classification (NCBI taxonomy): domain Eukaryota; kingdom Metazoa; phylum Chordata; class Mammalia; order Carnivora; family Otariidae; genus Zalophus; species Zalophus californianus. The sequence continues at coordinate 84,346,121 of NC_045604.1, forward strand.
TCCACCATCAATGTCTCTGCTGAGGTGTGGCCCGGACTCATGACTTTTATCTCCACTGCCTTTCAGTTCTTCCCAGATTCTATCTTGGCCCAAGTAGCAATTCTGGAATGTTAGTTTCATGCAACTTCTGTATTTCTATAACTTGCTTCTTAGGGTAAAATATATCGGTGGGCTAGACTTTTCTGTAGATGAACCAACCAGTCTTGAAATTCCTATCACTTACCTCTTTTAATTGTCAGAGCTCTTGAAGGGGTTTGTACGTGATGAGCTTTTACCATAAGGCCCCTCAGGGTGTTCTTATCGTCAAGCCATTTTTGCTTTTTCTCTGCAGGACTACATTAACTGTGCCGAAGTGTGGGTGGAGTACACTTGCAAGCATTTCACGGTATGTGTGGCCTGCGGTATTGTTTCTGGAAGAGTTATGTTTTTATTCATGTTTATAATAATGAACGAGGCTAGCTGAGGCATTTAGGCATTTTACAATGGTAATTGTCCTTAATTTATAAAAATCACATCCTTTATGTTACACTGCCGTAGAGCATGAATATGTGCATTTTTTTTTAAAAGATTTTATTTTTATTTATTTGACAGAGAGAGAGACAGCCAGAGGGGGAACACAGCAGGGGGAGTGGGAGAGCGAGAAGCAGGCTTCCCGCGGAGCAGGGAGCCGGATGCAGGGCCTTGATCCCAGGACCCTGGGGTCATGACCTGAGCCGAAGGCAGATGCTTAAAGACTGAGCCACCCAGGCGCCCCTGAATATGTACATTGTAACAAAAGTATTCCATACTCACGTGTAAATTGGGGAAATGCTCCCTTATACCAAGGGAAGCAGTTTTTTTCACCATCGGAAACCTTAAGATGCTTACTTGCTAAAGCGCATTGTGACTCTCCCTGGGGGGTCCATTCAGTACCATTTCCACATATTTGACTTGTGTGTAATTTTTTTTCTAAGCAGAGGCACTTCTTTTCCTGTGCCCATACTGGAATCTTAGTTTGGGAAATAACTGGGCTTGCCAAGTAACAGAGATTTTAGAAGCAGGCACACCTGGGTTCAAATCCTGTTGCCAGAATCCAAATTTTCATCAGCTTTTAAAAACCGAAGTATAGCATATATGCAGAAAAATGCATGTATTGTAAGTTTGCTACCTAATGAATCTTGAGGAAGTACATCCATGTGATCATGGTCCATAGAAGCAGGGAATAACTCCCCGAAGTCCCCTGAACTGTGCTCTCAGTCACAGTCCCCAACCGTTGGAAGTTGAAGGCAGCCACCATTCGGGCCTTTAAATTGGTTTTGGCCTTGTTTTAAGCATTATGTAAGTGCTGCTCTGTTGATTTTGTTTCTTTGGTCCAATTTTGGTTTTATGCTTTATTTTGGAAACTTCAGACATGATATTCCTTGAACTCATCACCCAGAAATGATCAACTCATGACAGATCTTGTTTCATTTAGATCTTTACCCCTTCTCTCCACCCCTGGGTTATTCTGAAGCAAATCTCAAACACTGTGTCTTCACCTGCCAGTTCTCAGCACATATATGTAAAATATAAGATTCCCTTTTCTGAAACCAAATCCTGACTATCTTAACTAAAAAAAAAAAAATACTGCTTTTAATATCCTTAAAAATCAATGATCAGATGTCCCCAGTTGTCTTGCAATTTTTTTTAGAGTTTATTGTTCAGCTGGGATTAAAATAAAGCCTGTACATTGCCGTAGACTTCTTAGGGTTCTTTTAAACTGTAAATTCTCTCTCTTTCCCCCCCTCCTTCCCTTCCTTTCCCTCCCCCCCATCTGTGATTTATTTGTTGAAGAAATTGGGATCTTTGGGCGCCTGGGTGGCTCAGTCGGTTAAGCGACTGCCTTCGGCTCAGGTCATGATCCTGGAGTCCCGGGATCGAGTCCCGCATCGGGCTCCCTGCTCGGCAGGGAGTCTGCTTCTCCCTCTGACCCTCTTCCCTCTCGTGCTATCTCCCATTCTCTCTCTCTCAAGTAAATAAATAAAATCTTTAAAAAAAAATAGATATTCTTTAAAAAAAAAAAAAAATTGGGATCTTTGTCCTGTAGAGTTTCCCAGTCTAGACCAGCTAGTTGCATCTGGTGATGGTGTTCTTTTGCTGTCAATATATCCTGCCAATCAGCAGTTAGTTCTAGAGACTTCATCAGCTTCAGATTAGAGTTTCTGGCACTGTGGGTGGTGGTTGGGCGCTTCTCCTGGGAAGCTCACAGTATCAGGCTGTCTCTCTATAACGTGGGCAGCCACCGAAGCTCGTTGCATCTCACTGTTTCTCAGGGGCTGCAAAATGGTGATACCTGGAATTACAATCAACTCTTCTCTGTTCATTAGCTGGGATACTTGTAGAAAGAGAAACTTTTCACGTCGGGTGTTTGGTTACCCTGAGGTACAGCTTGTGCAGAAAAGGCAGGGATGCTGCTGGTTTGTTTCCTTTCCCTTACTAGTTTTAGAATGAGGCTTGATTCCTCAGCATCCCCAAAGGTGACCAGTGAGTAGTAGTTGTTGGTGTCTTTAGGAGCACATGGATTTAAATATACTTGAATTACATCATTCTTACTGACGCTCATTTGTCCCTTCTTTGTCCAGTGGATGGCTTTTCAGGTTGGCTCCTGAGTCCTTCTGACATGTTCTCCGTAGTCTTTGATGCCTTCCTTGCTTTCTCTTATAAGATGTTGTAGGCTCCCTGGCATAGTTCTTCTTTTTTTTTTTAATTTTATTTTATTATGTCATGTTAATCAGCATCAGCTGTTTCTCCAAGGAGCTCTGGTTCCTTTCAGTGCCATTGTCAGTTTTTTTTTTTTTTTAAGCTGTGTGACCCTAGCTAAGTCATGTAACTTCTCTGAGCTCCACTTCCTCATCTCTAAAATGGGGGATAAACATGTCGGTGCCAGGGAGTTTAATGAGCATTAGGCAAGAGAGTAAACATAATGGCAACTATTTAGATAACAAATATCAAATACCAGGCGCCTTACCTGTGAGCTATGCAGCTTCAGAGAGACCTTGCCAGGAGGCTTCGTTCTTCCTGTTATAAGGACCAGGGGTCAGCATAGCTTTTCTGTGGTGAGCCAGACAGTAAATATTTGATGTGTTGTGGTCCATACGATCTCTGTCACAAGTATCCAACTCTGTCATTGCAGCATGTGAGCAGCTACAGACAATATATGAGTGAGTACAGCTGTGTGTTCCAGTAAACTTGATGCACACTGAAATTTGAATCTCATATTTTTGTCATGAAATATTACTCTTCTGGTTTGAACGTAAAAATCATTTTTATCTCGTGGGCTGTATAAAAACAGGCCCAGGGCTGGATTTGGGCCGTGGTTGGTTGACCCCCTGATAGAGATGACAAAAGCCAAGGTGGGCATCGAGGTCACTCAGCTTGTAGGGGCTGAGTCCGCACACTTCCCACAAGGCCGCACTGTGCCGTCCGCCAGCGCCAGGGGAGCGGCCTGGGACAGGCAGGGACAGAGTGGCACGGCTGATTTTAACAGCACTCAGGGAAAGCAGCGGGGATAGTGTAACACCCCAGAACCTTTGAGAACAATGTTTTAGTCCTGACCTGGTGCAGAAGTAGTTACCTTCAGGGCTATGATATAGGTGGGGGTTCTCCCTTAATATTATTTCCAGCAGATTTGAAACTGTTTCCTGGAAAGTATGTGGTATGTTCTGAAAATGTTAGTCCTTTGCCCCAGAAAAGTGGTCAGTGACTGCCTTTCAGTGTCTAACACAGGTTTATCCCCCCCCTCTTAGAAACGAGAGGTGAATACTGTTCTGGCTGATGTCATCAAGCACATGACTCCAGATCGTGCATTTGAAGACTCCTACCCTCAGGTAACAGCTTTGCTTTCCTGATTTCCACACTGTTAGGAATTGTACTCTGTTGAATCACATAGGCGTGTTGCATGGGTCAGGCTGTAAAGTCAGATAATCCTGGGTTCAAATCCTAGCTCTGCCATATCATCGCCATCTGCCCTTCACTCCACTACTTAACCTTGTTGTGCCTCAGTTTTCTCACTTGTAAAATGGGGCTAATAGTCCTACACTCAGAGTGGCTATGAGGATTGCATGAGATATGATATGAGATGCCCTGGCACAGTTGCTTGGCACCAGTAAGTAAGGGGCCTGTGTTTTCCAGTTAAACTATTATTTGGAAGTAGTTAAACTTATTGGAAAATAGAATAGTTCAGAGAACTCCCATTACTATGATTATTTTTTAAAGATTTTATTTATTTATTTGACAGGGAGAGACAAGGAACACAAGTAGGGGGAGTGGGAGAGGGAGAAGCAGGCTTCCCGCAGAGCAGGGAGACCGATGCGGATCCCAGGACCTTGGGATCATGACCTGAGCCAAAGGCAGACGCTTAACTGACTGAGCCACCCAGGCACCCCTGAACTCCCATTATTTTTTAGTCAGATTCACCAACTGTAAACATTTTCCATGTTTGCTTTATCATTATCATATGTACACATATGCACTATATGTGTGTAAATTTTTTTCTGGCTTCTCTGAGGAAGAAACAGTTGCATACATCATCTACTTTGCCTCTGAAGAATTCAATGAATATTTCCTAAGAACAAGGACATTCTCCATATAACCAGTTCAATTATCGACTCTAGAGAATTTAACATTAATACCTTATTGTCTCCTCCACAGTCCAATGTCCTTGATAGCAGATTTTTTCCTCCTCCAATACAGAATCCAGCGAAGGTTCATTTACTGTCAAGTAACTTTCAACCTAATTAAGATTTTATTTTTTATTTAATAACATGACGTTCTGGCGCTTATTGCAATCAATTTTTAGCTTCACTTAGTAGAAGAAAATTAATTACATGTTCTTGTAAGAAGGTTAGAATTCTAACATTTTGGTAAGAGTGTTTTCACCATTTGCTAATTAAAATAGTTCATCATTAGAATTTATTGAATAGGCACTGAATACCTGACATTTTTCTCCGGGTGATAGTCTTGCACAACAGGCTCTTGGTAAGCATCACTGAGTAAATGAACCGTGTAAAGGAGATGGGTCATACCCTTGTGGGTCAGCAAGATCTTGGGTGCATATGAAGACTGAGATGCATTAGAATTTTTGTTGAGGAATATTTAGTAAGACCTTGACTCCTAGGGACCCATTTAATTGAAGACTTTAACATAATTTTAATGCAGTCCGTTCCTAAGAGAGAGAGAGGAATAATTACATTATACAATTCTGTCATATCTAGAAGCAATTTATGAAAGGTACCCCAGGGGTCAGCCTGCATTCTGGATAGCCACCCATATGAGTTGTGAGCCCCTTGTCTTAAGCGATTTATTTTTTTTTATTTTTTTATTTTTTTAAAGATTTTATTTGACAGAGAGACACACAGCGAGAGAGGGAACACAAGCAGGGGGAGTGGGAGAGGGAGAAGCAGGCTTCACGCGGAGCAGGGAGCCCGATGCAGGGCTGGATCCCAGGACCCTGTGATCATGACCTGAGCCCAAGGCAGACGCTCAACGACTGAGCCACCCAGGAGCCCCGTCTTAAGCGATTTAAACAAACGATTTCAACAGCCGTGTTTTTAGTGTAAACAAAAGTACCTGTCAGTAAATTTTCTCTTCTGGACAGTAACCGGGGGCGGAGGTTTATATTTTCCTTAGAAAAAACACCTCTGTGGTTCTCCCTGTCAACAGGACTGTGTGTATCTCAGGGTGGTGGGGGGTAGACATCAGTACGTGAGTATCTGGAGCTGACCTTAGAGACTGTGCCATCATCCTTGGGTAATGATGTGGCCTTTGACTCCACCAGCAAACTCTGTTCATTGCTTCTCCACAGAAGTCGTCAAAAAACACAGGGCCATGATGGGCTGGAACAGGGGTGTGCCAAGTATGACCCATAGACCAAATGTAATGCAGCCCACCACCTGTTATTGTGAATAAAGTTATATTGGATCCAGCCATGCCCATTTGCTTACATGCTCTCTCTGGCTGCTTTTGAGCTGCAGTAGCCGTGCTGAGTAGTTGTAATGGCTCTGTGGCCCTTTGACGAAGCTGTTTGCCCCCCCGCCTTGAATATTCATAGCTGACTTTATAATAGACAGCTTTCCAAGGAAAGGCACTACACTGCTGTAAGCACGTTACACGAACCATCCTGTTTAACCCTCACAGTGAGCCAGGTACTGCTTTGCTCTCCATTTTACAGAGGAGGAAGATGAGGCTGGGAAGTGGCTTTCCCAAGACTACAGAGTAAAATGGGCAAACTCAGACTGAGACAGGGCCTAACCTTAACCCCCAGTAATCTCCCGTTCCCAAGTCACCCAGCTTTCCCTTATTGTAATTGTAATTTCAAATTATGAAAGAAGGTTGCCTTTTAGAAATATCCAACTTTTGGAATGCCTGGCTGGATCTCGGGGTTGTGAGTTTGAGCCCCACGTTGGATGTAGAGATTACTTAGAAATAAAATCTTGAAAAAATATATCCAAGTTTTATTAATGATGTGTTTTCTGTTCGGTTTTGCAGCTTCATTCAATAATTAAGAAAGTGATTGCCCACTTCCACGATTTCTCCGTTCTTTTCTCAGTGGTAAGTAGCATTCCTTAATTACCTTTGGAAATTTTGTCTCAGTCAGAGGTTCACTTAGTGTCTCGGTCATGTTTTCATGGTGTCCGAAGCCAAAAGAAATACTTAACAGTTCCCTTTAGAAAGTAGTTAGGTCTAAACAACTTCAGTATTTATGGCATAACAACTTAATCAGCGTTCGAAAAATGAGTACCCAGACGGAGAGAAAAATATTATCTTTCTTTCTTTCATGACTCGCTCATGGAATGTGTGCCCCTCTTGAACAGCACACAGCTTCTCAAACCTGGGAGTCAGACTGGGTGTTCTCTTCCACACTGATTTTCACAGGACACTTGCTTTTTATCACACATACAGTCTAACATTGAAACTCTGGAGTACGTCGAACTAATTGTTGTCTCATTGTCTGACAGTTGAAATTTTTGTTATGTGTCCCTCACATTTTAAAATACCCCACGATGCCCCTTCACACTGGCTGCATTGCCCTGGGCAAGTACAAATCTAGAGGATTCTCTTCCCTGTCACGCCTCCCTCTTTGGGTTTCCATTCATGTACACTCACGGAACTGTTTGTTTCTTGTTTATTTTAAAAATAGAACCTCTTATTTTTTGGAGATTCTCCATACCCCAAGCACCGTGCTGGAACTTTGCATGCGTTGCCTCGTACCATTTTCACAACACCGCTAGGAAGTAGGAGCAGTTAGAATTCTCACTTTACAGTTGGGAAAACTGATGCTGGAGGAGGTGGAGTAACTTGAGTAAGGTGGCACAGTTTTGTTTGTTTGTTTGTTTGTTTTTTTAGGTGGCACAGTTAGTAAATGTAGAGTCAGGCTGTGGGGGCCACTCTGAACAACTGGCTCTCCTTTCTCTGATCAGTACAGTCGTAAAAAAGAAGCCCACCTTGTGTGTTGTTACCTGGAGAAGCCCGTGGTCATCTGAAGCTTGCCCAGATGGTTCCCAAAATGTTCGCTGGCCCCAGTCCTGACCCCTGGGGCGTGTCAGTGGTTTTAACCCTACGAGCTTTCACAAACCTGCTTTCAGGTGGGTCCTCCTCTGACCTACCTCAGAGAGATGAATAGCTCTTTCTCTGCTCTGACCTTCAAAGAAAAAGTGACTCAACAAATCCCTTCAGCAACTTGTGTAAATTGCATGGAGAGTGTTTTGTTTTTTTTTGTTTTGTTTTTAGGAAAAATTTTTGCCGTTTCTGGACATGTTTCAGAAAGAGAGTGTGCGGGTGGAGGTTTGCAAGTGCATCATGGAAGTTTTTATCAAGTAAGTGTAACACGGTGTCACCAGAAGCTTGGATTCCCGATGCCCCTGTGAAGCATATGGATAAGAATCACTCTGTGTCCTTGGAGGCCTAATGATCTGTATGCATTTAACATCTAAAATAACATGGAGAGGAAAAACACATTACAAGGAGCAGTCATGATAAAAGTTTGTAATTAGTGCCTAAGAAGACAAAGCCATAAGTAGTAGTTGGAGCCTGGCCATCACCTACATTGTATTCGGATGTGTTTTTGGAAGGAGCAATCTGTTAATGAACTACTTAGGGAGTAACATTTTAAAAGATAAAAATAAAGTCATACTTGTCAAGGTCACAGAGCTAGAAAGCTTTCCGTCTTCAATGCCTTAGATTTGTGATTGATTTTTTTTTTTTTAAAGGTTGGGGTTTCTTTCTTTTTTTTTTAAGATTTTATTTATTCATTTGAGACACAGAGATAAAGAGAGAGAGAAAGCATGAGCAGGGAGAGAGGCAGAGGGAGACGCAGGCTCCTCGCTGAGCCAGGAGCCCGATGTGGGGCTCGATCCCAGGACCCTGGGATCATGACCTGAGCCGAAGGCAGACGCTTAACCATCTGAGCCACCCAGGCGCCCCTTTGTGATTGATTTTTAAATTCAGTTGCTTTCCTTTTGACTAAATCTGTGTTTCCCCAAACAACCTACTGTTGGTGGTACAGGAAATAATTCTAGGTGGCACGTGGAGGAGAGATTTTGATTTTGATTTGAAAACTTGTATATTTAAAGTGTATTCAATATACAGCTAGTTTAATTGGTGTTTTCATGTATTTTTTTTTAGGACAGAATTAAATTTAAAAAGTTAAAGTTGCTTTATTTTTTAAAGATTTTATTTATTTATTTGACAGAGAGAGAAAGCACAAGTAGGAAGAGAGGCAGGCAGAGGGAGAAGCAGACTCCCCGCTTAGCAGGGAGCCCAATGGAGGGCTCGATCTTAGGACCCTGAGATTAAGACCTGAGCTGAAGGCAGTGCTTAACTGACTGAGCCACCCAGGCGCCCCTAAAGTTGCTTTAAATATTAAATATATAGATATGGTAAAATAAAGTGTGTTAAGATGGAACTTAAATAACCCTGGTTTGGAAAATTGAGTTAGATGTTGCTTGAATAATGTATGTTTTAAGCTTTCCTTGTGTTGTCTTCCTGAAATATTAATTCCATATGCTTGGAAACAAATATACTTCCTTTACTTACATAAAGATTTGTTATAAGACCTTGTCCTTCTGTATTATTTGAAAAGCCAAATTACAATTTTGCCTGGCACTTAATACAGTTGTAAATGGGTTGTGGACTGCTTTAGAAAGAAATGTAAAAAAATCAGGTCTGCCCTTTGCCTGGCTTAGAAATGCAGCAGCTTTACCATGATTTGGTAGGATTTACCATGATTTTAGGAGAAGTTATAATATGTGTAGAAAAGCAAACTTGTTATTGAAGGAAGAATTAAGAGTAAAACCAGAACATTGCCCATTACATGTTCAATGCCAACTGGGTAATTTGCTATTTCTCAAATAGATGTGATAGAGGAGAAACTCAACCCATGCCTTCATTGCTGTGAGTGGACATAACTTATACTGTTGTCTTTAAATGTCTTGTAGGCATCAGCAAGAGCCCACAAAGGACCCTGTGATTCTGAATGCCCTTTTGCACGTGTGCAAGACCATGCATGACTCTGTAAAGTAAGCCACGCTTAAGGCTGAAACATAACATGGATTGGGTCTTAATACCACATAAGAGTACATTGGGGAATTACTGCATTAAGCTGCCACTGTGGATACTATTATTTTATGGGGTCTATTAAAATTCTTGCTAATGAGGACATTCTAGTCTAGGAGAAGAGAGAGGCTGAGGGTAACCTTCCTGAGAAAATGAAATGGCAGGTCTTTTTTTTTTTTAAAGATTGATTTGAGAGAGAGAGAAAGCAAGAGCGAGTCGGGGGGAGGGGCAGAGGGAGAGAATCTTCAAGCAGACTCCACGCTGAGCACAGAGCCTGATGTGGGGCTCGATCCCACAACCCTGAGATCGTGATCTGTGCTGAAACCAAGAGACACTCAATCGACTACACCACCAAGGCGTGCCGAGATGGCAGATGTTTTTACAAAGGGGTATCTGTTGAGAGGAAAAGGCGTGAACTCAAACTCCACCTCTCCTGGAGATTTGAGAGCAGCAGATACAATAATAATGAGTTCACTCATCCAGTAACATAGTCTTTACATTTTTTCTCGTTATTAGCCAATTACTTGAAATTCAAATGAAATAGCTTTTCTTCCTTACATGAAGGGCTCTAGGTGTTTGGTAGACCTGAGGCTCAGTCCTGTGCGTTAGCCTTACCTCTGGATCAGAGGCCAAACTATCACTCCTTTGCTTTCTAGTTTTTTTCTGTTACATGTTTCCATTTGATTGTGTTTGAAGCAGTTCCTGCTCATTTGTGGCTGAAATTTTAGTCCCCACAGAATTTTTAAGCACAGCAGCTTGAGTCATTGGAAAATGTTACAAGAATGGAGAAAACGGTTTTAGAACTTAACCATCAGCAAGATGAATTGTATTTCTTTTTTTTTCTTCTGAATTTTGGAATCTTTATTTTCATGATCTTGTGTTGTCAGCCTCGTGAATAGTTACCAAAATCAAAATATCAAGACTTTTTCTAGTACATGGAACCAACCGATAGGCTTTTTAGTTGGACAAAAATAGAAATAAAGGCACAAAACACATCAGAAAGGCACTTGCCTTAGTAGGATACCGGGTTTTAGCTTCGGTAAAATAGAAGGTTTATTTCTCTCTTGCTAAAGGTGTGAGATCAGATGGGGTAGGGCCACTCTGCTGTAGAGCACCATCCAGGTTCCTTCTGTCTTGTTGTTCGGCCATTCCTCTGGGGTGTTGCCCTTGTCTTGCTGGGGGAAGCTGGCTTACCTCTACCATGTCCATGTACAGCCTGCAGGCATTGGAGGATAGTGGTTTTCTTTCTGCGAGAAACTTGGGCAGCTCACCCTCACTTGTGCTCACATCCCATTGGCCAGAACTGTCCTATGGTCGTACCCAACTACAGAGGGGGCTGGGAAATGGAATCTCAAAGAATGAAAGGAACATTGCTTTGTTAGTGGATGGAATGCAGTCTTTGCCAGGGACATGGAAAGGACAAACCAACACACAAAACTTGTCTCCTGTTTTCTCTAGGCTCTTAAATTGTTAAAAAAAATAAATTCGGGGAACTATTAATAGGCCTTCACATGTGTAGTCGAAGCTTAAGGACGTGACATTGTCTTATTTATATTTGTATTAATACTACTATTAAATAAAGGCAATTGCGATCTATAATTTACTTTAAGATGCCTCCCCAAAATGAGCTGGATTGATGGATGGAGAGGGAAGCGGGTAGTTATGTGATAAAGCAAACATAGTAAAATGATAATGGTGGGATCCTGGTGGTGTGTATATGGGTGTTGTAAAATTCTTTCGACTTTGCTGCTTGTTTGAAATTTTCTATCCTGAAATGTTGAACAAAACTTCTCTGGAATACAAATATTTGCAGTTGGACCTTGCTGTCCAAATTCCAAGGGAAAGTTTCCTTCTCCTTTGCTATCAATAAATATGTCCTGAAAACATCATCTTTGAGAGAGATGAGAAACACACTTAAATTATGTTCATTTAGATGATACATTTTCATCAGAAGAGACACAGCCTGTCGGGAGTGTTTTAAATCTAGAAAATGCAAAGTGTTCTGACCTGTTAAATTGCTTACTTCTTACATATTCTTTAGAAACTTATATTTATTACCTCAATGTTAATTATGTACCATTATTGATTTTAGTGCACTCACTCTTGAGGATGAGAAAAGAATGCTGGCATATTTGATTAATGGATTTATAAAAATGGTAAGTATTGGGGAAGAAGTTTCAGGGTACTTGGAAATGTGATGTAATTGTTTGTCCTTAACTCTGGTGAAAGCAGTTAACATTATGTTCCCTGGTGCTTTTCATTTTTATTAAGATAAGAGGAAATTAGAAAACGTCTTACATTAGCCAGCACTCCCCTGGGGGCAAAGAGAGCCAAGACGAACTGGCTTAAGGAATAAAAAAATGTGTCCTCAGGACCTGCCGTCTGTGTGTGTCGGGCTCGGGGTTCCGCTCGCTCGGTGTCCTCCCAGACAGGCTCATGCCCCTGAAGAGCTCCGGGTTCCCAGCAGGAAGGGCTCCAGCAGAAGTCCTGGGATTGAGTCTCCAGATGAACTTGGGTCACCTGAATGAATTGCTGCAGTGAGGGGGAAGAAACACACTGACTGGCCAGGCCTGGGGGACATATGTACACCTGCACAGCCCCAGTCACGTGGACCCTGGGAGTGGGGAGTAGGGGCTCTTTGAGGTACCCGATGAGCTGCTCATCAGGTGATGGTGAACCGATGCTGGGGGGAGGGGCAAAATTGGTGCATAACAACTCACCCCAAAACTTAGCTTTTTTTTTTCCTTTTAAGATTTTGTTTATTTGTCAGAGTGCGCACAAGCCGGGGGATGGGGTGGGGGGCGGAGGACAGAGGGGGAAGCAGATTCCCCGCTGAGCAGAGAGCCTGGAATCATGGGATCATGACCTGAGCTGAAGGCAGATGCTTAACTGACTGAGCCACCCAGGCACCCCAAAACTTAGCAGCTTTAAATAACAGTGTCTTATCAATTCTTAACAATCCTGGGGGTTGACTGTGGAGTCAGGCTGCTCCGTGTACCAGGATTGGGGCCACGGAGGATCCAGGACAGCCTCGCTCCCACTCCCGTGTCTGGGCTCTTGGTGCTGGCTGTTGGGGCCTCATTTCTCACCGGCGTGGCCTCTTTCTGCTGTTCTGCCATCATCCAGCCGTCTCAGCCGGGCTCTTTTATATGGTGCGGGCATGGACAGAAGCTGCAGGGCCTTCTAAGACCAAAATCCAGTAATCACACAGTGACTGGTGCCGCATCCTGCTACATTCTCTTGGTCAAAACAGTGACCGGGGCTGTGGCCTTGGAGAGGGGGGGAAGTAGACTCCACCCCCAGATGGGAAGAGTCCACAGGGACGCTGCAAAAGGCCAAGCAGAGTGGGAGGGGTTCTTGCAGCCTTCTTTGGGAACAACCCCACCATCCCTTCCTAGCCAGAACCACCTTTGCTTTCATTCTTCGTGCACAAAGCTAAAGTAACAACTGCTGCCAGTGTCCTGTTTTAATACAAGTGTCAAAACAAAACCTGACCAAGAGGAAAATAACTAGAGCACTTTGAAAAGGACCCTGAAAATGTGACTTGTTCCACAAAAGGGTCAGTGTCATCGGTCACCTGACTCCTTGGGTAAAACAATCCATTCTGATGCAAAATCAGAATTAACCCTTCAATTGTCGTGGGGGGAAATGCACCTTTTACCGGGTGACTCTCCTTGCCCTTGATTTATGTGCTGATCGGGTGGTATTTTATCCCTTTATGGCTCTGTCTGAGAGCCACCAAGTTAGAATGGAAAAGAATATGAGGAAATAAGATGTGAAACCTGATAGCTGTAATGGAAATCGCAATGTTAAGCCTCCTTTGGGCAAAAATGATTGCTGTAACAGTCAAGTTTGTCCTCCTAACAAGCTGTTCATAAATTTGAAGAAATAGAAGAGGGGATTTTTATTGATGGAGAAACTTCCACCTATGGCTCCAGCAACCACCCGTAAGTTGCTGAGTTTGGACTCCCCATCAGGAAGCAGAAAGGTGTGGCTCTTATTAGGGAAATCCCTCTGACCAATGGCTCCCAATAACCAAATTTATGTTCTGTGAAAAGGCCACAGCTGACAAACAAAATTCCATTATTTCCTTTCCAGGGGTTTCCTTCTAACCTGGGAAATCCGATTTACATTCTGAGATTCTGTTCTGTTACCCTTTGGTCTTTTTATGTTCTACTCCAGTGCTCATGTCATAAAGAGGAGGTGGTAATAGTAATATCGCAGTTATATGCTGGGCAAAGTCACGTAAAGTCTAATTGGAGTAAATTCCAGTGTGTGTGTGTGTGTGTTTGTGCGCGCGTGCGTGCGCGTGCGTGCGCGTGCGTGCTTGTATGCATGCTTGCATACCTTGGGCATTTCCACCCATTCATTTTGGTGGGATTTTTGGTGACTTGTCATCACAGACTTGCCCCACCCCTCGAAGCTCAGGGAAACTCTTCTCAATGGTGTGTGCTCAGAGGTCCCTAGAGATAACATTCTCAGCATCTTTTCCCTTGCTTCTAGGTTTCCTTTGGCCGTGATTTTGAACAACAGCTCAGTTTTTATGTTGAGGCTAGGTCCATGTTTTGCAACCTGGAACCTGTTCTTGTGCAGTTGATTCACGTAAGGATTTTCATTTATTCGTTTCTTTTCTCAATAAATATTTATTATCTATATGCCAAGCATGGAATTTAATCTGGGAGTCTTGTGGCCCCATAACACTCCTATTCTTTAGGGCATAAAAGGTGGTTTCTCAAAGGTTATTCAAATCTGCAATTTTGCTTAAGTCTTTGGACTTTTTTTTTTTAACCTCTTTTTCTCTGAAATGAGCATATTCTCATTCCTATACGCCAGCAGCAAAGTGGGTTGCACTGATGAGTCATAGAAATATTAACCTATGGCTCTAATGACTTAACCAGAGTCCCAGCATTGTTGGATCTTGGTAGCTTTTCATGGTGCCCCCAGGCCAAGAAAAAACAGTTCTGTTGATTAAGAAGCTGGACTCAAAGAACTTAAATATTTATGCCCTCACAACTGGATAACTCTTTCAAATAACAATCTATGTGAATTGAATGAAAAATAATATATTTTTATTCTTAAATAATTCTAATTACTAATAAGCATGTGTACCTGTTGAGCACTATACCACTTCTCAAACCTTAGCATCAGATTGGCCTCACTACCCTTGTTCCCTCTTCCACATTGATTTTTCTTTCCCCACATTGATTTTTGCATTGTACTTGTTTTTTATCAGAGCAGCTGCTGAAAACCCAGTTTACCAAGGTAGGGCATTGCTGTGAGGAGCAGGATGCAGTCCGGTGTTGAATCTGTGAGCTACCTCACGCCGGTGCTTTCCCCAGTGCTCAACAATTGAACATTGCTCTGTTTCCCAAAAAAACTGTGGTGCACCTATGAATTTGTTCCAACCCTCGAAGATGTCATGGTACATGGTTTGGGAACCATAGGTCCGAACTTTGCATATTTTTTGAAAGATTCTCCATGGCTTTGTTTCATGTAAATTCCCAAGGAGAGCAACCTTTTTATATATTTGTTTGCTGCTTAGCAGGTTAGGTGGCATTACTGAACTTAAGACCTAAAGGTAGAGAACTCCTCTCTAAGTTGGGGGGAGGTAACAGTGCCCACCTTGGTAGGGCCGTGGGGAGTTAAGGGAGCTGATGAATGTACAGCTCTTAGAACAGCACCTGGATGCTGTGAATATGATGTGGTAGGTCTTGTTTCTGTTCTTACGCTTCATGTTAGTATTGCATAGGGGAATTGTATGGTGGCTCTCGGGTTTGGAGGTTTCTCTTAGGATCTCTCAGATCTCAACCTTAGTGTGTGGGATTTCTGGAAATGAAGTGAACCCTGGCTATTCATTAAACCAGAAAATGGTCATTCACTATGCCGGCTGATAGGCATGACTAACTCTGTGAGTGCCTTTTGTTCTTACCCTGTTGGAGATGTTTGCTCAAGGCTGAGACTGAATCAGGCCTGATGACCCCTCAGGCATGTCAGGGTTTGGAGCTAACCAGTCTTGGCCCCGCATAGCTCGTTCTTATTGACTTGTATGCAGTTCATGTCCAGATCTCTATGGAAGACGTTAATCTGAGTCAGCCATCATTCCATAATTATTTCTGTTTTTTTTTAATTAATCCAGAGTGTAAACCGGTTGGCAATGGAAACAAGGAAAGTAATGAAAGGAAATCATTCCAGAAAGACAGCTGCCTTTGTCCGGGTATGTTCTAGAGATAAGCCTCCCAGACTTGGCACTCCAGTGAGTTGTTTGATTTGCAAGTTTCTAAGTTGCTCTTCCCAGAAAAAGACAAGTAAATGTGTCCTAGGGGTGGTTAAGTATCGATTTTCCAGATTAATTTTTCCTTAACTACCTATGAACAGACCACTTTTCTTGATATTTCAAAAGAAATGATCAAAGAAGTCTCCATTTGGATACGTGTTATGGGAGTGGGGTGTTGGGGTTAAGAGGCAGATTGTAGTTTTGTGCTGGCTGAATTCTCTCTGGCTTGTGCCTGTACCTGGAAGGTCTTTTTATCAAAGCAATCCATATCTGTGTTTTAAAAAAAATAGAATGGGACCAAAAAGAGGACAGTGAGAAATAAGCATACCGTCCCTGCCCTGACTTCATACCTCTTTTCTCAGAGCCAACCCGCTCAAAACCTTTTCGAGCAATTTCTTCTAATTACCACCATATTTTTAAGTAATTGGTTTAAAAGTCTGCTTCTTGGTCAATGGAAAGCATTAGCTATTTACTTCCTGCTATGACAGATGAAGATTTATTTTTCTCACCCCCTTATGCCCCTTATTTGCCTGGTCTCCTCCTCCCAGAGGCAGCTGGACTACGCTGCAGAGGCGAGAAAAGAAAATTGGGGCTCAGAATGAGGAGATTTCGTTATTTTCAGTGTTTTTTTCTTGAAAGTATGCGATGGATGAAAGCAGGAGGACCAGGCTGCAGTGAGGGTACTGCTTACGTCACCTGCCATGTTTCTTTCCTTCCTTCTAGGCCTGTGTTGCATACTGCTTCATCACCATTCCCTCCTTGGTGGGCATCTTCACGCGCCTCAATCTCTACCTGCATTCTGGTCAGGTTGCCTTGGCCAACCAGTGCCTCTCCCAAGGTAAGCCCATTGTTTTCTCCTGGGAGCATTTCCTGGCTGCTTAGGGAAGCCGACTCAGAGGTAGGTAGGTAGGTAGGTAGGGTTTGTGTGTGTGTGTGTGTGTGTGTGTGAGATTCCTCTAAGTAGGAAAGAAAACTGATCGAGAAACGATGAGTTTTAAATCTATTTCTGTAGCGGGAAGCACACTGAACGTGCCCACATTTATAGCGTCAGACAGATGGCAGCCTGATGCTATTTTCCTGTAAGGCCTTCTGAAACCTGTCTCACACAGGCCAGGGCAGGCAGCTTGACACCCCCAGAGAGGTGTGCTTAGAGAATTTTACAAGTTAGGACTGCTTCATCGCAGCACATGGCTGTTTGTTTATTTATTTATTTTTAAAGATTTTATTTATTTTTTCGACAGAGAGAGACACAGCGAGAGAGGGAACACAAGCAGGGGGAGTGGGAGAGGGAGAAGCAGGCTTCCCGCGGAGCAGGAGCCCGATGCGGGGCTCGATCCCAGGACCCTGGGATCATGACCTGAGCCGAAGGCAGACGCTTAACAGCTGAGCCACCCAGGTGCCCCATGGCTGTTTATTTTTTGCGTATGTTTGTTTGTTTGAAACCCCAGAGACCTACAAATAGATGCTAATAAGTATGGAAAGAATACTCTCTACAGCTTGCTGTTAGTGATAAAAATTCTGCTCAGGGCCCATTTCTGTACGAGTTAGAGGAGCCAGATGGTTTATTTGGGAGGCAACCCCCCCGAGAATGTCAGTCACGTGATGGGGGGCTGAGACAGGGAAGGGAAGGAAGCCAACGAAAGGTGCGCTATTGGGCAGGTTACCACTGTGGGCAGCTGAGGTACGTTCCCACTGGGGATCTCTGGGAGGGGGTGCCACTGTGGGCAGCTGAGGTACGTTCCCACTGGGGATCTCTGGGAGGGGGTGTCAGCCACCGAGGGGACGGCCTCGGTGCTGCCCCACCTGAGGGGCAGGGAAAGTGGGTTATTGACTTTTTTTTTTAAGACCTTTATTAATGGGTGCTTGCCGTTTGTTGATTTTAAAAAAAAAAATCAAGTTGTAAACTTTTATTACAAATTAAATATGAGGTTCTTAAAAATCTCAACTTGACCAGATATGAAACAATTTAAAAACCTTTAAAGGTGTATTGAGAAAAACCAGTTTTTTTTTTTTAAACACGTTTGTCAATTACCAAAAAGAGACATCTTTAGGTAAAAAATAAAACCCCATGCTGCATAGATAATGCAGATAGTTCTTTTTATCTGGTCAGTGGGCAAAAAGCAAGCACTTAAGGTCTTCAGCTCCAGTCTTCTGTTCATTTCTTATTGCTGGAATTTCATCTTCATTTCTTCGCGGTGGATGACTAAACCGGATGATGGTAGAGGTGGTAAGCCGGCATTTACTCAGCCCTGCCCTGCTCAGCCTCGGGAGCGGACGCATTCTCAGATGGTGGATCGGCTGCTTTTGTCTCTTTGCCATCTTGTGGTTTAGGGTTTTCTGGGCGTCTGCGTCGGTAAGTGAAGTTGTGGCAGTACCGACGTTGAGGTGGCTGCTGACCTTGGGTCTCATCTCCTTGATTTTCCTTATCTTCCTCATTGCCATCCAGAGGCTGTCTTTGGCGAGGAGGACCCCTGCGGAATCGCGGTCTATAACCCTGGTACATATTCTGTCTCACTGGTCTACCTTGCTCTCCTACACCCTGGTTGTCAGCACCTTCCATCACCTTCCAGGGTTGGAATACGGTGGTCGACGCCCAGAGGGTTTCCGCATGTAGTAAGGTGGGAAGCGTCACCTGCGGTAGGGCCGGCGCTGTTGGGCCCAGCCTTCGGGAGCACTTTCCGATCCCTCGTTCTTTTCCGCACTCTCACTATTCTGGTAATTCTGTGGGAATTGCATGGAGGACCCCAGTGACGTGGATAGCGTCTATACTGGTTACGTCTGCTGCGTATTTACTGCCTTGCACTGGAACTCCACCAGGGCCCTGTCACATTTGCTGCCTCCGCACCCTTTTCTCCTTCAGCCACGTCGGACTCCACAGTCTCTCCATCTCCTGCACTGCGAAGGTACTTCCTGGGGTTATCCTTCTTTATGGCAGTCTGGCGCACAAATACATCTTCCGTGGTGTCATTCCTCTTGATGAAACCAGATCCGTTTCCTATATTGAACCATTTTACTGTTCCCAAAACCTTTGTTGCAATGATTTTTTTGTCCCTGCCGGCAGGCGCCGCCGATGTGAGGCTGCCTGGGCCGCCGCTGCCTGCGCCGCTGCCCGTGGTGCCCGGCTTGGTGTGGGCAGCGCTGAGGGCGGGGGGTGCGGGCGGCTGCTGGGTCTCGGCCTCACTGCTCACTGTTGCAGTGATGGTGACTGGGGCCGGCGGCGGCGGTGGCACTGCTCAGGGCTCTCTGGGGTCCGCTCTCCGCTCCCACTACCGATCGAACTCGGGTTATTGACTCTATTCCATCTGTCGTTGACTGAGGGCTGTTTCTAGATCATCACCTCCCCGGCTCCCTCTCCTGCTCTGCACTTGAGCCAAGAGAAAGCCCTCAGGTAGGTGTTTGCTACAGGATGTGCTTGTCAGCTCCTGGGACGGTCTGTGTCAAGGGCTGGCGTGCAGAGCCTTGGCAGCAAGGTAGCCGTCCAGCAGAGATCCAGGCACCGTGGCTGGAGCGTTTGTGTGTGACGAGCCGTTTGCACATACTGTCTCATTTCATCCTCCCAACAGCCACGTGAGGCGGTCCTGTGGTTGGTGCCTCCTTTCCCAGGTGAGAACTGCGGCGGGGAGGGGCTCAGTAGCCAGCCCTCAGCCCCCGCTCTGTTGGACTCAAGGCCGGGCCCTTCACCGCTGTGATAGAGCATCTGCAGGGCACACAGTTGGTTTCTGTGGCACCGAACGAGGTGGGCCGATGGTTTCAGTGATGGTCTGCCTTCCACTCCCATCTCCCACCTGTCCTCACAGTTTATAACGCCAGGGTTGGCCATCCGCCACCGGCTGCCGTTGCCCTGGGTGGGTTCTTTGGGTTGGTTGGAGAGTGGTCCTTGGCATGGCAGTTCTGGCACATTGATCTGTATCTTCGCTCACCTGGGGCAGCTATGGGCACCGAGGCCTTCAGACGTGATTGCTACCCACGAGCCTTTTCAAAGTCTGTTGAGTTTTGCTTTTGACACCTGGGGACTCCAGTAGCTTCCCACCAAATGTGGAATTACATCAAACACCTTGCCTATGAGTCTTCAGGCGATCTGGTGCCTGCCTGTCTTTTGTTCTCATCTCACGCCGTACTTAAACCACACTGGCTGGCTTCTTTTCTTTGAACATAGGAAGGTGTATTCTAATTCAGAGTCTTTGTACTTGCCATTCCCTCTTTCTAAAATGATCTTCCCCCGGCTGCTTGGTTTTGTTTTTGTTTTTGTTTTTAATTACCGAGCAGGCGATGAGAATCAAGCCTCCCCTGGTGAGGATAGCTTCTGCTGTCCAGTCTAGCTAGAAGCACCACTCTAGCTGAATGCACCTCCCCAGTCTATCATGCTCTGTACCATCCTCTCGTGATCATCATTATACTTCTGATCTGTGTGTTTTCTTACTGTATGTGTGTTGCTTATCCACCCTCCCCACCTGTCCTTGTTGTGTGTTGGTAAACGTGGAACTTTCTCCTAGTGCCTGCTTTGGTAAGCACGATGGGTTAGCAAGAAACAAGGTGAAACAAAAATGAACAGCCACCACCAAAACCCTGATGCTATGCAAAATGAAGATTAGTTTGGATTGATTAATTAGCTTAGATTGATGTAAGAAACTTAAAATCTTATTATAAACTGGTTCCCTCTTAAAAAGTTCAGGAATAGTAGACTTAACATGGGAACTCTCGAGTTTTGCATAACTTAAAACATTAGGAACGGATAGCTGCTGATATCAAACCTATGAACTATAAGTAGAGGCTCTAGAAGCCTAGATCTTTCTTCTCCCAACTTAGAAACTAAGGACCGTGATCTAAAATATTGTAGGTCCCAGGCAAGCTTATTATGACTGGACCCCAGATGGGGCTTCATGCTACTTTAAAAAAAAAAAAAAAGGCAAAACAAAAATTCTTAAGCTAAATAGAGGCACCCCCATCATCAAAGATTTGCTGCTCCAAAACTATTTGACAAGAGCCCTGGGTGGCTTTTCCTCTGTTGTGCTGCCCCATGATGGCCTCGGTCCACACCTGGAGATAAACAGTGTCAGAAGAGCCTGGTACATGCTGGGTGGGTGGTTGATGCCCTCGGTGTCCGTGCCCTGGACTCCTCGTCTGCCTCACCCTGCGCTTCAAGCCACTGCAGGGGGGACGGGAATGTGGCGTCCACTTCATGTTTAATAATTTATCTGCTAATTTTTCCTCCAGTCTCCAAATGCTATGGCACTGAACCTTAAAAGCCTATTATTGTTGGTCCGAAAGCCACATGCAGCAATTGCAGGCCAAAATGAATAATACACTCATTTACTAAGAGGGGAAGGCTACATATAAATTAAATGAAGCTTGTGGAAATAGGCCGCTTTTGTTCACCCCCCCCATGCCGCCTTCCACACTGCCCCCCCCCCCACCCCGGTGGTTATAAAACAGTCCCGTCGGGGCACCTGTGTGGCTCAGTCGTTAAGCATCTGCCTTCGGCTCATGTCATGATCTCAGGGTCCTGGGATCAAGCCCCACATCCAGCTCCCTGCTCTGTAAACAGTCTGCTTCTTCCTCTCCCTCTGCCCCTCCCCCCATCATGTTTTCCCTCTCTCTCTCTCTCTCTCTCTCTCTCTCTCTCTCTCTCTCTCTCTCTCTCTCTCTCTCTCTCTCTCAGATAAATAAAATCTTTAAAAATAATAATAAACCAGTCCTCCCCCCCCGATTCATTTTCTGGTCTCCCTGATCCAGCCTCAGTTTGTATCTTCTTTATCGGGCAGTGTCTTTGTCAGTACTGGGTCCAGCCTGACATTAAACTCCCGTTGAACTCTGTCAGCCCCGTTTGGGATGCTGATGAAGGCTTTTTACAGGGGAGGCCCAGTTCTGGTCCTTTGGACATACTGGTGTAGCACGTGGAGTGGATTGTCAGGGGGCCGGAGTGGGGGAAGGGTGTTGTTCCAAAGTCACCAGTTGGCCCCAGTAGTTAGGAGAAACAGAGGACTCGTGCTTCTCACCTGGAGACGCCTGTGGACCTTTTCTTTCAGCCAGTTCACTAGATAAGTTCTGTTCTTGTTTGTGAGCGGTTCTTTCTAGAAGATTATTACCAGGCCACAGCAGGAACAGATTGTTTTGCCCTTTATTTTTGTCTTTGTTCCTTTATCTTTCTAGTTTCTAATCTGAGAAAGGAGAGTGTTTTACAATGGAAGTATTGTTGAAGCTTGGTCTTAGAAGGGGAACATACATTTATCGGGAGGAGTGGGGAGGGAAGAAGGAGCTATTGGCGTTCCAAGTGGGGTAAAGGGCTTGAGCAAAGGCATGGGAGGTGCAAAAGCCCATGGCGTGTTTGGCCAACAGCAGGATGTCGGGATGCGTCCCTCACGATGGTGACTTTTAGGTTCCCTGGTCCCGACTCTGCCACTTACAAGCTGGATGGCCCCAGACGAGTTGGCCCTTTTGTGCCTCAGTTTTCTCATCTGTCAAGTGGAGATCTCAGCTGTGGCACCTGTCTGTTGCAGATTAAATGAGAGAACATATTTAGAGAACTTGGCTCGCTGGCACGTAGTAGCTGCTCAGTTAATATTAACCTTGTCTAACTGTCTCTCAAAAGACAGAAAGTACATTGTGGAGCTCTACATACAATGACAGCTCTGTGGTTTCGGGGTTCTGAAAGCAAACTTCTCATCTGCAAAACCTTGAGAAATCCACAGGAAAGCTGATTGTTCTTTTAAGATTAACCCCGCCAAATTATCTGGGAAAACAAACAAAAAAGGTCTGCGATTCCTCCAAAGATGAAATGGTAGAGAAAACAATTCAAGCAAAGTAGTTTTGTTCTTTTCATTAATAACAGTGCTTTGCACTATTATTAATAGTGCTTTCCAGAATTATCTCCCCCTCCTTTTAAATTTTACTTTTTTAAATTTATTTTTTGCAACTTCATCCTTTAGAGCATAGCTCACAAGCCCCTTCTTAAGGCACACCATTCTTGGCATCTCGACCCCCGAACAAACTAAGAGTTAGGTCAGGTTATTTTATAGGATGTGTTACCCTGACTTTGCCCTCACTGGACTAACCACTGTTGTTATTTAACAAGTAAATATGTAAATAATTGTCTGCTTTTCTCCCCTGCAAGAGTATCTGCTCCATGAAATTTTTTTTTTAAGATTTTATTGATTCATTTGAGACACAGAGATACAGAGAGAGAGAGAGAGCATGAGCAGGGAGAGAGGCAGAGGGAGAGGGAGAAGCAGGCTCCTCACTGATCCAGGAGCCCGACATGGGGCTCGATACCAGGGCCCTGGGATCATGACCTGAGCCGAAGGCAGACACTTAACCGACTGAGCCACCCAGGCGCCCCATCTTTTTATTATTTTTTAAATGTTTACCTATGTACCTATGTACCGACCTAAGTATCTAACTTATTCAGACCGTCCCCTGAAGGATACATCTGATGTGACTGTCTTCTCAGACCTTGAGGCCTCCCTGGTGATCAGAGACAAAGTGGGTTATTTTTGCTGGCACAGTTCACAGGTGGGCAGGTGGCATGAAACTGGTCGCCCACATCCCAACACGCATGGGCCATCCACTTTAGGGAGTATCAGGGCCTGGGATGGATGGAACCCACAGAAAAGGGGCAGGGGAGAGTCTCCCCATAAGTGCAGTCAGCTCTTTATATTGATAAATGTCTCCGAGTTGCCTCCCCCTGCCAGCACTCTTGGCCATTTCTTACATGCAAGCCACTGTGCCAAGCCTTGTGCCGGAACAGGAACGCACTTAAAGAGACTGCATGCTCATAGGGGAGAGCACATCGGTTTACACTTACACAAGGCAGCTTGTGATAAATGTGCAAGATGTTCATAAAACATGCAACAGAATTTTAGAGGAGAGAGAGAGAGGACCCTTGGCTTGGAAGAGCAAAAAAAAAAAAAAAAAGAAAAGAAGAAACTTCATAAAAGAGGTGGCATTGAAGAGCCTGGAGGGTAAGGGAGGGTGTTTATATGCTGAAATGAGGCAGAGGGCATTCTAGGCTGAGACAGGAGTGGAAGCAAAGGCTTGCAGGCTGGAAACAGTGCATCTGGAGGGAATGAGCAGGAGATCAAGTTAGGAAGATAGTTTGGGGCCTGACAAGAGACCTGAATTCCTGGCAAAACAGTCCAGTCTTACTCGGTATGTAGTATTTGCTAGGTGATTTATGTTCGTTTTACAGATGACGAGACTAAGTCTCCGAAGTGTCACAGGACTTGCCCAGGAGTATCCAGCTCATAAGTGACCTGATCTGACCTCCCGTGCTCTTTTTACCCCTGGGCTTCCCTGACGTTACGTTAGCTCCTGTCAACCGCAGTACAAAGTGTTATTTCTGGCCCTGGGTGCCTGTGGTTGCTGGAGGCCAATTATTATAGATTGAATGTTAGATAAGCTTATGTAGAAAACAAAGAACAGAATTAAGGTGAGAGAAATGTAATCCTTTCTGCTCAGGGAAATCCAAACCTGATCTCTACAGAGACACCTTTACAGCCCCCTGTGAGCTACTGCGGGGATTTTAGAAACGTTTGTTGACTGTGCATTACCCCAAAGACAGGAGTCGGGTATGTGGATGGCATATTGGAACCGAGAAATCATTTCTATGACCACAGTAGACTTTTCACAATGCACTGATACTCCGTGAATGGAAGGGCTTTCTGCATAAACCAGATGGCAAAATCAAGGTTAGATTCAGCTGTCATTGATAACAAGTAAGCATTTGAGAATAAAGTATTTAATTATTTTTAGGCACTCATATTTTTTATAAAATCTTATTCGTATACATATTATCAAAACAGTGGCCCCTTAAATCCTCAAACTTATCTGCTGTAATAATGGTCTATTACAGAAACACAGTTTAGTAATAAACAGCATTAAATCTCTGGGGTTAACTCACCTGTGGATAATAACTCAGCCATTTGGCCCATGAGGCTTTACCCAAAAGGCAACCCCCCCCCACAACAAGATGATGGTGCATCTTGCCCCCAACAAGATGATGGTGCATCTTGATTGCAGAGTGGAGTTCAGCCCGCTGCAACAGAAATACCACAGATGGCGTGGCTTCAGGGATGGACATTTGTTGCTCACAGTCCTGGAGGCTAGAATTCCAAGATCAAGCTTCCAGGAGATTCAGTGTCTGGTGAGGACTTTCTTGGTTCATAGGCAGCCATCTTCTTACTGCGTGCTCCCATGTGGAAGGGGTGAGGACATTCTCTGGAGCCTCTCTCATAAGGGCACTAATCCCATTCGTGAGGGCTCCACCCCCATGATCTCATCACCACCAAGTCCCCGCCTCCTAATAACCACCTTGGGTAGTGGGGAGAGGGTAGGATTTCAACATACGAATTTGGGGACATAGGGAGGACTTTAACATTCACTCCAAAATACAAAGTTTGAGGTAGTGGGCTCTGTCCCGGTGTTACATCTATAAATAGTATCCATTATACTGCTATTGCCACTCCAAACCTCAACTTACCTAGAGATGGGAAATGTTGAAGATTGGTAAAGATGTTCAGCAATACGGAGAGAGTGTAACCAGAATCCTGCTTTAATCAAGTATATTCAAGGGACCAGAGGGAATCTTTCGCCCTCTTGTGACGTTTTGTCCTAAGAAATTGTGAGGTTTCCTTTCCTAGAGTTCCCTGGCCTAGGAGCTGTCCATCTCCGTTTTCCAGGAGGGCATGTGATTTCCCTGAGGTCTTTTGGGAGTGGGGCAAATTACTTCTGAGCTCTTGTTTAGTCCTGGGAGTTTAGGACTCCGAAGCATAGTAAAGATTTCCGTTAGCACTGACCTAATGCATTATTGAAGAAACCAAAAACTGCCTCTGATGGTGGGTTATTGCTTCTTGACTGTCTCTTAGGATTCATGTACTGAGTCTAATTCTGTATTGACAATGCCAGGGACACACAAGGATGACCTTACTCTCAGAGGTGATAGTTCCGGTCTGAGTTTATGTTCTCTTGTACAGAGGGTGATTGGGGGTACTGTCCTGTTTCCCACTGAGAAACAGGCAACCTGGACGTTATTCTAAATCTTAATGATTTTTATGAAAAAAAAAAGTATATGCTCATTTGAAAAAATTCCCACAAATAAATGTAGAACTTAAACGTAAAAAGCCTCAAAATAAAAGTCACCAGTAATCTGTTTCCTCCCTTCCAAAAAATAGCCATTGTTAACAATTTGGATAGTTGTCTTAACTTTTTTCTCCATTTAGAAATATTCGTTCTCATGCTCTCTCATCCGCTTTCCTTCCCTCCCCATCTCTCTATATTATATATACATGCAGTCCCACCACCCTTAAGAATGGATTGTGTCTTCCACAATGTTTCTCAATTTGCTTTTTTCACTTACCAGTAGATCTTGGTCTTTCCCCTGCCGCCCCTCCCCACTTACCCATGTCAGTATATAAAAATCTACCTCATTGTAACGGCTGTTAAGTGTTCTATTTCATTTCCTTTTCTTTTTGGAAGTGCTATAAATTATTTCTCCCACTCCCCCCTCCATTTTTGTCCTAAACTCCTATTGAAAAATATTTGCACTCTTTCCAGTTTTTTTTTTTCTCTTGCCAACAATGAGCAACCAGCATCTTAATTCTGAGCCATTTTAAAGCTTTCTAACAGTTGTCCAGTTGACGGCTATTTTAGTCTCGGGAACGTGGAACCCTACTGTTCAGACAGAGCCCTGTGCAGAGCCTTGGTGTGCAAAATAGATAGCAATGGGCTCTTCAGGTGAGCATGCCCGTGGGAGGCCACTAGCCCTTGAGCTGTCTACCGGAGCTCACAGAGCACACAGTGAGACCTTCTAAAGCCTTGAGAAGAATCTCTGCAAGTGGAGCCATCTAGAGAGCTTGAACCCTGAATTAGGACTCACGTCATGGAGCAGCGAACCTGCGAGGAACTGTCCTGGCGCATTGGCTGTGGGGAGCAGAGCAGTACGCTGGGCCTCCGGGAGGCGTGCACCACCCTTTGTGCCTCGTTTTTGCACCCAAGGAGGGTGCATGTCCCTTCGAGCAGCAGGAGTTGCTAAGGCCCACAGCAGTGGGTGCCCCGCCTCTGGTAAAGAAGGAAGGGGAACTCTTCAGGTACCCCTTTGACCATCTGCCTGTCTACCTCCTTGCCTCACTTTCTGTTTCGAACACTCCTAGGGTTGAAAATGTTATAACAAACTTGTATTGCCTTGTGTGCTCAAATCATTTTTAGAAATTTAAATGAAAATTCCCAAACAGTAACTTAGCAGGAAGTGGAAGATCCTAGTTTCCTTCACCCTCAGCCACCACTCCGATATCACACTTACTACTTTGGCCTTATATTGCCTCACTTTTTCTACGCATCTCCATAAGCACGTACACTTTCTTACAAAGACAGGATCATGCTATACACAGGTATATATCGTTTTGTGCTTAATACATCACAGACATCATTATACATCCAAACATACAGATAGATGTACCTCCTTCTCTTTATTAGCTGCATCATTTCCACGATATGACAATGCAACAGTTTTAACTAGTCCCTTATAGCTGCGTTGTTTGTCCTGCTGAGCTTGGAGTTGATACAAAGATACCTTCGTCCTCAGAGAGGAGCTAGTAGGCAGCACACAGCTCACCTAGTATCTTCAACTAAGCCCTCATTTCAGCTTCTGTTCACATCTCACCTTCTTCCAGGGTTTGCAAGTGACCTGTTTTCTTGACCATTCTCTCCTTTTGGTGGCTTTATGCTTTGGGTGTGTGTGACTTCTCTGTGTCCTTACAGAGGCCTCTGGAATATTCTCCTTTGGTGTTGTGCAGACCCTTTGAAACTGCCCAGATTGGGAAACAGGAGAGC
Source organism: Zalophus californianus (assembly GCF_009762305.2). Lineage (NCBI taxonomy): Eukaryota > Metazoa > Chordata > Mammalia > Carnivora > Otariidae > Zalophus > Zalophus californianus. Next base: position 84,373,788 of record NC_045604.1, read on the forward strand.
CTGAAATCTCAGAAAATTATAAAAAATCCTGTGATGATTGTTTTTGCAAGCTTCCCTGGCTCTTACTGTATCTATGAAGTGACAAGGCTGAGCTCTGGCTGAGCTTCCTCGCTGCTGACTACTTGTGTGTGCTTCTCGCCGAGTGTCTCCAGGTGAAACCTTTCAGAGTGCACCAGTCACGACGGGGAAGTCATATTCTGCATTTATCCGAACAGTTTAGAACAGTTTCTTGCAAACCTCTTGAATTCCAAAACTCACTAGAGAAGCTTGTTTAAAGAAACAAATGGACTAAGTGATGAAGGTGGTAAATTTTATGTCATATGTATTTTGTGCCCCCCCCCACACACACACACAAAGAGAAGAAAAAGCACATGGACCAGATTTCACTTAGTAGCTATAAAAAAAAGATGAAGGTGTACTTTATGTGCAATGATGGAATGGTTTTTTTTTTTTTTTTTAAGATTTTGAGAGAGAGAGAGGAGGAGCAGAGAGAGGGGGACAGGCAGACTCTGCATTGAGCACAGAGCTGATGTTGGGGCTCGATCCCACAACCCTGAGACCATGACCTGAGTGGAAATCAAGAGTTGGACACTTAACAGACTGAGCCAGGTGCCCCAGTGATGGAATCATCTTGAAGACCTGTTGTTAAGTGTGAGGTGGGGTGAAGGGAGTTGCAAAATGGTGTCAAGCAGCAGATAATACGCTTTGCCTCAGGGAAGGGTAGCTGGATGGCGGGGGGGGGATGGGAGTGAGGAGTGTTACCTTTGGCATTTTGAATCCTGTAGCTCTAGTACCTATTGAAAGCTTTTTTTTTTTTAAGTTAGATTTCCAAGTTTCTATCTTGGATAGTGTGGCTCAATACATTTAAGGTGGCACCTGGGAATTCATAGATATTTTTTAAACGACAGCTTAGTGAGGTCTGATTGATTCATGTATTATAAGATCCATCCTTCTCCTAAGCGTACAATTCGGTGGGCTTTAGGGCATTCACAGAGTTGCGCAACTGTCATCACTAATTCCAGAACATTTTCATCACCCCGAAAGGCAGTCCCTGATCCATTAAGTAGTCAGTCCCTGTTCCTCTCTCCCAGGCTCCAGGCAGGTGCCCGTCTACTTTTTGTTTCTCTGGATCTGCCTATTCTTACTATTTCATGTAAAAATGCAGTCTGACAATACAGGTCTTTTATGATCGACTCCTTTCATTTAGCATCACGATTTCAAGGCTCACCCATATCGGAGCCTGTATGTATGTGTACGTGGCATCCACGTACGTTCAGAGGAGCTGCCGGGTCCTGCAAAGCGGCTGTACCGTGATACGTTCCCATCGGCGATATTGAGCCTGGGAACCTGTATTTTTTTGCAAGGCTGATGATTCTTGTGATAAAGCAGTTTTGGAAAACTGGCTCTGAGAGGAGCTCAGTCCCTCTTCCTGGGAGCAGGGATGCTGGCTGTGTCTGCCCTCCGCCAGTAGCCGGCAGCACTGAAGGACACGTCAGAACGAACTCTAGGGTGGGACCAGCTGGGCCTCAGTGGTATTTTTGGTTTTCTTTTCTTTCTTTTTTTTTTTAAGTGGGCTGTGGAAAAGAAGCCTGGTTGTTCCATGAAACCTCAGAAGATTCAGGTAGAAAAAGATATAGCATAGGGAAGCTTGTACATATACCTGCTTTTTCCTTCCCCTTGTGAAACAGGAATAATAGTCTTTGTGGATGGCAATCTGATTTCTCCTTTTTCTGTAGGTCTTTACAACAAAACAAGGGGTGCGTGGGTGGCTCAGTTGGTTAAGGATCTGACTCTTGATTTTTGGCTTGGGTCCTGAGATCTGCACTCAGCATGGTGTCTGCTGGAGATGCGTGTGTGCTCTCTCTCTCGCTCTCTCTCTCTCTAATAGCCACAAAAGTGTTCAGTGGTATTGATGAGATTATTCCAAACTCCATGAGGAAAAACTGTTTTCATATACAGTAGGATTTGAGCCCTAATTACAAAGTCGAAATTGAGAAGTCTCCTAGATAAGATTTTATATATGGAGTAAGTCTTCTGAGGATAGAAATAAAAATCTGCTTTGCAACACTGTGGAACATTGCCTGCCCCAACCCCTAAATAACTGTTTATTTTAGCTCTCTCCTTTGGAATGGGAACTGAGTGGGGCATTTGTGAGGAACAGAGCGCCAGGCACAAAGCTGCTCCCTCTTTAATGAGGCATAATAATAGGCACTTTTCTTGGGGCCACTTGGTAACAAACGCATAAATAGAATAAATAAATGGTCTTTCAAGTTGTTCTGAGCAGAGTTTTGGATTCCGCTGAGAGAGGCTCTTCACCTTGTTCATTACGGACTTAATGTTTTCACCAGAAAGCAATTGCTATAGAGCCATGGGGACAGAGAGCTTTTCCTGCAGAAGGAAGACAGCCAGACCTGGTGGGGTCCAGGCCTGCCTGAGCTTAAAGGGGGGTAATGGCAGTGGTGAATTCAGCTCTGTTTCTTTATCGTGTAGTGTGGTTACGTATCAGTGATATGAAATGTATCACTGTAAGCATTTTTCAGTGTGCAGTTCACTGGCTTTAGGTGCATTCACAATGCCATGCAATCCCCTCACCCCTGTCCATTTCCAGAACGTTTTCCTCATTCCAGACTGAATGAAAAGCATATCCCTGAAAACAGTAACTACACCCCGCTCCCTGTTCAGCTGTCTGCTCTATGAATTCGACTCCTCTGCCTCAGGAAAGGGAAATCCTATGCATTTGTCCTCTGGTCCGATCTATTTTCTTAGCGTGATGTTTTCAGGATGCGTGCATGTTGGGGCACGTGTTAGAATTTCCTTCCTTCTCAGGCTGAATGCTATCCCATGGTGTGGATGTTTCGCATTTTGCTTATCTGTTCCTCTGCTGGCAGATGCCCGGGTTGTTGCTGCTGTTTGGCCCTTGTGACCTGTCCTTCCACACACACTCTTGCACACATACCTGTTTGAGTCCCTGCCATCATTTCTTTGGAAGGTACTCCTGGAAGTGGAGCTGCGGGGCCAGGTGGTAGGTCCGTGTGTCACTTTCTGAGTGGCCACCAAACCAGTTCCTACAGCCGCTGAGCGGTTTCACGTCCCCACCCGCGGCGCACCGGCGTTCCAGTTTCTCAACATCTTTGCCAACGCCTGCTAGTCACTGATTTTCAGCAGTGCCCATCCTGATGTTATCTCCTAGGGATGAAATCTCACTGTGGATTTGATTTGCATGTTTCTAATGATTATTGATGTTGGGCATCCGTTCATGTGCTTGTTGACCATTTGTGTGTTTTCTTCGGAGAAATGTCTATTCAGGTCCTTTGCCCGTTGTTGATCAGGTTACCTGTTTTGCTCTTGCTGGAGAATGTCTTCATATATTCTAGATACAAACCCCTTATCAGATCTAGGAGTTGCAGGTTGATTTTTTTTTTTTTTTTTAGTGCAGATTTGATTGCATTGCTTAGAGTGGGCGATGGCCTTGACCATCCCTGGGCTACTTTAACCTGGCCACTCACTTTCTGAGCCTATTTCCTTATGTGGGCATGGAAACCATTGTGCCTTCCCCACAGGACTGCCGAGGACTAAGAATACAAACTGCTTTACGACAGGGCCTGGGAGTCTCCCTGGTTCCCTCCAACGCTGCCTTTTACTACTGTCTGTAGCCTGAGACAGGAGACCCTGCAGCCTCCACCTCTGTCTACCAGAGTCCGCATCAGGTGTCTTTTCCCAGCGGCCCTGTATCTAATCTCTTTCTGTCCGGAAAGATGGACATCAGCTTCTTTGTGTCCCCCCCTGCCCCCGACCAAAGGACACAACAGGCTCCGAGAAAATAGTTATTTAGTGTGATCACGTTGGTCTCACCCCGATGTCGACTCTCGCCTCCTTTTCTCTGTGTGCTCACAGTGCCTGTTCACTGCTTGGTGAATGTGGTAGGGTTGTGAGTTCAGTTTGGGAGAGACAGCCTGGGAAGGGAGTTTCTGGAAAGCTCTGAGAGAGCTGCCTTTCCTTAACGTGGTTTTTGTTGTCTTTTTTTTTTGCTTTGAAAAGGGAAGAGAAGGCACCCCACCCCCCACCAGCTGCAGCCGCACACTCTTCTCATTAAGTGCAGGCCTTTGTTGTTGCATGTGCCCCTCTGGGGTGCTGGGTGGGGTTCCGGCGGGGGTTCAGGATGCCGTGTGCCAGTGCCGTGTCCTCTCCGCATCACTGGGAGTCGTTCCGGAGTGGAAGTGTACTTATTTGGACCATGCAAACGTTTGATCTTCTTGGGTAGTTTAAGATTTCACTTGTCAGGTCAGTGTTTTGTCTGTTTTGACCTTGAGGCTTTTTCTCATGGTGAATGCTTTGGCAGTTCTAGAAAGAACTCTGTCTCCCTCTCAGCCCCCACCTCAGTCCTTCCTCCTCTCCCCATCCATTCCTTCCTGTCTCTGTCCTCCCATTGCTGCCTCCCGCCCAGCTCTTCCTCTTTCCATCCCCCTCTTCCTCTTCCTCTCCCCTTGCCTTGCTTTCTCTCACCCTTTGAGGTCTTCTTGTTCTACGGAATACTAAACATTTTTTTAAAATATCTTCATTTCCCAAGTGATTCTCTGGAACAATTCACCTAGTCGGAAGTCTCTAAAGCTGTGTATGCATGTGTGCACGTATGTGCACGTGTGGATTCCTTCAGATGTCTCAGTTATTTCTTTAACAAATCCAGGGTGCGCCAGGGTAGACGCAGGCAGATGGGAGTTTGCGCCCTACTCTGCCTCAGTGTACCCAGGACCCTGACGCAGGACCATTCGTCCTTCCACACCTTGGTTCCCGTCTGTGAAGTGTGCCCGGTGACTCTGCTTCCCCATGCGGGGCACTGGAGGGTTCCGGCAACCAGTCCAGGTTGAGCCCTCAGTCCCCACAGCTGTGATTTCTTGGCTTTCTATAAAAATTTGCCACTTGCTTATTTCACTTAATTCTTAAAGCCAGTTTGCAGTTCTTTGAGCTGAGTTGCTCAGTGAAGGAAGGAGGGAGAGAGGGGGAGATGGAAGGCAACAGGAGTGCCCTCTCAACTCTCAACTGAATGTTCCACCAGTCGGTTAAGGTTGCAGAAACCCTCTTGTGGGACCTGTCCACTGTATGGGGCCCTCAACGTGGCCCAACTTCCACAGAATTCTCAGGACGGGCCTGCAGGCCTAGTGAAGAACAAAGCAGAACCTGAATTTTTCGGAGTTCTCATACACAGACTTTTCTTCTGTCTTGCAGCTGATGCCTTTTTCAAAGCCGCTATAAGCCTCATTCCAGAAGTTCCAAAGATGATTAATATCGATGGAAAGATGCGACCGTCGGAGTCATTCCTTCTGGAATTCCTCTGCAATTTCTTTTCTACTTTATTAATAGTTCCGGTACGTTTTGCCAGAAGAGCTATAGGTGATGTCCTTCTTTGATCTGCTTTATATACATTCTTAGCCCTAAAAGTGCAGGGATGTCCTATCTGTATCTTTGTGTTGGTTTTCTAGTCAGATGTTTAAATTACTCAATTTATCTTCTTTTCTTTTCTTTTTTTTAAACTATTATTTATTATGTAATCTCTTCCCCCAACGCAGGGCTCAAACTCATGATCCCGAGATCCCACATGCTCTGTTGACCAAGCCAGCCAGGTGCCCCTAAATTACTCAGTGTATTTTACATTCATTATGTGTCCTGGGTGTCTTAGTTGAGGTTCTCATACGATCAAGGGGGTGCCACTTACCGGGTAAGGGCTCAGGTCTTGGTACCGAGATGCCTAGGGTGGAACCTCGGCTCCCCCTCCTTCCAGCTCTGCAGGCTCGGGCAGTCGTGTCCCATGACTGGGCTGCAGTCTTCTCATCTATAAAATGGAAATAATAATAGTGTCTCTATCTCTGGATTGTTGGGAGGGTTAAGGGAGTGAATATACATACGCGATTAGAACAGTTGGCACATACTCAGCCCTGTAAAAGGTGTTGGTGATGTTCTTTCAGTGGCAACTACTAGAAACCAAAACAAGGTGGCTGAGGTCAAAGGAGACATTGTTGGAAGCGTGCTGGGGTTTCTCGTGGGACATACGAGCAGTCAGGCTTGAGCTGGCAGGAATCAAGGCCCCTCTCCAGACCCAGCGCCAGGACCCTCAGTATCTAGCAGGGGTTCTTAACTCGGGGTCTGCCTACTCCCTGAAGGTCTGGCGGGGGCAACCATGAATTTAGATGATAAAAAAAAAGATCTTAATTTTTACAAATCTCAGTGAATAAACTTAGCCCTTTGCTTCACTGTGAGTTATAGGCAACGGGCCACATAGTAGTGACATAGCTGGGACTTTGTCACCAACGAAATCAGCCGTATGTTCTTAACACATTTCAGGTGTGACATATTTCAGAGGATGGCTAATTAAATGTATTCACCAAGAAGTAATAGAACACGATATGACAAATACATTGAAAAAATATGTTGACAAGTATATTTTAGCATAATTGGTTTCCTTTGTAGTCTTATGTATTTTATTTTCTGCATTAAAAATTGTGTTCTGAGGAGCCCGTAGCCTTCACCAGGCTGTGACAGGGCCAGGCACAAAACAAGACTGGCTCCTGGTAGAGCCCAATGTCTGTAGGAATCAGGAATCCTTGTTAAAATACAGATTCTTGGGACCCCTCTTCCAGAGAGGCTCACTGAAGAGTTTGGGATTGGGCCCTGAGTCAGCATTTTTGAAAGCCTCTTGAGTAAGTCAGGGGTGGACAGTCCTAGGACCACACTTTGACAGGAAGTAACTCTGCTCTCATGGGTACAAGGTTCCTTTCTGGGGTGACACAAATGTTCTAAAATTGATTGTGGTGATAGTTGCAAATCTCTGTGACTATACTATCACTGAAGTGTGCATTTTGTGTGGCTGAATTGTCTGGCATTCGAATGGTCTCGTGGAGGAGCTGAGGAGACAAAAAATGACTCGGTTTCCAAGTGTTGCAGTTGAGATCCCAAGTTCTCCAGAGAGAGGATGGTGTGGCCAAGAGCTCAATGCTTGGCTTCAGTGTTTTCAGATCACTTTCTTAGTCCTTTGTATCATCGGTTTCTCTTTTTTGGATAGCCCAGTTGTCAAGTGAGGGGACCAAAAAGAATCAGAGTTTCTAAGGAGCCAGCTGATGAATGTCATTGTTTACTGGTGAATTGGGATGCATTTTCCTTCTGCACATGGGGTTTTCTTCACGTCAAAAATCACTGGAGCCTTGACAAAAGCCTCGTGCTTGGAGTCAGAAACTTGAGTGCTGTCTGACCCAGTGACTCAGCAGCATTGTGGCTTTGGGAAAGTTTTCTAACTCTTCGGAGCCTCAATTGTCACCTTTCTAAAATGTCACCAGAATGCCCACCTGGCAGGGCTGCTGTAAGGCTGGATGAAACAACAGATCTGAAAGTGCTTCGGGACCCAGAAGCTCTGTCCCTGGGGCTGCGCATGGATGACCAGTGGGTGGAATCCAGCCCGTAAACAGGCTCTTTTGGCCACATAATGATGGAAAACATTTGGAATGAATTACCCACATTTAAAAATTGTTGGATCACAGGAAAACCCGATTTTCAGCTCCTCTTGAAAAATCCGATCCCGCCATGTGGGGCCCACATTCTCCGACCTGGCCAGTTGGCCACAGCTTGGGAGCAGCTGCCCCATTTTGGGGGGCGGTGCCCTCTCTGCAGTTCCAGTGGGCATCTCCGGACCCACTGAACCCATTTCTGTTGCCTATTGGCCCCTTAGGCATTCATGGGAATGTCCCCCTGGTCTCAGCAGATTTTTTCGTTCCCGATATCAGTGTGCATGCTTTTGCTGGGGTTTAGTAAAGATAATGAGATGAAGAATAGCCCCAGTGCGACTGCTCATCCATTGCCTTGTGCCGGGAAGTCCTTCCGCATCATTCAGTGTCTAGGATTCCTCCCCCCAAGCCCTGCAAGGGAGGAGTCACTGTGCCTTGTCCACTTAGGGCACCCCGGAGCTGGGGAGCCCGTGCGGCTTGCCTGAGGCCGCACGGCTAGTGAGCAGCCAAGTCAGGATTTGAACCCAGGTCTTTGCCGCTCCGGAGCCTGGCTGCAGCATCTGAGCCTGAAACGTTTACAGTGCACTTATCTGCTCGAGCTTGAGCCTTAGCAACCGTCTATCCCTCCCATGGGATGCAGCTACCACGGGCGGGCTTTGAGGGCCCAGATGTTCAGCCTGAAGAGCCGAGGCTAAGTGCTGAGTGGGCTCCCGGGCCAGAGGATGGGCTGCACCTGAGGTGCGTCTGTTGTGAGGAGGTTTAGCGTGGAGACGACTGTCCTCTCCCGCTTATATCCTGGTTCACATCATATCCTTTCATGTCACAGCTTTTACTGTTTAATTTTTTTCATTTAATGTTATTGTTGTAAGGACACTTAAAACGAGATCTACTCTCAACCCATATTTAAGTGTATGATACGGTAGGATTGACTACAGGCACAGTATTGGACAGAGATCTCTAGAGCTTATTCGTCTTGCCAATTGAACCTTGAAGCCCACTGATGAGTAGCTCCCCGTTTCCTCCTCCCCTCCAGCCCCTGGCAGCCATCATCCCACCCTTTGATTCTGTGAACGTAACTCTTTCAGATGGCCTTATATAAGCAGAATCGTGCAGTATTTGTCTTTCTGTGATGGGCTTATTTCACTTAGCTTAAGGGCCTCCAAGGTTCATCCATGTTGTCGTATTTGACAACCTTTCCTTCTTTTTTAAGGCTGAATATTAATCTGTTGTAGATCAGGTTTTCTTCATCCATCAATGGGCATTTAGGTTCTTTCCATATCTTGGCTACTCCAAATAGCGCCGCACTAAGCATGGGAGTACCAATATCTCTTAGAGATCCTGATTTCAACTCTCTGGATAAATACCCAGAGGTGGCATTGCTGGATCTTAGGGTAGCTCTATTTTTAACTGAGGAACCCCCATACTGTTTTCCAGAGTGGCTGCATCAGTTTACATCCCTGCCAACTGTGTACAAGGCTTTTAAAAGGCCTTGATTCATTTTATTTGTTGAGAAAAAACTTGAAGTGATTTTAGACTAAATAAACCACCTGGCCCACTTTATTCATATTTAGAAATGCAGAAATAAACATTCCCCCAGGCCAGCCCTCTCTCTGGCAAACTGTACCGGTGTGGGAGCATTTGGAAGCATTCTGCTTTGGTGTTCGCCGCGGTCAGCCTCTTGGTGGGCTGCAGAGAGATTTCTCTATATAACTGAGCTAATGCATTTCTCCTAACATTTTGGTAGGACATGTAGTCTTCACTGAATAGGTTCATTGTTAACACTTCAGAGGCCTAATTTTGATTCAGTTGACTTTTATAGGCAATGGAAATGTTACTACCATCAGTTTTCTGGCCCTGATCACCTAGGACACAGCAGGGAAACGTCTTTTTCTACTCCTTATCCTTGTGAAGAGGTCCAGCCCTGAGCATGACATGGGGTCTGAGTGCTGAGCTTCATTCATCCCATCTATTCTGTAAATACTTGCTGATCTGGGAATTCAGGAGTGAACCAGAGAAGTGTGTCCTCCACTCAGGAAGACAGACACTAAACAAATAAATACATACTTAAAACTACAGTTGTATAAAGTCCCACAAAAAAATACAGGGACTTCTGAGAACCCAGATTTGAAAGGAAGTGGGTCAGGGAAGTTTCCCAAGAACGTGCTGCTAGAGCTGAGATCCACAGGATGACTAGTAATGAAGGGCCTCGGGGGGACAGGAGAGGGCATTCTGGGCAGAGGGGGCAGCATGGGTAAAGGCCCTCAGGTGGGAAGGCACACCCTGCATTGGAGGGACCAGAAGAGAGCCTCAGTGACTCGTCTGTGGTGGTGCTGAGGGACACCGGGGGCGTGAGCCAGTCAGGCAGGCGTGGGCTCCTGCAGAGCCACGTAGTCCCCCAGACAGTGAGCTGGTTCCTGACAGCCTCGCATCCCCATGCCGCTCTGTCCCCCGCCCTCCCACTTCATTTCCCCCTCTTTCCTGCCCTGCTCCTCCCAGCGCCATGCCCCATCCTGCCCCATGTTCTGGCTCCTTTTCTGAAGGACTTTATTATTTATCACCAACACTTACACACCCCTTCCAGTGAGCCAGCCAGAAGTTCACAAATACTCCACAAACAGGCCTGTTACTCTCTTCATTGGCACAGAGAGGTGAAGTGACTTACCCAGGGTCACCAGCTCGTAAGCAGCCAAGACCAGAGTAAAAGCCAGGATGTCTGTGCTCAGTGCATCTTTGCCGCCTCTGATCTTCACGATCCTGGGAAATCAGTCATTTCTGGGGTATTCCTTCTTCTGCCAAGGAATGGCATTTAATACAGGGATTCCTGCAGACCAGAACCAGGGACCCAAAGGGATATTGCGAATAGTGGAAGCCAGGTCACCTGTCTGTCCATCTGAGAGGGAGAGAGAGAGAGTTGATTGGGAGCTGCCTCATAAGCACTGGTTTGCTCTGTCAGGGAGGCAGCCTCAGCAGGGATGTTGGGGGGGGCGGGGGGGGGGCACCTTGCTCTGCTTGCATTGCCAGCTGAATCCAGGACCTTTTTGTTCTTCTAATTTTGTTTTTAAAGATTTATTTATTTATTTTAGGGAGTGGGGGAGGGGCAGAGGAAGAGAAAATCCTGAAACAGATTTCCTGCTGAGTGCGGAGCAGGACACAGGGCTCCATCCCAGGACCCTGAGATCATGACCTGAGCTGAAACCAAGGGTGGGCCACTTAACTGAGCCACCCAGGCGCCCCTTTCTCTTCTTCCTCTTTTTTTAAATCTGTGTTTGCTCGCCTTGTTTCGGTTGCTGGCACTGAAGTATCAAAGTACAATTAAAAAGAAAATGTTACAACCACTGAAGCATGGATATCCTATGGAAAACTTTTTCCTGGTGCAGAAGGTTGGAAATAGTCTCATCTCTTCAGTTATGAGCAAAAAGCTCCCGGAAATGGCTTACTGCAGACCTTTCTGTCTCCATGACCCCTTCCTTCCCCCTCGGTGGAGGTGTGCTGAATGGGCTCCCACTGCAGTTACGATGGCGGGGTTGAAATTGTGACTGGAACATTCAGATTGTTGTTTCTTCCCAAGGCAGATCCTTAAATAAAAAATATTTTTGAACATCCACATAGCAGAACAAAATAGCCCAGTCAGAAACAGCTGTTCACAGAGCGCGGCAGCAGTGAGTTGCCAGCTGAGAGCGACTCTAAATGGAAGGCAGACCACAGCGAGGGCGATTTTGATCACTCCAGTCTGAGGCGCTCAGCCTCGAGTGCATCGTGCGTCCTCTCTCTTGCTGATACCCAGGCACAACTCCTGTAGATGTTAACAGCTGTACCAAACCTCTCGCACCCCTCCACCCTCCTTCTCCTGGTCGAAAGTGTACTACTGGTCAGGTCCCAGCCGTCCTGGTCCCAGCCTTTGTCGTCCTCCGCGCAGGTGTTCACAGTGGCTGGCGTATGTGTGTGGCTTCCGCCCCCGTTAGCCGGCTCCATCAGGTCAGAGAGTGGCAGCGTAAATGTTAGCAGGAGTCTGTGCTCGAGCCCTGGTCCTTCCGCGGACCAGCCATGTGACACGGGGCCCGTTGACGTCTCCGGGGCTCATCTGCCATCTGTGAAATTAGGGGCTGGTCATAACAGTATCCTTCTGGAACGTAGAAAAGCTACCGTGGTGACCATGAACATTAGCGACTGTTGTTTGTCTTTGTAGCCACCTTAGCGCCTGGCACGGAGAAGGCACTCCGGCTGTGATACGTTCGGCACTATTTACTGAGTGCTTGCCATGTGCCCGGCACTGCCCCAGAGCCAGGGACAGGGACGGGGCACCGATCACATCGTGTTCCCTGGGCAGCCCTGGCTGTGAATCGGCAACTACGACAGCTGAAGTACCTGCCCTCCCAGGGCTCAGAGGCTAGGATGAAAGAGAGAGAAACGTAAACCAAGAGATGCCGTCAGAGATATTCCCAGAAGGAATAAATAAGTCACTTCAGAACTGCTCTGAAAAAATAAGGACGATTTGTGATGGAGACTGGGGGAGGGGGTGTGGAAGGCTCTGGATGGATGACCAGGGAAGGCCTCAATGAGGAGCCCGCACGAAAGATGGGATCTAGAGACCATCGAGGAGCGGGCCCAGCCAGGTCTTGCAGATGAAGATTTCAGTCCGAGGGAACAGTAGGGCCGGGAGGCCAGACCTCCTTGGCACACAAGCTGCCGGCTGTAGCCTCCTTTGTTTGCCCTTCCATGGAGATCGGTGTGGGAGACTGGCCCCCGGGGACTGCGTCACCCGGGCGTGCTTCCTTCTCTCCAACTCGTTTCAGCCAGGGGCCGGGACCGACCGCAGACTGGAAGCAGGAGTGGAACAAGTTTGGGGTATTTATCCCTTCACGCTTACTGGCCCGTGGTTTGGCAATGGCCTTGTTCTTCTACCAAGGCCACGGTGGCCTGGCAGGACTGGGGGGTCCAGCTGGTCCCAGGAGCCATAAAGGTGTGGCCACCAGGTCAGCAAGGCGATGGTGGCAGGGCCCGGGCACTCACCCCTGGCGGTAGAGGTCTGGGGGGGTGGTGTGTTCAGGAGGAGAGCCCCAGAATCCCAGGTAGCCTGTCAGAAGGGAAGCCAGCTGCCAGCTTTTTACCGTCTGGAACCCTCTTTTGGTTCATTTCAGCATCTGAGAAACACCATTCTAAACTCTGAGTGTCTCTTGGGTTTTTCCTTTCCCAAGAGAGTGTCCTCAATTTAGCTGTTAATGTCACTGAACGCCCTGAAGAGCAATGCTATGTTTAAAGCTGGTGCCTTTGGTAGTGACAGTGATCATTTGGGGGGGTGGGGTTACCCAAAGTAGGTGGCTTCCACTGTTGCATCTGCTGCAAGACCCGCAGTCTTGCTTTTGTAGTCGAAGGAACAGGGCTTTTTACTGCTACACACATAGCAGAACAAGACTGTAATTTTGGAAACAGGCCATTAAGCTGACAGGTAACTTGGCCTTCTCGATTCCTTGGATCCAAGGAGGCTCTCAGGGCTTGTCTCCCAAGAGTGGAGCATGCTCATCAGTGGGGTTAACAACAGTCTCTGTTTTCTCGGTATTCCTGAACCAGGCTCATGAGTGGGCTTGCCTCCGGGAAGTGGCCGGCCACTGTAAGTCCTCCACAGCTGCGAACGGGAGGGACCTGGGCTTCTGTCTTCATGGTTTTGGGGGCTTTTCCCCCCGCTTCCTGCCTCGTATCTAGGATTAATTCTCCTGTTTTGGCTTTCCACTAGGATCATCCCGAACATGGGGTCCTGTTTCTTGTTCGAGAGCTTCTCAACGTGATCCAGGACTACACCTGGGAGGACAGCAGTGACGATAAAATCCGCATCTACACCTGCGTCCTGCACCTGCTCTCCGCCATGAGCCAGGAGACCTACCTCTACCACATAGACAAAGGTAGCGGGGTGCCCTCCTCCCATACTACTCCGAGCTTGAAGTTCATAAAAGTCCAGTGAAATTTTTTTTTGTTTTCTTTGATTAATCTGGGTTTTTTACCCACCAGGAACTTCTACTCCAGGGCCTTGCTAAATGTGCCCAAATAAGAATTCCCTGAGCAGATTCCTGAGCCCCATCCCACCCCTTCTTAATTAGGATCCCCAAGAAGAGGCCTGAGAATTTTGTCTAGAACAAACATCCAAAATCATTTCAACAGTCAGACAAGTTTAGAGAAGCACTCTTTTGGATCTGTGCTCTGTCTGGTGCACTACGAGTAACCTAGAAAGGTGGTTACATACATACATGCCTGAGCTTCATTCAGGGTCTGCCCCTAACCCCAGTCTCAGGTGGGACTTTACCCAGTTCTTCAAGTGGTGCTGAGATTCTGTGAACCCCTAGTTAAGATGCTCAGAAGGAAGGAGGTGGCCTTGTTCCCCTGTGTGCTACCAGCCATTCTGAATTTGCTGCTAGAAATTTGAAAGCAGACTTCTCATATCCTGGACACACAGGACAGTCCCAACTCCAGACCTTTGCCTGCAGAGCCCAAGCATCTACTCGCTTATCAAACCCTCAGTTCCAGTGACTGGTTTCCCAGAACATGGCCCTATTGTTAAAAGTGCTTTGGCCAGTAATGACATACTTGAGGGTTTAAGCAACTGTCTCTATACACTTGGAAATTTCAGGAAGCAAATTCGCAGGAGGGCCTTCCCCTATGACTCTCAGAGGCTTCCTCTAGCTGGGATTTGGGGGCTAATCGTTAAGATGTAACTTAGGGAGGCTGGTTGATGTCAAGGATGACAGCTCCCACGACTTGAGCTCCTACTGCATGCCAGGTAGCACACCAGACTCCGCGGATCTTCCTCCTGTACTCCTTATAGCACTGCAGAGTGTAAGACAAGCGTGGGTGCCCCCACTTTCCATTCCAGTAAGGGGACACTCAGACCCTGAGGTTTACTCAAGGTCCGATAGCCAGTTAGTAACAGGAGTGGAATTTACGCCCCAGAACTGTGGGGCGTGTATCATGCTCCCTCCTCAATTACAAAAGAACAGTGTTTAAATTAAAGTGTAACACGCTACGTACATACTATCCGCTGTAAAGCTCAGTGACTCATCACACAGTGAGCACACCCAGGTAACCCTCCCCCCAGGTCGTGCCCCCCTTCCAGTTAGCACCACCACTTCCTCTGCATGGTTCACCACTCTCTCGACTTGTAGCATCATCACACGTTAGTTTATACAGTTCTCACTTTTATGTGAATGAAGTCATTTAGCATGCATACTTTGGTGTCTAGCTTCTTTTACTCAGTATTCCGTGTGTGAGCTCTGTCTGTGTTGTGCGTAGCCGAATTCCTCCTTTTGCACTGCCGTGTCATATTCCATGGCGTGACCGTACCAGAATTCATTCATTCCCTGACGGATGAATCATGTGCATGTTTCCAGTGGTTCTGGTTCTGGCCGTGAACATTCTTGGACATGTTCTTGGTGTACATTTCTGTTGGCTCTGTGCCTACAGGTGGAGTCGCTGGCTCATGGAACTTGCTTATGTTCAGCTTTGGTAGACACTGTCTCACGGTCTTCCAAAACAGTTGTACCCATTGACAACCCCACCAGGCATGAATGAGGGTTCCCTTTGTTCCTTCCCTGCGGTCAGTCTTTTTCATTTTGGCTCTTCTGATAAGTGTAATCTGCATTTCTCTGATGACTAATGAGATTGAGCACCTTTTCCTTTATTTGTTGGCATTTTTATTTCCTCTTTTTTGCCAAGTGCACACTGAGGGCTTGCAACTCTAGAGACTTCTGAGGACCAGGCACTGACGTGGAAGTGGGTCTGCAAACCTCAGGCCCTGTGAGAGGGGCAAGCCCTCTCCTCCCTCTTCTGGAGCAGATTCGTTTAACCCTCTAAGCTTACCACAGCCACGGCAGACTGGGGGGCCGGAGTGCTAGCTAGCAAAGGGAGCGTGGCTAGGTTTGATAGGCAGGAGCCTTTTAGACTTATAGCTTTTAGAGGAGAAAGCGGAAGGATGGGTGGGGTTTTTTCCCTTTTTTCTTGGCCCAGCTGTGTTTACTCTGGAAGCGTAATTGTGACCTGACAATCGTCTTGGTAGGAGAGAGGCCCAGGGGGCCCAAAGGAGGCTTTGCTTTCCCATCCCTTATTCTAGGCAGCCTTGTAGTGTTGACACAGGTTAGAACTTCTGAAGAACTAGGGTCACAACTTTTTTGCATTTCCAAAGGATGCCTTTGCTGCTTTCTTTTTCTGTTAATAAGATGGTATTGTGAAATCACCTGGAGCAAGAACCCCAGCGCTTTCACCCAAGCCTGTGAGAGAGTGGGCGTGTTCCACATGGAAGGGGAGGATGGCGGAGTACTGAATGTTTACTTCATATGCAGATAGCGTCGATCTGGCTGGAAGACCACAAACCCAGGATGCCTCCATGGAGCCATTGTAGCCCCTTGGCTGCTCCACGCCACCTGCCAGGCCCTTGAGGTGTTGAGGGTCATGATCCTCGGGCCAGACAGATGCAGGGACTGTGGGCTATTCTTAGTGTCCGCTTGCCAGGGATGTCATTTATCTCCCTCATACGAGCTGCGCCTGGATTCGCAGGGCCACTGCACACACTGGTCTGACCAACTTCCTTCTAATTCTCAAGTTTCTCCTTTCCTCCCTCTGTCACCACCAAGTGTTAGCATGGAAAACTCATCCCGCCCCCGTTCCCCCTTTAGCACTTCATCTAGTGAATTTAACCTGTAGAGCTTAGCCTGATCTTGCTAATTCCAGAGTTCCATCCCAGGCCTAGATTTTAGGAGCTCATAACCCTTTGCACTGCCCGCTTCTAACAATCAGTACATGCTGTTGTGATTGCCTCTTTGCTGGTCTGCATCTCCTCACAGTCTGTGAGCATCTGTGAGGCAGGGACTGAATCAGCCTTGCCCCCCACTGGGTCCCCAGCTCCTAGCCTGGAACCTGGTGCAGAGCAGGCCCTCATCCAGGAGGGGCAGAGAGAGAGAGAGAGAGAGAGAGAGAGAGAGAGAGAGAGAGAGAGAGAGAGAGAGAGAGAGAGAGTGTGTGTGTGTGTGTGTGTGTGTGTGTGTGTGTGTGTGTGTGTGTGTGTGTGTGTGTGCGCGCGCGCGCACAAGTGAGCAGCCTGCTCTGAACACACCCCTGGCCCCTCTGGGGAGGAACCCTGGGGTGTGTTGGCCATGGGCGGTCTTAGACCTTCTCTCTTTTCCAGTGCTGAGCTCATCAGAAAGAGAGTAGATTCCAACCCGGAGTAAGCCTGAGAATTTATGCCAGGAACTATTCTGGTCCTCAGCAGTAGACTTGAGAAATTCCTTCCTGCCGCCCTGCAAACTCAGGTGGTGGTGAATGGCTGAATCACATTCCTTTACCAGAATCCCAGTCTTTTACATTCTTTTAAGAGAATAGCTGTCCTCCTCTGACTGGTGGATAGCAGTTGAGACGCAGCTCCATACACAGGCAGTTCAGAAGTGGATTAGAGATCGCCTTTACACAGAGAGGCTGGGGAGCAAGGAGACTGCTGGGGAGCAGTTCTTATTTTTAGGCAACGTGTCTGCAATCTGCTTATGACTGGTTCAGCCACAGAACTCCGTTATGTGTCTGTGTGTCTGTATGTGTGTGTCGTGGAGAGCACAGGTATGTATTCAGTGTACTGTTTTCCCGACTTTTCGGCAGCCTTGCCAGTTTTCAAAATAAAAAGCAGTAAGGAGAGTTGTTATTCTTGAAATAGCAACTAGAAATGTACAGAAGGCATATCTGAAATTAATTAATTACTGTGTGCTTATTCCCATCCCATTCTCTGGAAGGTTCAAGACGACAGGAAATCATGAAATTTAATTTTTTTAATTAAAAGAATTGGCTTTTTTTTTTAAAGATTTTATTTATTTATTTGAGAGAGATAGAATTAGAGATAGAGAGCACGAGAGGGAGGAGGGTCAGAGGGAGAAGCAGACTCCCTGCTGAGCAGGGAGCCCGATGTGGGACTCGATCCTGGGACTCCAGGATCATGACCTGAGCCGAAGGCAGTCGCTTAACCAGCTGAGCCACCCAGTCGCCCCTGTTGGATTATTTTCTTAAAAATAAATACCTTGGAATGGCTTCCCCAAGTCAAAGATAAGGACTTTTTGTACTAAGGCTTTTTTTACATTTTTTAAAAATTCATAACCTACATAGTGATAAAATAAAGTTTACCACTTTAACTTTTTAAGTGCAGAATTCAGCTTTCATCAGGTATATTCAGTGTTGAGCAGCCATCACCCCTACCCAAGATTTTTTAATCATTCCAACAAACTCTGTACCCAATAGACAGTGACTTCCTATACCCCCGCCCCCCTGCCCCTGCCTGTGGTGTCCTCCACTCTGCGTCCTTCTACAAATCTGCCTGTTCCAGTGTCCTGTGGAAGAGGAATCATGCAGTATTTGTCCTTTTATGTCCGGCATATTTCACTTACATAAAGCTTTCAAGATTCATCCACGTTTCAACACGTATCAGAATTTCATTCCTTTTTATGATTGCATAATGTTCCTTTGTATGGCTAGACCACGCTTTGCTCACTGCTCTGGTCTGTTCCATCAGTTGACTCCAACGACAGCCTGTATGGGGGAGACTCCAAGTTTCTGGCAGAAAACAACAAGCTCTGTGAGACGGTGATGGCTCAGATCCTGGAGCACCTGAAAACCTTGGCCAAGGATGAGGTAGGTGCCCTCTGCCTGCTCCATCTGAATGCACGGGTTTCCAGGGTGGTTGGACATTGGTCCATTCTGGAAAGGAAACTCGGTCATGTGAGTAATGTGTTTCTGTGCAGACCGATAACTGAGTGCTCCATCCAGGGCTTTTGCTCCTGTACTAAATGCTCTGTTTTTCAGTTGCTTGCCTCTCCTACCAGAATATCAGCTCCCTGGGGGGCTGGGACCTTGCGACATGAGTCTTGGAGACCTCCCTGTCTCTGGGGCCTGTGTGTCACTCACCACAGCATCCCTCCACCTTGAAAAGAGGCCCGCATACAGCAGGTGCTTGATCCATACATGCTGAATAAATTGCCTGTATTTTGCACATCATAGGTTTTTTTCATGCCCATGACCAGCCTGAGGTGCAAGTGCTCTGTTTATTCTCATTGGACAGTAAAGGAAACTGAGGCTCAGAGAGGTTTCTCCACAGCCCTGGGTTTCCTCTGGTGATAGAACGGGGTCATCACCTTGATCCCCAAGGCTGAACTTTGAGCCACTGCATTGCCTTCCTCGACCAAGGCCTTTCACTTACCTTGTAAGAAGTGGCATGTGGTTCCTGTCCCACCACAGTGGAGGTTGTTTCTCCAGCCTTTGTTTTTTTTAAAGATTTTATTTATTTATTCATGAGACACAGAGAGGCAGAGGGAGAAGCAGGCTCCTCGTTGAGTAGGGAGCCCAATGCGGGGCTCGATCCCAGGACCCCGGGATCATGACCTGAGCCGAAGGCAGATGCTTAACCAACCGAGCCACCCAGGCACCCTATCCAGCCTCTGTTATGTGAGTGTAGCGTTGAGGACTCTGCATTTATCATTTCACTGAATTCTCACGACAGACCAGTGAGGTGGGACAGCTGTTCCTTTACACTGTACGGACAGGGAGACAGCCCTAGAGTGGTAGCTACGCAGTGTGGTCGAGGCAGTCTTCTGGAACCTTTGTTCTTAACCACAAATTACATGGATATGTCAGATGCTGCATCTTTTATGTTTTCAGAGCAGTTTTTCCATAGTCTCCATATAGTTAGATGATAGTTAAATTTAATTTCCATTTAGTACAGTCTACATACCTACCTGTTCCCTTCTCCAGTTATGCCAACCACCGCTTCCTTTGCAGCTTCAGTCCTAACATGTAGGTGACAGATGGCTCCCAGAGGCCCCGTCTCAGGCTTGTTCAGACCTAGGCTCATCTCTGGGAGTGTGTTCAGGCTGATTCCTGTTGTGTAGTCGGGGCCTGTGGGAAGGGGGGCAGAGGGGGGCAGTGCCTTAGGAGTCAAAGCTGGTGCTTGACCTTTCTCTGTGTTCTTTCCATGGGTCGGCTGGTGCCTGAATCTGTTTCCACCTCCACGTGTCATTCCTAATTTCATCCTGGCAGGCCCTGTACTCTCCCGCCACCCTGCTCCTCAATTCCCTTTGCCAAAGCTAAGGCAGATTTCGGACTGCCTATTTCCCAGTAGCTTCCCAGCCTTCCCCTACCTTCCCTTCCCTTCCCTGGATTCTCCCGTTCCTAGGTTTTGCTCCTTTATCCCCACCCCGTCAAACCCTTTGAAGACAAAATAAGTTCAAACTGAATTTTAGGTTTAATTCATACTCATTTCCGGGGCTATATGAAATACCACCATTGTCCTTACCCCCTTCCCCACCAGAAAACCACAAGAATATTATATAGCTACGTATGGACGTACACGTGTATGATACACATATGTGTTCTGGGTTCCCATTATCCCCAGGATATTCAAGCAGGTGCTGGAGAGAGTGGGATTTTTCTCTGGACTCCATCCTCCAGTGCCCCCTGCCAAGTTCTAGGGCCAGCCTTAGGGTTAGCAGTAGGTCCCACGTGCATCACAGCACCCTCTCTAGGGAGGGAGCATGTGTTGGTGTGTCCCACCGACCTGGGGACCCTTCTGGATGCAGGGCTGGGAAAGTTAACACATGGAGGGCGCTTCCCTGTCGGGACAGGGCAGAATCAGAACCCCGATTTCTTCAGGGAGACTGGTTTATCAAACCAGTGAGTATCAGAAGAGACAATTCTCCCCCAACTGAAAAGGCCTTTTTCAAACACGGGCAAACTTTTAGGGCTAAAGACCCAGCTCTTCTTTGTCTCTGTGTATTGGTAGTTTTCAGGGGAGAGCTCTTCCTACCCTACAGGAGAAATGGGGTCCTTTATCTTGAGCGCCTCTGCCATGAAAAATTCTTCTTAGGCGCCTTTTCCTGATTTTTAAAACCATGGGTTCTGGCTCCAACTTCTAGCCCAGGGACCTCTTAGAGCAGTACTGTGTTTAACAGATACACCCAAAAAAATTTGCCACATGGCTTGAAAATACATTTCTTCACCCTGATGCAACAGGCTGGGTTTAATCAGATGTGACCACTGACAGCGTAAATGACCACAGCCTAGCACAACCCCCAAGCTCACAAAAATAAAGCCAAGAACTGTATGTAGTAGTTGTGTCCCATTACCACTACCCCCCGCCCCCCGCCGCCATGGAGTTTCAGTTACCTGGGGCCAACTACGGTCCAGAAGCAGATTCTCCCCGCTCCTGACATCTAATCAGGTCAGTAGCAGCCTAACATGATGTCACGATGCCTGTGTCATCACCTCATCTCATGGAGTTTATCCCTTTACATCATCATAAGGGTGAGTACAGTACGGTAGTTTGAGAGACCAGATTTTATAATAACTTTTATTATAGTATATAATTCTATTGTTAATTTCTTACTGTGCCTAATTTATAAACTATCAGAGGTATGTATGTATAGGAAAAAACAGTACATACCAGGTTCAGTACTGTCCGTGGTTTCAGGCATTTACTGGGGGTCTTGGAACACATTTTTGCAGTTGGGGGGGGGGATAGTGCTGTGGTTGTATTTAATGTTTATGTCTCTTTTTCTCTTGGGGGAGGGGGCACTGATTGCATTGACTCTGAAACAGGATTCTGAAAAAATAGCAAAGTTGGAATTCTTCCAAAGAACATTTCAACTCACATAATACCAGGGACATTTAGTGAAAATGTCCTTCCATATATGCACATTTACCGAACTAAAATGGAACGTACCATCCTTCATTTTAACAATGCAGTGCGAAATTCAGCGTAGGCAAGCACGTCATGGCAGGGGCCCTGGGAGTCTGGGACCTGGGAAATGGGTCAGAGTTCTCTACCGGGTGGAGAGCAAAGCTTCCTGCTTTTTGAAGACCCCCAGTGCCGATGCCAGGCCTGAGTAGGTCATCTCGATGCTGGGAGCAGCCCTGCTTCCAAAATTTTCTCTGAATCTACATGAAGGGACTCGCCAGTTTACTCATGAACTTCGTGAAGTTGTTTGTTTGGGTGTGGTGAAGCTGGGAATCATGCCAGACCCGTGGAGCTTCCTGGAAATGACAATTCTCATAGGAAAACAATGAAAAGAAGCTATTTTCTATTTAAAAACCTCTGGAGAAGAGGAGGGGGGCTTCAAGGCCCTGATTTGGTTCTCTCATAATGTGTTCGTGGTTTTTGGGTCTTTGCATGTAGGTTGGCATGACTTCTCATCCCTCAGATCTGTCTCTCATGATTTCACTTTTAATGGGCTGTGCATTTGAAACATGTGGATTGGGCTTTTTAAGATAAAATGCTTACTGAGAAGATACAGAATAGAGAAATAGCTAGTTGTTAGATATTGTCTCCCTTGTCTTTTAAAAAAATCTCTCTCACTTCAGTGAAATGTAGTTAAAGGACCTCTCTCCGGGGAGACTCTTTTAGTTGTATTTTAAATAGAATTTGTTTTAGCTTTGTCCTGAAGATACGCACCCTCCTGTTGTCCCAGCCATCAGACAAGGGCTGGTTTGAAAGGCAGGCAGCAGGTTGGGCTGGAACCCACGGAATGGTGATCTCTGCCCAGGTTCCTGGTTGGGGTAGAAGAACTGCATTGTCTTGATTAGAGAGAGGATCCCAAGCAGGCAGTCAGCTGCCACTTAATGAGTCTGTGCCCGGTACTTGCCGCTTTTCTCCCAGGGCCTGCAGGCTTGGGCAGTGCACGGCATGACCCCACTCCTTGACGGTAACGTTCAGTCAGCTCAGCTGCTTCTGTGACTGTCGTAGGTCCGGGCCGTTGCCAAGGCAGGCTTGACTGGCCCTGCAATGGAGGTCTCTTCATTGCTGCTCAGCCACCCTTGCCCAACTGTGCTTGAAGCTGCACCTTGATAGTTTTTTTTTCCCCTCCACCAAGAGACTGTAAATTCTCACATGGCAGAGGATGGCAGGAAGGATTAAGTTGGCTCAGGAGTTAGAAGAGGATCTGGCTCCCACGAATATTTGTAGAATGATGGATGGACACATCAATGGTTACTAGGTTGGTTTTGTCCACCTTGAGTAGTTGAGAAAAGCAACTCTTAGCCTCTTCAGAATTTGGATTCCTAATGTGATGCTAACACTGGGTCTATGGGAATATTCCATCAGCTGGAGTGGAACATGGAAGGGTGTGGGCACAGGCTTTGGAGTCAGACCACTGGAGCCCAAATCCCTGCTTTGTACTTAAGACCTGTGGTCCATGAGCAAGTTCCCCAAAGATTTCTGAGCTTTGAGGGTCTCTGCAAAATGGGAGTGGATTGGATTTCTCTTGCAGCCTTAAAAAAAACTGCCACAAACTCAACAGCTTAAAACACTCACTTATATTATCATTTTGGTGAGTTGACAGTGAAAATCAAGGTGTTGACTGACTGGCTTCTTTAGGGTGCTGGCAGACTTGAGTTCCATGCAGTTGTAGGACTAAGGTCCGTTTCCTTGCTGGCTCTTGGCTAGAGGTGTTCTCAGCTTCTAGAAGTTGTCTGCATTTCTTGGCTTTTGGCCCCCTTCTTCCATTTGAAAGCCATCAATGATAGGTAGCATCCTCATGCTTCAAATCTCTGTGAACTCACCCCTTCTGCCTCTTCTGCTACTGGTCTCTCAGAAATTTCTCTGCCTCTTAGGGCTCAAGGGATTAGATTGGGCCCACCCAGATAATCCAGGATTCTCCAAGGTCCATAACTCTAATTACATCTACAAAGTCCCTTCACCCTAGCACCCAGTACAGTGCTTGAATAACCAGGGGTTGGGATCCTTGGGAGACAGTGCAAAACATGTACCTACATGTGCCTAGCTGGTCAGAAATGTGCTTCCCACGAAGATGTGCTGTGTAGATTAAATGAGATGAGCTGTATAAAGCACGGAGAATACCTGGCCCACTTTAAGGGCTCCTTTCTCATCTGCTTTGCTGGACTCACTGATGTTCTGCATTGTGAGGCAAGGGCCCAGGTCAACAGCTGTCCAGGGTCCCCATGGACCGTGACAGAACCTGGCTGGCTGGTTAGGCCCACCTGTTCACTGGGCCTTCCCACATGCCTCTGTTTAGCTTTCAGAACTTGTATCCTTTCTCCAAGGCCTGTTGTTGAATTCAGGCTTGGTCTACCCTGACATTTTGGTTAGACTTCGCTTGTTTAGGTACCTCTAATCAGAGGCAAGATTTGGTATTGTAGAATAGGTCTTAAGAAAGCTGGGCCTGGGCTGTTTATGGGGAGCTGTCAGTTGGTCTTTATTTCTGCCCTAGACAGTGACCATACCTTTGGATGGCTCAGGATACATCTGAAAGACATTTTATTGTAGCCTTTCAGTTTTTGTTTGTACTTGGAAGAAGGCCTATCACTTCATTCCTTTACCCTGCTGTGTGTGGAGTCTCATGAAAGTATCACTTGCTTCTGCTTCCATTTCATGAGTAATGCCCATGTGGGAGGCACAGAATGAAGGCTTCATATGCTTCATCTCATTCAATCTTCACTTAGCCGAGGAGCTGGCACTACCTTACTCTCCTACAGCTGAAGGCGGGACTTGGGAGGTTAAGCAGCTTGCCCTACGGAAGATGCATGGTAGAGCTGGCATCAACACTGGGTCCAACCTGGGCCCCATGTCCAGATGGTAATCTCTCTCTCCTGTTTCAGGCTTTGAAGCGCCAAAGCTCCCTGGGCCTTTCCTTCTTTAATAGTATCTTGGCACATGGAGACCTGCGCAACAATAGACTCAACCAGCTCTCTGTCAACCTGTGGCACTTGGCACAGAGACACGGCTGTGCAGATACCAGGACCATGGTGAGGCACTGGGAAGGCATGTGGGTCCTGGTAAACCACATGGAGCCACCGGCCAGAGCACAACTGGCCTCAACAAACCCCGGTCTCCCCTTCCTTTTATTCTCTCTGAATAAAATACACATCTATAAAAATGTGAGCTATTCCTGGTCACACCAAAATCTGATTTTAGAAGCAAATTATAATCTAAGAAGTTGTACTTAAAGACTTCGCTCTTTAAGATTTTATTTATTTGAGAGAGATGGTGAGGGAAAGCACAAGCAGGGGAAGCAGCAGAGGGAGAGGGAAAAGCAGGCCTCCGGCTGGGGGGCTCAATCCCAGGACCCTGAGATCATGACTGAGTTGAAGGCAGACCCTTAACTGACTGAGCCACCCAGGCGCCCCATACTTTAAAAGACTTGGTTGGTTGGTTCTCCTCCTCTATCCTTCAAAAGACTTTAGCTGTAAGAAAGCATAAACTCACAATATGGTTGATTTGTTGGCGCACTGGTGAACCAGAAAGAATACTGATTGTTCTTTTTCCTCCTAGGTGAAAACTCTGGAATACATCAAAAAGCGAAGCAAACAACCAGATATGGGTCATCTGACTGAACTGGCCCTCAGGCTCCCTCTGCAAACAAGGACCTGACTAGGGCTGTGAAGTCAAGTCCAGAAAGACCTGCTTTGCTTTTTTTATTTTTACATATACAAGTGGTTTCAGCTTTGGCCTCTACCCAGATTATTGTGACAGTGAAGAAGTAGGAATTGTTCAGAGCATTAAAATCCAATCTTGTTCACAAGAATAGCAGTGTCTTTGCGCAAGTGGCCTTCAGATCAACCTTTATTGAGAAACAGAAGAACACAAGTAACATCTGTCACGTGTGTTTTTTAACTAGAAAAACCCTGAAAAGGGGTCTAGTTTTAAAGAGCCACTGTTACCTAATTTGAGGGCCTCAAGTCTGGAATTGAAAGTTGCCTAAACCACCACAGAAGATTGATAAAAGGTAGATGATGCAATTAACTTTTCTATCAAAAGGCAGCTCTGGATAGGACTTCAGAATATACTGGTTTATACCTAGCTCTCAGTGGCAACACAGAAGATGCGAGTGCAGCAGCTCACGCATACGTGGGCACAGCAGGGCATGCATGAGCACCACCAGCAGGCACCCCCACTGCACCCACTGGAACTCCTGGGAGGATGGCACAGTAAGGTTGTGAACTCACCTTTCCCACGGACACACTAATGATGCAGCTACACAACATGCAACTCACTCAGTTCCAAAGACTTAGCAGAACAGCTCTTAACACAGCTAAAGACAAAAAGCTACACTGAGAAGGGTAGGAGGGGCAGAGATAAGGTCAAGAACCACATCCTGGGCACAGTGACTCATAAAGTGGGAGGGATATCACTCATAAGTGGCAAGAGTCAAGCCTCTCATAGGGTGGGGTCTGCAGCACCAGGAAGATGAGCTCCCATAATGTTGAGCTGTGGAAATCTGTGGGGCTTAACTCTGGGAGAGCCAAAGGCTATAGAAAACTGAGGGTCTACTCTTAATCACTCTGAGACCCGAGGTAGCAGTTTGAAAAGTACTGGGTTACACATGAAGGACATTTACTAATTTTAGGGCATGTGCTGGGAGGGGCAACAATCTGTAGGAATTTTCTCTGGGAATGGAAGAGTTTGCAGGTCACTTTCTACTTTGCTAGCACCACTGGCACTGACCAGGCATTAATCTTTGGACTCACCTTCCCAACAGGCACAGCTTGCGCCTACCACAATGCTCAGAGCAATTGTGGCCAAATCTCACTGCTACCCACCAGTGCGTACACAGCCCATACAGGGGACGTGCCTGGAGTACCTGGTTCTGGTGGCCAGGGGAGACAGCACTATTGGCCCCCACAGGATGCCTCCTACAGAAGGCCACTACCTTAAAGACCAGATGTAGCTGACCTACTAAATACAGAGTAGACAAAATGGAGTAAGTTCCAAACAAAAGAACCAAAACAAAACCTCAAAAATGAACCAGAGATGCCCTTCCTGATAAAAGAGTTCAAAGTATCAGCCATAAAGATGCTAGCTGGACTTGAATTCAGTGAGAACTTTAATAAAGAGATAGAAAATATAAAAAAGATTGAGCTGAATACAATAACAAATGAAAAATACCCTCTAGTGTATCAATATCATAGAAGGTGCAGAAAAATGAATCAGCAATCTGGAACACAAGGTATTAGAAATCAAGCTGAACATTTGCATTACAAACATCCCAGGAGAGAAGAAAAAATGGACACAAAACTTACCATATAATAACTGATAACTTCTATAACCTAGAGAAGAAAATGGACATCTAGCACCAGGAAGAACAGAAAGCCCCAAACAAGATGAATCCAAAGAGGTCCATACCAAGACACATGATACAGTTGGCTCTTTTAACAACACAAGTCCACTTACATGTAGATATTTTTTCTATGCAGTACAGAACTATATTCTCTCTTCTGATTTAATTTTTTCTCTAGCTTTAAAAATACAGTATATAACAGAAAATGTGTGTCCATCAGCTGTTTAAGGCTTCTGGTCAACAGTAGGCTATTAGTAAACTTGGGGGGAGTCAAGAGTTATATGTGGATTTTCAACTGCACAGGGGATTGGTGCCCCTAACCCCTGCATTGTTAGGGGTCAACTGTAGTTACAATGTCAATAATTAATGAAAACCTTAAAAGCAACAGGAGAAAAGCAACTAATAACATACAAAGGAAACCCCCACGAGGCTATCAACTGCTTTTTCAGCAAAAACTGTGTGCCAGAAAGGAATGGTGTGATCTATTCCAAGTGCTGAAAAGAAAAAACCTACAGCCAAGAATACCCGTCAAGATTATCATTCAGAATTGCAGGAGAAATAAGTTTCCCAAACAAAAGTTAGAGTTCATCACCACTAACCCAGCCTTACAAGAAATGTTAAGGGGACTTCTTTAAGTGTAAAAGGACATAACTAGAAGAAAATTATGAAAGAAAAAATTTCACTGGTAAAAACATACAGTAAAGGTAGTAGATCAATTATTTATAATAGTACGAAGGTTAAAAGACAAAAGTAGTATCAATTTTATCTACCATAATTAGTTAATGGGTACACAAAATAAAAAGATGTAAAGTATGACACCAAATACATAAAATGTGGGAGGGCAGTAAAAATGTAGTGCTTTTAGAATATGTTCAAACTGAAGTGACCATTAAAATAGACTGCTAAATACATTGTTATATATGAACCTCATGGTAGCCTAAAACCTGTAATAGACACAAAATGTGAAGGAATCTAAGCATAAAACTAAAAGTCATCAAACGAAAGCAGGAGAAAAGAACAGAAACAACCAGAAAGCAAATAAAATGGAAGTACAGCTGACCCCTGAACAGCATAGGGTTGAACTGTACATGGATTTTTTTTTATAAAAAAATGTATTTCTTATGATTTTCTTACTTTAAGAATACTAGTACATCTAACATACAAAATATGTGTTAATCAACTATTTATGTTACCAAGCAAGGCTCCTGGTCAACAGAAGGCTATTAATAGTTAAATTTTGGGGCACTCACAAGTTTTATGTGGATTTTCAACTGCATGGATATAGTCAGTATCCCTAACCACCACCTTATTCAAGGGCAAATGTATTTATCAATAATTACTTTAAATGTAAACAGACTAAATGCTCCAATCAAAAGACATAGAGTAACTGAATGATTAAAAAAAAAAAAGACATCCATATGAAGACTCACTTCAGACCACAAGATCTAGCAATCAAAAGAAAAAAATTCGAAAAACCACAAACACATAGACACTGAACAACATGGTACTGAACAACCAATGGGTCAATGAAGAAACCAAAAAGGAAATTAAAAAATACCTTGACACAAATAATAATGGAAATACAATGTTCCAAAATCTTTGGAACACAGAAAAAACAGTTCTAAGATAGAAATTTATAGCGATACAGATCTACCTCAAGAAACAAGAAAAATAACACAATCTAACCTTACAACTAAAGGAACTAGAAAAAGAACAAACAAACCCAAAGTTAGTAGAAGGAATGAAATAATGAAGATCAGAGTGGAAGTAAATGAAATAGAGACCAAAAACAAAACAACAATAACAAAAGACCAAGACTAAGAGCTGGTTCTTGAAAAGATAAAACTGATAAACCTTTAGCCACACTCGAGAGAAAAAGAGGACTCAAATATATAAAATCAGACATGAAAGAGAAGTTACAGTTGACACTACAGAAATACAAAGAATTATAAGAGACTACTACAAAAAATTATATGCCAACAAACTGGACAATCTAGAAGAAATGGACAAATTACTAGGAACATGCAATCTTCCAAAACTGAATCGAGAATAGAAAATCTGGACAGAATGGTTACTAGTAATGAGATTGAATGAGTAATCAAAGAACTCCCAACAAAAAAGTCCAGGACCTGATAGCTTCACAGCTAAAGCCAAACCTTTAAAGAGTTAATACCTGTCCTTTTCAATTACTGCAAAAAATTGAAGAGGAACAAATGCTTCCAAATTCTTCCATGAGGCCAGCATTACTCTGATACCAAAACCAAATAAAGATACATACTACAGGGGGAAAAATGCTAATTATAAGCCAGTAATATCCCTGATGAACACCAATGCAAAAATTCTCAACAAAATATTAGCAAGCCAAATTCAACAAAACATTGAAAGGATTACTCACCAAGATCAAATGGGATTTATTCCAGGGATGCAAGGATAGTTCAGTATCTGCAAATCAATCAATGTGATACACTACATTAACAAAATGAAGGATTAAAAATCATGATCTCATTAGATGCAGAAAAAAAAATTTGACAAAATTCAACACCTATTCATGATAACAACTCTTAACACAGTATAACAAGTATAGAGGGAACATACCTCACCATAATAAAAGCCCAAACCCACAGCTAACATCATACCCAAAAATGAAAAGCTGAAGGTTTTTCCTCTAAGATCAGGTACAGGACAAGAACGTCTGCTCCCCCAGATTTCTTCAACATAGTACAGAGGTCCGAGCCATAACAATTATGTAAGACAAAGAAAAGGCATCCAAATTGGTAAAGTAGTAAAACTATCACTATTTGTAGATGACATGATTTGTGTAGGTCTGCTGTGGGAAGGGACCTGAAACCCCGCTATATAGAAAACCCTAAAGACCAAAGAAAAAAATCAAAACCACTATAATAAATGAATTCAATAAAAGTTGCAGTTATACAAAATACACAGAAATCTGTTCCATTTCTACATGCCAATAATAAACTAGCAGGAGGAGAAATTTTTTAAAAAATACTGTTTACAACTGCATTAAAAAGAGTAAAACAGGACAGAGCAGACTCTCCACAGATAAATGTAGAGAAGCGGCCGAATTGAAGAGGGTAGGAAAGGTAGAGACCCAGTTGGGAGCTAAAATGACTGCAGGACTGTCCACATGAGGGAGGGATGCCACAGGCATGACGGGGTAAAGAAACAGACCCTCACACCAGGCACCCCAGGCATGGGGAACTCACACAGGGAAGACGAATCCCCGTAACATTTAGCTTTGAAAAGCAGAGGAGCATAATTTCGCTAGTTCTCACAATCAGTGCAGCTTGACACCTGGAACTTTAAAAATCAGAGGGCTCAGCTCTGGGAGAGCCAAGAAGACATTAAGAAACTGACTCCATCCTTAAGTAAGCCACACAAGAAACAGCCCCACGAAGATAAAATGTAGAAGTAGCAGTTTGAAAAATGCCTGGGATATACAATAGGGAGACTGGTTTACTAATAATCAGAGCATGTTCTGCAGGGGAAGGGATCCCTGGGAGACTTCTCTCCAGAACAAAGGAGGTGGTGAGTGCCATTTCTCTCCCCTGTGCCCAGCCAAGATACACAGACATCTGTAGGAACCAGCAGAGCACACTTTCCAGCGAGCTTGATGACACTGCGCACCCCATACCCATGCTTCTGTGAATCTGCCCACTCCACCCCAGCAGCCTTGGCAGGAGTTGTAGATGGCTGCAGGTCCTCTCCTACAGCAGACCTGCACAAACCCTGCTACAACCATGCACCCCTGCATTCTATGGACCTGCTTCCTCCAATGCACCCTTGGCCAGAGCCCAAAAGCTTCTCAGGGGTCAACACAAGGAAAGTGCCCCGTAGTTGAGTGCTACTGCATCTCTAGCAAATGCTTGGTCTGACTCAACTCAAGCCAGAGGTGGCCCCAGATTGGCCCACTAACACAGAGACCAAACCCTGCCCACAACAGGCAAAGAGCCACTGCAGACACCTGAAGGCAAAAGCAGCTCAGCCACAGTAACAGGACACTCACAAAACACACAGTAGACACCCCTAAAGCACTAGGTTCTGGTAAACCAGACACTCCATGGCACTACAGGACCTCTTCTTCATAAGGCCACCACTTTCAAGAACAGGAGAGGTAGCTGACTTTCCTGACATATAGAAACAGACCAGAGTTAGACAAAATTAGGAGATAAAGGAATATGTCACAAATGAAAGAACAGGACAAAATCATAGCAAGGGAGCTAAACAAAATGGAGATAAGTAATACATTAACATTAGATAAAGAATTTAAAGTAATGGTCATAAAGATACTCATTGGACTGTAGAAAAGTGTAGAGGACCTCAGTAAGGCAAAGAGATAGAAAACATAGAACCAATCAGAGATAACTCAATAAATGAAATTCATAATACACTAGATGGAATAAATAGTAGACTAGAGGAAGCAGAAGAACGGATCGATGACCTGGAGGGTAGAGTAATAGAAAGCAATCAAACTGGACAGGAAGGAGAAAAAAACAATAATGAAAAATGAAAATGACTTAGGGAACTCAGCAACACTATCAGTGTAATAACATCTGCATTATAGGGATCCCAGAAGGAGAAGAAAGAGAAAAGGGGGCAGAAAGCTTAAGAAATAATAGCTGAAAAGTTCCCAAATCTGGAGAAGGAAACAGAAAGCCAGATCCAGGAGGCACTAAGAGCCCCCATCAAAATCAACCCAAGGAGGTCCACACCAAGACACATAGTAATTAAAATGGCCAACAGTAGTAACAGAGAATTTTAAAAGCCACAAGGGAAAACAGTTACATACAAGGGAAACCCTGTAAGGCACTCAGGTGATTTTTCAGCAGAGATGTTTGCAGGCCAGAAGGGAGTGGCATGATATATTCAAAGTGCTGAAAGGAAAAAACCTGCAGCCAAGAATAGTCTATCCAGCAAGGCTATCATTCAGAATAAGAGAGAAAGTGTTTCCCAGACAAATAAAAGTTAAATTCATGACCACTAAACCAGCTGTACAAGAAATGTTAAAGGGGACTCTGAGTGGAAAGGAAAGCTGATAAATAGGAGGAAGAAAGGCAGGAAGCACAAAAGTAGGAAAATTAAGTATATCTAAAAAAAATAAGGGATTCACAAAATAAAAGGATGTAAAGTATGACACCATATACTTTAAATGTGGGGGGAGTGGAGTAAAGAATGGATTCAAACTTAAGTGACCATCAACTTAACATAGACTGATGTATACATAAGATGTTATATACAAACCTAATGGTAACTACAAATCAAAAATCAGTAATAGACGTGCAAAAAATAAAGAGAAAGGAATCCAAGTAGATCATTAAAGCCAGCAAACAGTGAGAAAAGAGTAAAAGGAAAACTACAAAACAACCATAAAACAAGCAACAAAATGGCAATAAATACATACTGATCAATAATTACTTTGAATATAAGCAGCCCAAGTGTCCATCAATAGATGAATGAAGAAGAGGTGACACATACACACTCGAATATTACTCAGCCATAAAAAGAAAATCTTGCCATTTGCAACATGGATCTAGAGAGTACAACACTAAGTGAAATAAGAGAAAGACAAATACAATATGATGTGGAATTTAAGAAACAAATGAACAAAGAAAAAAAGACAAACCATAAACAGACTCTTAACTAAAGAGAACAAACTGATGTTTACCAGAGGGGTGGGGGGGATGGATAAAAATAGATGAAGGGGATTCAAGAGTACACTTATTATGATGAGCAGTCAGTAATGTATATAATTACTCCATCACTGTATCATACACCTGAACTAATATCACACTGTATGTTAACTACAATGGAATACACACATACCTAAGAATAAATTTAACCAAGGTGGTGAAAGAACTATACTGAAAATTATAAGACACTGATGAAAAAAACTGAAGATCACATAAATAAATGGAAAGATATACCATGCTCATGGATTGGAACAATACTGTTAAGATGTCCATACTACCCAAAGCAATCTATAGGTTCAATGCAATCCCTATCAAAATATCTATAGCATTTTCCACAGAACTGGAGCAAACAATCCTAAAATCTGTATGGAACCACAAAAGACCCTGAATAGCCAAAGCAATCTTGGGACAGAAAAAGCTGGAGGTAGCACAATCCCAGATTTTAAACTACACTACAAACCAACAGTAATCAAAACAGAACAGTACTGGCACAAAAACAGACACACAGATCAACAGAAGAGAACAGAGAGCCCAGAAATAAACCCACACTTATATGGTCAATTACCCTATGACAAAGGATCCAAGGATCTAACAATGGTGAGAAAGACCATCTGCTCAATAAATGGTGTTGGGAAAACTGGACAGGTCTATCAAAAGAATGAAACTGTACCACTTCCTTACACCGCATACAAAAATATATTCAAAACTGATTCAAGACTTAAATGTAAGACCTGAAACCATAAAACTCCTGAAGGAACACATAGGCAGTAAACTCTTAGACAATGGTCTTAGCAATACTTTTCTGGATCCGTCTCCTCAGGCAAGGGCAACATGAACAAAAATATATAACTGGACTACTAAAAAGCTTTTGCACAGCAAAGGAAATTATCAACAAAGCAAAAAGGCAACCTACTGAATGGGAGAAGATATATGTAAATATTTGATAAGGAGTTAATATCCAAAGCAAAACAAAAGAAAAAAACACTTAACAACGAAACACCAAAACCTCTCAAATAATTCAATTAAAAATGGGCAGAGGACCTGAACAGGCATTTTTCCAAAGAAGACATACAGATGGCCAACAGACACATGAAAAGATACTCAACATCACTCATCATCAGGGAAACACAAATGAAAATCACAATGAGACATCACCTCACACCTGTCAGATTAACTATAATCAAAAAGACAAGAAGTAACAAGTGTTGAGGATGTGGAAAAAGGGAACATCCATGCATTGTTGGTGGGAATGTAAACTGGTGCAGCCACTATGGAGAACAGTATAGAGGTTCCTAAAAAAATTAAAAATAGAAATACATATGATCCACTTTTGGGTGTTTACCCAAAAAACCCATCAGGAATATTACTCAGCCATAAAAAAGAATAAAATCTTGCCTTTTGCAACAACATGGATACGCTATAGGGATTATGGAAAGTGAAGTCAAGTCAGAAAAAGACAAATACCATACAATTTCACTTACATGTGGAATCTAACAAATGAACAAACAAAAAACAGACTCATAAATACAGAGAAAATACTGTTGGTTGCCAGAGGGCAGGGGGGTGGGAGGAAGAGAGAAACAGGTGAAGGGGATTAAGAGGTACAAACTTCCAGTTATAAAATAAATAAATCACAGAAATATAAGCAGAGGGAATACAATCAGTAATATTGTAATAACTCTGTAGGGTAAAAGATGGTAATTATACTTTTTGGTAGACATTTTTTAAGGCATATGTCAAATGACTATGTTGTACACATGAAACTTAATATAGTAT
Organism: Zalophus californianus; assembly: GCF_009762305.2. Taxonomy (NCBI): domain Eukaryota; kingdom Metazoa; phylum Chordata; class Mammalia; order Carnivora; family Otariidae; genus Zalophus; species Zalophus californianus. The sequence goes on from NC_045604.1 coordinate 84,407,841, forward strand.
ATGTCAAGTACAATTAAAAATAAATTTAGGGGCACCTGAGTGGCTCAGTCATTAGGCGTCTGCTTTTGGCTCAGGTCATGATCCCAGGGTCCTGGGATCGAGCCCCATATCGGGCTCCCTGCTCGGCGGGAAGCCTGCTTCTCCCTCTCCCACTCCCCCTGCTTGTGTTCCCTCTTTCACTGTGTCTCTGTCAAATAAATAAAATCTTAAAAATAAAATAAAAATAAATTTAAAAAAACACAGTGGTGGATTAGAGAAAGTGAGGTCAAATCTGCAATTCCCTCTGTAGCTTCAGTGGAAAGTATATAACCAATAAAATCTCCCAAAGGAACATTTATGTTCATGACTGTTCATTTAATTACTTCTGACTCTCTTCATCTAGAAGAGAACTTGTCTAAACATACTGCCCTGTTTGCTTTGCAGCCATAATTCTAAACTGCATGTGATTCTACTGTTTTACCACCAGATTTTTGGAATCTGGAATCTGATTCTTGTATTACTGCTAATGAGCTTCCACTGACATTTTATTTTGAATCAATAAAAGCATTAATATTGATTGGTAGTGATTCAAAGCCTCCAAGCCTGTGCTCAGGAAAATGCATCCACTTAATCCAAGTTGTAGATTAAAATGCCCCAAACTTTTCTACTTCTGGAAGATATATACTGGACGTAAATTACATTTCATCTCTACCCTGTGAAATGTAGGATTACAGTTCACACAGTAAATCTCAGTAAAAGTGGCTAAAATAATTTTTGAAAATAAATTTATATTAAACTCATATTTTTACCGAACAGTTTAGGACCAAAGAATATATATGGATTTTCTGGCCAACTTAATTGTTAATTTCTCCACCACCACCACCACCACCAGCCCCCAGCCTGAGAAAAGAGCCTACATTAAAGAACAGCGGATTCTGAAGCATAACACTTTTGCTCCCCTTTACTGAACAAAACATAGAGAAATTCAGAAAACATGGTGGTATTACTCAAATATTATCAAGTGACCTTTATTTCACAAAATTATTTCCATTAAAATTATTTCATGTACCACTGTTACTATATGATACTGTTTAAATGAAACACAATTGGCAAATTCACAAATTACCTGCTTTTAAGTCCTTTCTTCTACTCTGAGGCTGTTCATATCAGACAGCGTTCGTTCCCAAGCCTGAGTAACAATGTTCTTAAATTGACATGAATTTGAACTTTCATACTGAGTAATGCATTACCTCAAAGGAGCTTTGGAACCATCTATCACCAGGCCCAGGCAAAGGCTTAGATTTTCTGTGATCTTTTGTGGTTTTCCTCAACCCATTACTGAATCAATTAGCCAATCTCTGAAAACCACAGCCTACTGGGGATGTCATTACAAAGGACAACGAACAATAAAAATTCAAAGAATTTTAGGAAGTAAGGTAAAAAACAATGAGGAAAAGTTCTGCATGAGACCTATATTACTTTTCTATTGCTGGCTTTAACAATTACCACAAACTTAGTGGCTTACAACAATACAATTCTATCACCTTGCAGATCTCTTTTTCCTAAGTCCAACAGGTCTCAGGGGGCGTACCCTCAAAATGAAGGTAAGGGCAGGGTTTTGTTCCATTCAGAGGCTCCATTCGCAGGGGGGAGAATGTTTTCTTACCTTTCTAGCTTCTAGAGGCCACCTGCATTCCTTGGCTTGTGGCCCCTTCCTCTATCTTAAAACCAGCAACAGCTTGTTGAGCTTTTCTTACAAGTCTCTTCCACATTTCTGACTCCCCCTTCTACAGTTAAGGACCCATATGATTACACTGGGCCCAATGAGACAATCCAGGATAATCTTATTTTAAGGTCAGCTGACTGGCAACTGTAATTCCATCTGCTACCCTAAACTCCTTTTTGTTTTGTGTACTAACACTCATAAGGTTCTGGTGACTGGGACATGGACATCTTGGGGGGGGGGCAATTATTCTGCCAATCACAAACCTGAATAATTCTAAGTTTGTAGAGCTGAATACACAATTTCGTTTTGAGGAGAACTTTGTCTATCTAGCAAATACTTTTGATGGACCGGTCTAGTCATGGAAAGCAAGTCTCAGGGTAGGGCCTAGTAGGCTAAGGCAGAAATAGCAGGAATCACTGCAAAGGATAAAGTAATTAAGTATCATAAAGGTTTCAGAGATAGCTAGATAAGGGCAACTGAAGGAGAGAAGGACCCTGCCAATAGAAGGAGGGTCAGTTGAGTGAGAAATCCCCAAGGGAGAAATGAGAACAGAGCTGTTAAATATTCAACTAAGACCTTGGCTGTGCTATATGCCAGACCTCTCCTGCCCCGATTCTGAGTAAAAAATCCCAAAACCACCTTTTGCAGTGGAGACATGCTGTGTTTTACAGAGTCAAGACACCAAGAACATAGGAAATCGCACCAAAAAAAAAAAAAACCCTTGCAAATTGATGGCTCTGAACATGGGGAAAAGGGGCAGAGGTGGCACAAGTCAGTGTTGTTTAATTTACGAAAGAGAGGAGCCCAGCTAACACAGGAAGCTCAGAGTGAAAATCCTCCCAGGACTGCACACTGCCACAGGACAAAGACCCGCTCACTTGGAAAATGGTGTCTCTGCCACTCTTGCCAAGACCAAGGTTAAGTCCATTTTGAGGCCACTGGCCATCTTGCTGTCTGGGCTGTTCCATCTGCTCTGGTTAGACCCTGCTTCAGAAACAAACTATAAACCTTCTCCTAAGCCAGTGGAACTCTTCAGCCAATGATGATACATTAAGTTTGAAAGTCAAATCCTATTACACAGACTATTTATACTAAATGACAGGAGGGGAAAGGCCTGACAATCACATTGCTAATGAGAACTATCACTATGGGGACAAGAGAGTGGACAACTAATCAACTGATCTCCAGAACCACCCAAGACATGGTTGAGCACAACCCTTCCTGACGAGCCAAGGCAGGCCCAAACTGTAGTGATCTCTTGACAAGTTAAAAAGAATGAGAGAAGCAGTCAATACCGTGAGTGAATTCCTGTGGTGTAGATTTAAGGCCAGGAGAGATTTATCCCCCTATGAAGAGGAGGTGCTCTGAAGGAGCTAACTCAAACACAGAATCTTACCTTCCAGGCACTTATATGGCCTCTTCTATCACGTATCTCACGGTTGAATCCATCAAAGGCCCAATTCACATTCTGAGTGAAGGGGCCCACCTGAAACACTGCTGGCATAGATTTGTGCGACCCCTTCCCTGGCCCACGCTTACTAGGCAGCACCCAGGGAGGCCCGCCTCACCTCTGCCCAGTGGGGCAGTAGTGGACTCCATGTTTGTCTTGCCAGCACCTGGCCCTCACTCTTCCTTTATGACTGGCCTGAGGAGACTCTTCTTCCACACACCAGGGGCTGGCTCAGAAATGGGCATATGACCCCCTACTAGGCAATAAGTGATGATGAAAGGTCTTCTGGAACTTTCCTTGAGCCATAAGGTTTTTCTTCTTCCTCTGGAATGTTCTAGTATCTTGATATCCCACCTAGAATTGCTACAGCTATTCTTTCAAGCAGCCTGATGAAGCCAATAGGATGGATGGAGCAGAGAGGAAAAGAATGTTTCCTTGTTGAGTTGCTGAGTCAACCCCTACACATCAGGACTTCCTGCCCAGTGAGAGACTGAATATCCTGGCTATTTAGTTAGGCCTACCTGAGCTGGGATATCTATAGGAGGCATTCAGGCCAAGTGATGTGAAAATGTCCCACTCAGAACCTGTATTTTCAGATGCAAAATGCTAGGTGAATGGAGAAGGTGGTCATTTGTCACTCAGTTCACTGTATCTGGAGCTCTGTGAGGCTGGTTGTAGGGTCCAGGCATGGCAGCAGTGTCAAGATGAGGCAATTTCCTGTGTCATCCCAGGCCTCCTGGCATTAGACCTCCACCACACAAGTCACCTAGGACTCTCTCCCTTGTGGTCACAAAGATTCTAATAAACATATCCCTGGGAATTTGCCATCGGTTCATTAAGACTAACAGTCTCTCTAAAATGCCTTGGTCAGAACTCAGTTAAAGCATGAAGATTAAATCCAAGCTCAACACTGAGGATGGAAGGCAGGAGAGCCAGAAAAGGCAAAATTGGTTTAGAAACACATTTCCCAACCACAGAGGAAGCTCAGCCACATCTGCTTGGTGGCCATTCAGACCCCTATTTGTCTTCAGGATGGGAAAAGAAAATGAGCTTGCTCTTATCTGTTTACCAACAATTCTACTTCCTTTTTGAGATTTAGACATCTCACAAAACTTTTGTCTCTTCAATCAAGAGATTTTCATCCCCCATGAGTATTCCTGGTGAAATTCCCTAGAAGGGGACATTCGGAGTAGTGAACAGTGACACAGGATGTGGGATACAGAAGTCCAACACTTGGCACTTACTGGTTGGGTGAACCGGGCAATTTTATTACTTCATCCCTGAACCTCAGTTTCCTCATCAGTAAGATGGGGATAATAGCACCTATTTCATAATCACTAACTACATAATGCGAGGGAAACACAGTAGTACGTACCTGGCACATACTAAGTACTCAGCAAATTTAGCTATTATTTATATATGCTGATGTCTTCACACAGGGATGGAACGCTTAATACACAAAATAGTAGGTGTTAGCCACTCACATGTTCTCTTGGCTTCTGAAACATGAGCTCCCTGACCTCACTTCGTCCAAGCACATAGGCAGAGTTTTCCTTAATCTCTGCAGAGGTTTCATCTGAGACAGTTGTCAGATGGCTTTCAACTGCATAAGTGAATAATAAAAGCAATTTGCACTGTTTTGAAGGACAAGACAGTAGAGTCTAATCTTCAAACTTGATCGACTTGGAAGCATTCCTGTCAATATAAAAGGTTTTGTCTGGGGCGGTGGAGAAGCCAAGGCCAGCGCCCCGCTTGTGCTTCCAGCTCATGGCCCGGTCGTAGTCCTGCTGCAGGTGCTGCTGCAGGGTGTCGGCTGCCTTCTTGCTGAGAGCCATGTTGGGCCTTCCGATCGTGTTAGAGGGGCGGCTGAATGAAGGGGCCCCATTTTTAAAGCCACCCATCAGTTTGAGAAATTTCAGTTTCTGTTCCTCGTTTTCAAAACTAGCAGTATCCCACTGGCCAAAGTGAGTTCCCTGTAGAGAGAAAAAGAGGTGGTTATTTTCCTGGTTTCCAAAGCCCTGCCCTTTCCCCAACCCCAGCCCCACCAGGGAGGATCCAGCTGATTAAATGCTGGCTATATACCAGGCACAGTGCTCATGAGCACATCAATGGACTGTCTTCTGAATTCTAACAAGAGCCCTATGAGGAATACTGTTAGCATTTCCATTTTACTGATAAGGAAATGGGAGGTCTGCAGCTTAACTGGGGGCACAAACCTCATTAACGACCCTGCTGGAATTCTATCTCAGGTCTGGCCTACACCAGGGCCCACATGGAGCTGCCTGTCTGCTTTCCTCCTTCCCTCACTCACGGCAAAGAGTATGGCACACCTCCCCTCCCCTCACCTCCAACAACCTCACCTCCCAACATACCTCTATACACCTCCCAGCACAGCTCACCTCGCCTCACCAGCCGGCTACCCACTCTTCCCTCAGCCTAAGGTTTCTGACAGTTGGAAGGAGGAGGAGGCAAGTGGGAATCTGAAATGAACTTCTCTTCACACAAGCAGTGCATTTCATAGCAGGGAATGGAGGCCCAGAAAGGTCAAGGGTCACACAGCTGAGTCCAAAGCTGAACTGGCCCAGGAACTCCAGAAACTCGGAGGTTCCAATTCCTGTCCAGAGTACTCTACCACCTATACACAAATCATCCATGTTCAAGAAAATTCAAGACAGTCCCTCAAAGAAGCTGCATAAGAAAAGACCCCTGTCCTTCCCATATCTGTGAGAGAGACAAGAAACCCGGCTTAAGAAAACTAGGGGTTTAAAGTCACAGATACCCAAGAATCCAGCCTACCTGTGTGACCCTGGTCAAATCACCTAAACTCTCTGAGCCTCAATGTCGTCACCTATAAAATAGGAGTGTAATACCCTTCTCACAGGGCTTCAGCTACGGATCAAATCACATTTTACACCAACAACCCAGAGCACAATGTTTGGCAACTTTAAATCCTTGATAATTTGTCATTCTTCCCACACCACCCCAATTGCTGACCTCCATACTGCCTGGAAACTTTCCACTTGCAAGCCAAATCCCAGCTTAGCACTTATTTCTAGGTCAGATTTGGGAGAACAGTAAGAACCAGTCACTGCTACACCTGCCCCGAGTGAAGCAGTGACAAATTCTCCCAGCTTCATAGTGGCCCAGTTATGCCCAGTAGGCATAATTACAGCTTCCCGGGTCTACAATTTCTAGGATGAGAAACCAGCTTGGACAGTCCTGCACTGGGTCTGAGGAGAGTGCTGCCAGAGGCTGACCAGTCATAGGTAGGCTAGCTCTTCAAGGGCTGCTGACCCACTGAAAGGGGACCCTCCCGCAGGGGCCCACAGCCACTCTGGAAGCCCCACCATATGCCTCGGCGGTCAAGTGGCCCTAGGTCCTGGGAGGCAATGCCACCTAAAGTGTCCCCAGCAGATGCCGCCCCTGGGCCCCAGGAGCCCCCTTCCCCCATCAGGTCCTTCTAGGTACAGCCCCTGGAGCCAAAGGTTCTGAATGATGCTGTCGTGTTTCTTGCCTTCCTCAAGTCAATAAGGGTTTCTATCAGCTCTGCTCAGCTAAAGAGGATGGGGAGAAAGGAGAGAATACCCAGAGGGAAAACACAGAACAAAGCCCCTCTCCATATCCCACTGGACCAGAGTATGAGTCTCATTCTACAGCTGTGGAAACTGAGGCTCAGAGAGAAGACATTGCTTGCCTGAGTCTCACAACTAGAAAGTGGCAGAGCCAGAAATATTGAACTTAGGTCTTTTGATCCAAATCAACTGTTCTTTCCTATGTTAAACTGTGAAGACTTAACAGTGCAGAAAGGCAAGGCTTCCCTGTCGTCTGGATCCTTCTTTCCCTCTCCCCCAAATCCAATCTATTAACAAGCCTTTTTGGATTATGAAGCTGTTTTCTTCTCTTTCTCTATCCTCTGCCACCATCCCAGTCCTCAGGCCTGCAGGCTGAGCCATCTAACCCATTCCCCATTTCCCCTACATAAATGCCCTCCAGCAGCTCCCACAGCACGTAAGAGCCCAGTGCACGCTCCCTACGATGGTCACCAAGGCTGGCCTGGTATGGCCCACTGCCCTGCCCACATCCCTCTCATCCCTCTTCAGCCTGACTTCGTGGTCCTTGTGCTTCACTCTCTCCTGTCCCATCTCCTCAGGCCTGGTTTGGAAATCTCCCATTCCAACCGGACCTCGAAGGCAGTCCTGAGAGAGGCCGCCGCCACACCACACCGCTCTCACCCCTGCCTCCTGCCCTGGTCCAAGCAGCCTTTTGAGGTCATCATCCACTGCTGGAAAGCGCCTCTTACATGCTCTCAGTGACTAATGTGTGGGACACCCCACCCATCCACAGCAGGAGACAAAGGTTCAGGCTGCTTATCTTGCTTGGCCAGCTCTCCAGGAGGGAGGCAAGCACCCCTTTCAGAAGGAAGGAAATTAGCTCAGGACAAGTTCTGCAGTGAAGAGAGCCAGCAGGCACACGGGGAGAGCCTCGGGGGCCTGGACTAACATGGTCTCCCAGCACTCTGCTCTTCATGGTGCAACATGCAGAAGGAGGACTCAGGGTGCCAGGGTATGAAACCGACCAGAGCCTGAGCATCAAACTTACTGTCCACTTCCTCGGTTCAGAAGCTTCTGTTTTGCCCGACTCACGATCGATCTCTTCTTGCAAGGCCTTTCGCCTCACCTGAGCAAGGGAGAGGAAAGAAAAGAGGGAAATGGGACACAGTTGTTTTCCTTTGAGCTTAAAATCGAGCAGAGACAGGCAGGAGGACAGGAGGGTGACAAGAGGGAGAGCAGGTTCCCTCTGCTGCAAATTGGGGCAGGCATTTGTCAAAAGTATCCTCTAAGCATCCCAAGGCTGCAATGCCTTGGCCTAAAATGGGCAGCCTCATTAATCCTTGTTTTGGATTAAGAATGAACTTTTCTTTTAAGAATGAACTTTCCTACAAACTGAGGCTTATCCACCTTTAGCACCACAACCTTTTTTGTCTGTAATAGCCATACTGGGTAGAAACTTCCCAAAGCATACTGCCTGAAGCCCTGCCTTCCTGTACAGAAGATACCGTAGTTAACTTTCGGGACAGCATTGTTTTCTAGAAACAGCACTGAAGTCAGGCACAGGTTAGTTTGAATCTTAGCTCTGCCACTAACTAGTGTGGCTTTGGGTAAGTCACTTAACCTTTGTGTACTTCCATTTATCTGCAAATAGAAATATCAGCTACCTTGGAGGATAAATGGGAGAAGCACAATTGTAATAGGATTCATAATAAATACATATTTGGTCTTCATCCAGTTTCTGCACAAAGCTCCTAAACCCCTTGGGATTTCCAAAGCGAGGAGTCATCAAGTTGCTTTGTAAATGTTATGTTATGAGGTGAATGCCTCATAACATGTTTTGTTATGTTAATGAGGTGAATGCCTGAAAGAACCTAAGAATGGGGTCTGGTTGCCAGGTGAACCAACTCTGTGACTAGAGGGTTGGAATTTTCAGTCCCATCTCCAACCCCCAAGGAAGGAAGAGGGGCTGAAGGGTGAATCAATCACCAAACGGCCAATGATTTAATCAATCATGCCTATGTAATGAAGCCTCCATAAAACCTCCAAAAGAGAGGGGTGTTCAGAGAGCTTCTGGGTTGGTGAAAACATGGAGATTTGGGGACAGTGGTATGCTTGGAGAGGGCAAGCAAGTTAAGTGCAGTTACCCATACCTTGCCCTATGTATCACTACCATCTGGCTGTTCCTGATTTATATCCTTTTATTATAAACAACAATCTTGTAAGTAAAAGGATTCTCTGAGTTTTGTGAACTGCTCTAGCAATTAATAAAACCCGAGGAGGGGGTTATCAGAACCTCCCATCTATAACAGCCTGGTAAGAAGCACAGGTGACAATCCAGCTTGTAACTGGCATCTGAACTGGGGCATGGGTGAAAAGCAGTCTGGTGGGACTGAGTCCTTAACCTGTGGGATGTGACACAATCTCCAGATATACAGTGTCAGAACTGAGCTGAATGGTAGGCCACCCAGCTGGTGGCTAAGAATTGCTGGGGTGGGAGAACCCCCTAACCCACATGAAACTGTTGGGTGCAGAATGTAAGAACCTAACAGAGTGCCTGGTCCACAGTAGGTATGTCTTATACAATGCTGTCAGCATGGCTCAAGGCCACCATCAGTGGACTAATGACCCTGCTGTTTGATATAAAAGCTTCCAGGACCAATATCCCTGATGAACATAGATGCAAAAGTCCTCAACAAAACATTAGCAAACTGAATTCAGCAATACATTAAAAGGATCGTTCACCATGATCAAGTAGGCTTTATCTCAGGGATGTAAGGATGGTTTAATATCTGTAAATCAATCATCATTAACAAAATGAATAAAAATATTCATCTCAATACATGCAGAAAAAGCATTTGACAAAATTCATCATCAATTCATGGTAACAACTGTCAACAAAGTGGGTACAGAGGGAACATACCTCAACATAAAAGGCCATAAATGATAAACCCACAGTTAATATCATACTCAATGGTGAAAAGCTGCAAACTTTTTCTCTAAGAGGAGAAACAAAATTATCTACTCTCATCACTTTTATTCAACACAGTAGTGAAGTGTCTGCCACAGCAGACAAGAAAAAGAAAAGGGATCCAAATTGGAAAGAAAACTGTCACTACTTGCAGATGGCATGATACTCTGTATAGAAAACCCTAAAGACTCCACCAAAAAACTATTACAACTAATAAATGAATTCAGTAAAAGCTGCAGGATACAAAATCAATATATAAGAATCTATTGCAGGGCGCCTGGGTGGCTCAGTTGTTAAGCATCTGCCTCTGGCTCAGGTCATGATCCCAAGGTCCTGGGATCGAGCCCCACATCGGGCTCCCTGCTTGGCGGGAAGCCTGCTTCTCCCTCTACCACTCCCCCTACTTGTGTTCCTGCTCTTGCTATCTGTCAAGTAAATAAAATCTTTAAAAAAAAAAAAAGAATCTGTTGCATTTTTTTTTTAAAGATTTTATTTATTTGAGAGAGAGAATGAGGGAGAGAGAGCACATGAGAGGGGGGAGGGTCAGAGAGAGAAGCAAATTCCCTGCTGAGCAGGGAGCCTGATGCGGGACTTGATCCTGGGACCCCAGGATCATGACCAGAGCTGAAGGCAGTCGCTTAACCAACTGAGGCACCCAGGCGCCAATAACAACCTATCAAAAAGAGAAATTAGAAAAATACCCCTGGGGGCACTTGGGTGGCTCAGCTGGTTAAGCGTCTGACTCTTGACATGACCTCAGGGTCATGAGATCTCCTGCTTAAGATTCTCTCTCTCCCTTTACCCACCCACCCCCCATTCATTATCTCTGTCTTAAAAAAGAAGAAAACACTCCCATTTACAACTGCATCAAAAAGAATAAAATACTTAGGAATAAATAGGTGAAAGAGGTATACTCTGAAAATTAAAAGACACTGATGAAAGAAACTGAAGATCACATAAATAAATGGAAAGATATACCATACTCATGGATTGGAAGAATATTGTTAAAATGTCCATACTACCCAAAGCAATCTACAGGTTCAATGCAAGCCCTATCAAAATACCAATAGCATTATCTATAGAACTGGAACTAACAATCCTAAAGTTTGTATGGAACCACAAGACTCTGAATAGCCAAAGCAATCTTGAGAGAGAAAATCAAAGCTGGGGGTAGCACAATCCCAGATTTCAAACTATACTACAAAGCAACAGTAATCAAAACAGAATGGTACTGCCACAAAAGCAGACACACAGACTGATGGAAGAAAATACAGAGCCCAGGAAAAAAAAAACAACCCACATTTATGTGGTCAATTAATCTATGACAAAGGATCCAAGGATATACAATGGGAGAAAGATAGTCTCTAATAAATGGTGTTGGGAAAACTGGACAGCTATACCAAAAGGATGGAATTGATCCACTTGCTTATACCATACACAAAAATAAACTCAAAAAGAATTCAAGACTTAAATGGGAGACCTGAAACCATAGAAGTCCTAAAAGAAAACATAGGCGGTGCACCTGGGTGGCTCAGTCGGTTAAGTGTCTGCCTTCGGCTCAGGTCGTGATCCCAGGATCCTAGCATTAGGCCCCCATCGTGCTCCCTGCTCAGTGGGCAGCCTGCTTGTCCCTCTCCCTTTGCCCCTCCCCCCCTGCTCATTCTCTCCCTCTCTCTCAAATAAATAAAACCTTAAAAAAAAAAAACATAGGCGGGCGCCTGGGTGGCTCAGTGGTTGGGCGACTGCCTTCGGTCATGATCCCAGAGTCCCAGGATCGAGTCCCACATTGGGCTCCCGGCTTGGTGGGGAGTCTGCTTCCCCCTGACCCTCTCCCCTCTCATGCTCTCTCTCTCTCAAATAAATAAATAGAATAAAAAAAAACAAAACAAAAAAACATAGGCAATAAACACTTGGACACAGTTTTAGCAATGTTCTTCTGGTTTTGTCTCCTCAGGCAAGGGTAATAAAAACAATTTGGACTACATCAAACTAAAAAGTTTCTGCACAGTGAAGGAAATCATAACAAAAGAAAAGGCAACCTCTGAATGGGAGAAGATACAGTTGACCCTTGAACAAGTGGGGGTGAGGGCACCGATTCCCTGCACAGTTGAAAATCCACATACAACTTTTGACTCCCCCAAAATTTAACCATTAGTAGCCTACTGTTAACTGGAAGCCTTACCAATAATATAAACCGTTGATTAACATAGATTTTGTAAGTTATACATATTACATACTGTATTCTTACAATAAAGCTTAAGATGTTAAAATCGTAAGGAAGAAAAAATGCATTTACATTACTGTATTGAAAAAAAACTATGTATTCATGTACTTGTGCAATTCAAACCCATGTTGTTCAAGGATCAACTTATTTGCAAATAATATATTCAATAAGGGGCTAATATTCAAAATATATAAAGAACTCATACAATACCAAAAAAAAAATTTTTTTTAAATGGGCAGAGGACCTGAATAGACACTTTTCCAAAGACATACAAATGCCCAACAGACACATGAACAGATGTTCAACATCTCAACCATCAGGAAAATGCAAATCAAAACCACAATGAGATATCACATCACACCAGTCAGAATGGCTAGTATCAAAAAGACAGGAAATACCAAGTGTTGGCAAGGATGAAGACAAAAGGCAACTCTTGTACACTGCTGGTGTGAATGTAAATTGGTACAACCACTCTAAAAAACAGTATGGAATTTCCTCAAAAATTTAAAAATAGAAATGCCATACAAGCCAGTAATTCTACTTCGGGTATTTACCCAAAGAAAAGGAAAACACTAATTTGAAAAGATATATGCATATGCACCCCTATGTTTATCCCACCATTATTTACAAATAGCCAAGATATGGATGCATCCTAAGTGTTCACTGACAGATGAATGCAAAAAGATGTGGTATGTGTACACATATGTACACGTACACACATGCACCCAACACAGTGGAATATTACTCAGTCATGAAAAAGAATGAAATCTTGCCATTTGCAACAACATGGATGGGCCTACAGTGTATTATGCTAAGTGAAATAACTGAGACAGAAAAAAGAACAAACAAAACAGAAATGACTCATAAAAACAGAAAACTAGTGGTTGCGAGATGGAGCATATAGGCAGATAGGCTCAAATAGGTGAAAGAGATTGAGAGGTACAAACTTCTAGTTATAAATAAGTCACAGGCATGTAAAGTACAGCACAGGGAACATAGTAATATTGTGATAGTTTTGTATGGTGACAGATGGTAACTACACTTATTGTGGTGAGCATTTCATAAAATACGTAATTACTGAATCACTAGGTTGTACACCTGAAACTACTGTAACATTGTATGTCAACTACACTTCAATTACCACAAAAAAAAAAAAAAAGCTTCCAGGGCCTTGTCCTCCCTTCTAAGGATTAGGTATAACTTCAGCTGTCCCAATTTGTGGCCTTTCTTCCGTTTTTTTTTTTTTTTTTTTTTGATAGCGAGAGCGAGCGCGCGTGCATGTATGAGTTTGGGGTGGTGGTGATGGAGGTGGGAGAAGGAGAAAGAATCTCAAGCAGCTTCCACACCCAGCATAGAGCCCAACATGGAGCTCAATCTCATGACTGAGAGCATGACTTGAGCCAAAATCAAGAATTGGACGCTCAACTGACTGAGCCACCTAGGTGTCCCCCTCCTCCCTTCTAATCTGCCACAGGCTACGAGTCAAGGTGACCATTTATATAAGTTTAAAACTACATAAAACAAAGTGACAGCTGTAAAAAGGAGAAAATGATGACATATTCCTATAGTAGAACCATGATCCACATGTGGAATGATACAGATATACATATACCAAAATGAAAAGCAATCACCAGTTAAATGACAAAAGTTAAAAGAACAGTATACAGAGCATGATTGCACAGTGCTTTAAAATTACACATACATAGTTACAGAAGAAAAATCTGGAACAATGTAACAAAGGGCTAACAATGATCATTATTAGATGGTAGGATTTCAGGTTGCCTTTCTTTTCAGGTTGCAATTTTTTAACACAGTAAACTTTTAGCACTTATGGGGAAAACAGGAGAGGTCAAAGCTTCACTACACTGAGGTAATGTGTCACCCAAAATGGTTAAAGGTTTTCTTAAAAATTGTCAAGTAATCAAAGTACTCAGCAGGCACAAAAAAGAAGTAAAGGGTTGTTGGCGGGCCTTACCCACAGAAGTACACAGGCACGAGGACTGAGTTCTAGCAACCTGCTGCATCCTGAGTGGTGGAGGACACCTGGGAAAGGAACTGATGGAAGGTCCTAGACAGGTCAGGGCCCCACCTTTGTTCTCTCTGTGCGGCTGCCCAGCTCATTACCATTGGCCCTGATTCTGGGGAGCAGTGTGACTATGACCCAGAGGCTGGGGAGCTCCCATTAGTCAGCATCACCTCACGGATCTTCTTGGCCCCACTTCGATGCGCGGCCTCCAGGGAGAGTTCCCCAGTGCCCCAAAGGCATTAGATTTGGAACTTCTGTGGCATCTTACAGGCCTCCTCACACTCCGCTCATTTGCTAGTATTCTCTGGTTCCCTTCTCTCCTGGAGAAGGGCCATGGGACAGGAGTCATCTCTGCATCACACCCTGTTGCTTCTCTCCAACAATTACTTGCTGACAAAGCAAGAGGATGTGGTCAGGGTAATGGCTGCCACTTCTTAAGCTGAGATATCAGACAGGCCCCTGCTGAGTGCCTCACAAACACGACCTCGTCTGGTCTTCGCAGCCACCTATAGTAGGGTCAGTGAGATTAGTGACTGCCCCAGGTCACCTCGTTAGTAATGGCCCAAAGCCCAAAGCCATGCCTATGCTGTTACCACGCTGTCCTGCCAGGCCTCATTTGGTTCAGGACCATACATATACCCCAATTCCAGAAAGTCAAGCTCCAGTAAAGGATGCATCTACCTACGGATCTGGGCACGGCAGAGGCAGAAGCAGATGCACAACAGAGTAACTTCTCTAAACACTCCTGAATCGAGGCCAGGAGATGGCAATGCATGGGCCTGGCTGAGCACATGCTCCCTGCCCTGGTTACAGTTCCTGGGGTCACACTCCCGTCTCTCCCTGCAGCAATTACAAGGAGGAAAGCCTCAGCCTGGGATTCTGAATGACCAGATGGCCCCTCAGTCAGAGCTGTGGTAGTGAAGGCATCTCCCAGCATGAAGTGGGGGAGGCCACAAGTTCCTGCCACTGGAAGTGTGCCAGAGGCTGGCTGGTGGCTTTTGGGGTCCCTGACACCTCTGGGACCAGGATCTTGTTGCCTTGTAGGAGACAAATGTGTGCCTGGCGGGTGGCAAGACACATGGAAGGGGGGTGAGGACCTGGGCCGTACCTGGTCTATGTGCGCCTCATCCATGTTGCCTTTCTTTTCCAACACCACCTCTAAGTCTGTGTCAGGCTCCTGCGCAAAAGGGCAAAGGGAGTAAAAGTCAAGCATAGGATGGCCTCTGCCCCAGCAGCTCAGCAAATGAGATCATGAGAGTCCAGAAAAGACCCAAGACCGCAGCACCACCTCAACCCCTGCCACTTACAGAACTTCTGACATCCTCTTGTGGAATCGTGGCACAATTCTCACCAATTCTCCCCTCAAAACAATGGCACTGACCTATTTGACATATGAAGAAACTTAAGGCTTAGAGAGGCGAAGTGACCATCATGAAGTCACCCCCACAGCTCAGGGACAGGGATGACACTTATGCGGGTCTCCTGACTTAGGCTTGGCGTACCTTTCCTGCCACACAGACATCATCTTAACCTCCCATGGCACCAAACCATTAAGAGGAGAGAGGCCAAGGGTCCTGCTGATGGTGGGAGGGAAACTAGCAAGGGACAGGTGGGCTCGGGGCCTCGGGGCCCTGATTGGGGGGTGGGGAGGGAGACCCTGCCAGCAAACCCAAACCCAGTTCTCTCAAGAGTGCCCCCCCAAGCCCCCACCCCACTCCTAGTCACTGCCTTCTCTCCTGTTTGGACAACCACAAGTCTTTAACACCTGCTTCCTCACCCTCAACCCTGCTGCATTATGCAGAACAGCTCAGGTGAGCTTTAAAACCTCAACTGGAGGGGCACCTGGACGTCTCAGTCAGCAGAGCATGAGACTCTTGATCTTGGGGCTGTAGGTTCAAGCCTCACGCTGGGTATAGAGATTACTTAAAAATAAAATCTTGGGGCGCCTGGGTGGCTCAGTCGGTTAAGTGTCCAACTCCTGATTTTGGCTCAGGCCATGATCTCCGGGTTGTGGGACGAAGCCCCGCACTGGGCTCCACGCTCAGCGCACCGTCTGCTTGTCCTTCTCCCTCTGCTCCCCGCTCCACCGCCCGCCTGCTAGTGTGCACACACGCTCTGATAAATACTTTTAAAAAAATTAAAAAAAAAAAAACTCAAGTGGAACATGTTATATATACACTTTAAACTTGTACCATGTTATATGTCTGCTGTATCTCAATTAAAAAAGTAAAAATTTAAGGGGCACCTGGGTGGCGCAGATTAAGCATCCAACTCTTGGTTTCAGCTCAGGTCCAGATCTCAGGGCCCTCAGATTGAGCCCCACATCAGGCTCTGCACTTGGCGCAGAGTCTGCTTGAGATTCTTTCTCCCTCTCCCTCGCCCCTCCTGCTTGTGTGTGCGCACGCTCTCTTTCTCTAATAAATAAGTCTTTAAAAAAAAATCTTAATAAGAATTTAGTAACTCAATTGGATCACATCACTCCACTCCCCAAAACCCTCCAAAGGCTCTCATCTTGTTTACACAAAAATCTAGGCTCCCGTGGCCTCTCTGGTCTCTAGCACTTGGCCCCCTAAACTCTCAGCTCCCACTACCCTGTCTTTGTTCCTTCCAGGGCCTCTGCGCTTGCTGTTCCCTCTGCATGACCGACGGCAGACACCCCTCACAGGTCTCTGCTCCCATGTGGTGTCCTCACTGGGCCTGCCCTGGGCATGTGTACACGTGCCACGCTCTCTCACTGGCCTCAGCCCCCATGGGACCCTCCGAAAGTGAGACCTCAGGCCAGCCACTTTCCCTGGTCCTTTGGTAATGACAACTGCCACGTTTCCTGCCTCCTTACTGTAGGCGGGCTCTGCCTGACACCCAGATCACGTGTGATGATCCCTGAAGAGCTCTGTTCATGCACATCACCAATCCTGACCTTGAAGATGTGTGCATTTCCTGACTCAGTGGTCTGTCCTAGGCAGCAGAGGCCCCATCGCAGGAGATGTTAAACAGAAGGGACTGACCACCTTCCACTGGACTCCGGAGAGAAGGGATTCTAGATTCTGACGGGGGTTAGGCTCCCACCTCTGAGTTCTTCTTGGCTCTAAGAGCTTCTGAATAAGAGAGACCAGTAAAACCAAATCTAATAGACTAGGGCAAAACTGGGAAAAATCCAGAAACCAGAATGCCCTGATAATGGAAGCCACCTTTGCCCTCCTCAACCCTGTCTGGCCAAGCTGAGCTCAAGCCACACAGACACCTTCCTGATGACCCTGCTCCAGGGAGCTCATCCATCAGTCAGTATTAACTGAGCCCCTCCAATGCCAGGGCCATCCTTCAGTAAGTGCTCAATACACATTAGCCATCATTCTTACTTGAGGACGATGGGGCAGTGGCTGGTCTGAGCTCACCTAGCTGGTTGGTGCAGAACTGGGAAGAGAATCCAGGGCTTGTTCCAATATAAAACAGTCACTTCTTGGGCTCTAATGATACTGGCATCTATGAGAAGTTACAAGGCAGCTTCTGAGAAAGGATGAAACCTCAAGTTCAGAAGCCAGATTGGGTTTAAAGCCCAGCCCCACACTGTAACAGGCGGGTGATCTTGATCAAGGTATTTAACTCCTCTGAGTATGTTTCCTTGTCTGTCAAATGAGGATGACCACCACAACAGCTAACTCACCAGACTGATGTGAGGATTAAACGGGTTAATACATGGGGAGCATTAGCTTAGTGCCACGCATACGGTAAGTGTTCAAAAAATTTCAGCCATCACAACCCCAACAAGCCAGACATCTGCTTGGAGTAGGACATGTACCACCTAACCCCCTGCACACACAGACATACCCCAAAGACAGGGATAGAGGTGTGGCCCCGGCACAGACAGGGGAGGCTATGGGCCTATGGAGTCCAAGTGTTCTGGCTCATCTCCTCCCTTCCCCGCCCCCCCTCCCCCACTCAAGGAAGCTTGTCAGAAGGGAGACAGTGGATCTCTGTTGTCTTCATCAGACCATCAACCATTCCCTTCCTCCTGGGAATTAGGACTGGGTTTTCCTCCCAAAAACTGTCTTTTCCCCCCGACCTCAAGACAGTGGGGTTCAGGTGGGACTGATACCCTAGGCCCCTGCCCCTCCCCCGCCGGCTTCAGATCAGGGATTCTGGCTTGTGTGATCCAATCGAGGCCTGTGAGAGCAGCTCTGAGACGACTTCTGTAATCGTTTCAGAGGGACTCTCTCTCTCCCTTTGGGGGCAGCCTAATTATTAGGATGAAATCCTGGAGCTTCTGAGACCATCTTGCTGTGAGGTGGGAGGTGCCTGTCTGGGACCAAAACCAATGAAGCCCAGAGCTGGGGAAAGCCACACGGGCATCTCCTGCAATCCAAATCTATTTGATATCTAAATCACGTACACTGAGCACAGAAAATAAGCTCAGACAGCCACAGACCATGTTATCTCAAACTATTTGGTTCCTGAGTTTTGGACATCAAAAGGCAAGAGTTCAGAAAGGGAGATTCATCTAAAAATTTTATTCCAATTTATTTAGATCTTGATTGAAGATAGTGAGGACTTGGGTAGAGTTTCAATAACAAGGGATACCTTTACTATTGAGGATATTCCATGAGCACCTGGATCCAGCCATACCTGAAGTTAAACAGCTTTTAACCTTTCCAGTTACAGGTCTCAACAAATCCCTTTTCTGGCTGAGATCAGTTTACTCAGGGTTCTGGCAGCTACAAATATGAGACAGACACACACACACACACACACACACACACACACAGAGCTACAAATATGAGACAGACAGACAGACACACACACACACACACACACACACACACACACACACACCCCCACCCACCCACACACCTTCCACCCTTATTCTCCCAAAGCAGATTCTAATTCTGAAGAAAAGCCTACCTCTTCCCAAGGTTCTTCTGCTACTCTGCTCTCTTTCTCCTTCTTCTTTTTATTCCTCTTCAGAGCTAGCTCCTCAATGCCTGGCTGCTCTACCTTTTTCTTGGACTTCATTTTCTTTTTTGCAGGGGACTTGGGGTTATGTCCTACTGGGATGTATTCTGGAGCCTCAACTTTGACTGGCTTCTTACTTCCTTTTCGAGGGTTGCTCTCCACGGACTTGGAGCACTCAAGATGCTCTTCTAGGGAGGTATCTCCCTTCTGGTAGATTTTCTTTTTCTTCTTCATCTTCACGTTGCATTCCTTGGGGCTCCCCTGCTTCCGTTTCTGCCCTGAGGCTGCCTGCTCCTCGCCATCCTTCTCCACTGAGCAAGTATACAGAGTATCCCCAGACTCACAGAACCAAGGGTCCTTGGCTAAGAAGGCTGCAGCCTCCTGGGCCTTTTTCTCCTTCTTGTGTTTTTTGGGCTTCTTGCCAACTCTGGTCACCTCCTCGCCCTGTCTTGTGTCCGGGGAGGTCTTCACTTTTGAGCCAGAAGGCATGGCCAGAGGCCTTAAGGACTTCCTCTTTTTTTTCTTCTCCCCACTTTGGAACTCAGATGAACCAAGAGCCTGCTTCCTGGGGCTATACAACTTCTCTGTCCGTCCAGCACGTAATACGGTCTCAGGTTCTAGGTGCTCCTCGCAGAGGGTGCTGTGGCCCTTCTTCTTCTTCTTTTTCTTCACTAGAGGCATCTCAGATGCCTGCCCTAAGACCACATTCTTTGAGGGGGATGTGGCTCTTGTGGGACAGATATCAGTGAAATAATTATCACTGTTTAAAACTGAGTACTGAGTCTCTGGTTCTTTGACTACCTTCTTCTTCTTCTTCTTTTTCTCTGGGACCCCAAGGCCCAGGTCTCCTTTGTGGGTTTTGGTGATCATCCCTGAAAAGAGAAACTGATACAAGTTATCTCCACACCAAACCACTCCATGTACAATTCGGCTAGTTAGGGCCAAGAGCCACATTTCTGAGTGGCTAGTCTGAAATGTTAGGGGATGGGAAAAGGCGCGTAACTCCTTTGGAACCAAGGAAAATGTGATTAAAGAAGTAGAATGGAATTTAAATTCAGACAACGCCAGGTTCAAATTCAAACTGCTCCCTCACTAACTTAAGCCCTAGTCACCTAGCCTCCCTGAACATTAATTTCCCCATCTGGAAAATGGGGGGAAATAACAATTCCTTCTCAAAGGGCTATTGGAAAGAATACCCAGTAATCCGTGGAAAGTGATTCTTTCCCACCCCCTTCCTTAAATCTCTGAGCCTGGTGACCCATTCAACACATTTACCCACTGCCTACCGTGTGCCAGCCACTGAGGATTCAACTGCAATCAAATCAGACAGACCAGGTGCTGTCCTCAGGGGCTTACTTTTACTGAATGAAGGGGAAAGAAATCCTGAGGTCAACTCTTCCTGCCGATTCCCACCAGATGCAGTAACTATGGCACAATTAACCCCTTACCTTGGTTCATCTAAGTAGCTCTTTTCCTTTCTGTGTGGAAATTAATTCCCCCCACCTGCAACCTGGATGACTTACCCTCCTACCTACCTTCCCACGTGGTGAGTAGTAAGAATGGTAACATGATACGATGAAAGGAGCCCCAGCTAGGACTGACAAGACCTAGGTTCAAATGGTGACTGATGCCCTCTTGCTGCATAGTGTTGGTTTCTCTGGGCCTCAGTTTCCCGATCCATAAAGAGGAACTGAACCAGATCAAATGCTGCCAGGGAGAGGGGAAGGTGTTGGGGGCCATAGCCCTGCTTGCTTCACTGTTTCTAAATTTTCAAATTAATTACCAACATATAACAATTGAAGATGACACAGAGCAACTTAGAATGCCCAGCTTTTGGCATGTAGGCAAGTGTGGGAAGGGGCTGGTGCCATCAAGTACATTTTAGCTTCCGGCTGGGCCACTTCTCTCCAGTCACCACCCGAGCTGCTGCTGCTCCCTGCACTAGGTGACATGGAGACACCCAGGGAATCCAGAAACAAAATAACCCCCTCGCAGGAAGTTTGAACAGTGGGAGGGAAAGGTCAGGAGCTTCTCTATCCTGAAGCTCACTTCAGCCTCGGAGCCCTGGGGAACCACAATGGACCTGGCTCACCATTAGCAGCTTCAAAGAGCCAGGCCAGGACTAAGCCATGGCTCAAGTTCATTTATAACTCATGCCAGGAGCACCTGGAAAGTCAAGGGTACACCCTCTCAATTCACTCTTGTCCTGTTTTCTGCTGTATTCCCAAAGCCTAGCTCTGTACCTGACACACAGGGGGTGTTCGATAAATACTCAATGAATGAAAGCCAGAGATAGAGAGATGAACAAGATAAAACACCTGCTATCAAGGAGGTGTAGGAGGAAAAGAGGTGTGATAATGAAAATATAGTGAATAAAAGCAAGGCTAGTGGTGACGTCACAGCAATGAAGTTCATCTAATCTGGCCTACCAGTTGTCTGGAAAGTTTCTAGAACAGAGGATTCCAGCTTAGGCAACTGCAAGATGGTGGTGTTAATCCCTGAAAAAAAGGAACTTAAGGCAGGTAATTAGGGGCTGCAGGAGACAGGCTGGTTTACATAGATGCCTTGAGCTATCCAAGTGGACAGGAGGATATTCGGTGGACAGGTGGATATGTGAGTCTGAGGCTCACGGGTGACCGGGCTAACATGGGTAAAACAAAACAAAACAAAAAACACCTGTAAATATATGGATGGTAACTAAGTCTCAAACAGAATGAGCCTAAGACAAGATCTCAGGGAAACCGGAGAACAGAGGAAGAGGGGCCTGCAAAGGAAGGCGAGAAGGTGCAAACCTGGAGAGGGTGCAGTCGAGAGAGCCAAGAGTGCCTCAGGTGGCGGGAGTAGTCAAGCGACCTGATTAGAACAAAGAAGTTAAAGGGAGACTGTAGTCAATTTAATCGCCTTTCGGCCGTTCGTAATCACTGTAGCTTCCTCCCTCTTTAGCACTGAAGATCCTCTTCTTCAACCCTGCGGCCCCAAATATATTGGCTCCGAGAAAAGAATCTCACAGTGCGTCTCCAGCAAAAGCAAACACTTTCTCCAAAACCTCTTTTAAAATCTCGCGGTAGTCTCGTGAGGAGCGGTGTGAAGACCCCATCTCAGACTCAATGAGGCTTCGAGACTTGAATTTACTTGTCCTGGGTCCTAAAGCCAGCAAGTGGCAAAAAGGACTCGAACCCAGCCCGCAGGACGTCGGAGCCCGCGCTCTGCACAATGGAACTAACACCTCACTGCCGCCGCAGATTCACGAGCAGGAAGCAAAGGACCCAGGAGGCGAGAACGGTCCCTCAAAGGCTTCGCCGCGCCAAAGCTTCCGCACAAACACAGGGAGGGATTACACGGAATCCCGGCCCCGCTCCAAGGCGGGAGAACTTCCAGGCCTGAGCGAGCGCATACATGCGATTGGGGTGAGGGGAATGTGTGGATTTGGGGTACAGGCCACCCACTTTCCCCTCAGTTTGCCGCGCAAGTCCCCAGGCGCAATCTCCAGACCCCACAGCGCCCGGCCAGTGCCGCTCCTCAGCACTCACCCGTAGGCCAATCTTCCCCGCCTCCACGTGAAAGCCAGCTCTACCGCGACCCGGAAGTTAATCTCGAGTCGCTGGCCCGCCTCCTTGAATTCCAGCTCTTTCCGGGTCATAGCCTCGCGGGGAGAGCGGTTGCTGTGGAAACCGCGGCCATGGCGGCACCGGGTCCGGAAAGTAGTCGCACCGCCCAGCGCGAGGAGCCGGCCCGCCCCGCAGAGTCCTCGGACACTGTCCGGAAGCCAGTGCCCATCGTGTCCGCCGTGTCCCCCGAGCTACCCTTCTCGCCAGGACAGGGCGTGGAGCCTCCGGGCAAGAACCTGTGGGAGCAGATCTGCGAGGGTAGGCAGCCCGGGCCGGCAGAGAGGGGCGGGACTCGCTAGGCGGGGGGCCGCGTTTACTGGGCGCCTGCTGTGCTCCAGGCGCCTGACGTGCGCGGCCTCCTTGGTAGCCGCGCCGCCTGCCCGCGGGGATCTCCATTTCACGGACGGGGAAACTGAGGCTCCGAGACTTTTGTCCGAGATTACGCAGCGGGGTCTCCCACCTTGATCCGTAGTCAGGTTAAAGCCAGGAGACCCAGGAGAAAGCGGAACAAAGGGGGACAGCGGCTCTCAAACCTCACTTAATGAATAGTAAAGAATCGCGGGAGCAGGGGTGGGGAGCTTGGTTCCTGCGCACAGATCCCATAATCAGGTGCCGGGAATCTGCGCTCTTAACGTGCATCCTAGGTAATTCCGATGTAGTTAAGTCTGTAGCCCACATGTTGAGTAAACAGGGTCTCTACAGATGTGGGTTTTAATCCTTCTCCACTTCTAATCTTCCTTAAAATCCCCAAATGGAGTTTAGCTCAACTTATTTCGTGGCCCTACGCATACTCTTGGTCATGAGGCCTTACAGTACTCTTCACATATGTTGGGCAAGTTATTGACCTTTCTGTAAAGTGAGCATAATGACATCTATTTTATGGTGTTAGGAGCATTGCAGCTAAATAGTCACAGAAAGTGCTTAGCAAACTGCCTGATTTCCAGCAAGAGTTCAATAAGTGTTAGCTTGGAAAAAATAATATTGGGTGGGTTTTTTTCTCCCCTAGGTTATAAGTTCCTCAAGGTCAAGAACTCAAGATGTTTCATTCTTGTGGTTACTGTCACTATGTCAGCTTTCTGAAACAGCATTTCCCAGAACTTTCAAGTATGGTAGCCCTATTGATTGATGATGTTGTACACTTGAAACTAATTAAATGTCAGAACTCAAATATATGTGGTAGCTACTAGACACATACAGTTTTGAGCACTTAAAATGTGGTTAGTGCATTTGGGACTCAAATTTTTTATGTTATTTAAGTTTACCAAATTAAATAGCCACTCGTGGCTAGTGGCTACCATATTGGACAAGCCAGTAAATGTTCATTGAATGGGAAAAAAGAGTAAATGCAATATATGAAAGAAGTGGAAAATACAGAGGAGGAAGAGAATAGTGGACTCAAGAGTTCATAGATAACCCTCGGCGGCTGTTTCACCTCCCATCCAGTGCTTGAATTCCTTTTCCAGAAACACATTATATTTAAAAAAATGTATTCATCTTGAACGTTCTCCTTGTAATTTCTACCCTTTGTTCCTTACCCCCTTGGTGCTGTGACCCAATTTATCACAGCAAATAGACCTGTGAGAATTCTCCCATAAAAAATCCACTCATATTTGAAGGTAGTTGTGGATGTCTTTTCCCCAAAAAAAGTGAAAGACGTTTTGACTTCTCCAAGCCAGACAGCTCTCTGTAATAGAGTTTATTATGGTGTGTTGTTTAAGGGAAACTGCTTACCTACCTCACAGGGCTGATGTGAGGACCAGGTAAAATAATAGATGTGAAGGTGATTAGCATACTGTCAGGCATTCAGAAAGAGCTCAATAAATGTTCATTGTTGTTAACAACGAAACATGGTTTGCATTGTGTTTTAAAGTCATGAGATTATTTTGGTCAAATAGCCATGAAGGGAGAAAGCAAAGACAAAGAAGTGTGGTGCTCTCTAAAAAGCAAGTGAATTGATGCTACTCACAAAGTGACAGTTACATCACGAAGTTAATGAGGTCAAAGATGGTGAATTATATACTCAGGTGCTGACTCGGGTCATGATTATTATAACCCAGATGAATTTCTTAACCATTCTAACATGCAGTTTTCTATAACAAACATATAGTGAGTAAAAATTTAATGCCTCACGACAAACATGAAAAACAGGCTTTGGGGTAATCCTATGTTTGAGGTTAAGTATTACATTCTTTTAGTATATCTCCATTTAAAAAGCAACTTATCACAGCAAATAGACCTGTGAGAAACTCAATTTAGGAAGAAGAAATACAGAATAGGTAGATACCTGACTTAAGACTGTCCTACCTGGCTGATGCTGTGTGTGTGTGTGTGTGTGTGTGTGTGTGTGTGTGTGAATGACTTGATGACTTACTTGTAATTGTTCTTTAATTTTCTCTCTCAACTTTCCAGTGATGACTACCTCTGAGCTTTGTATCCTCAAAGGTACTTGTATCAGTATCAATAAAGGTCTTTCCTGCCAAGGCTTCTAATTAAATTTTATTATTGCTTTTGACATGATTTTTAACTATTGTTTTAACCAAGCCTGAGTCAAAGTACTGGGAGCTTACAGTCTTCTATTTTGATCTTGCTGTTACTACTCTCATCAACATCCTCATTATTGCCATTGGTTCATGACTCCAAACACTCTCCAACCTCAACCCTTAGAACTGTTGTAAAATCAGGTTCCTCCATCCCACCTGCCAGGTACCAACAGGGACCAGCTCTGAATCAGTGCTTGTAACCCTAGCCCAGCAGTTGAGTACACCTAGAGAAAAATGGCCCCGGGGGCTCTCACAGTGCCTATCTGTCAACATCCCTCAGTGTCTTCTTCCATTGCCCCCATCTGCTAGCCCCAGGTTTCTACACACTCCCTCAAATGTTGGGTGATACCACTTAGTAAATGTAGGGGGCATTCACTGAGAAGAAGTGGGGAGGGGATCCTTCAACTTCCTTATACCAATAAACATATTTGCATCTGCACACATACCCTGCTACCAACAGCTCAGCCTACATCTTTGCTTTGGTACCACCCTCTTGCCATCCCAGGATCCTGCTCTGTCACCCCCTCTCCTACATCTCACTTCTTTACTGACTTTTCCTTCTAAACATCCTTTGGTCTGACATCTTGAGAAAAACCTCTCCCTTAGCACGTATTATCTTCTAGCTCTTATCTCTCCCTTTTCTTCTCTCAGCCAAGCTTCTGGAAAGAACACACTGCCCTTGTTCACACCACTGTCATTCCTTTTCTCTTAACCCAGTGCAGACTAGCTCTTAATTACCTCATTGTTCCAGTAAAATTATTCTCATCTCTTCTGTCAACATATCTACCCATGCTGGGAACTGTTATAAGTGCTGGGCTAGGAATGACTCCAGGCACTATTCTAGACACCCAACAACTTTCCATCTCGATGAGTGTCCCCATCATTCACTCAGCTACCCAGTCCAGAAATCAGAGATTCATCCTAACATGTTTCCCGTTCACTTTTCATGATCCCCACGTACATTCTCCAATCCCTACAGATTGTACCTGCTTAACATTTATAAGCCCCAAATCCTCAGCCCCTTGTTGTCATGGCTCCTGCTTTAGGTCAAGCCCTTATCGCATCCTGTTTGGATTGTGCTGCAACTTTTTAAATGCAGAAGTCCCCTGTCAGACCCTCTTCCACAGGACCCTCTCTAAAATTCAAATCTGATCACATCGTGCCTTGACCTACAATGATTTTCATAGCTTTCATGGTAAACGAACTCTAGCTTAAGACCTAAGCCCTTTAATGATCTGGTTCCTGTCTTTTTTTTTTTAGGTTCAGCACCTACCATTTGCTCAAATCATACTAATAGCAACATCTCTTGAGCTGCTCTATGTGTCAGACACTGTGCTAGATGTTTTTCCTCTCATTTAAACCTCATAGCAACGCAGTGAGGATTTTCCCTGTTGTACAGGCAAAATGGAGGAAATTGAGGCAGAGAGAGTTAAAGAAACTTTCCCGAAGTAAGTGACAGAACCAGGCTTGAACTCAGATGTGTGTGTCACTCAAATCCAAGCCCTTACACAACATGCAGCACGCTTCAAAGTGTAGCCCTGGGGCACCTGCGTCAAAATCTGGATTGCTTGTTAAAATGCAGATTCCTGTGCTCTGTCCTGGACCTGATGAGTTGGACCTCTTGGGAGTGAGTCCTTAAGCTCTGCATTTTAAATAAGCTCTCCAAGTGAGGTACAAAGCGCAGTGCTACTGTCCTGTACTGTGTCCTTTTAGCCACAGGAACTAATTCCTCCAATGAGCCATACTGTTCTACTCCTCCTTGCCTTGCCCAAGCTTTGCCTCTTACCGGAACATCTCTGCCTTCTCATCTTTATCTTTCAAGACCTAGCCTAAGTGGCCCCCCCTTCTAGAAAGGCTTATCTCGTTCCTCACACTGATTTGAAGCCCTATCTCCTCACTGCACTGAGAGAGCACTGGGCATAGCCCCCTCCAGCAGCATGTCCACATCTCAGAGGCACCGGATTACTGTTCATCCCCTCACCAGAACATAAGCTCCTCCGCACTAGGCATCTATCCATCCAGCACCTAGTACAACCCCTCGCTGTAGTGTATGCTGGCTAGGTGTTCATTAGATTCACTCCCACCTCTTCCACCTTCCTGATCCATCCCTTTCCAATAGGCCCCTGTTGGTAAACATTGTATTTTTTTTAAGTATTTTTATTTCTTTAGTTTTGAGAGAGAGAAAAAGAACAAGCGGTGGGGAGGGGCAGAGAGAGAAGCAGGCTCCCTGATGAGCAGGGAACACCATGCAGAACTCGATCCCAGGATGCTAGGATCATGACCAGAGCCGAAGGCAGACATTTAACCCACTGAGCCACCCAGGCGCCCTAAACATCGTATTTTAATTGCTGTTTCAGTTAGGAACATGTTCAGCAGCAAATCAGAGACAGTCTAATAGTGGCCTGAGCAAAAAGGACATTTCATTATCTCATATCCTTAGGAACATAGAGGGGACAGGTTCCAATTTTGGCAGAAAGGCTCCACTCTGCCAATGGGGTTGTAAGCTCTTTCTGCTCTGCCTCTTGCAGAATATTGCCTTTGTTGTATAAAATGAGTAACCACTTTGACTTGTTCTTAGTATTCACTGAATGTGCATATAACATTAAATTCCCCTGATCGATTAACCCAGTTTACAAGCTTCGATAACTAAAAAATTGTAAACATTTATAAATTTAGTATACCTGGTTTTCTTAAGCATTTCTAATGCTAAACAGACAAGCAAATTTCCTAAGCACTGAAGCAGCTCTTAGAAATTGAATTAATCAGGGGCGCCTGAGTGGCTCAGTTGTTAAAGCTTCTGGGCGGCTCAGTCGTTGGGCGTCTGCCTTCAGCTCAGGTCATGATCCCGGGGTCCTGGGATAGAGCCCCGCATCACATCGGGCTCCCTGCTCAGCGGGAAGCCTGCTTCTCCCTCTCCCACTCCCCCTGCTTGTGTTCCCTCTCTCGCTGTCTCTCTATCAAATAAGTAAATAAAAAATCTTAAAAAAAAATTGAGTGAGTCAAACTATGGTAAATGAAGTTACTGAGTTCAATACTCTACAAACTTAGTCAAATTCATACAAGCTCATATGGTTTTCAATGTAAAAAGCATCAGTCTGTAATCAATTACATATTTTAAATTGAAATCACAAGGCAAAAGCGACAAGTTCTCAAATATGCCAGATTCTCAAACATTATAGAGGCTTAAAATCACAAACACATCATATTGTCCTGAAGATAATATTATTTTCCTGTATTTCTACATAATCATTTCAACTGTATATCTTTTGCGGTCATATGATGAAAAAGTTTGTATCTTTTCCATCAAATTTAAGTGGACTCCTAAGAGATCTACTTGGAAAAAATCTAAGTAGAAAAAACATAAATAACAAAGAAATGCAAATAAAAGCAACATATCATTTTAAATATAGATAAGATTTGTAATACCCTGGAGAAACAGACAGTCTTACTATTAGGAGTATAAATCGTTTTAAACTTTTTGAAGGAACATTTGGCAATTTGGCTGAAATTTTAAACTATTTTTTCCTTTAACAGAACAATTCCACATCTAAGAATTAATCCTATAAAAATACCTCCTTTCCAATTGATGATGTGTATATAGTGATGCTCCTAGCAGCATTGTTTGTAATAATGAAAAATTGGAAACAACCTAGACACCAAGTACACTGGTTAAATAATTGTGGCATATCATATATGTAGCAACCTTGAAAGATGTCCAAGACTCAACACCTAAAATGCTTCTTGGCACATAGTACGCTCTCACTAAGTATGAACAAATGAATAAAGGATCAAAAGTAACTTGTTAAACTATTCTTCATTTTGTTCATCCATTCAGCAAGTATTCTTTGGGAATATGATGGTGAGCATAAACGGACCCAGACAATTTCCCTCGCAAAACGCACAGTCATTAATTTTTACAAATTTCAAATAAGGATAAAACTGATAAGAATTATGAAGAAAAAGGACTGTGCTATGAGGTTCTATAGTTAGGTGATTTGACGTGGTCTAGGAGATCTAAAGTAAATAAATGTATTTGTGCATTATATACATATGTTAGTAAATACGTTGAAAATACAGTGGTTATGGGTTATACTGGGATTGGATGTGACTTACACTCTTTACATAAGACAAATCTGTATTTTTTGGAATTTCCTCATAATGGCATGTGTTGCTTTTGTAATCGGACAAAGCTCTAAATGTATATATCCTAAATCTGAATAAACAGTTTTCACACCCTGTTGGTGTTTCTCAAAGTGTTTGGGGAAGAAGAGTGAATTTACATGCTTGTTTGAGAGGAAAGCAAAGTAGTAGAGTTCAAGCTGTTACACTGGGCGGAATTCTAAGATGGCTCCAAGGATTCCCACTCCCTACTGCACACACCTCCTAGTTATTCAATCAAACACAAATCTAGGCATTGCCTTCAAGGGATTTTCCAGATGTAATTGAAGTTTGACATCAGTTGACTTTTGACT
Organism: Zalophus californianus; assembly: GCF_009762305.2. Classification (NCBI taxonomy): domain Eukaryota; kingdom Metazoa; phylum Chordata; class Mammalia; order Carnivora; family Otariidae; genus Zalophus; species Zalophus californianus. The sequence continues at coordinate 84,437,332 of NC_045604.1, forward strand.
TAGGAAGATCACTGTAGGTGGCCCTGACCTAATCAGGTGAGCCCTTAAGTCAAAGTCATTAAAGCAGAAGAGACTCCTGTTCGCCTTGAAGTAGCAAATAACAAGGTGTGAACTGTCCATGACAGGACCTGAGGGTGGCCTCTAGGAGCTGAGAATCCCACCAACAAAAAGAAAATGGGGATTTCAGACCTACAGCCACAAGAAACTGAATCCTGCCAACAACCAATGATCTTAGAAGAGGACCCAACCCTCAGATGAGATCACAGCCATGAATGGCCAACACCTTGATTCGAGCCTGATCCCATACCCACGGACTCCTGACCTACAGGAACTGTGAAATAATAAATTTGTGTTGTTTTATGTTGCTAAGTTTGTGGTAATTTGTTACATAGCATTAAAAACTAATATAGCTGGTCCTGGGAATCAAGATTGCTTGCAACCTACAGCCTGACATACTGGTCCCCAGCCTGATAACTAGGAGTTAAAAAAAAAAAAAGCCAAGAGATGTTTCACTGACAAGGAACCAGGTAGTAGAACAAAACATAGGTGCAATACAATTTTATTCATTCCATCCATACTATCTTGCCCAAAAACCGTTTTTCCTCATTGCTGCAAAGCGACTATGCATTTGCCTTTAAAACATTGGCTTTTCCAGAAATATTTTTACCACTCTCTTTTAGGGATGTAACTGAGATAGCCCATGAGCATTTCTGTCCCTCTCTGAGCAATAGTTCTTGTTACCCTGCAGAACTTATATGGACTGTTCTTTGCATTAGGCTCTCCAACAGGTTGGCTGTGAACAGCCTTGAAACCTGGCAATCATTCTCCACCTCACTGCACATTAGATCAGCTGGAAAGCTTTAAAAATACTGATTCCCAGGCCTCCACCCTAGACCCACTGAATCAGAATTTCTGGAGTTGGGCCAGACTTTGGTATTTTCAAAAAGCTCCACAGTGATTTTTGCGTGCAGCCAGGGTAGCAAGCTACTGGAGTTGACAGCAGAACCACTCCCACTTGTGCATACAAGTCACCTGGGATCTCGTTAAAAGGCAGGTTCAAATTCAGCAGGTTTGGGTGGGTTTGAGGTTTTGCATTTCTCACTCCCCAGAGATGCCAGTGCTGCTGGTTCTTGGGCATACTTTGAGTAGCAAGGTCTTTATGGGGTTACTCTTCCAGATGCAAACCCCAGTCAGGCCATCCTACCTTCATGCTCATCCTCATGACTTCAAGAGACAGCTCATCTCTCTGTCACTTTTATTCTGCCCTCCCATCATGTGCTGCTCTTCTTTCTTTTCTCCCCTCCTCTCTGTGTAGCTACTGGTGTCTCCCCTTAGTTATAACTTGGGGGCAAAATCTAAAGTTGTACCTTCTCAGCCAAAGAGTGTCAAACTCTTACATAAAGCCTTGAGTCTGTCATACAAGAGAACAATCATCTCTTATCCATTTTAAGTAAGGTGGTTCACAGGAATTATTAACCTATAGTAGCCGGTTGTCTTTATAAACCATCAACCAAAATAAAATTTAAGAATGTTTTATTCAGAGGAAAGGAAATTGCATCACAAACTGCAATGAAGTGTGGAATTGAGGATTTTTTTCCTGCTCCCTTTAGAGTATGAAGCTGAGCTGCCTCCCTTTCCAGAGGGATATAAAGTCAAACAAGAAGCTATGATTACTGTGAGTATCGCCCAGGCCCCAACCTAAATGAAAGGCTCTTATGTGAGAATGGTGACATCATGAGTTTGGGAGGTGGGAAAGGGAAGGCACTGGAATTAGAACCAGAAATTGGGGCCAGCCCTAGCTCTACTACTAATGGTGCGACTTAAAGGGCATCATATAACCTCTCTGAGCCTCAGCTTCCACCTCTGTTAAATGGAACAGATAATCCTTGACTAACTCACAGGACCTCTGTGTGTCTCAAGTGAGATCCTGGATGAGAAAGGTCTTTACAAAGGAGTCAACACATGTCCATGTTGGGGACAGTTGGGGATAGAGCATGTTTCTCTCTGCATGCCAGTGTGGGTAGGATAAAAAAGACTGTACTAAGAGGGCCAAGGACAAGGCAGCCAGGAAGGGGGGCCCTCAGGCAGTATGCCTGGAGTAAAATAGGGGCTTAATGGAGTTTAAAATAAAAGAGCAGGGCTCTGAGAGAGTCAGGTTATTGAGGAGAGTCACAGGGATAGGACCCAAACCTAAGTCTCTAGACTTGGCAGTAGCTTATTGCAACTGCCACTAGTAGAGATTCTGTGTCTAAGAAATTTCTTGGCCTGTGATTGTTCTTTTTTTAATAGCGTCCTGTTCTTGCTCTGTGGATTTAATGCTTTCTCAAATTTCTCCGCAGATACCAATTACAGTTCCCTTCCCTGAATTGTTGGTGCTTCTTCCAGTCAGTTGTTCTTTGTAGATCCTGATCTCTGTCTTTTATGCTGTTGATGTTCTTTATCTGTGTAGAGAATTTTGTTATTTATTCAAAATTTAAAATGGGCATCTGAGTGGATTTTTCTATGTAGCTGGTATGATTTTCTTCTATTGTACATGTGGGTTTGTCTTCTGGATGAGCCTCCTCTATGAGTAGAAACATTGACTAGGAGCTTGTGGGGAGTGCTTGTCTATTGGAAGACTTCTTCAGGGTTGCAGGCAGAGAGCCTCCAAATCAATGGTGAGCTTTTTTTTTTTTTTCCTTTTGGCTACCAGCTTGGCCAATCCTTGGAGTCATTGGAAATCACTGGAATCATTGGGAAGGAGGGAGACCTGGATATAAAATGCTGGTGGGAATGGAGCTTTATGTATATTGAAAGGGGCAGAAGCAGGAGAAGGGGGAGTGTAGACAGCAGGCCAGTGGAGCCCCAGCCAGACTTCCACTTAACCCCGCCTGTTTTTCATTCCCATCCTCTGAGGACTTGAACCCCTAAGAATCGAAGCCTTTTGGAGTTTTGATGGGAATAGGGACTCCTATCCCCTGGGGCAGTTTCTTCCTCTGGATCCTGGGCTGCCATTACCTTTCTTATTTGACCATATGCTTCATTCCTGTTTCTTTTGGAAATGTCAAATCTTTCATCCACTAATGGTCCTCCTGTTCTTTTCTCTGTTAGGGCTTTATTCCTTGATTGTCATTTATAGGTGTCTCAGAAAGGAAGAGGGACAAAGATTTGTACTCGTTATGCCCCTTGAACCTGAAGTTAATACAGAATTTTATCCTTTGTTAGGTTATACAGGAAAATACAGTTATTTAAGCTATTTATATGAATTGATTTCCTCCCCAACCCCCCCCCATCAGGTTTCACCATTAGAGGAAATGGTTCTCCATGGCTTCAATACAGAGTACCTTTATTCAGTTCCTCATTTGATCATGGACTTGCATTTACCCTGTCCTCAAGTTAAGTTGGAAACAGTCGATCCAAAAACATGTAAGTAAGGAAGTGAGATTTTGTCTTTTATAATTTGGGGCTTGTAACATTGCAAAGCCAGAGGATGGGGATGGGGTGGACAGACCTCAGGGAGACCACAAAAATACGAAAGAATATGTTCTTATTTTAATTTTAATTTTTTTATTTTTTATTTTATATTTTTGAAGATTTTATTTATTTGACAGAGAGAGAGCGGGAGAGCAGGAACACAAGCAGGGGGAGTGGGAGAGGGAGAAGCAGGCTTCCCGCCGAGCAAGGAGCCGGATGCGGGGCTTGATCCCAGGACCCTGGAATCATGACCTGAGCCGAAGGCAGACACTTAACGACTGAACCACCCAGGCGCCCCTATTTTTTATTTTTTAAATATGTATCAGAATTTTATTTTTTTAAACTTTTTTAAGTAGCCTCCATGCCCAACATGGGGCTTAAACTAACAACCCTGAGTCAGCCAGGCACCCCTTAATTTTTATTTTTAAGAGAAATACTTTTATCCCACTGGTTTCTCTTTAAGGTTGAAATATAATAAAAATAATAAATAACAGCAAGCATACCTTGATTCCACATTAAAATCAAAGGGGAGAATGTAAAAAATAGATGAAAGTATCACGCTGCCCTGCATTGTGGGTTGAAATCAGAGGTATAGACTTTCTCCATCTTCTCCCTGGGCCCAGTTCCTCTGGCCTTCCCTGATGCCAGACCTCTCCTACCCCTTTGTTCTGTTCTCTCTGCTAGTGTGCTTTGGGCCTTGGCACCCACCACCACCATTACTGTGGTGCAATCCATTGTACCCCCACCCTGTTCCTCTCCGGCCTCGTTGCTACCATATTTCCCTTGCTTATTTTCCCTCCAGCCACACTGGCCTCCTTGCTGTGCCTATGGCCCTGGCCTGGTGCAGGACCCCTCTACATCCTCACCAGTCCACAGAGGCTCAGAAAGATATTTTAAGTTTCTTTAATAATACAGCCTAACTCAGCAGTCTGGAGTAAAATGCAACATTTAAGGTCATGTTATTTCATGGACAGTGTCTTTTTTGGTTCAGAAACAAACATTTCTCCCAGATTCATCTGGGCCATTTGGGATTTTCAGTGGGATTTTTTTTTTTTTTTGGCTTGATTTAGGTTCCCCCAAGGAATATTTGGAAACATTCATCTTTCCAGTTCTGCTTCCTGGAATGGCTAGCCTGCTTCACCAAGCAAAGAAAGAAAAATGTTTTGAGGTCAGTTGCTCTGTGGGGTTTCTTTATTTCTAAATGCTCAGTAATTCATTTTTATCAGATGGTACCTCATTATCTCAGTACCATCAAGTGGTCGTTCTCAAAACAATCCCTTTGGGAGGGAGAGCTGTGTTTTGGTCACTCAACTCCAGCCATGACATCTAGTTGTGCACACACATGCACTGCCATCTGTCTGGCTGCTTGGCTCCAGAGAGGTTTTCTGCCTTCTTGGCCTCCCTGCCTGCCCTTCTCCTGAGGGTAACTGGCATCTACCAGGTTTATTGGCTCCCGTTGACTGTGTGTGTGGATTAAAGCTCTCCTTATATTTTATCTGACTCTGGATTGATCTTCCCACCTCTGGCCTCTCCATACTCCACTTCCTGCTCAATATTATGCATGTAGCTTGCTTCAGGAGAGGTCTGGCCCACAGTGAGTGCTCGCTGAGCATTAGTCATGGTCACACTGCAGCCAGTTTTCTGTGTGAATGGAGTTCCAATCCTGGCGCACCCTCCCGTAAATACCCATGTGGAGGCTCCCTGTTTTCTACAGTTGACAGGATACTTTGGGGTGTGTGTGTTCCCTGCACAGTTTTGAGAATACTAGAATTTTGAATGGCCCACATGAAGAGAGTAAAATAGCAACAATATTTAATATTGGCCAAGAGCTTACTCTGTGCCAGGTGCTTTGCTGAATGCTTGACCATTCGTTATTTCATTCAGCCCTTCCAAAAGCCCTCTGAGATTCCTTCTGTTAGTGTCCTCTGCATTTTACAGATGAGGAAACAGAAGAACAAAGAGATTTAGAAAGGTGATCAAGATGAATTTGCAGAGTTAGCATTCAGATCCAGGTTATGATTCAAAATGATACTCAAAAATTGGTGGTGCAATTTAACTACAGTGCAAACCTCAGTCAGCTGCCACATCCCAGGGTCTTTAGAGCATTCACAGCTAATTGTATCAACTGTTTGGTTGCCCCTCAGCACAGAGTCTCTCTGAGAAGAGGTGCATACTGCCCGGATGGTGCTTTTACATACATACCCATAGCCTAGATAATCCTAACTTCATCCCTCCCAAACAATGGAAGTTGGAGGTTGTCCTCTAAATAGCTCCAGGAAATACTGATTTTTTAAAATCCGTATCTGTTTTTTGAAGAACAGTTTTGTTACTTGCCGTAGGTTATAAAATCTGAACTGTTTCCACTTATAAATTTTTCATTTGCTCATTTGGCTTCTCCTGAGGGCTTAATGTCCGTTCCCCACTCATAATTGACCTTCCCCTCCACTGTGTGGTGCTAACAGGTGCAAGGTGCAGCTGGGTGGGATGGTAGTGAGGCCAGGGGCCAGAGAACCGAGCCCTTAGCCTGACCCTGCTTATGTCAGGTGGCTTTGTCTCTCTGGCTTCAGGTCCTGCTGCTGAATGAGGGAGACCAGACTGTCCTGCAAGTCACATTTCAGGGATCTTTCTTTTTAATCTTGCTGTTGGCCAAAGTATATTCAGTGTGCTGTGCCTTTTATTAGATTGAACAAAGAATGGCACACAATGATTATAAACAATGAAATGAGCACAGTGGAAATAACCTGTGTTTGAATATGCGTAAAGAATATCCGTAGACAGATTAAGTCACCCAAATTCAGTTCTGTTCAACAAATTTTTATTAAATCCTACTATGTGCTGATGACCGGGCCAGACCCTAGGGAGGGACACAGAGAGGACCAGCTATGGCCTTGTCCTCAAGAAAACCACAAACGAGCAGTAAAGCCTTTGGTAGCTGAAGGGTTTTTTTTTTCTCCCTTTGTATCTGTTCTCTGAAATAAGAATGGATGTGGGGAAACAACAAGAGTGGATCTAGGTGCTGTGAATGCACGTCTAGACCTGAACACAGCTACAGTCAACTGTGCAGGCTTTGTTCTAATTTCTTCAGCTGTTACTCTTCTAATTTATACCCTTTCACAAGACACAAAAATCAGCTAAAAGGGCAGTAATTAAGATTTTACATTGAGGGTTATATCTCTACTGTTTGCCCATAAGTAATTTTGTAATGAGGGGGCTAGAAATGGTTTCCAGCCTCCAGGCAATGATAAAATGCTTTTAAAGAATCAGAGATATTTCTATTTGTATTAGAGATTAATGAGGCATCCTTGTGCCAACTCATATTTCATCTTTGACGTCCTGCAGATGAGCTGCCTCTGGGACTAAATGAAACCAGTCTAAACATAAAATGCTGCAGGGTGTTTGAATGGAGCATTAAAGTTTAAATGTTGTAATGAGCGATCAAGGAATGTAGAAAATGTAGGTTCTTAAAACTGTTAGCTTGCAAAAACTGATAAACTTTCAAGGCAGCCAGACACCCTGGAGTCCAAAGTCCTGCTCAACTGCTTCCTTGTGGTGGGACCCTAAGTGATCTGTGAGCCTGTTTCCTCCCCTATTAAAGGGATGGCAGAAAAAAAAAAGGAGGCGGGGGATGGCAGAGGTGCCCCTGTTACCAGGAGGATGAGGGGAAGCATTTAATGAGGTTCGCAGGCACCAAGGAAGGTTAGCGTCCTACCCAGCCTTCCCTCAGGCTTTGCCCCAAAGCTCAGTAATTTGAATACTACAAATATGCAAGATGGGTGGATTACCATTAACTTCTTTCATTTCCTGATTTAAGATTTCTTAATTAAATCTAATTCCCTCCTTTTTCACCCCCTGGTCATGTAGTCTTTTGTGGGTTATTTTTGAAGGCTTGAAAATTACAGCAACATTTGTCAGACCCAAGTAGAGCTTCTCTTACCCAGATCTGCACAACAGATTTGCATTTTCTCAATTCAGCTGTTCCTCGCATCCTGTCAGTGGGAATAGATGCTTAAACTGAATGATAACCAACCTCCAGCCAAAATTACATAACTGGAGCATTCTTATCTGTCACCCACAACTGAACTCGCATCCGAATGATTCTTAACCAGCAGCATGATTCATTGTTTATTGGGGCCATTCAAATTATATCTTGAAACAGCATTTATATTAGGTCACTCAAGAAATAATTGCTGATTTGTATTTTGCCCTTAAAATGCTGACTTAGAGTTAGGTTTCCTTGCTTTCGTTATTTTCTGTTTTGTTCTATGATGTAGCTCCAGTAGTGCCTGGGACGTGGTAGGGACCTACTAAATATTTGTTTGATGAATGAATACGGTTCCTCAAAAGTCAGGGCCAATTTTTAAGATAGCAGTTAAGTTATGGGAGCGCTTGTCAGTTTGCCCTAGCTATTACACGCAAGAGCTAATTTACTAACTGTACCTGCAGTGTCTCCATTTACTGCCTCTGGAGGAAGGTAGACTGTAGAGTGGCTTCCCCTAGAGCTAGAGCTGAGTAAGGAGCCTGTCCTCTAAAATTGAAGGGACCTCCTAACAGATGGAGAGCCAGAGAGTTGAGCAAGAAGCTGGAATTGAAGAATAGCAGTTTCTAGCACTTTAGGGCTCTTACATTGTTCTAAACATTTGATCTGCAGAAACTCATTTCATCTTCCAGCAACCCTCTGATGTGGGTGCTCTTATTTCAGTCTTACGGATGAGGACCCTGCAGTGCCAAGGTTAACCAACAAGCTCAAGGGAACAGCTAGTTAAGTGGTAGAGCCAAGATTCAAGCCGAGCAGTACTCTTCTTCCTGAGTCTAGGAGTTTGACGCCAGACCACGCTGGTGGTCAGTCCAATGGCTTGCCACAAGCACAGGGCACATTCTGATATGAAAAATGGGTCTGGAAGCTGTGGAGAAAAGGAGTGAGAAGTGAGGTGGATCTGGGGCAGTCACCCAGACCAGGCCCTCACGCAGGCCTCGTGGGGCAGAATCTTTTATTTAGATTGTCCTGCGAGTACCATGACACTCCAAGGAAAACTGGAGGGAATAAAGCAGAAGGGGGGCAGGGAGAATAATGAGTGGCACCTCATTGTTATGCCATAGAGCATTTGGCCAATTAGACACACACACACACACACACACACACACACACACACACACACACACACACGAATGAGGCAGTCTATGGTACATGGTCCAGTGGTTCAGAACTGAGCCTCCAGAATCAGGCAGACTTTGCTTCCAACCTGACTCTGCCCCAGACAAGCTGCGTAAGCTTGATGATTTTGATTTTGATTAATTCATAATTCAATTCCTTTATCCATGTCATTTTAAATATTATGAATGGAACTCTGGTGAATTTCATAAAGACACTAAACAAATGGTTTGTTCATCATTAGATATTTTAATCTTTTAAATGCTCAGAATAAAATTCAGGTTATTTAACAAGCAAATATTTCTCTAGTCCTTAATTTTTGGAGGAGATTACAATTGGAAGACTAAACCTTAAAGGAACGATTCCCATGAATTATCTCAGCCTTAAGATTAAATGGAGACCCTGTGCATTTCCTGAGATGAATTTAACAAGTGAAATAGATTTATTTAATCATTCCCCAGATAGTTGTTTTCAACTACGTATAAAAAGGTCACAGAGAGGGGTGCCTGGGTGGCTCAGTTGCTTAAGTGTCTGACTTTGACTTCGGTCATGATCTCAGGGTCCTGGGATAGAGCCCCGAGTCAGTCTCCCTGCTCAGCGGGGAGTCTACTTCTCCCTCTCCCCCCCCCGACTCGTGCGCGCACATGTATGTGCTCTCTCTCTCTCTAAAATAAATAAATAAAATCTTAAAAAAAAAAGAAAGGTCACAGAGATGTAGGTGGCATCTGTAGGGCACTAAAGTGACCATCTATAAAGAAAGTCAATGGGCCTTTTAGTTTTGCTGTGACATTAGCTGGGTGCTAACAATATTTTATATTGTGTTAAACATACTCTGTGAAAGATAAAGAATGGGAAATGATTACTTTGTACAAATAGTTGATGGAATTACACCTGTGAATTGACAGTAGATACAGTACAGTCATTTCCTGTGTGTATACTGACATATGCGGTACACAGACCAAACCAAAGGTAAGTGAATATAAATGATAGTATCTAAATCTATTAGCCAATAAGTGGAAAGTAACATGTAAGCTGGGGGAGAGATGAAAATTTGGAGGCCTTTGCTCCAAAGTATTTTGGTAATTTTTGAAAATTTTGTGAATATTTGAAAATAAGTGTGAATTACTTTTGTAATTATAAAAAATAGAAATTATAAATAAATAACATTTTCACACCCATATATTTAACTTTGCTCCCCCATCTAGGTGATTTTCTTTTTTTTTTTCATTTTCACTGATACACTGAGTAAGTCACTCAGCTCCATCTTTTTACCATTTGTTCTGTTTTTAACTTGTGGCACTTTGGCACTGAAATCCTCTGGTACAACTCCTCTTAAGTTTTCCTGATGACCCAGTACTGCCAAATTCAGTCCCTACTCCAGGGACAAAAAGGAAGCCAGTATGGAGGGAGCAGAGCAAGCGAATGAGATGGGAGGTGAAGTGGGCAAGGTCGCTCTGCAGCGTCCATATCATATAGGCCAGTAAAGAGTGAGTTTTATTTTAGGAGCAGTGGGAACTCATCAGAGCAGTGGTTCTCTACCCTACTGGGTCCAATGCCCCCTTGTCACACTTTATAGAGCCCTCTTCATGTCCTGAAAGGAAATGCTTAGATAATATTTATTACCTATTTATCAGTTACCTGATTGCTGTGTTGTTGTATCATAAACTACCTGGAAACTTCACGGCTTAAAACAATGATTTATTATTTCTATGGGCTGACTCTTCTCTTGGTCTCACCAGGTGACTGCTTTCAGCAGGTGACTGGGCAGGGCTGGGAGGCCCATCTGGCCTCGTGCACGGGGCTGGAGCCTGAGTGCTGGTGTCCGCGAGGCACTTCAGTTCTCCTCCACATGCCTCTCTCATCCTCTAGGAGGCCAGCCCTGCTCCTTTACAGCCTGGTGGTTTCAGGGCAGCCTTACAGGAGGGCAAAGGCAGAAGTGTGAGGCCGAGGCTCAGGAACTCCAAGAGCATCCCTTCTACCACATTCTTTTGGTCAAAGCAATTCACAAAGCCAGCAACTCAAAAAGCAACTCATAAGTAGGTGAGAAATAGACTCCCTCTAGAAGAAGTGGCAAGGTCACATTGCTAAGGGGCATGGACCTAGGAGGCATGGTTAATTAGGTGCCCGTTAGCATAATAGTCTATCACATCTATCTGTGCAGTAATTTCAAATATATATAGTGGCTGTTTATATAGTGGACTATAGCATAAAGGGAGAAATGAAAACCATTCACAACATAAGTAATATTTATTTAATTTTTTAAAGCTCAGGTAAAATTACACTAGAAGATCTGAGTAGTCACTCACTTGTACGTATACGTAGAATCACCATGACTATGACAGCTACAAAAGGCAGACTGGATCACACACGATGCGTCAGTCACTCACTCACTGTAAGTGATGCAGTCCACGGTGACAGGATTTTTCTGAAATGGTGAGAAACCCTTAGGTTCTGAATACAACAAAATACAATTTTCTCTTGGCATACATGGTAGCTGCTTTCCTAGAACAATAAATATATATTGAAATCATAAAAAAAAAACCCTGCCTGCATTTGTATGTTAAAATGGAGCTACATTCTGGACTCAGATGATTGATTATAAACCAGTTTTTTAACCTAGTAAACATCCAGTGGGATATTTGAAAATATTTAGGATGCAGAACAGTTTTTTCTTGTGCAGGACTATCCTGCCCATTGCAGGGTATACAACATCTCTGGTTCGGAAGTCTAAAATGGGTCTGCAGGACTGTGTTAATCGTGGAGGCCACCTTCATTCCTTGCTTTGAGGCCATCTTCTGTGTTCACAGCCAGCAGCAGCGTCGCTTGGACGCCTGCTTCCATCATCACATCGCCTTCTGCCGCCCCAGTGATTACATTGGGCCCATCTGGATAATCTCCCCATTTCAGGATCTTTAATCACATTTGCAAGGTTCTTTTGCCATGTAAGGTAACAGATCCACAGGAGCTAGGGGCTAGGATGTGGATATTTTTGAGGGGCCATTATTCAGCCACACCCAGTGTATCAACACTGTTTTGTCTTTCTTTTTTTTAAGATTTATTTATTTAATTGCGGGGGGGGAGAGAGAGAGAGCACAAGCAGGGGAGGGCAAAGGAAGAGAATCTTGAAGCAGACTCTGAACTGAGCATGGAGACTGATGCCCCGGGGCTCAATCCCACGATCCATGAGATCATGACCTGAGCCGAACCAAGACTTGGATACTCAACCGACTGAGCTACCCAGGTGTCCCAACACTGTTTATCTTAAGAGGAAAACATTCAGAGGACTGCAGGGCCATGGAGGCACTGAAAGAGGCCTGGCATAACAAGGGGACACCAAGGAGTGGCGGGGACTGTGGCCACCAAGCAAGCTCATGCATTACAGGGGCAGCTGCTGTGCTCCTCATTTCTTACTGATAGTTACTATGCTGGAACATGGGATCAGTATGACCCTATCTCCTGAGTTTCCAGTAAAAATCCCCAATCCATATTTTACCATGAACTGTCCTTTTAACTGTTGACAATTTTTAAAAAGGTAAAATACAGCATGCCAAACAGAATACACTTAAAACATTTTTTAAGAGCAAGATGTTAAAATCAGGTAGAGCTGTGTTAAAATCTCAACTGAGCTACTTATATGAATAACCTCATGTCACTGAGCCCTTGTTTTCTCATACATGGAAGAGGGACAATAATATCTACCTCATTGGCTCATTCTGAGCATCAGGCTAGATCAGTTGCTTAGCACTGCACCTGACACATAGCATGTGCTCAATAAATAGCTTGCTATAATTCTTATTCTTGGGTCCTATTATAAGCACATGCAGGATGATCATAATGAATACCACAGTGGCCCTGATCTCAGGCCCCAAAACCCCGTTAATCTTCTACTCCAGGCACTTTCCAATTCCTATTGATCTCTGCCTTTAGTTGACTTGACCTTTATCCACTCATCTGTCCTACATACTTGCAACATATGTAACAGGTTAGTATTAAGACTACAAAGAATTCCTATATATCAATAAGAAAAAAAGAGAACAACACAACAGAACAATGAAATAAGAAAATAGACAAAGGGTATGATCAGGAAGTTCACAAAAGGGGAGACCCAGAGAGCCAAATCAAAAGATACTCAATGCCACAGATTGGCAAACATGTAAAAGTTTGGCAATATGAGCAATGGATGAAGCTGTGGAGAGGAACTGTCATGTTCTTTTTTTTTTTTTTTAAGATTTTATTTATTTACTTGAGAGAGAGTGAGAAAGAGTACAGAGAAGCATACTCACGCTGAGCAGGAAGCCCAATGTGGGGCTCAATCCCAGGACTTTGGAATCATGACCTGAGCTGCTTAATGGACTGAGCCACCCAGGTGCCCTGGAACTGTCATGTTCTACTATATAATTGGTACTGCCCTCCTGGAGAAAAATTTGCAAAACCTAGTAAAATTGAAAATACACTCTATGACCTAAAAATTTCCCTTCTAAATCTGTACTATGGCTGGAAAAACTCAGTCTTTGTAACAAGAAGCTCTGAAGAAGAACATTAAATGCAACATTGGTCCAAATATAGAGAAATGGAAATGACCTTAAAGTCCGTTAACAGGGAGATGTATGAATCAAACTTAAGGGGTGCCTGGGTGGCTCAGTCGTTAAGCGTCTGCCTTCGGCTCGGGTCATGATCCCAGGGTCCTGGGATCGAGCCCCGCATCGGGCTGCCTGCTCAGCAGGGAGCCTGCTTCTCCCTCTCCCACCCCCCCTGCTTGTGTTCCCTCTATCGCTGTCTCTCTCTCTCTGCCAAATAAATAAAATCTTTTAAAAAAAATTAAACAACTTTATTGGGGCACCTGGATGGCTCAGTCAGTTAAGCATCTGCCTTTGGCTCAGGTCATGATCCCAGGGTCCTGGGATCGAGCCCCATGTTGGGCTCCCTGCTCAGTGGGGAGCCTGCTTCTCCTTCTTCCTCTGCCCCTCCATCCCCTCTTGTGCGCGCTCTCTCTCTCTCTCTCAAATAAATAAATAAAATAAAAACACCCAGCTTTATTGAAATATAATTTACATACCATAAAATCCATTCATTTTACCCAAGTGTCCATCATGGATGAATGGATAAACAAAATTTGGTATATCCATACAATGGAATATTATCCAGCCTTTAAAAGGAGGGAACTCTTCTTGTCACATGCTACCACATGAATGTACTTTGTGGACATTATCCTAGTGAAATAAGCCAGTCACAAAAAAACAAAACAAAACACAGCATCGGTTGAAATACAAAGTATGATTTATATGTATGATTTCACTTACATGAGATACCTAGAGTGGTCAAATTCATAGAGACAGAAAGAGGCATATGGTTGCCAGGGGCTGTGGGGAGGAGGGAATGGGGAGTTGTTGTTTAATGGGTAGAGTTTCAGTTTTGCAAGATGAGAGGAATTCTGGAGATACGTTACACAATGTGAAGGTGTTTAACACATCTGAACTATGCACTAAAAAATTGTTAGGGTGGTAAATATTATGTATATTTTACCACAATTTAAAAAAGTGATTTTAAAAGATCCACTCATTTTAACAGGAGCAAATGTACAGAGTTGTGCGGCCATCACCACAATCTAATTTTAGAACATTTCCATAAACCCCCCAAAATCTCTAGTGACTATTTCTGGTCACTCTTCATTTCTACCCCTACCCCCAGGCAACAGCTAACCTACTTTTTATCTCCATAGATTTGGTAAATCTTTTCTGGATATTTCATATAACTAGAATCACATAACATATGGTCTTTTGCATTGGGCTTATTTCACACAGTACCGTGTTTGTGAGGTTCATCTATGTTGTGGCATATATCAGTACTTCATCTTTATTGCTGAATAATATTCAATGGTATGGATATACCACATTTTGTTTTGGGTTGTTTCTCCTTTTTGGCTATTATGAATAATGCTGCTATGAACATTTGCATATAAGTATTGTATGGACATATGTTTTCGTTTCTCTTGGGTAGGTTTTGAGTAGAGGAAACTAGGTTTTTACCTGATCTTGTTACGTTTGATTGAATATTATCACATTGAAGTTGGTCCAGACAACAGATCCCAATTTCACATTTTGGAAGTTAATACCTAAATATGAAATATGGCTCCAAGTTAAGGGCTATTTCTTAATCATCTACTATTACCAGTTACCATCTAAGTGATTAATCAGTGGTGATGGATGGCAATCATTTATAGAGTACTTCTTATATGCCAGGCATTATTTCACATTGTGATCTTATTTAATCATCACAGCAACCCTTGGAATGGGTGGTTTTATTGTCCCCATTTTGTGGATGAGGAAATGGAGGCTCAAGAAGTACCCCCATTCACAAGGCTACTCAGAGGAAGAGCCAGGGTTGGAGCCCAGAAGTCTTGCTTCCGAGCCAGGCACTCAGTCCCACTGTAGCAATGCCCCCTAAGCTGAGGTTTCAGTGACCTGTGGTCACACGTGTTCCAGAAGCAGATGATGCTCCTTCTGACAGTCATCAGAAGGTCAGGAGTAGCCTAACACCACTACCTCATTCACTTCATTTCATCTCGTAACTCAGACATTTTATTATCTCACATCATCACTAAAGGAAGAAGGGTGAGTACAGGACCATAAAATATTCTGAGAGATAGAGAGACCACATTCACATGACTTTTATTTTAGCATATTGTTATAGTTGATGTTGTCTTACTGTGCCTAATTTATAAATTAAATTTATCATAGGTATGTATTTATAGGAAAAACATAGTACATACAGAGTTCAGTACTATCCACAGCTTTAGGCATCCACTGGGGTCTTGGAACCTACCCCCTGTGGATAAGGGGAGACTGCTCTATGTCAATAAGGCTGTTAGTGTTGAGGGGCATCTGGGTGGCTCAGTCGTTAAGCGTCTGCCTTCGGCTCGGGTCATGATCCTGGGATCCTGGGATCGAGCCCTGCATTGGGCTCCCTGCTCAGCGGGAAGCCTGCTTCTCCCACTCCCTCTGCTGCTTCCCCTGCTTGTACTCTCTCTCTCTCTTTGTCAAATAAATAAATAAAATCTTAAAAAAAAAAAAGGCTATGAGTGTTGAAAATACTTCCCTTTGAGGCTCTTGGAATTGCTGTCAGATCCAGTTTGTAAACCATGCAAGAAAATCTTATTATAACTTTATAGTCATGCTTCTTTTCTTTCTTCTTTTTAACAATGGCAACATTCATTGATCACTTCATTCCCAAACTTGGCTAGGAGTTGCTTTTGTTTCTGAAAATCAAAGTCATCCTCAAAAGACAAGGCCTTAAAAAGAAAGTCAACAGGCTCTGACCTGAGGGTGACCCCATGGTTGTCTTACAAAATAAAGGGCAGTGGCTTTGTGACAGGATTTTCCTTTTCTACTCTGAAGCTTTGTCCTCTGGCTTTCAGGGGCATGGCTTTGTGCCAGGTGGCTGTGGTAGCAGCCTTGTCCGGCTACTAAATAGGGAGAACGTTACCATTTGGGCATGAATTGCATTTCACTTATTATACATGGCATTAGTTAACTTTTGCTACATAACAAAGTACCTCAAAAGTTAGCAGCTTAAAACAACAATTTATTTAGTTCACTCTCCTGCAAGGCAGCAATTTGGACTGGGTTCAGTTGGGAAGTTCTCCTGGCCTTGGCTGATGTTGTTCATGTGTCTGTGGGTAGCTACCAGGCAGGCTGGGTACCAGCTGTTCTAGGATGGCCTTAGCTGGGATGCATCATCTCTATTCGACTTGGTCTCTCAGCTTCCATCAGATGAACCCTGGACTGTTCATGTGGTAGCTGGGCAAGGGTGTGAGGATTTGAGTAGAAGTTCTCAAGGCCTCTTGAGCCTGAGGCTTGGAACTGGCACATTGCTACTTTCATGGCATTATATTGGCCAAAGCAAGTCACAAGACCAGCTCAGATTCAAGGAGTAAGGAAATAGACTCCACCTCTTGATGGGAAGAACTATAAAACTACATCACAGAGGGTGTGGGTCCAGGGATGGGTGAAGAACGGTGGCACTTTTTGTAATTTACCTCATACGCTGTATTAGAATTAGTGTGGATCTGGCGGCAGGTGGCAGGTTTGACTTCTGGCTCTAGCCTAGTGACTTCAGGGACATTACTTGTCTGCAACTACCTCCTCTCCTCATTTGTAAAGCACAGGTGGGATTATTGAGAGGGTTAAAGAGGTAACGTGTGAAAGAGCAAGCTCCGGAGTACAACTGGGTTCATATTCATACTCTTCCATCTATGAGTAAGGGACTTTGGGTGAGGTATTTAGCCTTCCTGTGTCCCTGTTTCCTAATCTGTAAAATGGGAATAATAGTAATAATAATAATAATGTGTAGCTGTCAATGAGGATAAATGAGTTAAGTAAAATTTAAAAGAGTGCCTGGCACAGAGAAAACACTCAGCACACATTAACTGTTGTGAACACGATTAACATGATGCCTGGGAAAAAGCGAGTCTGCAACAGGAATATTACTCCCCAGGGTCCCGACGGGGTGACCAGTTGTTGCTTGAATAAATGGAAGGCGGCATCCTTGTTACTAATTTCTGGGTATTACAGATGGCCAAGGATGGACTTTCCTCATCACTCTAAAAATACTGGTGCCTTTTAAACATAATGTATATTTGTAAAAATCTAAACATAACTCTTGGAAATAATATGGTGAGCTCAGAACCTGAGAATGCCCTATGAAGAGCCCTCCAAGTCTGAAGAAGCTGCTAGAATCACTACCACAGTAACCAAAAAAGAAAGAAAGGAAGACTGCAAGTATCCCAAACTTCTCTTGAGAATTAATGTCTAAAGGATTGGAAGCCATTTAAAAAAAAATGAAAATAAGGTTCAATTGATTCTTTTTTAAAAGAACCTAACTTAAAATAAGTCACTGACCTTCTTGGTTGTTTAGAGAGCTGCAATTTCTCCTGCTACTTTTGAGGAACCAGAAAACCCACATCATAAACTAATAACAGATCCAACAGATGTTTAAACTGTTAATCTCTTAGAATAATAAAAGGGTTATCCAGGAAATAGGTGAAACAGAGCTTTCTTGAAAATCACATTTCTTTGTCCGAGATCAAGTACTGTGGATTTTTCCATGCTTCCACACGAAGGATCATCCATCTATCGGTGATTGATAATGTTCTAAAGCAGAGGTCTGTAAACTATGGCCTATGGCCAACTGCCTGTTCTTGTAAATGAAGTTTTATTGGAACTCGGCCCCACTCATTCCTTTACAGATTGTCTACGGCCACTTTTGTACTAAAAGTGCACTGTTGTACTTTTTAACTAGAACTAAGTTGAATAGTTGTGACACAAGTCTAATATTTACAAATGGTCCTTTAAGAAAAAGTTTGCCAACCCGTGTTCTGAAGACCTGGAACTACCCAGATTTTTGTGGTAGTAGCTGCTACTCTTACGTGGGAGGCAGTAGAAGGGAAGCTTCATGAATAAGCATAGAGTTTGGAACTCTGCTCACCTGAATTTAGGGCCCAGTTCTACCTCTTTCTAGATATGTGACTTTGGACATTGCTAGCATTGGGACCTTGTAATTTTAATCTTCCTGAGCCTCAGTTTTCTCCTCCATAAAATAGGAAGTAATAATAATAGTAATTGTTCATAGTAGTAAGAGAGTTTATCAGAATTAAATAAGATAATGCATTTAAAGTGTTTAGCTCAGTAACTGGCACAGCTACAGTGAAAAGTAGCAATAACATAAGAACAAAATCAAATTGGAGAAAGGTTCCTTAGGGCTGGAAGGGAAAACTAAAACTGAGGGCAGTAGGTAAGGAAGAGGTGGACTGAAGACTGGACCTGTGGGGAGTTAAAGACTGGTGGGAGATTAGACTCAGACATGTGGAGGGCTCTGACAGAATACAGTGATGAAGGGTAGGGTAGGGGTGCTGGAGTCACACGGGTGGGCTTGAATCTCCCCCTCCAACTTTTGCTGGCTCTGGGCCCCTGGGAAGATTCCTTAAACCGTGAGTCTCAAGTTTTCTTATCTGTTAAATGGGGAGGGTGATAATCATAGTACCCACCTCACCAGGGCTTTTGAGAGGATTGAGTAAGTTGTGTGCATGGCACTTAGCACAGGGTGAGCGTTCACTAAGGGGTAGCCGTTGTTATTCAGGATTGGGCTTGAAAGAGGGATTCAAGAAGTGAGAAAACAGAGGGAGAAAACAGGGGACCAGGTTGACAGTGAAAAGAAAGAATAAATCCTATTTCAGGCAGGAGTAGTGAGATGGATCATCAGAGCCTCTGCCCGAAGCTTCCTTTTGCACAGGCCTTGACCAGTTTTTCCATCTTCTCTGAGCAGAGGGCAGGGCTTGAAGGGAGTGCTCCAGGACCTTGATCTCTTGGAGGCATATCTGTGAAGCTAGGTTGCAAATAATTTCGATACTGAGACCGGAGTTTTCATGGTGGTAGAGTTTTCACAAAGACTTGCTTGTTCCTTGTTGAATCTTTGTTGACATTGACCTTCCTGGTCTTCTATTTATAGTATAGCTGCCTTCCCTGGGACCCCTGGGCTGCCCACAGTCTATGTGATTTGGAAGGGGGGAGAGGTCTTAAGGCAGGAAATCAACTGTGCAATTGTTGAGATAGAACTTCAGCACCTTTCTCAGACTGAAGGTTGATTAAAGGCCACAATACCATTCCTGTTCTGTCATGAATTGGGTTGTATTCCACTGGAGCAAATTAAGTTTGAGACACATAAATATCATCATAAAGATTAGACATTACAGCTGGCTCGACGTTCTTGGTGATCCCCTGACATCAAGCCATGCCTTTGGATTAGCTTAATTGGAACATGAGAGACCAGAACTTAATGAGAACTTAATTGGACTGATATATTGAACAAAGCTGGCTTAGTGGCTGTGTGGTAAACTTCACTTGGAAATTCTTTCCAATGCATCTCTGAAAATATTTTGGGCACTCAGAGTAAGGTTAATAATTTTTGCTATAAGCAGTTTTTGATAAAAGGTTGATATTGTTAGCAGTAAAAAGTAGTGTGAAGTCAAAAGAGTTTTGTTTTAGCTGGATGTGTTAAGTATGCAGAACTAACCAGTCCCATATCTGCTAGTTGACTCTCAGGGCCAGTCCCTCAAATTACAGAAAACCCCATTCAAACTCACTTCAGTGAAAAAGATTTTTTGTTTGTTTGTTTGTGTACATGCTTTCCCATGGGGAGATCTTCCACAGCTTGATCTGGGGGCCCAGATGATGTCTTCATGACTCGGTTCCTTCTCCATCTCTTGATTTTATTTCCTCTGGCTTGGCTCTACCCTCAAACAGTCCCCATCTATGACACCAGCCTATGTCTTAAAGGCTCAAGTGGTACCTGAGAAAGAGAAAGTCTCTTCCAGAGTTTCTAGTTGAACTGACTCAGGTCAATTACTTACTTTGGAGTCAGTCCTTGGAACTAGGGGAATTTAGTGGGCAGTGGGCTACTGGGCAAAGGGAAGGATCCCTAACCCAATGCACATAGCTTTAGAATTGGGGAAGGGTAGATCCCCCAAAGGAACTCGGTGCAGTTACCAAAAGAAGGCAGAAGGGATACTGGGCAGCTATCTTGGCTAGGACTCATTATGCTGCAAATAGCAGAAAACTGGCTTAAGTAATGAAGGAGGTTCATTGGTTCACGAAACTAGACAGCTCTGAGGTAGAGAAGGAAGATTTCAGGATTGGTTTGATTCAGGAGCTCAGTGTTGTAATCGAGGACTTGCTTCTCTTCTGCATCTCTGGTTGGCCTCTTGCAGAGTTGGTTTTATCCTCAGGCTGGCTTCCCTCAGAGCGACAGAACAGCTACTGCCACTGGCCTAGGCTTTGCCCCACCTACTACAGCAACCAGGGGAGAATGATCGAGCTTGTTTAGAAAAGCAAAGGAAAAGATTTCCCAGAAGCCCCAGCACATCTCCTCTCATACCTTATCAGTCTGAAATTGACTGTGCACCCATTCTTCATTCAGTGAATCCCTTGGGCCAGGATAAATGTGGACCAGATTGGTTTAGGTCTCGGTGGCAGGTGGGGTGGGATTATCTGGACTGTGTTATCAGGGTTCACACCCGGAGCTGGAGAGGGGGTTAATCCTCTCTACTCATCACAGCTACTACCCAGCCGGGGATTGGCTGCTGGATGTTGAATTAATAACCACAGTGGAGCCATGGCTTACTCATTTCTTTATCTCTAGTGTTCAGCACAGGCTTGGCACATAGTAGGTCCTCAGTAAAGGTTACCAAATAGGGCCAAACTGGAACAGCACACCTTGCATAATTTGGAAAGAAATCAGGAGTTTTTTGCATGAGTAAAATGATGCCTGAAGATAAAGCTTATCTCAGCTTTAAATATGGATTAAATGCAGAGTCTGGATAGAGGTGATAAGACTTTCCACCTCTTTTCCTATCCTATCCCACTTGGCATAAAATTTTCCCTTTCGCTTGGTTGCTCATCAAATTCCATTACAAAGAAGAGTATTGTAAACAAAAGTTAGTATCAGGAAACTGTTTCTAACTCCTGATAAGGCATTTGGTGATCTCATGACACTAAAATTTGCCACTATGAATAATTCAGTAAAATAGAATCTTCTATTTCTTCTTAGAGTCCTTGCCATCTAATGGTCATTTATTGTAGTTTTTTATTTTTTGAGTGAAGCACCCAAATATCTTTAAAAAGTGCAAGGGCTTTGGTCAGTGAAGGAAGAAACTCTTATTTCCTGGCCTTGACTAATAAGGGAATTAGAAATACCATCAGCTTTTGTTTGGAAAAGTTTTCTAAGGAGTGGAAAAAATAGATTCTCACAGGAAAGGTGTGGTAGAATTATTTTAGCATTACTCCTTTTAATTAAGAACACTTTTAGAAATGACCACATGGCCCATGCTGAAAGTCTTGGTCAATACTTTGTGTTATGAGTACATATTTTTAAGTTCTTTTGAGAAGTACTGTTTTTCTCCAATGAAATTCTAATGCGTTGGGGAAAAATTGAACTTCTGTTTGAAGTTTGCTGTGATAAGTATTTTGGCCTCTGGGTCTAGTCGAAGTATGTACTCATTTCTAGCACGAATTATTTATCACTTTTGTCATGTCTGGGGGGTCTCTGGCATGTGGAAATTTACTGTGGAGAATAGCTATGTGGGAAAGGAGGCTGTGATATTCTAAGTGCACGCCATACCCACAGCCTCAACTTCAGCCCTCTGTCCCTGCTTTGTCCATGTCCCCATCACCCTGGCTACAAGTGATAGAGCCAGGAATAAGTGTCATACCCTGTAGGTAGCCACTCTAGGATGCCAAGTGGCTATGAAATGATCTGATACAATTGCTCTGCCCAATAGGGATGGCCTATCCTGAGTCGTACCACCTTACCAGCCCAGTCACATTCTTCCTTCTGGGGAGTAGTGATGCCAAAGGGCCAAATCCCACATAGATCAAGAACAAAAACTGTTGTTGAGCCACAAAGCTACTGATGGACGAAGCTACTGTAGTTAGCCAGACTTGTGCCCTGAACAGCTGTGGACACTGGTCACTTCTCCCTGAGACCTGCCCCTAGTCAGAGGAATTCCCATTTTCCTTCCACTCCTTCTATGTTTACATTATGCCCCTGTGCCAGATAGAATATATTAGTGTTCACAAATGTTTGTGGGCTCTCTCTAATGGAGAGACCATGTGACTGCTTTGGCCAAAGCAATGTATGGACGTGACATACGTCATTTCCAAACAGACGCTCTAAGAGTCAAAGCATGGTTCACCATAGTCTTTTCACTTGCCATGATAACTAGTGATATTTCAGAGAGAGGCTGCTCTGTCAGCCTGAGTCCCAGAGTAAAGACAACATGGAGCAGAGAGCCATAGTTGATTGAAATGTTCATATATCGCTAGTCAGAAATAAATCATGGTTGATATAAGCTTCTCAGATTCAGGGCTTGTTTGTTGCAGCAAAAATCTATCCTAAACTGATTTGTAAAAAAACCCCAGTAACCAAGGTAACTCGAGCATATTTCCATCCCTTGCAAACCCGAAGAGTCTCAATGAACACAATGCCATAGCAAGCCACACTTCAATTCACTAACCTCACAGCATGTGCTTTTGACCTTTCTGGGGTGCAATTACATTCATTACCTGATGCAGATTTGCTGCCTTTCCAATGCTAGAAGTTTCTCTCCCCAGTCTCTGCACCTCCAGTCTGCCTCCTATACACGTACCCAACATGACCACTGGATTGAACTCCAGGTTCTGTCTTTTCTCCCTGTGGGGTTTCAGTCTTTTATGATGATGTTCTCCCCCCGCCCCCGCCGCAACGCCTCCCTGAACTTTAGTACAAAATTTCTCCAGCATATAGAACAGCTGAAAGAATTTCAGAGGGAACACCCACATATTTACCACCTCGATTCTACAGTTACCATTTTGCTTTATTTGCTTGGTTGCATATCTGTCCATCAATCCATCAGTCCATCCCTCTATTCATCTACCTTGTTTTTTTGGATGCATTTTAAAGTAAGCTGCCGACTCACGATGACGTGATGATGTCTTTTGACATTAAGTCTTTTTCCTTTTAATTCTGGATTTTAAAAATTGCTTTTTAACCTTGTTTGAGGTGGTCTTAACTGTTTCTTCTGCTTGCCCAAACTTGCATATACTCACCCTTTAACAATCATGAACTTAGTGTATTTTCCACATTATGTAAACCCTGGGTGCCCACACTTTCCTAATCTCACTCCTTAATTTTTCTCTCGATTACTTCCTCTCTTATCTCTTCACTCACCACAACTTTTCATTTGCTTTCCCTTCTCTTTTTCAGCTCCCTGGCAGATAATTTTTAAACTAAACAACAGCTGAACAATATCCCCACTGTTCCATGTGTCTGAGTATGCATGGCACGTCCACACTTGCCCAGAACAGAAGGAAAACACAATTTCTTCCATTTTATTTCTTTGCATCAAAAGTGATTAAATCTGTCTGCATGACCTTCATACATCAGACCATTTGGCTATTTTAAAAGTCTGTTTAATAGAGAAAGTCAAGCTGCATTCCCTTGGTAGAAGAAATCTTTACCACCAAACGGTGCGGTAAATGCCAGGGGAACAATGCATCTTTTGTAGGACAGGAGAGAGAGACACTGCCATCTTACAATTGCTGAATTGTTTAAATTATTATATGGCAATTCATGCTAGATACATATTTGCATTGTTGTATAAGTATTTTCTTATTTTGGTTAAAGATGGCTTTTTGAAGGGATAACCTACTCTTGCAAGGCAGGCTTAGGAAACCCCATTCCATGGGCTGGTACATTTAATTTTATTACCCTGGCCAGGAGTATTTCAATTTTTTAATAAAAGGCTATCATCAAGGTGGTAAAAGACTGCAAACAACCTCCAGTAACTCAGGCACCACCATATTTTATTTACTAACAGCTGGAGTAAAGCTTTCAGTAAAAAATCTTAAGCAGCACTTTCTTTTTTGGTGAGAATCAATTTCACAACCATCTTTTCAACCTTATCTAAGGTTATAAAACTGATTTGGCTATTTTGAAGTGAAGGGGGAAAAAGTAGGAAAATTTTCATGGTAAAATATTATGAGAAGAAAATGAAGAGAAATTGTCCAGAATTATATCAGCAATTCCTATTTTTAAATGTCAGAATTCTTGTAAATGAGTTCTTTCTTGCTTTGATGTTTGAGAGTTGAATGGCGAGTTGAATTAGTCACCACCCATTGATCACCTACTCCATGCAAGGCACTCAAATAAGTCCTGAGAATATAAGGAAAAGAGACATATGCCCTGTCCTCAGAAAGTTTATAGTTCAGTGAGGTAGATAGACATGTGCGCCAGCAGTTACGTTATGTCTGAGATGCTCTGACAGGGGCACACAGGGAACTGGGGGAGCCTACTCTAGACTGAAGAGAGGCTTCAGTCTGCTCAGAAGGCCTTCATGGAGGCATCTAGAAGGACAAGTGGGGGTTAGTCGATTAGAGAAGAAAGGAATAGGAGTTACAACTCTTCCTGTTGTAAGCAATAAACAACCTAATGCAAACTGACTTAATAAAAAAATATATATATATTGGCTCATGTACCTGAGGATATCAGCCAGAGGATTTGGGCTTTGGGTATAGCTGGATCCAGGGTCTAGTACAATATCGTTAGGAATCTGCCATTGATGGTCTAGCCAGCAGCATCTCCCTGCTTCCTTGCTAATAGAACCCAAAATTTATTCATTTTCTTTGGAGTTGCTGTGTCCTTCAGGGATGGCTGGGCTTAACTAGTCGTATTTGTAGTGATCCTATTTCCAAATATGGTCACATTCTGAAGTACTGGAAGTTAGGACTTCAACATATGAATTTGGGTCAGAGAGGACACAGTTCAATCCATAGCACCCTGCCTTTCTCTCCTCCCTGTCTCGGATCTCCTGCTGGTACCTCTCATTGGCTGGACCCACCTAGTGAGTAAGGGAACCTGGTTGAAGTGAACCATAAAATCAGCCTCCTGAGGCACAGAGCAGGGAGGAGAAGGGTAGACCTGGAGGTAAAAAGAGAGAATTTCTAGCAGATTCTGTATTGTCTACATTCTTGGGAAGGATCTTTTCACATGGCAACCAACACCTCTGGACTTTTGGTTCTTAGTCCCTGTTATCTTTTTTTTTAAATTTTATTTTATTATGTTAATCACCATACATTACATCATTAGTTTTTGGTGTAGTGTACCATGATTCATTGTTTGCGTAGAACACCCAGTGCTCCATTCAATATGTGACCTCTTTAATACCCATCACCAGGCTAACCCATCCCCCCACCCCCCTCCCCTCTAGAACCCTCAGTTTGTTTCTCAGAATCCATAGTCTCTCATGGTTCGTCTCCCCCTCCGATTCCCCCCACTTCATTTTTCCCTTCCTACTATCTTTTTTTTTAACATATAATATATTATTTGTTTCAGAGGTACAGGTCTGTGATTCATCAGTCTTACACAATTCACAGCGCTCACCATAGCACATACTCTCCTCAATGTCCATCACCCAGCCACCTCATCCCTCCCACCCCCCACCACCCCAGCAACCCTCAGTTTGTTTCCTGAGATTAAGAATTCCTCATATCAGTGAGGTCATATGATACATGTCTTTCTCTGATTGACTTATTCTGCTCAGCATAATACCCTCTAGCTCCATCCACGTCATTGCAAATGGCAAGATTTCGGGGTTTTTTTGATGGCTGCATAATATTCCATTGTATATATATATATATACCACATCTTCTTTATCCATTCATCTGTTGATGGACATCTTGGCTCTTTCCATAGTTTGGCTATTGTGGACATTGCTTAGCCCCTGTTATCTTAAAAGGAGAGGTAGCAACCCTTTATCTCCCAGTTTGCATAACAGTTCTCTTAAAGGAGTTGACTGGTTCTGTTTGGGTTACAAAGACTTTCAGTGGATCCAGGAGACAAGATACCTGGTGGTCCATCCCATTGCCTTCTTAGCATGCCTTCTCCCCAGGTGCTCTAGGATATTCTTTCCCTTGTGGTTTACTGGCTATCTATCTATCTCTTAGGGACTGCATTCACTGGCATGTAATGAAAATTTAGTTGAAAAACCAAATGACATTTATTTCCCCTTACATATCAGGATGTTCAGAGTAGGTCAGGCCCAAGCTGGTACAGAGGCTTAAGGAAGTCTTCAATGGCCCAGGCTCCTTCTAACCCCCTGCCCTACCACCCTTAGCATGTGGCTTTGGCTTCATTGTTGAAAGGTGCTGCTCCACTTCCAGGCACACATCTGTTTTACAGGCTGAAAGAAGTAGAAGGAAACTTCAAGGAAGAAGGGACAGCAGAAATTAAGAAAGCAGGACTTTTGCAGAAGTCCATAAGACCTGTTCATTTCTATCTCATAGGGCACAATTGTGTCATGGCTATCCCTTGCTATGTGGGAGGCTGGAAAATACAGTTTTTCCCCCTGTGGGCTGCTTGTCAATCAGGTTCTCTGTTTTATCAGGATGAAGTGGAGAGTGGCTGTTGGGTGGACAACTGGCCAAGTTGGCCACACTGGCCAATGGCGCTTGCATGTTTGGCTTCCACATCAGAACACGGTAGCTAGACCTGAAGTAGTGCTGTTCTGAGGATGTGAGTGGACGGGGGGAGGACAATAAATACAGTTATTCAGAATCAAGGTCTAGATTTTTTTTTAAAGATTTTATTTATTTATATATTTTAGAGAAAGAGAGAGTGACAGCAGGGGGAGGGCTAGAGGGGGAGGGAGAGGGACAATCTGACTCTGCACTGAGTGAGGAGCCCTATACAGGGCTCAATCCCACAACCCTGAGATCATGACCTGAGCTGAAATCAAGAGTCAGACACTTAACCAACTGAACCGTCCAGGTGCTCCTCAAGGTCCAGATTTAAATAAAATCCTTCTGTGACAATTCCAAAAGCATGTAGTAAGCCCCCTACTATGTGCACTTTTATTAGTCCCTGCTGTCAGAAAATATGCTTGTCCAAAGACTAGAGAAATGTCTTCAGGAGTCTTTGCATCGCCCCAATTTACTGTTTGTTGATATACTTATAAACCTCATAAAAGGCTCATGCATATTTCACCTAACACACAAAAAAATCAATTAACCTCTCTTCCTTTGTCCTACTCAGACATGTGGACAAAGAGTATAATTTAATTCTCTCTTCTCTCTTTTCTTTTTAGAGAAAAAGAACCAAGTTCATTGCCTGTGATTTTCTGACCGAGTGGTTATACAAGTAAGTTTTGCATGTCTTTGAATATTCAATGACCCTAAGGATTCAATAGTGTTAATTTGCAAGCAGAATAGCAACAATTGACTTGCTTATTGTTTTCTTGTCAATCAAACATATGGCATCGTTACCAGTCAAAATCCAAAGAGGATAAGGGAGGCTTTCACAGAATTCTTCTCCATTCCGTTTGTGGACCAGTGGCTGAAGCATCAGTAAGTACCAACACAAGACCTCAAATAATTTATTCCTATTTTAAGATTGTGTTAATGATAGTTTTCTCCAATCCAACTAACTCATGTAATCCACCCAGGGCTCCAGGTCAGTTATATTTGTGGCTCTTGTCTCTAGTTATTTTCAGTCTAGGCGAAGAACCTCCTATCCATGTGGTGATTATTCAAGAAGCACTTCAGAAATAAAGTAGAAAACTTTTAAAAATTCTTATCCTAAGTAATTCATCTCTCTGTTATCTCTCCCTCCCTCCCCACCCCCTCTCAAGAGGTTATGTCTCAAGAAACTTTTCTAAATATTAATTTTTAGTTGTATGCATCAATTCTACATTTAAGATACTAGAACATGACAGATAAAGTTAAAACTGTCTTTGACCATCATTCTAATATGAGTCTTCTCTCCTCACAAACGTAATCAGTTTAGTCTATAGTGCATCCTTCCAGAGTTCTTAAAATTGGTTATTTATGTAAAATTAGATTATATCATAAAAAATTAGTAGTACTATTTGCTGCTGTGAGTGAATTTTCATCAGTGTAATGATGATGATGGCAAATAACATTTACTGAATGCTTGTGTCATTGTTCTCAGCATTTAACACTAGTAAACTAACTTGATCCTCATAACAATGCCATTACCAGACCTGTTTTGCAGATGAGGAAATTTATGCATTATTCTGCAACTTGCTTTTATTTGACTCAAGTATACGCTTTTGAGATCTAGCCCTGTTGATTCAGTTACATCTAATTCATGCCTTTGATGGTGTTATAATATATTTCATTTCTAAATTTGCATAATGGACTCATTCATACAATAAATATTTATTGAGTACTGCGATGTGCCAAACATCATTCTGGGTGCTGGAGGTAAAGCATTGAACAAAGTGGCCCCAAATCCCTGCCTAAATGGAATTTATATCCTAGTGAGGGATGACAGACAATAAACAAACAATTAAGTGCTATAGGGAAAAATAAAGCAGAGAGGGGGGAATACAGAGTGTTGAGGGGGCTTAATTTTTGCGTAGGGTGGTCAAGGAAGATCTCACTTGGAAGATGACATTTAAGCAGTGGTCCACTATTTTAAGGCATAGGTGGAAGAAAAGTAGCTCCATTTAGATAAAATGATATATATTTAACCTGTTGCTTTGAAATGTTTTCATGCCAGCCCTTCGCAAGAATAATGTCAGGAAACTGAGGCATTAGAAAATTAAGTGAGCCTTGCAAAACCACATTTTAAACCAAATAAAAGACCTTAAATTAGACCCTTAACCCTCAAATGACACTATTTTTTTTTTACTTAAATTACCCTTCTTGAGAATGCCAAGTTGAATAGACTCTTGACTGACTTTCTTAATTTTGAGAATTAAATGTACCCCAGGTATTACCAGTTTTTTAAAGAGTTTTTTTAAAGTAATCTCCACATCCAACATGGGGCTCGAACTCATAACCCTGAGGATCAAGAGTCACCTGCTCTACCAACTGAGCCAGCCAGGCACCCCATTACCAGTTTTTTAAAAATCTGAGAGCAGCTACACATTGAAAGGAGAATGATATTGGAAAACCTTGTTTTTTTATTTAGCTTCTAAACCTATGCCTAATTTTGCCCACCATGAAAATGGAAGGCCCATAATGTATTGAGTATAAATGATTAATAAGTGGAAGATTTGCATGTTTTTCTAAGACCAGGTATTTTCAGTATCATTTTCCAAGTTGTTGCTTTGCCTTGAAAATGAAATGTTTTCCCACTTCTAATAACCAATGAGAAAGAATCTTAAAGATATAAGAACTTAGAGAAGAGTCCTCTCAAATCCCTAGTCATTTATTATACAAATATCTTAATTTAAAATGGTTGCTATCTTCTGCTGGCCGCTCATATAAATATACTGAGAAGTAGCCAAAGCAATCATTTCACTTTAACTCCACAAGAACAGAAACGTAAGAGCTCTCACCTTAACTGGCATTTGTACTATTTCCATAACCTTCCAAAGAGATGCCAAGAAGCATGTTAAAACTTTAAGTTATATTAATCTAATTTGATGTAGTTATTTATTGAACACCTACCACGTGCAATGCACAGAGCCTGGTGTTGTGGAATAAATTGAGATGAATCAAATATGGCTCTGGCTCTGGGGGTGAGAGAGACATGTTTACAACTAACTATGGTTCCTGTAGTGAGTGTTGTAATACAGGTTAAAGCACTGAAGGGAAATGGGGAAGCACAAGACTATTCACAGACCCCCCAACAGACCTGGAGCCAGCCCAGTTGAGGCAGTGGCCAAGCTGGTTGGTGCCCAGATTTGGTTTTGAGAGGCAAGGACTCAGGTGCTGTATCCTTCTCAAAGATATTTTTGACCAGATGAGTCAGACAAGTAGGAACGAGGGTAGGAGCTGGGAAACAATACCTAATCCAGGTTTTTGAACCTCAGCACTATCGACAGTTGGCACCAGATAATTCTCTGATGTGGGGCTGGCGTGTGCATTCTGGAATGTTCAGCAGATTCTCTGGCCTCCACCCACCAGATGCCAATAGCACCTCCCTAAAGCCATCACCATCAAGAATATCTCCAGACACTAGCAAATGTCAGAGGTATGAAGGGTTGAGTGGGGCAAGGAGCCAACAAAGTAGCCCCAGAGCTTGAGAACCTCTGACCTAATCCAGTGGGTTTCTACCCTGGCTGCTCTTCAAAGTCATCTGGGGAGTTTTTGTTGCCTGGCTTCACCCAAGACTTCGTAAATGAGACCTATTAATTCAGGGTATTGCCTAGGCATTGTTGTTTTTGGTTTTTATTTATTTTTTTTAAAATAGCTTCCTGGGTGGTTCTAATATACAGCCAGAGTTGACACTTCATCCCTATAGCAGAAGACATGCTGTGTCTAAATAAGTAGTATAATTATATTCTACTACTAATAAATAGTATACTTGAGGTAATAAATAGTATAATTTAGTCATCCCTCTGCTAAGCACTTTTACATGTATTACTCATTTAATCTTAGTGACAACCCTAAGATGTAGGTACTAAAGCTGAAAGGAGCTGGAAAGTTGCAAATAAAGTGAGGTAGGTCTTAGGCAAATATGGTGATTTTGGGGGCACAATAAATGGGCATTTTGGATAGGGCTTAAAGGTATAGATTGGAGGAAGATGGATTTTGAGGGAAGACTATGTCAATGTTTTATAAAGGAAGCAAAACATAAACTAGCACTTCATGCGGCTTTGGGTTGGGGTTAAGAGCATGAGCTCCGGGGACAGACAAACCAGCATTCAAATCTCTATTCTACCACTTATTAGTCTCATGACCCTGGGTGTTTTAGCTTCTTTTACCGTGTAACAAAGTACCCCAACATTTAGTGGCTTGAAACAATAAATGCTTATTATCTCATAGTTTCTTTGAATCAGGAATTCAGGTGCAGCTCAGCTGGGTGCTTCTGGTTCAAGGTCTCTCTTTGGCCACGGTCAAGGCGTTGCAGGTGCTATAGTCTTCCGAAGGCGTGACTGAACCAGAGGAGCCACTTTCAAGTTGGCTTCCCCACATGGTGGGGGCTGAAGGCCTCAGTTTTTCCCCACATGGGCTTTTCCATGCATGGGCTGCTGAGGGTCCTCACGCCTCTTTCAGGATGAGAGACTTGAGACCAAGAAGGAAGCTGCAGGGCCTTTTGTGACC
This sequence comes from Zalophus californianus, assembly GCF_009762305.2. Classification (NCBI taxonomy): domain Eukaryota; kingdom Metazoa; phylum Chordata; class Mammalia; order Carnivora; family Otariidae; genus Zalophus; species Zalophus californianus. The sequence goes on from NC_045604.1 coordinate 84,468,535, forward strand.
CAATCTAGGAAGCCAAACACCTGCACTTCGACCACATTCTGTTAGTTAATTAGCAGTGAGTCTCTAAGTACAGCTCAAGTACCACGTTCAAAGGGAATGCGACTAAGCTCCACCTTTTGAAGGGAGGAGTATCAAACCACGTGCAGACATGTTTTAAAAGCACCACAGCAGGTCACTCTGTAAGCCTCCATATCCTCATTAATAAAATGTTTAGTTAGTAAAATTAGGAAGACGCAGCAAAATGATGCACCTACAAATGAAATCGCAAAGGGGGCCAGCCTGTAGTAACATATGGCTTACTAGTGGCTACAATTGCCATCAAAGGACACTGTGGACTTAGGAAGAGAGATACAGCAGAAAAGGGTACTCAAGGCCAAAGGCAGGAAGGTAGGAGAAGGCAGGACTTGGTCCAGGCACAGGAAACCAGTGTAGCTGGCTCACAGAGCATGCCAAGATACAGGGATGAGATAGGAGATAAGGCTGGAAGGGAGTGAGAGGGTGGATTTTGGTTTTCAGTAAAACCAATGAAGTTTGGGCATTATTCCATAAGCGAGAGAGCGTATTTAAAAGATTCTGGAGCGGAGGTGTAATGTGAGCAGGCTGTTTTGGCAAGATAACTCCCAAGAATGCAGGGGATATGTGAGATTGGGGAAAGCCTGGTTACAGCCCTCGGGTCTTGAACTGGGACAACAGGAATGGAAAAGGAGGTACCTGGGATGGGTAGAGTGGATGGATGCATGGGATGAGTTTGGGGGTGGAGAAGAGGTGTGCCTGAAAAGGCGAGATTTGCTGGGCAAATGGGAGGCCCATGATAGAAGCAAAAAGACCTCACCAGCAAAGCAGGCTCAAGGATAAAGAGGAGGATTTCTATCTCAGTCACATTGAGATTGAGGTGCCTCTAGGACATCCATATTGGCAACATTGGCCTGAAGCTCAGAAGTGGGGTCTGGAGAGAAATGTTGATTTTGGAATCAAGGTTCCCAAGTCAGATGTACAGATTGAGCTGAGATGGACCACAGCCAAACTTTGGAGTACCCCAGAGTTGGTTCCAGAGGTCCAACGAAGGAGGCACTTACTCTAAGTCATGTGATTGGCAGTGGTTACCATGGCTAGTCTTCTAGTTGTTTGCAAAGCAAGTCAGTGTTTCCACTTAGATTTTATGTTGATTTGAATGACCAGCAGGGAGGGAATAGGAGAATATTAGTTTTCTAGTGCTGCTGTAACAAATTACCACAAATTCGGTGGCTTTGACAAAGTTATTATCTTACAGTTTTGGAGGTCAGAAGCCTGACACGGGTCACCTTGGGCTAAAATCAAGGTGTAGACAGGGCTGCATTCTTTCCCAGAGGCTGTAGGGGAGAACCCATTTCCTTGCCTTTTGCAGCTTCTAGAGGCTTTCTGTATTGGCTGATGGTGACTTCCTCCATCTTCAAAGCCAGCAACGTTGCCTATCTCTGATCCTGTGTCCTTAGTCACATTTCTCTGACTCTCTTTTGCTTCCCTCTTCATCTGTGAAGGAGGACTCCTATGATTACATTGGCTCACCTAGCTAATTCAGAACATTCTCCCCATCTCAAGTCTTTAATTTAATCACATCTGCAAAGTCCTTTTTGCCGTTGTAAAGGTAACATAAGGTTCTAGGAATTATGATGTGGACATGTTTAGGCGCCATTGCCTACCTCAAAGGGTAATGGAGAATATGGGAAAATTGAAAGTCCCTCACTCATAGGGATCACCTACATTTTCTTGGGGATCACTGACATTTTGAAATGGTATTATGGGTTTTGCAAAAATGATACATGCTCAGAGAAAAAAGTAAAAGCAAACAGAAAAGCAAAAAGATAAAGGTACAAATCACCTAAGAGCCTGCCTCCCAAATCTAACCATTGTTGACATTTTAGTGAACTTCTTTTCAGAGACTTTTCTATGCATGTATACACATATATTAGTTATAAGAAGATGTATGTCTTCCTCTGAGACCAGAACTACGAGTGGAAGGAAATTTGAGGTAGAAGGGGAAAAGTTGAGCAAGTTCATGGTGGGTCCTATCATTCTGGTTGTTTGTGTAGGTGTGGAGACATCTGCTGAGAGGGAGGCCCAGGCAGGTTCTAGAGGCTTGTGGGGGACCCAGGGGGTGCTGCAGCAGCTGCCGTCATGAAACTGATAGGGAATCAACCAGAGATAAATAGGGATGGCCCAGCTGATGGCCTGAATTTGTGGTGCATATAAACAACCTGCTTATGTGATTATCACCAGCAACCCTCTGCAACCCTGGAAAGGGGGTGGAGAAAACAGATGGTTGGGTAAAGTCAGGGTTGAAGACTAGCAAAGCTAACATAGTGAAAGGTCTAGACTGGGCCTAGGGGATCTTAAATAAAGGGAAAACATGGTTAACTTTTCTAAGTATATCTTAGTTTTTTCTCAAAAACTACCATATTTTTTAAATTCTGTTAATGATTTAACAACCAGTTTTCAGAAAGAGAGAGAAACACTACATTATGTGTTTACTTTGGGAGCAAAAATTGTACCATACTTGGAGACACTAAAATGGGGATGGTAGGGGTCCATATGGTTTTTGAAATTTCAATAGGTAAATCTTATTTGAGTCATGATTCAGAGAAAGAAAAATTAGGAGGCAATTGGAAATTTGAATGCTCAATAAATAGTTGATGTAAAGAATTATTCTTTTACTTAAGGTATGATAATCATTTCATAGTCATGATTTTAAAAAGTTATTACCTTTTAGAGAAACATGCTACAATATTTATGAATGAAACATGAAATGATATGATGTCTGTGGACAGGGTTGGGGGGAATGACATCGAATAACTGACGTGCAGCACAGTATAATTGAAACTGACTGACGGTGACATGGGTTCATTTTTGTTTTCTGTCTACTTTTTTATATCTTTGAAATTTTCCATAATAAAAAATTAAAAGGAAAAGAAACAATGAGATTTTTCAAAGCTCCTCCTGACCGCTTGATTGAATGATGGATGAATGCCGTGGGCAAGGAGGTATCTATTAACTGGCAAAGTCAACCAGGAGGGTTGAGGGGTGCTCTTCTCCACTGAAGGTGGCTGGAGTGACAGACAGTGGGGGAGACTGAGTTTTCATGTGATCATGCTGAGAAACTCAAATGGTATGAAGGGAAAATGGCCCCAGGACAAGGAGAGAGTAGCAAGTGTGGACCCAAGTGAGAAGCCTCACGGTGCTGGGGAGACCTTGGTCACCCTGAGACCTGGCTCTGAATGTGCATGACTCACCAGCAGTTCCCTTACCTCAGCCTCATTCTCCCTTCACATCCTCCTCTGATGCCAAACCCACTTCTCTCCAGCACCAATGAGAAGGAGGGTTAACATGATCAGAGCCTTGGGCTTGCCCTAAGAACATGGCGCCAGTAGTACTTTTTCTTTTAATAATACTTTTTCTGTAGAGCAGGGTAAATCTCTTAGGCTTTGCAGGCCACATACGGTCTCTCTTACAATTCCTTCAACTGCACCATTGTAGCATGAAAGCAGTCATAGACAGTATGTGAATAAACAGGGATGGCTGGATTCCAGTCCAACTTTATTTATACAAATAGGTGATGGGCCACATTTGGCCCATGGGCTATAGTTTGCTGAGCCCTGTTCTAGATACCAGTAATCTTCTCAAATCCCAGTCTTGCATAAGGACTAAAAATATAAATACATGTGAGTAAGTGGGAAAGATGGAAGGATAGAGGAGGTTACGATCACAACGGGAATTTGGAACATTGAGATATGACGGTCTTCAGGGACAACCCATCCTAAGATGTAGCCGTTCTATTGAGTGACTGACACAAGGGGAGACAGGGGTCATGGAATCGTGAGGGCAGGAGGCCATGGTGTTAGAGGTGTCACCAGTTCGAATAATGGAGTATGAGAGAAGGCTGGTGGGGGGTGGGTTGGAGAAGATGACAGTAAGTCAAATCTGGGAGCCATCAAGCGTGGCGTAAGAATGTCCTAGAGGACAAAGTGGCGGCAGTGGAAGTGTAGGGGTTAGGAACTTGGGCTCTGGAATCACATCTCCACCTTCCAGACCAAGCTTCACCATTTCGAGCTGTGTGTCTCTGGGCAAAGATGACTTCACCTCTCTGAGCCTCAGTTTTTTCATCTGTAAAATGGTCTTTCATCTAAACAAAGCTAAGTCTTTACCTAAGAGGAATTCTGGTGCCACCTGTGAAGGGGCTACCATCTTTCCAGAACTGGTACATATACAAACAGCTATGTTGCAGCTATTTTAAGGGAGTTATTTATTTGTTCATTTATTTAGCCAATATTTATTGAATGCTGCAATGTGCTCTAAAGTTACAAAGCAGACATACTCATAAGCTGGTTGGCTACTGTTTATTGGATACTTACTCTGTGCCATGGAAATTTGACATAATTAAACATGGTCCCTGTCTTCATGAACAGTTTTTGTGTATAGTTGGATTGCAGTATGCATGTACTTAATTTATGCTAATTTATGCTTTTGGGGAAAAGAGAGAGAGAAAGAGAAATACGATTTTTGAAAATTTAAGCAGTCCCCCTTGCCATTCCACTCTGGAGGTACAGCATAAATAGGGCACATGACTCAGCTCTTTCCTTAGTTGTTCCCAGTGTTATGTGCCCCTTGTAACATGAGCAGCTCAAAAGGCAACTGCTTCCTTCTATTTGTCCATCTATGTGTCTGTCTACCTAGTAACTACCTGCCAACCAAGCATTTATATGTTTACTCAGATACTATTCTGAACAATTGATAACTAGGACCTAATTTAACTTCGGTAACAACCCTACAGAGTAGGAAATTTTATGTCCCCCTTGTATTCGTCAGGCTATGTTAGGCTAAGTTGCAGTTCTAAACAGCACTGAAATATCAATAACAGCTTACTTCTTGCTCGTACAAAGACTGATGCAGGTTGGACAGCCCTTTTGTTTATAGCTATTTAGAACATACGATTTTTGAGGTCACTGAAGCAAAGAAAGAAAGGAGGAGGCACCCTAGCTCTTAACCCTCTCAGTCTAGGACATTCTTAACCCTCTCGCCTCTCCTCACACAGGCTGACCCCAAACCAACTGAGAGGGAGGCCGAGATCCATAAGGGAACACTGGATAGTCCATGAGTACCAGCTGTCCCGGTGACAGCCGTATTTCAGAGAAAGAAATGAGGCAGAGGGATAACATACCTGCCCGAGGTCACAAGCTAGCAAAGAAGAGTTGGGATTGAACCCAGGCGGCCTTGCTGCTGAGTCCGTGCCATGAAGAGTGGTTAATCCATCTACTCCACTACCTCTTAGATCACCTGGTACTTAGAGTGATCAGGGCTCAGACAGGGGGAACACTGGCTCTGTGACACTAACTGAAAGATGCTATGGGTAATTTAAGGTTTGCTAAGGGGAAATTTTGACATCTTATGTGCTGATTTCAGAGTGTAGCTACCGTGGAAGATACAACTCTGTATATTATGTGTGTGTTAGCATTTATTGCCTCAGAGAACCCCATCTACCAGCCTGGGGAGCCATCTAAAATGTGAGTTTGGCTCTATTTTAATGTTCTTGGTAAGACAAATTCTACGAAGCCCAGCTGTCTTTGTTGCTTGATGTCATTATATTGTCAGATCACAGCTGGTAGGTTAGGATCATTTGTCACGGGTGGCTGCCAATCGCTTTTCACATAAATGCTGGGCCTTTTGCCTACAGGTTCCCCATAATTTAGCATACTCTTTACTCTGTCCATCCCTTCGCAGTTACCCATTTCTTTTCTGTGATTTTTTTTCTTTAAATAACTGCATTTTATGTAGTTATTTTATATAGACATCGACAACCCTTAACATTTTTTCTTAGGTTTATAAAAATAAGATTTATCACATACAAAATAAACATGTTTGTTAAATAAACTATATGGTGAAAAGGAAATGTTTAAAATCAAGGATAATCATAGAATTAAATAACTCTAGACTCAAAAATCTTTCAAAAGGATGTTTCACTCCAAAGGGCCAGAACACAACTTTTATTTTCTTTTCTAAATTATTTTGTAGTTTTTCGTATTGTCTACAGAGTTACTTTAAGAATTAAAAACAATTACAAAACAAAGGGGGCCTGGGTGGCTCAGTCGGTTAAACGTCCGACTCGTCATTTCAGCTCATGATCTCAGGGTGGCTGGATCAAGCCCTACATCAGGCAGTCTGCTTAGGATTCTCTCTCCTTCTCCCTCTGCCCCTCCCCCTGCTTGTGTGCTCACGTTCTCTTTCTCTCTCTGAAATTATCTTAATTACAAAACTAGAGGGTATTTATTCTACCTTTTTAAATTCCATTTTCTCGCTTTTTGTGGTAGACATTTATGCTTCCTCCCCACCCCACCCCCCCCACCCCTACCCCCACCCCACTCCCCTCCCCCCCCCCCCCCCCCCCCCCCCCCCCGCTGCATTGATTTCCTCCTTCTTCTGGTTACAGAACTCCCTGTAACTGGAAGGATCACCTGTCTCCCATTCTCAGTCCGTGTGGACAGGGAGCTGATTCCACCCCTGGCTCTGGGCTGGGTGTGTGACCCAGGCCTGGCCACTCAGAGCAGTGAACCCCCCTGACCACCGCTGTTGCTCCCAAATTGGTTCAATCACCTGTAACCCCAAGATTTTTCAGGAAGCAACCAGGAAAGATTTTCTCTCTCTTCCTGTAGACTTGGAGCTTTGAGGTCATAAGCCTTGAGCTGCGGAGGGGCAACCACCTGAAGAGGCTGCGCCTGAGATAACTTCAGAACTGAGAGGCAACCAGAGCCTGCATTTCTATGGCGTCGTTTTGGGCCTCTCTATATGGCCATGCCTAACGCCAACCCTATCCCTTAATTAAGCCTTTTTTACAATTTTTAATTTTTTGCTTAAGCCAGCTTGAGTTAAGTTTCTAATACTTGCAAATTAAAGAGTCCTGACTTATATGTGCTCCTACATGGTTTTGCCCCAACTACCTGCCAGTATTCTGAATTAGTCAGCTTTCTCTAGGTTCTGTTGCAGTAACAAATAACCCTCAAATTTCAGTGCCTTAGAATGGCAAACATTTATTCTTCACCCTTTTTTCTGTTAGCTGCATGTCACTTTTGGTTCTGCTCCTTTCCCCTTTCATTCTGGGACCCAGGATGAAGGAACAGCCCGCTCCCTCACTCTCATGGCAGAGAGAGAAGAGCAATGGCCAATCCATGCAGGGGCAAGCATTTCTGCTGCTCACATTTCATTGGCCAATACAAGTCCATAGCCAAGCTGAATAGCAGTGCTATGGGGAAGTTGACACCACCCCCAGTAGAAACTGCAAGCCCTATGGCAGAGTAGAGATGCACAATTCTCTTCCAGGGAAAAGAGTAATAATTGGGACCAATAACGCAATCTACCACATGCTTTAATCAGAGCTCTATGAGGGTGTTTTCTTCCCTACCTTTCAACAGTGGTGGATTACATCATATTGCCTGATGGCTTTACTCCTATTTATCAATCTGTCATCATCCTCTTTCGCAGTATAGAGTCCTGACTCAACCAGCCAATCAGAAACAATGAAACTATTTGCTATGATATTGAGAACAAGAAAAATTTCACTTTTTATTTTGACTGCAAAGAATTGGTCAGATTCATTTGCAAAAATAAATCACTAAATAAGCACAAGGAACAAAAGTGCCCTGCTGCCTATCTGGTCCCATGCCCCGGGGGAGAAGGCTCATGAAAGACATCATTAAAGCTGAGACCTTCAGTGAGACAAAGATTGTGTTTTAGAAAAGAAAACTTGCTTTGGGTGAAATGTCTTTTCAGCTAAGTTCTATCCTTAGACAAAAAAAAAAAAAAGAAAGAAAAGAAAAAGAAAAAAAATCACAATACTTACATGTCAGTAAAAGGTATCTTATGACCAAAAGCTGAGGTGAAAACAAAAGTGTCACTGTGCCATTTGAGGACAAGCACCAGTCATATGATGGTGTGTTTGTGTGAAAGTTAACAGTGGGAAGGAAAAACACTCGTGCCTTCTAGATGGCACAGGAAATAGCATGCGTGTAGCACTAAAGATCATAATTAAATGGCACAGCAGAAAATTTGCTGTCATGCCCTGTCGAAAGGAAAACATCTTTTTTTTTTTTTTAAGACAGAGTGTGCAAGTGGGGAGGAGCAGAGGGAGAGGAAGAGAGAGAATCTCAAGCAGGCTCCACATCCAGCGCAGAGCCTGACATGGGGCTTAAACTCGTGACCCCAAGATCATGACCTGAGCCAAAATTAGGAGTCGGATGCTTAACCAACTGGGCCACCCAGGTGCTCCAGGAAAAATTCATTTTATTTAATTTTGTCTTATAGACAGGTAACTTAAGAGGCCAGGAGTCTCATAAGGATAATAAATCATCTTTGCTCTTTATATTAGCATATAGGAAGGAAGAAGAGCTGTTTCCTGAATTCAGGACATGCTGGGATGCATAAGTCCTCTAAGCGCCTCTTTCTCACTGGAAGTTTGGCGTGAGGGTGGCCCTTTCTCTGCGGCACTCAGTCCTGCTTCCTTCCTGTTGTCTCTAGGTGACTATTTGGGAATAAGCTCAGGGAGCCTGTGGGAAGCAGCATGGCAGACACGTCTGGGTTCCCAAGTGAGCTCTGCCATTTATTAGTTGGTGTATTAGTTTCCCATAGCTGCTTAATAAATCACCACAAAACTGGTGGCTTAAAACAACACAAACTTATTCTCTTATAGTTCTGGAGGCTAGAAGTCCAAAACCAATTCATTCTGGAGCCTCTAGAGGAAAACTTGTTTTCTTGCCTTCTCTAATTTCTGGAGGCTCCCTGTATTCCGGAGGGCGCATGACCACTTTGCATCACCCTGACCTCTGGTATCCATTGTCACATCTTCTGTAGATGTGGCATCGCCCTCTGCATCCCTCTCACAAGGCTACTTGTGACTACATCATTGGCCCACCTGGATAACCCAGGATAATCCAAAATTCTTAACTTAGTCACTTCTTAAAACGTGTCTTTTGCCATCTAAAGGGACATATATATTCAAGAGTCTGGGGATTGGATGAGGACATCTTGGGAAACTCTTAGGCAGCCTGCCACAGTCAGGCAACCTGGAATAATCCCTTCACAAGACATGTCCCTCTCTTCTGTTACTTGGGGATGGCATTGCAGGGTGGCCATGAGGTTTAAGATGGTATCAGAGTGCTTTGTCACAAGCAAGAGAAATTTATTTATTTATTTATTTATTTATTTACAAGCAAGAGAAATTTAAAGGCTACTTAAAGAAAAGGGTATATACTGGAAGAAAAAAGGTAACTCACAAACATGAAGGAAAAGGTAAGGACTTGGCCTTAGAAAGCAGGTACAGGGATCCAGGAAGCACAGACCCATGTTTTCATGAAAACACTGCCAGGAAGAATCCTCTAGTCTCTACCAGTCCACTCAAGATTCGCATTGTAGGGAAACAGCATCTGCTTGGCTAAGCTTGGGTGTCAGGCGCACTCCTTGGTCATGGGAGGGCAAGGTGCTGTGACCCACGTTCCCCCCCCAATACAGGGAGGTAGAGCTATCAAAGCAAAATCTGAGGGCTGATACCACAAGAAAGGGGAGAGTATGATGAGCAGATAAAAATTAAAGATATCCATTGCAGAGGGCTCATAGTAGGTGTCCAAAGAATGACCGCTTTCATTTTATCCTTAATCTCAGGAGAATAGTAGTCACTACTTCAGCAAGATGAAATGTGAATAGCAGAATAACCAAGCAAGAGCAAAACCAAGTATCTGCTCTGCCACTGATAAATCCTGACATTAAAGAAAGTTCTGTTTTCTTTTTTTTTTTTAAGATTTATATATTTATTTGAGAGAGAGCACGAGCAGGGGGAGGGGGAGAGGGGATGCAGACTCCCACCTGAGCAGGGAGACTGATGCAAGGCTTGATCTCACCAGGAGATCATGACCTGAGCAGAAACCAAAATCAGATGCTTAACCAACTGAGCCATCCAGGCGCCCCTGTTTTCTTATCTGAAATAATATTCATTCTTCCAGAAATATTTGTTGAATGCTTATTTTTTTTCCAGGCACTTTTCCAGGTACTGTAGATAGAGTGGCGAACAAGAGAGAGAAAGTCTTGGCCCCCATAAACTTTACATTTTAGCAGGAAGCCAGTCAATGAGTAAGCTAACAAACAAACATACTATATATAATGTATAGAAGACCCAGGAGCTCTGAGGAAAACTAAAGCAGTGTAAGTGGATAGAGCATCCCAGGGCTGCGGTGAGGCCTGCTGCTGTTTAGAGAAGCCAGGGAAGGTTCACTTCTCGAAGGAGGTAACATTTGCACAGGGGCCTGTAAGCCAACCTTACAAAGATCAGAAGGAAGAGTGTTCCAGGTGAAGAGACGAGCCACTCTGAAGGCCCTGAGATGGGAACAGACTTGGCTAGTGAGACCAGAGGGGATGAAGGAGGCCGAGAGAGTGGTAGGAAATAAAGCCAGACAGGCAAGGCTAGGCTGTGCCCAACTTGGGTAGGTGAGCTTTTGGGGACCATGGTAAAGAGTATGCTTTTACTTTATTCCTCTGAGCGTGACAGAAAACTATTGGAGGGTTTTGAGCAGAAGATGAAGGGAATCTGATTTATCTTTTAAGATCACTCTGGGGGCATCTGGGTGGCTCAGTTGGTTGAGAGTCTGACTCTTGATTTTGGCTCAGGTCATGATCTCAGGGTCCTGGGATAGAGCCCCACGTCAAGCTCCGAGCTCAGCAGGCAGCCTCCTTGAGATTCTCTCTCCCTTGCCTTCTGCCCCGCCCCCCCCCCTCACACATACATTCTCTCTCTTTCTCTTTCTCTCAAATAAATCAGTCTTTTTATTAAAAAAGATCACTCTGGCGGCTGGCAGGGGAGTTGACTGAATTCAACTCTAACAGTACAAGTGGCCAGTGGGGGAGCCTAGTGCAGGCAGGCAGATGATGGCAGCTTGGAGTGTGGGAGGCAAGAAGAGGTTGGATTTGGGATATTTTGATGTTGGAACCAAGAAGACTTGTTGATGGATTGGATGTGGGGTGAGAGAGAAGTCAAGCATGACTTGGAGATTTCAGGCCTGAGCAACTGGCTGAATGGGGAGCCAGTTACTGAAATGGACTGGCAGAAATTAGAGCTCTGGAAAATTTAAGGGCTTTATAGAAAAATGACAACTTTGGGGGAATAAAAATACGAAGCTTTCGGGACCCCTGGGTGGCTCAGTTGATTAAGTGTCCAGCTCTTGGTTTCAGCTCAGGTCATGACCTCATGGGTCGTGGGTTGGAGCCCTGCGTCAGGCTCTGCACTCTGCAAGGAGTGTGCTTGAAGATTCTCTCCCTCTGCCCTTCCCCATCACGGCCCCCACTCCCACCGCCACGTCTGTGCTCAGGCACGCTCTCTCTCTCTCTCTCAAATAAAGAAATCTTTTTTAAAAAATATGAAACTTCCTTCTTATTTTTCCCCCAGCAACTGCCCTACCATCTCACAGTGGATCTCCCTTCCATCTGGGAGGCAGCCCTTTAAATAACTTTTTGGACAAATTCCATAAGTTCCTATCACTCTGTTTTTAGACCGTCTCATTTCACTGGATTCATCCCATTTAGTTTTAAAATCTTTAGTCCTCAATCTCATCCTAGATGTAAACCTCGTCTCCCCCCGCCCCTTTCCACAGCTCCAGCCACAACTGTCAATGATTTAGGGGTCCCTGAACGTTGAAGGTGGACAAATTGCCTCTCTATTTTCATTAGCCTCTAACTGAGATTTAGCCTCACTTTTAATTATGAATGTAGGCAACAAACCTCAGGAGAGTCCATAGTACCAGTGTCTTCATCACTAATAGCAATCACATTTTTTCACCCCCCCCAATCTAGTTGTTGCAGTGATCCTGAAATATCATTTACTCTTGTTACTTCTTCCAAATAACAGTAGTTCATTGACCTGCCATTAGCTCTTCTTACTTATTGCATACTCTAGAGGCTCATATATTATTATGTCATCAATTGGGTTTTTAAAAATATTTTGAAAACTGTATTGCAATACAATTGGTTTGCTTTGAAACATTTACTTGCATATTTTATTATATATTATCTAGAGAAGAAATCCAAACTGCTAGCGTAAAAAGGAACCCATGACACAAAACAAGTTAAGACCCCTGCAAGTGATTTGGAAGCCGTGAGGAGGAAGGTGGTTTGCCCTTCCCATACACCCACCCTTGCCCAGGCTCACGTTCTGGAGCAGGAAGAGGGAGAATGGGAAGGAGGCAGATCTCCTTCAAGTTTTCCTTGAGTCACATTAGAGAAAACATGTAATCCATTAAAAAGAGACTAAATGACGCAGCACTCTGGGCATGTTTATCAAAGCTCATCGAGATCACAACCCTGGTTTTCAGGATGGTTATACCTGCAGGGTGGGCTCCTGGCCTTCTCGCATCATTAGGTGAGCTCTGTTGACTGGACCCATATGCCACTCCCGATGATGGGCCTGGTAAAATGGGAGTGGATTCTATGTTTAACTTAGGAGGGTGATTCAGCTCGATGCTGGGGTAATAACGGCTTGTCTGTCTCCCAGGGTGGAGTTAGTGAGGGGGCGAAAGCCAGATCACATCCTAGTAACCATGGTTTCTAAACACACTTTAAGGCTGCTGGAGAGTAATGTAGCTGGCTCTCCCCTACTGGTTTTCAGAGCTGTTCCTCACATCATAGAAAAGAGTCCTATGAGAGTCTGTCCTAATGGCTGGTCACCGTATATCTGGATGCCCCATTCCAGATAACCTCTGTTGTACTTCTTCCAAATATTTGAAGTTTATTACTCAAGACTGATGCCTCTAACAGAATGTTTGGGAAACCAGTTAAGGCCGAGGGCAGGGACTGGATAATCTCTTTTGCTCTTTACGATGGGTAGATGTTATCAAATACTAGGCCCTTGAAGGGCTGTATAAATGATGGTTGATTTAGGGCCTGTGTCATTTTGTAAATGGCTTTGCATCAGGATTGTGCTCTCATGTTCCAAGAAAACAAATTAATCTCTTACCTAATGAAAAGCGGATAGAATTTGGATTCCAAGATTCAGTTTTCAATATAAAGCAAGCTTTTCTCCTTTCTGCTTTATTCTGTTTAATTATTCTGTTATTCTGCCACTTTGGGATGGTCCCTCTTGTTTTAGAACTGGATGCAGAAGTTAATAAAGACTTCTCAGATTCCCTTGTGTATTTTGAAAGCATACTGTGTATCTTCTTTAGGTCCTGCAAATCTTTTACTTAGCACCCAAAAAGGAGGAAGCAATTGTGTGTGTTTATGCATACACACAAATTAGAAAAATAAATCCTCAGAATTATACCATCAGTTCTTATGATTCAAATATATTTGATTCACATTTAAGAAAAAAAGAAAAGGGGGGCACCTGAGTGGTGCAGTTGGTTGAGCATCAGACTCTTGACTTCTGCTCCGGTCATGAGCTCAGGGTTATGAGATCAAGCCCCACGTCAGAGCCCACCTGACATTCTCTCTCTCCCTCTCCCTCTGCCACTCCCACTCATGCTCTCTCTCTAAAAATAAATAAGTCTTAAAAAAGGAAAAGGACACCACTAATGAGCATTACCAGTAAGACAGGTGTTGGAAACATACTCAGTGGTTCAATTTTGCCCATTGAAACACGCAAACCTGTCCGCTCTGGGGAATCCCTTAAAGAGGGATCTTCCGCTGCTGCCTTCTCCTTTGATTGTCATGGCCCCTTGTCCCGCTCCCGAGTTCCGCAATGATGAGCGGTTGCCTCTACTCCATCTCTATTTTTATTTGACCTGAAGCCAGTTGCACTGATTCCAAAAGAGAGAAAAGGGCCTGACGTGGCTTCTATCCCTTCAAGCTGGCCTGCTGAAATGATTGATAATTTCCAGGGACTACTCTCAGAAGATTAAGTCCTTTTCATTTGGCCTGATTTACACTGGCTCTTTCATACTTATTCTTGGTTTGGGAACGAGACAGCACCCCATTATTTAGCCATGAAAGCAGGGATGTCACTAAAGGTGGCCTCATATTACTGCTTAAAGGCCTATTAGAAATCTCATTTTGCTTTTTGGAGATTCATTGTGATGCAAAGCCATTCGGGGTTTCATTACTGGTGAAAGCCCTTTGTCAGGCTGGCCCAGCCTGTTGTCCCAAGATTTGCAGTTCTCCTTTCCTACTGCTATTCCGAAACAGGAATACTGTTACTTTGAGGATTTCATGACATCAGTAGAAAAAAATATACTTAAGTCAGAAAAAATGCCACTGAACAGAAAGGCGCCATCAAATCTCCCCTCAGATACAAGTGACAAACTCCACTTTGTTCTGCTGTCCTGACATCAGATTTCCCTGTGGAACGTCAGACAAATGAATACCTGCCAAGTTATTACTGTAAGAGTTAATGAAGAGGGCATTTTCTATGATTATATCTCCCCCCCCCGCCAGTTTTTTCATCTAGGCAAATAACTGTGTTTTCTTCTATTAAACACGCACAGCTGCGAGACCCTGAATTCCACATCAGTGACCTTGTAAGCTGCCTTCTCTTCTCCTTAGGCCACTCCCTGTGCTTCCTGGGTCAAAAGATTCTCAGCAGGATATGGTCACTGACCATATCACCTCACATGAATGAATCACCTCACACCTCTGTGCCTCAGTTTCTTCAATCTAAAAGAAGGATAACAATCGCTCATTACTCATATTGTGAGGATTTAATGAAATAATGTATGGAAAGTGCTTAGGACGCTGTGCCAGGCAGAGAGGCTCATTCCACAAACATTTATCAAGTACCCACTAGAAATGGTATCCCTACCCCTAAGGTTCTCCCTGGCTTTTATGTCTTTGGTTCTGGAATAATTCCTAAGCGTTGGGACTACCAAGAGAAGCAAACACAGGCCTGGTCTCTGCCCTCGTGGAGCTTTCAGTCCAGTTGAGGATTGGGGCATTCATTAGATAACCACACAGAATTACATCTCCGAATTGGGCCAAGGACTAGGAAGGAAAATTACACAGAGCTCCACTAGGTCCTAACCTAATCAAAGAACACCTTTCCATAATCAGAAGAAAGAATGAGAGTGAACCAGGAGGAAGAAGTGTCAGCCCCCTCACCTGCTACCTTAAGGTTTTGAACCCCTACCATAGGGCGGACGGGGCTCACACCCTGAGCATGGCTTAGCGGGAAGAGCATAGGCTGGGTTTCAGTGCCCTCTGGCCCACCCGCTGGGTGTCTTTAAAGCAGCAACCTGCACAGCTATACACAATGCCCCTGGCTAGGGGTAGGAGGATATTAGAGGCACAGGAAAGCCCCTCTGCAAAGACCTTGAGGTGGGAGGGCACTTTTGAGGAGATGAAAAAGGACAGCATGGCTGGAATACAAGGAGCAATGCTTATAGGAAGGGAGTCCAGAAAGCTCTTAGTAAATATCAGCTAGCATTAATGCATGATAACGTTAGTCTCGTAAAACCATTGCCAGCACACCAAGGTCTCCTTAGAAACACCAAGGTCTCTCTAGAAGCCATTGATTTTTACCTAGTGAAAGAGAATTACTTCAGGGATGTGGTTTGTTGGTGTCACACAACTAAGGTTCCAAGATTAAGGACAACGGATGAGTACAGACATTTAATGTAGAAAGCAGGCCTCCAGCAAAATATGAATGATCTGTTGCAGCCCAGAGAGCCAGATATTAGGCAAGAAGAAGTGAAAACGTAAAGAGAACCAAACAAAAATTTTAAAAAGCCACCACATCATGCAAATAAAAATGGAAACAGAACATTAGGGACAGTTCTCTAACAATGCTGTCATTTTGAGTGTGTAATTATTTCTCCAAAGAAATAGAAGAATCTTCTTTACTTGGTCTCTTCGAAAGGACCTGCCCAGTCCAGGACCCAGAACCTGGCAACAACACCGCACTCCCTTGAAATGATCTCAGTAACCTCAGGATTCTTCTGGGCTTTGATTTCTTTGATTCTGGAATAATTCAAAAGCACATTCATTCATTCAAACAAACATACTATATCAAGGGTGGGTTGTTGTTGTTTTTAAATCAGAGTTTAGAGAGAAATAAAACCACACATCCTGGAGAATCATGCAATGTTGCCACTTAGCTTTGCAGTCTGTGCCAGGCTCCACATCTGCGAGTATTTGCCCAGTGAAAGTCTGGTGTCAGCCGAGCACTGAGAGGGAAGCCTAGGCTTTAGGATCCTATGAGTCTGGGCTCAGATCCCAACTAGGCCATCTACAAGCTGTGTGACCTTGGGTAGGTTAGTCAACCTCTCTGTATGATGGGAGTTACTATAAACTCAAATGATGGCTGTTGTTAGGGAGAACTCTGAGGCCAGGGAACTTAGGAACCCCTCACTTGCAAAGTCACTTCTGGGGATCCTGTCCTGGGAGCAGCCTCCATGTGACCCACATCCTTTCTGAGGTTTATTTCTTTGTACTATATCTAAAAAGGCTTAACTGGGGTTTTCAGAGGTAACTGTGCTTTAGAGAAACATAAGGAACCAGAATCAAATCATACTTATAAAAACTTGTCAGGAATTAGTATCTCTATGCAACTTTTGGCGGGGGGGGGGGGGGGGGGGGGCGGGGAGAAAAGAACATTTCACCATGATTTTTAAACGTAATATCTATGATCAAACATCCCATCACAATCTGAAAAATCCCACAAGAGCAAGGAACGTCAAATGACCCAGCACTTGAGATATTGTATTGCCTACTAAGATGTAGTAGCAGAACTTAACTTAAAAATATGCCTGAATTCAAGCCACATTAAACTGGAATGCACACACAATTTATCAGAGATAAATTCCAATATTTTTGCCTTCAGGAAAGAGATGAGCTGCTTAATTTCCCTTCAGTAGAAAGGTAGAAAAAGAATCCTTTATTATGTCTCAGTCGTAATGCAGTATTTAAAAGTCGCCCTGCTTTGTCTCCTGTTTTATGTCTATAGAGCCTTATGGATGTCCCACCTTTTAGGACTCACATGCAGCTTTAATAGCCTGAGCCTTTCAAAGCAGAACAGGCTAACAGTGATTTAAGAGCACACTGGTTAAAAACAAAACAAAACGAATCCATCTTGGATTTTAAAATAAAACATGCTAAGTCAAGCCTAAACTTTTCTATCAAAAATGGCATTCCTGCTTTCTAAGAATGGAAATGGATGAGGCACTTAATCAGAGAGGCCATTATGTTGTCAAAGGGCTGCCGAGGCTGAAGGATGGATTCTCATGGGCATATGACCATTTTATTGCTTTTCAGTCCCCGGCCGCCGATCCCACTCTCCCTCCTGCTGACAGAAGAAGAGGCAGCTCTGTGCATTCAATCCTTCTGGAGAGCCTATCTGGTAAGAGTCATGTGCAATTATGGCATTTGGTCTGATGGGGAATTTTTGTGATGTGGAGGGCCCATGGGAAAACTGTTAGATGAATTTGAAACAGAGCTATAGTAATAGCTAACATCCAAACCTCAGAAATAGGATTCTCTGCAAAATACATCTCAAAGAGTGATTTAGAATTTTTACCAACACTACATTGCAATTGTCATTAAAAGTACCCTCCAGCCTTTTAATGTTGGGTCGACTGGCCTGTATTACCCCAAAAATAATATTATATACATACAAAGAGCAATACCGTGTTCATTTTAGGAAAAAAAAAAAAAGAAAGAAAATTACTCAGGTAGAGCAAATAAAACTTTTTGAGCCACCGAAATGGTTATCCCAAAATAATCATTGCTGGCATTTTGGTGTGAAATTTTTCAAACCTTAAAAGTCTTAATGGATAGGGTGGGGGATGGGTGAAACAGTTGAAGGGGATTGAGAGTACCCTTATCTTGGTGAGCACTGAGTCATATATGGAACCATCAAATGGCTATATTGTACACCTAAAGCTTATATAGCACTGTATGTTAACACTGGAATTAAAATGAAAAAAATAAAGCATAAAAAATCTGAAAAGATAGAATAACATATAAACACGTATCATATGCTAGAAGTAACCTTTTCTTTTGAAACCTGTCTTTCCTAGCCATTGGTTAGTCCCAGTTTATCATTATTATAATAAATGCTGTAATAGATATCTTTTTTTTAAAGATTTTATTTATTTATTTGAGAGAGAGAGAATGAGAGATAGAGAGCACGAGAGGGAGGAGGGTCAGAGGGAGAAGCAGACTCCGCGCTGAGCAGGGAGCCCGATGTGGGACTCGATCCTGGGACTCCAGGATCATGACCTGAGCCGAAGGCAGTCGCTTAACCAACTGAACCACCCAGGCGCCCTGTAATAGATATCTTTGTGCAGGCATCTTCGCACATTTGTCTGGTTGTTTATGTAGGATGAATTCTGGAAGTGGAATTTCTAGGTCAAAAGGTGAGTTCCTTTCTAAAGTTCCTGATCTATATTGTCATGTGGCCCTTCAGGAAGGATGTACTCTGAAAAATTCTTACCAAATACATATGAGAGTGGCATGTGTATCTCGTGATAAAAAGTGTACATCCTGGGGCGCCTGGGTGGCTCAGTCGTTAAGCGTCTGCCTTCAGCTCAGGTCATGATCCCAGGGTCCTGGGTTCGAGCCCCGCATCGGGCTCCCTGCTCCGCGGGAAGCCTGCGTCTCCCTCTCCCTCTCCCCCTACTTGTGTTCCCTCTCTTGCTGTGTCTCTCTCTGTCAAATAAATAAAAAATTAAAAAAAAAAGCGTACATCCTCTTCAACTTGTTGGCAGAGTATCAATGTTAAGAAGCTTCCAGGTAAACATGAAGCACCCATTCTAGGTAGAAGCATGTCTCCACCCAAGTCAATGGAATGAGTTTAGATTTGATTTCAGAGGTAGTAAATCGCCACAAGGAAGAGTCTCAGTGGATTTACATGGAGGCCAAAGATGCACATTGATGCACTCCTCAGAATTACTACAGGAGAAGTAGACTGAAAGGAACACACCAGCAAGCAATTCTCCATGAAGAAGTTAGATTTACTCTAATGAGATATAATTAATAAATCATCAAGCAAAATATTTGTTAAATGACCATTAAATGGGACTGTCCTTGATTACAAGGAGCTTCCTATTGTCTCAGGCAATATCGTCCAGTCATTCCACTCCTTTTGTACATGGCACATTCCTGAACACATGGGTCGAAGTCGGGTGTGGAAGTTTATAAATAATAGACTTGCACATTATAAGGAGCAGTTTGTTCCCAAAGAGTTAAAACCCAGTTATAAAACCCTCTATTATACCCCACGATTTAGATAAAACTAGTGATGACATAGGTTTTCAGCATTTCATACATATTTTATACCTGTGGTCTTTTTCCTTCATAACTGAACATCAGCAGGGTAGCTTAAGTTCAGGGACGCCCAACCGAGGTCAAAGATTCCTGGCTTCCAGTGCTTTCTGAGCTCCGCCTTTGTCGTCAGTGTATTTCATTTGTAAGACTTACACTTGTTACACTAGAATTAGCCGTTTTACTTTCCCACTTTCTGATCCTTTTAATGAAACTGTAAGAGCAAAATGCAATAAATAGTGATTTTCAGATTTCCTTTCTTTAAAACAGCAAAGCGCTTTCTTCAAACCAAATCATACTCAGAAGCCTGGAATATAACCAGTATGTTAACAGGAAAAGGGGAGGTTCTGTCCCTGATTCTCCCATGCAGTAAGACTTTCACACACAGGAGCCTGTGTTACGGGCAGAGCATGAAAAACAGAGAGATCTTTCTCTACTTATCATGGGGCTACATCCTGATAAACCCATTGTAAGCTGAAAATATTATAAGTTGAAAATTCATTTAATACACCTAACCCACTGGACCTCATAGCTTAGCTTAGCCTATAAATGTGCTCAAAACATTTATGTTAGCTGACATTTTGGCAAAATCATCCCCTATAAAATAGTCTATTTTATAATAAAGTGTTGAATAGCTCCTGGAACTTATTGAATACTGCACTGAAAGTGAAAAATAGAATAATTGCATGGGTACAGAATGGTCATCAGTGTATTGGTTATTGACCCTGGTGATCAGCTGGCTGAATGGGACCTGTGGCTTGCTGCACTGCCTAGGATTATGAGAGTATCGTATGGCATATCACTCACCCAGGAAATGATCAAAATTCAAAATTTAAAGTACAGTTTCTACTTAAGGCATATGGCTTTCAAACCATCATATAAAGTGTTATCATTATAAGCTGGGGACTGTCTGTAGTCTATAAGACAGCTGAATTCAGCTCATCATACCAACAAACACTGCCATATAAAAAGATGTCACAGTGGCTCAAAATTTAACTGGTTATAATACCATCATCACACAATAGCTAGAAATGTTCCTTATGGTACAAAAGATGTGTAGGAGCAAGTGTATGCTGTGTGAGAGTTCGGGTTGTTCAAATCCAAACATCTCCTGTGATATGTATATATAATATATAATAATTATATTATATAATATGTAATATCACAAACATCTCCTGTGATATATATATATATTACTGAAGAGTGCCAAGTAGAGGGTAAGATCCTAAGTTGTTGCTGGAAGGAAAGATGTCTGATATGTGGGATGACCTCAGAAGCTTCCACAAAAAAGGAGGGACTTGATCTCATCCTTAAAAGAAAGATGGGACACTGGAATATCTACTGGGAACAAGATGGTATCTCAAGGAGAAATAGCATACACACACACACACACACACACACGTATATATATTATACCACTTTTTATTAAAATGTGTACTGTATAGGGGCGCCTGGGTGGCTCAGTCCGTTAAGTGGCCAACTCATGATTTCAGCTCAGGTCATGATCTCAGAGTCCTGGGATTGAGCCCTGCATGGGGGGCTCTGTGCTCAGTGGGGAGTTTGCTTCAGGATTCGCTCTCCCTCTGCCCCTCCTCAAACTTGTGCACATGCATGCGTGCTCTCTCTCTCAAATAAATAAATAAATAAATATTTTTTAAAAAAACATATATTTTGGACAGCTACACACACACACACATAAGATAGGAAAATACCTGAAAGGAAATGGAGCAATCTAACAATAGTGGGTAACTTGGGGTGGCTGGGAAAGAATTAAGGAGACCGTAGCCTTCTATACACTGAACAAAGTCTTTACAAAGAGAATACAATGTGATTTTCATTATTTCAAATTAATTTAAACCATGTTATGGATGCAGAAAGAACATTTGACAAAATCCAACAGGCTTTTATGATAAAAAAAACACTCAACAAACTATGACTAGAAAGGAACTTCAACTTGATAAAGGGTAGTTACAAAATTCCGCAGCTAACATCATATTTAGGGTGAAAAACTGGGTGTTTTCCCCCTGAGATTGGGAATGAAACAAAGATATCCTCTCTACTTCAGTTCAGCACAGCACTGGAGGTTTTAACCAAGGAAGTTAGGCAAGAAAAGGAATAAAGGGGCTCCTGGGTGGCTCAGTCAGTTGACCGTCCGCCTTCGTCTGGCGTCATGATCCCGGGGTCCTGGGATCGAGCCCCGCATCGGGCTCCCTGCTCTGCAGGAAGCCTGCTTCTCCCACTCCCACTCCCCCTGCTTGTGTTCCCTCTCTTGCTGTGTCTCTCTCTGTCAAATAAATAAATAAAATCTTAAAAAAAAAATAAAAGAAAAGGAATAAAAGGCATTCTAATCAGAAAGGAGGAAGTAAAACTATCTCTATTCTCTATATAAACATGACCTTCTATGCAGAAATTCCTACGTAACTCACTAGAAATATTTAAAAATTAGAACTAAGAAACAAGTCCAGCAAGGTTGCAGGATACCAAACCAATACACAAAAAATCAATCGTATTTATATGTGCTTAGCAATGAGCAATCTGAAAATGAAATTAATAAAACAATCCCATTTGTAATAGCATCAAAAAGAACAAAATACTTGGGAATAAATTTCACAAAAGAAGTGCAAGACTTGTATGCTGAGAACTACAAAACATCCCTGAAAAAAATTTAGAAAGACCCAAACAAATGGAAAGACAGCCTGTGTCCATTGATTGGAAGACCTAATATTGTGAAGATGACAGTACAAATTGATCTGCAGATACAGTGCCATCTCTATCAAAATCCCAACTGACTTTTTTTTAACAGAAACTGACAAGCAGATCCTAAAATTCATATGAAAATGTAAGAGACCCCAAATATCCAAAACAGTCTTGAAAAAAGAACAAAATAGAGGACTCACACTTCTCTATTGCAAAACTTACTATAGAGCTATAGTAATCAAGTGCTAGTGGCATAGGGCACCTGGGTGGCTCAGTTGGTTAAGCGACTGCCTTCGGCTCAGGTCATGATCCTGGAGTCCTGGGATCGAGTCCCATATCAGGCTCCCTGCTCAGCAGGGAGTCTGCTTCTCCCTCTGACCCTCTTCCCTCTCATGCTCTCTATCTCTCATTCTCTCTCTCTCAAATAAATAAATAAAATCTTTTAAAAAAAAGTGCTAGTGGCATAGATTAATGGAATAGAATTGAGAGTACAGAAATAAACCCTTACATTTATGGTCAATTGATTTTTAACAAGAGTGCCAAGACCATTCGATGGGGAAAGAATAGTCTTTTCAACACATAGTGCTAGAACTCCTGAATATCCACATGCAAAAGAATAAAGTTAGATCCCCTACCTCATACAATATACAAAAATTAATCCAAGACCTAAATGAAAATGCTAAAACTATAAAAGTCTGAAAAAAAGACATAGGTGTAAATTTCATGACTTTGGATTAAACAACAGTTTACATAACAAAAAGCACAAGTAACAAACGAAGAAAAAGACATCGGACTTCGTCAAAATTAAAAACTTTTGGCTCTTCGGGTGCCTGGGTGGCTCAGTCAGTTAAGTGTCTGATTCTTGATTTTGGCTCAAGTCATGATCTCAGGGCTATGAGATCGAGCCCCACATTGGGTGATGTGCTCAGCGGGGAGTCTGCTTGAGAATCTCTCTCTCTCCTCCCTTTGCCCCTTCCCCTCACCCCCCACTCTCTCTCTAAAATAAAAACAAATAAATCTTAAAAAAAAAAAAACCTTTTGGGGCACCTGGGTGGCTCAGTCCAGTTAAGTGTCTGCCTTTGGCTCGGGTCATGATCTCAGGGTCCTGGGATCGAGCCCTATGTCTGGTTCCCTGCTCAGCAGGGAGTCTGCTTCTCCCTCTTCTTCTGCCCCTGCCCCACTTCCCCATTTGTGCTTGCACACTCTCTCTCTCAAATAAATAAATAAAATCTTTAAAAAACCCCAGACTTTTGGCTCTTAAGAACACCATCAAGTGAACAAAAAGACAAAACACAGAATGGAAGAAAATATTTGCAAATCATGTATCAGATAAGGGTCTAATATCCCAAATATATAAAGAATTCTCACAGCCTGACAAATAACTCAATTACAAAACTGGAAGGGATTCGAATTGACACTTCTTCAAAGAATATATGCAAATGTGCCAAGTGGCACATGAAAAGATGTAGGAAATGCAAAGCAAAACCACAGTGAGATGCCACTTCACATCCACCAGCATGGCTAGGATCCAAAAGGCAATAACAGTGTTGGCAAGAATGTAGAGATCTTGGAAGGGCTCGCACACTGCTGGCGAGAATGGGAAATGGTACAGCCACTTTGGAAAGCAGTTTGGCAGTTTGTCAAAAATCTAAACATTGAGTCACTGCTCCATGACTCAGCAATCCTACTCCTAGGTATATGTTTAAGATAATTGAAAGCATCTGTCCATACAAACACCTGTACAGGAATGTTCATGGAAGCATTATTCACAATAGCCAAAGTGTGGGAAACAGTCAAAATGTCCACCAACTGATGAATGGATATGTAAAATGTGGAACGTTACTCAGCCATAAAAAGGAATGAAGTACTGATACACGCTACAAGGTAGATGAACCTTGAACACTTTATGCTAAAGAGAAGGAACCAGACATAAAAGGCCACATATTCCATTTAAATAAAATGTCCAGAATAGGTAAATCCCTAGACAGAAACCAGATTAGTGGTGGTCAGGACCCAAGGAAGAGAGGCACGGGGAATGACTGCTAACGGCACTGTTTTGGGTGATAGAAATGTTCTGGAATTAGATGATGGAGATGGCGGTACAACTGTGAATAAACACCGCTGAACTGTAAACTGTAAAAGGGGTGAATTTTATGTTATGTAAATTATGTGTAAGCAAACGAATGAATAATTATGGGAAAAAAATACAAAGCAAGCCATTTTATACCTTTTAACCATGTGTTCTTCTGACACAAGTTCTTGATTTTTGGCCTGTTTTTTTTTTTTTAAGATTTTATTCATTCATTTCAGAGAGAGAGAGACAGAGAGAGCACAAGCAAGGGGAGAGGCAGAGAGAGAGGAAGAAGCAGCCTCCCCGCTGATCTGGGAGCCTGATGCGGGGCTCGATCCCAGGACCTGGAGATCATGACCTGAGCCGAAGGCAGACGCTTAACCACCTGAGCCACCCAGGTGCCCCTTGGCCTGGTTTTATAACAATGAAACATCCTAAGACCAGAAAAAGGGATTTTCAGAAATTTGTGAAGTGTTCCGTCACAGGCAGCACTTGCACGAACTCTCTCTCCTTACACACTCCCACGTAGTTTTATTGCACTTAGCATGAAAGGTTTGCAATTAATGAAAACCGTTACTTGTACTGTCTTAAACACCATGAGGGAAAAATACAGCCCCCCACAAAACTGTTTTGTATGGTAAACTATACATACCATGAAATTTACCATTTTAACCATTTTTAGTTGTAAAGTGACGTTAAGCACATTCACCCTGTTGTGCAGCCATCACCACCATGCATTTCTAGAACTTTCATCTTTCTAGACTGAAACTTAACTCCTCCCCATGCCCTCCTTCCCCCAGCCCCTGGCAGCCACCCTTTTACTTTCTGTCTCTATGGTTTGACTACCTAGATACCTCATAGAAGTGCAATCATACAGTATTTGTCCTTTTGTGACTGGCTTATTTCACTTAATGTCCTCAAGATTCATTTATATTGTCACATGTGTCAGAACTTCCTTCCTCTTTAAGACTGAAAAATATTCTTGACAGGAAGTTTTAAAATCCAGAAATCTGACATCCTCGCTTGTTATCATGAAACTAGCTGGACATCTCATAAAAATATATTTTAACCTACCACATTAAAAGAAATGTCATGTGGTATGAAAAGCTATGTGTAGTGAACCATTCTTGGTAGCTTTGACTTTATAATTAGCCTTATAAATAGGTTCCTGGTAGTTATTACTAGATGTTAAACACATCTGTAAAAGTGACACGCTCTTGTTCCTTTTTTCCAAAATAGTAGATTAACGAATGATTAGAAAGCCAGATTGTTTCAACATGCAAAACTGAATGTTTTTTTTTTTTAAAGCTGTTTCGATATTGTGAATGAAGCTGGTCCTCTGAACACTCTCTGAAGTGTGATTGGTGATAAACTGCATTACCACATCAATGGTGCTCTTCTGCCGCTGAAACACTGGATGTTACAGGGAATAGAGAAAACTCTGCTCTCTATTTTAACTATGAAGTTCAAATGAGGTTCCCATGGGCCATAAGGATTGAAATTTCTTTAATGATTTAGGAGGCAGAGACCAGATAAATCCACTGAATATTGATTCTGTCTAAATAAGCTTCAGGTGTTTTATGCTTTCTGCGCATTTGTTTTATTTTATTCTGTCTAACTAGCCTAGACTCCAGGGTGGCATACAATCTCCCCTCCTCCCAGGATCAACGCCCCCTCCAGGCACTGTGACAGCTGACAGTCACAAAGCCCATCAATCATTACTGTTTTTGTTCATTTGGTGAACAATACAGTGCAAGGTTGCTCCAGCAGCTCCTTTGTGGCTTTGCAAAAAAAAAAGACTGGCGATCCCGATTTCCACCTGCAGAGAACAATGAGAATCTGTGCACTTATACCTTTGTCTACTGTGCAGTGAGCTGGGGTGGATGAGGCACCCCCAAGGAGAAACAGCTTGTTATAAACAAAGAGTACAGGTTTAGAGTTGGACAGTCCCTCTCCCCTTGGCTGTAGAGGTGGGTCTCTGCCAGCTCGGCCACTGGAGTATCACATCCCTCTGGCTACAGGGATTAGTTCATGATGGGCAAGGGACCTAAATCAGGCCAGTCATACCTAGTGAAACCATCCTGGGATCTCACAGGAGATATTGAGACAGAGCAGCTTGCTTTGCATGGGGGTAGTTGGGAGGCCAGACTGTCCACAAACATCTTGCCACTGAGTAAAGAACCTGACAGAAAAGTGACTGCAGAGGCAAGGGAGCTGGGAGCGAGGAGGGGGCTGAGACTTTAAGGCCGTGGAGCACCTGGATTTAGCGGTGCCAATGCGTCCCTTCCAGATGGATTTCTGTCACAATCTAGAGTCCTGACAATGATTGTTTTCAACACAAAAAGTTCTAGACTCTTGATTACTTGCACATGAGGGGGGATATTGGCACAAAATAAAAATCTGGGTCCACTCGTGCAGAGAAACCATTCCACTTTGTCCCAGGGAAAGACTGTGTCCTGTATCGACTTGCTCATAGCTGGAGAGGGGAAGCCTACCCCAAGGAGCAAAATTTTTTTAAACATATCTATTATTTTTATTGTTTAAATAATACATTTCCATTGTAGAAAAAAGGATAATACATAGAAGTTTTTAAAAAAATTTTAATGTATTCATCCTTCTAGAATTTTTCCGTTCATATAGGAATTTTTTAAAGCAAAATTGTGAGGCCAACACTGTTTTGTGCCTGCTTTTTCCCCTTAGTGACATACTGGGGATCTCCTTTTTTGTCAGTACACAAAGGTCTGTCTCACAAATTGTAATGGCTCTGTGATATGAAATTTATTTAACCAGAGTTAGACATTCCAGTTTTCTCTTCTATAGAAAACATATTATGAAAACATCCTTGTTCATATGTCCTTGAACACTTAACTGATTCTCTTTATAAGGTTAATTGCTAGAAGTGGAATTGATGGCTCAAAAAGTAAGCACCTTTTTTCAGAGTTTTGCCAATTACTGCTATATTACCCTCTACAGAGGCTAGAGACTAGCCTCTAGACCTATTTACATGTACCAGCAATATATACAAGTGTGCCTTGGTGTAGGTCTTGTTGGGAGAGTAAAGAGAGGAAGAAGTAAGAGACTGGGACCTGAAGTATGTCTAAGGATGTTGGAGTTGCATGGACACTGTGCAGGAGTGTATAAACAGGTAAAACCATGTGTCCACAGTTGTATGGGTTGTCTACTGCACAACTCTGGGGAGTACCATTTGCTACCAATACAGCAGACCTCTGAGTCTAGAAGAAGCCTGGGAAGTGGTGACTGAGTGACCACTTGTTTTATCTTTCTTTTAATCCCACTGGCCTAGGTATCTCTTGACCTATTCTGATAGCTAGAGGCTGGATAAGTGAAGATTGTATCTGTGATACAATCTAGAAGCTCTACCAGAATCAGAGTTACAATCCAGAATCAGAGTTTTCTTCCTGAAAGCGTGCGGCAAGTTTTAGATTAAGTAAAATGTAAAACAATTAATATTCAATAACATAGTAATTATAAAATAAATACTGGGCATTTACTCAATGGACTATTATGTCAACATTAAAAATAATAAACAGAGCATAGTAACAAGATGGAGATTGCCATAGGATATTAGGTGAAGAAAGAATAAAATGTCTTATATGTAGATTACTTATAATTATGTTAAAAATATGGATATGTAGGGGCGCCTGGGTGGCTCAGTCGTTAAGCATCTGCTTTCAGCTCAGGTCAGGATCCCAGGGTCCTGGGATCAAGCCCCGCATCGGGCTCCCTGCTCTGTGGGAAGCCTGCTTCTCCCTCTCCCACTCCCCCTGCTTGTGTTCCCTCTCTCGCTGTGTCTCTCTCTATCAAATAAATAAAATATTTTAAAAATATATATGGATATGTAGATAGTCCACTAGAAACAAATATATAAAATAATATTGTAGTTGTTCAGAGATAGGATAAGGGGTGACATTTTTGCCCTCTGCTTTTTTCTATTTTTCAAATTATCTACAAAGAATATATTGTTTTTACAGAAGAATAAAAACATTATTTAAATAAAGACTTGGAAACCTACATTCAACCATGATACTTTTTGTACCCTCTTCCTCTTTAGTTCAAATTTGGCATCATTAGACTATTATTCCTGAGCCTCTTTTAGGGGTGTGTGTGTGTGTGTGTGTGTGTGTGTGTGTGTGTGTGTGTGTGTGTGTGTGTAGAAAAGATCTAGATATTTATGCTCAAATATTTTAGGTTGTAAGGAAATTTGATTATTTTGCCTATAGCTCTCCTGTTACAGTCTTAATTAACAAGAAACAACAGACCACAAGTCATTTGGAATATGGTTTGATTTCACGAACAAAGAAAGCCTTTCACAGCACATGTGTTAGACTTCACTAGAGAAAACCCATCGGATCAGCCGGCAGTTTAAAAGGCAAGGGAGGAATATTGGCATTTCCCTCTTCAGAGCATTCTGAAGATTCTAAATAAAAAGTGTTGTGAGTTCCAAAAGAATGAAAGTAGGGTCTTGAATAGATATTTGTATATCCGTGTTCATAGCATTATTGGCACGACCTAAACGGTGGAAGCACCTCAAGTGTCCATCGACACCTAAATGGATAAGGAAAATGTGATATATACGTGCAATGTAATATTATTCCACCTTAAAAAGGAAAGGAATCTGTCATATGCTACAACGTGGATAAGGCTAAGTGAAATAAGCCAGTCACAAAAAGACAAATACTGTTATGAGTCCATTTAGATGAGGTACTTCGAATAGTAAGAATCATAAAGATAGAAAGTATAAGGGTGGTTGCCAGGGGCTGGGGAGAGGGTAAATGGGGAGTTAGTGTTCAATGGTTACAGAGTTTTAGTTTTACAAGATGCGAAGAGTCCTGGGGAAGGATGCTGGTGATGTTTGCACAACAATGTGAATGGACTTAATACCACTGTACCGTATCCTTAAAAATGGTTAGGGTGGGGGCACCTGGGTGGCTCAGTCGTTAAGCATCTGCCTTCGGCTCCAGTCATGATCCCAGGGTCCTGGGATCGAGCCCCGCATCGGGCTCTCTGCTCCGTGGGAAGCCTGCTTCTCCCTCTCCCACTCCCCCTGCTTGTGTTCCCTCTCTCACTGTGTCTCTCTGTCAAATAAATAAAATCTTTAAAAAAAAAATGGTTAAGGTGGTAAATTTTATGTTAAGTATATTTTACCACAATTTAAAAAAAAAAAAGAAAAAGCAAGAGATGGGTGTTAACTGTGTTTGATTTGATTTAACTTGATTTTTCCCTCCAAAAAAACCACTCCTTTCTATTTAGAGATGGCCTGTATAGTTAGGGAGGAAATGGGTGACAAAAACAGCCCAAGATAAAAACCAAGCAACTGTGAAAAGACTTCAAAGAATACAAAGAAAAAGTTTTGTGGTTCCTCCCATATTTTTCTGCAGAAAGCAGAAATTCCAAGTTGAAGCTCTGTACTTAGAGGAAGAGAAATTTTTGTCCACTTCAGGCAGCGGGCTGGGATGTTAGGCGTGACCAAAAAAAAAAAAAATTGTTTTTGAAAGATCACTTGAAGGTCTCATCATTAGCCTTAACTTTCTTGTTCTTGAAAGTTGTGGCTGAGTGGAAAAACTTGTTTTATTCTATGTAAATCATGCCCTATGGCCACTTGTTAAGAATATGGACTCTATCAGCAGACAGATCTATTTATTGATGACTTTGGGTGGGTTATGTAACTTCTGAATGACACTTTCCTGCTTGTAAAATGGGACTATTAATGGTTCCCATCTATGAAGATGGAATCAGATGGTTAGTCCACATTTGGGCCTTGCACAGTGCCAGGCACATAGTAAATCCACAATAAATATTAGCTGTTGTTGTTACTGTTATCATTTTTTTATTATTACTGATTCCATCTTACTTCATGGTGCATCTTTTTTTTTTTTTTTTTTTAAGTAACCTTTACACCCAATATGGGGCTTGAACTCAAGCAACCCCGAGATCAAGAGTTTCATGCTCTGCCAACTGGGCCAGCCAGGCACCCCCAGAGCATCTTTTTAAAAAGCCAGCTAGTGGCCTCCTTGTAGTTCCTCAGGAACACCAAGCATGCTCCTGTCTCAGGGCCTTTGCACTTGCTGTTTGTTCTTTATGCTTGGCAACTCTCAATCGTGGTACCTTCTCTTGCTTCATTCAGGATTCTTCTTGAACGTCTCTCCTGGTTACCCTTTCAAAAAGAGCACGCACTCATCATTCTCCAGCCTCTTACTATGCTTTTTTTTCTGCCTCTCACTTACCAATTACCTGACATTATATTGGATATTCATTTGTTTGTCCATTGCCTGTCACCCTGACCAGAATGTGAGCTCCAGAAGGATAGAGGTTGCTTGACTTTTTCATCCTATATCCCCAGCCCCTAGAACACTGTCTGGCACAGACTAGATACATAATAAGTATTTTAGTGAATAACTGAATCCCTTAAATGATCTCCCTAATGAGGGCGTTTGAAAACAAAGAAGAAAAAACTGTTTTGGTTCCATCTTCAAAGCCCTTCTCTGGGATTTACACAGGCGCTTAAACAGGGACTTCTGTGGGGAGGTGCTTTGTCACAGGATCCTCAAACTCAACAGCTGTGCTCGTTAATCCCCCAGAGATTACTTTTGAGAAAAGTGTATTCATTTTAGCATTGCCCTTCGTGAACTACCTCTGCACCAAGCCTCATAATATGAAGAAATGAAGTGTGCTATGGGAAATTACGATCCTCCCAAGCAGGCTTGAAAGGACAGCATCAGCCGAAGGCTCACTGGGTGGGTATCTTTAGTTCATCTGCGTATCGGACAGAAAAGATTTTCTTGGTTTGGAATTTCTCTTCTGAGTGCTGATATCTGCTGGCAGGTGGGCAGACTTTGCTGGCAAAAGTCAGACATTGTATTGTGCAAAAGGAATGCTAAAAATGGGGCACTGCATCAAATTACCCCCAGTTTTCCTCTTGATGGGGCACAGCCATGTCTCAATAGCCTCAGAGGGGCTGGTCATGACCTTCGTGATTTGATAAGCAATCTCTGCCCCGGATTCCTCTAGTGGGAGCTCCACATGGAAAGATTTATCTTCTTGTGGGATCATCTTGGTGTTTGCTGGCCCATGGATATAGTTTCAGTCTGTTTCACCTTACCTTCCCAACCAGAAGATCAAATCCCAAAGAGCCCTTTCCTTCGGGCTATCTTGGAGGTATTTGTGAATCCTACGTAGTGAAATTGGTTTTGAGCAATTTTCTAACACATGGAGAATGTTTATAAACTGTTAGGGAGGTCAAGGCCACCTTTACGAGTTCCTGTGATTGAGTGGAAGAAAACTCCTGAACTTCTCAGCATTATAGAGGTCTTGATTTTAAGCTGAGGATTCTGATATTAGACCTCTAGCATTTGAAGTGGAATGCTCCCAAGGATGGCTGCCATCAACCCTTCTGCCAGTTCCACTCAAATAGAGGCCTTATGCCTTCCATTGATGTGTGACTGACTCCATTTGTTCACTCTTTTATTTTTTATTTTTTTAAAGATTTTATTTATTTATTCATGAGAGACAGAGACAGAGACAGAGAGAGAGGCAGAGGGAGAAGCAGGCTCGCAAGGAGCAGGGAGCCTGATGCGGGACTTTGACAAATGTGTACTGAGAATCTAGTGCTTGCCAAGAACAGCGCTGGGTACTTTACAAACAGAGCTCATCTGTCCCTTGAGTTCAGAGGCAGCGATAACAAGAAAAATGATAATAATATTAAGAATAGCAAAATCTGGGGCACCTGGGTGGCTCAGTCGGTTAAGCATCTGCCTTCGGCTCAGGTCATGATCCCAGGATCCTGGGATCCCTGCTCAGTGAAGAGCCTGCTTCTCCCTCTCCCTCTGCCTGCCAATCCCCCTGCTTGTGTGTGCGTGCCCATTCTCTCTCCCTCTGTCAAATAAATTAATAAAAATCTTAAAAAAAAAAGAATAGTAAAATCTAGGGGTGCCTGGGTGGCTCAGTCGGTTAAACAGCCGAATCTTGATTTCAGCTCATGATCTTAGTGTCTTGGGATCAAGCCCCACATCGGGCTTCCCACTCAGTGAGGAGTCTTGCTTGAGATTCTTTCCCTCTCCTTCTGCCCCTCCCCCTGCTCATACACACACTCTCTCTCTCTCAAAATCAGTACATAAATCTGATTTATTAAAAAAAAATAGCAAAATCTAGTATTTTTGGTTACTTGCTATGTGCCAGGCACCGAATTAAGCATTTTACAAGCATTGTCTCCTTTATGCTTTATGCTACCCTATAAAGTAAGCCAGTATGTACTACTATTATCTCATGTGTAGATGAACCAACCAAGGCTTAGAAACCCTAACTGACTTGCCCAGCATCACACAGTGATAAGTGGTAAGGCCAGAGTTTTAAGCCCAGGTCTGACTGTCCTCAGAACCCTGTCTCTCTTAAAAACAAAACAAAACAAAGCCATTTTGCATTCCTACTAGAAATATATGAGAGTTCCCATTGCTCCATGTCCTTACCTGTACTTGTTATGGTCAGTCTTTTTAATTTTAGCCATTTTAGTGGGTGTGTAATAATACCTCATTTTGTGTGTGCATGTGTTCTTTGGTTTGTTTTTGTTTTTTAAAGAGAGCAAGAGAGAAAGAGAGTGGTGGTAAGGGGAAATGAGAGAGAGAGAATCCCAAGCAGGCTCCAGGCCCAGCGCAGAGCCTGGTGCTGGGCTCGATCTCATGACCCTGAGATCATGATTGGAGCCAAATTCAAGAGTCGGATGCTTAATCGACTGAGCCATCCAGGCGCCCCAAGTGTGTGCATATGTTTTAATTGAGTTTATTAAGATAGAAGTTACACACAGTAAAATTTACCCTTTGTAGAGTATAGTCTTTTAATTTTGACAAATGCATAGGGTGTAACTACCCCCATAATCAAGGCATAGAAACATTTATATCATCCCCCAAAATTCCCTCAGGCTGCCCCTCTGTAGTTAACCCCTGCCCCCAACCACCAGCCTCTGACACTCACGGATCCGTTTCTGTTTCTCTGGTTTTGCCTTTTCCAGAATGTCAGGTAAGTGGAATCCTAAAATACATAGCCTTTGTGTCTGGCTTCCTTCACTGGACCTGGTGCATTTGAAATTCTTCCACGTGGTTATGTGTATCAGTAGCCTCTTCCTTTTTATTGTCGAGCAGCCTGCCGCTGTAACACCCCAATAAGAGGGAGTTCCCAATCCTGGTTATGAATTTAACAGAAGACTGGCTTATTTATACCTACGGATTGCAATGGTTTCAAGCCTCACCATGTATCAGGGTCATCCTTGGAAAGATTTTATTCTTAAATTCTAATACCCAAGGCCTCATTCCCCTGAGATCTTGTTCAACTGGCCAGGATGAGAACAGGAGATGGGCAGTTTTTAAAAAGCCCCTCCCCCCAGGTGATGCTAACATATAGCCAGGTTTAAGACCCACCAATGAGTTGGAATCCACTTTGAGACCTACCAGTTGGGTGATCCAGGACAAATCACGACCGTTGGAATCTCAATTTCTTTCTCTTCTAGTTGCGAATAATAATAGTTGCCCAGTCCAGCTCACCAGGTTATCATAAGGATCAAAATATTTTCTGGTGGCAACGTATGAGAAAGTGTCCTGGGAACTCTAGCTGCAGGAATGAACGGTATCAATATGGATGTAATGATCCCTCCGTGTCTTTCCTGTTTGAAATGTACCAGAGGTTCTATTTCCTAAACCACTGAGAGAGGTTTTCAAGAGCACATGGAAAGAGCAGTCTTTTCTCTGTCGATTTTATGTGTGCTATTAGAAGACTGCCTGATGTATAAGAGTAACTGGAACGCCAACAGACAGATGGAGATGAGAAGTGGGATAAACACACGCCTTTCCGAGACAGCGGGGATGTGGGCAGAACTGGGCATGGCTGGAGACCATGGTCTTCTGCCGGAAGGGTTAAGTCAGCACATTTGCAAAAAGCAAACACTGATGTAACTGAAAGGACAAGGCAAGCTGAGGCGTGGCGCCAAGGATACAATTACCGGGCAGCTCCTGATCATCCAGTCCTCACCTCAGAGCAAGTGAGAGAAGGCCCCTTGTCAGGGGCAAACACCATATGAAACAAGAGGTCATTTTACCACCACATCTGGCCACCTCAGCACATACTGCAAGGAGCACCGTGTTGGTTTGGGTATGGAAAGGAATGACCATCTTTGTATGAAAAAAACTCTTTCGTTGATATTTTTATTGTAAAATAGCAGATACTCATTGTGAACAAAAACCAAGCCGTATAGTAATAATGTCTTAGCTTGGGCTACTCTAACAGAACGCCACAGACTGGGTGGCTGAAGTAACAGACATTTATTTCTTACAATTCTGGAGGCTGCGAGGCTCAAGATCAAGGTGCCAGCACGGTCAGTGTCTGGTGAGAGCCCCCTTCCTGGCTTGCAGATGGCTTCCTTCTTGCTGTGTCCACTCATGGCAGAGAGAGAGAGAAAGAAAAGATCTCTGATTTCTTCTTCTTCTTTTTTTTTTTTTAAGATTTTTATTTATTTATTTGACAGAGAGAGGCACAGTGAGAGAGGGAACACAAGCAGGGGGAGTGGGAGAGGGAGAAGCAGGCTTCCCGTGGAGCAGGACCCTGGGATCATGACCTGAGTCGAAGGCAAACGCTTAACGACTGAGCCACCCAGGCGCCCTCTTCTTCTTTTTTTTAAGATTTTTGTTTATTTATTTGAGAGAGTGAGCAAGCGAGAACATGAGCAGGAGGAAGAGTAGAGGGAGAGGGAGAAGCACCCCTTGGAGCAGGGAGCCTGACATGGGGCTCAATCCCATGACTCTGAGATCATGACTTGAGCCAAAGGCAGATGCTTAACCAACTGGGCCACCCAGGCGCCCCTCTCTGATTTCTTCTCGTGAGGGTACTAATCCCATCCTGAGGATCCTACCCTGGTGACCTCATCTAATCCTAATTACCAACCCCTAATACCATCACATTGGGGGTTAGGGCTTCACCATACGAATTTTGGAGAAACACATTCAGTACTACTTTAAAGTTAAATGCGGAACTCTCCATTCCTGTCCTACTCTAAACCTGTTTCCCCGGCGAAACCGCTATTAACAGTTTGGCATGTATCTTTTTAATGTTTTTTCTTTTGTATATATGAACATTTATGTATGTATATATGTTATATTGTGTTTTTTATAAACATGGGATATTTACTTTTATAAGTTTGGGCTCACACTCTACAGCCTGCATCCTGCCTTTCATCTAGCATTGAGAATAGCTTTCCACATCATTACACGTACATCTATTCTGAGCATTTGTATTTGAAGGAAAACACTCTATTAATGTAGTTGGCAGGGAGGAATTTGACCAAGCACTTTCTCATTCAAAATACTCCCAACACAAAGCGAGCCCTGAGATGGCAGTAGGGAAACTTTAGGGGTTGGTATCGATTTCTGTTTCCTCAGCAAGTCCAACATCATTGACTTTAAGGGCCAGCCTTTTTCCTTCTGCTTTCTTGTGAGTGTTGGCTTCCCTGGATTGTTGGTCAGCTGTAAGCCTTCTTGACTTCCTCTTCCTCCTTTCCAGAGAGGGGTGTCTCCTGGTGCAGCTGTTGAAGGCGGGGGGGGGGGGGGGGGTGGAGTGCATTTCCTCCCTTTGTGTGTGTCATTAGCCATCTCTCTGGCTTCCCTCTGGGCACAGCCACCCAACCAGGTGAGCTGGTGTCATTTCAAGCAGCACTTCCGTTCTCAGGCAGAGGTTGGTTGTCATTTCTGGATGACGTCTGAAATGGTCCAGGTGAAGAAGGTTGGCATCTGGCACAGAGACAATGGCAGACAACTTGGTGCGAGTCACATTTTCTTTGTAAAGGATATGCTGCCTACAACTCCTGTTCAAGACGATTGTTTTTTTAATACTTCGCGATTTTTTAGGCTAACTTGAAGGCAGTATAGCATAAAGGTTAAGCAAGCATGCTCTATAATTAGATCAATTCATTCACTGATATTCATTCACTAGTATTTATTGGGGACCTGTTATGTGGCAGACAGGCATTGGTCTAGATGTTGGGCATACTGCAGGGAATAAGACCATGTCCCCGCCCTCATGGAGCTTGCATTCTTGCAATAGACTATAAACAAATATAAATAAATATGTAATATAATGCTGAGAAGTGTATCAGCTAGCAATTGTCCCAGTAATGCTGCTTCACAAACCACCCCCACACTCAAACCACCCCCACACTCAGTGGCTTACAACATACATTTATATCCTACTCACATGCCTGCAGCTCAGCCAGGTTTCAGCTCTTCTAGGTTGGATCTCGCTACACTTGGATCTAGGCTGTTGGGTTCTGTGTAGTTTTGTCTAGGGTCTGTCATTCTTCTGAGGTCAGTAAGCTACCAAGGGCATGTTCCTTTACAGCAGAGATCAAAAGCTCTGATCAAAGCACTGAGGGGAAATACAGTCTTAAGACCCAGCCTGGAGACATGCCACTTCCCCACACATTCCACTGGCCCAAGCGAGTCATGTGGACAAGCCCAACATCAATGAAGCTGAGAAGAGAGACATGCTCTCACTTAATTTTCATCAGGCCAGCATCCACGATGACTCCCCAGTGATCCCCACCTCCTCGTATTCACATTCCCAGGGCGTCCCTTCCCACAACTATACCAGGGTTGATATGTGTAACTAATAGAATATGACAGAAATAATGGTGTGCCACTTCCAAGATAAGGTTCTAAAAGACACCGTGGCCTTGGTCTCTCTGTCTGTCTCTCCGTCTTGGACCGTTCACTCTGGGAGAAGCCAGCTACCATGTCATGAGCAGCCCTACAGAGACGCGCACATACGGGAAATGGAGACCCAGTGCATAGCTGTGTGAGTGAGCCTTAGGTGCAACTCCTCCAGCCAATCAGACCTTCAGGTGGCTACAGGCCCAGCTAACATCCAAGCTGTAACCTCATGGGATACTTTGAAATAGAACCACCCAGCTCAGCCGCGCCTGGACTTCTGAGCCTCAGAAACTGTGTGAGATAAGTGTTCATTGTTCTTGTGAGCCACCACATTTTGGGGGGTCATTTATTATGCAGTAAGGGAAACTAACACAATAACTCAGGCTGCTGTGGAGAGAGCAAACTGTAGGAGGATAGAAATAGAAGCAGGAGGAGCGCCGGGGTGGCTCAGCCAGTTAAGCGTCTGCCTTCGGCTCAGGGTCCTGGGATCAAGACCCACGTGGGGCTCTGCACTCCGTGCAGAGTCTGTGTCTCTCTGCCCCTCTCCCTACTTGCTCCCTCTCTCTCTAGAATAAATAAATCTTTAAAAAAAAATAGAAGCAGGAAAACGATTACAGTATCTATGTCCCTGCTACTCAAATTGGGATTCATAGAGCAGGAGGATCATCTTCACGTGACAACTGGTTGGAAATCTAGGCCCCACCCCAGGCCTCTCGAATCAGAACCTTTATCTTAACAAGATGCCCCGGTGAGTGTTTGCACGCGACAGTTTGAGAAGCAGAGCTGGTAGCTGGAGTACCATGATGTGGGTTTGAATCCCAGCTCATCAATCCTGCAACTTTCAGTAAATTACTTAATTTTCCTAAGCCTCTGTTTTCTTTTCTGTAAAATGGGGATAATAATAGTGTTGCCTTCACAGGGTTATATGTGAGGGTGAAAAGGAAATGGTGCAAGTCAAGTGCTTAGCATAGTGCCTGGCACATGGTTAGGGCCTCCTAAGTGTTAGCTCTTTATTGACTTGATCTGATCCATGCATTTTCTTCCCTAATATTTCCTGATCAATTTCCTGATGATTCACCTTAATTTTTTTTTATTCCCTGTCAAAGAAAATCCCATCAAAGAAAGTCCTGTTTTGCAAAATGTCCTTGAGCTCATCAGAAAGGCCTTTTGTGCCCAGCATGATGCCAGCGATACTCCAGATTGAAGGCACCTGATTTCCATCATCAGTTTCCAGGCCCAGTTCTCAGGGCAATTTTTCAGGGCCACCCAGCAGGCCAAAATAGGCCACAGCACTATAAATAGTGAGTTTCGGCTGCTTGGGGCCTAGCTTCCCAGGCCAGACCCTCTTCACCTTCCCCCTGCCTGGTCCTGTGGTTGTTCAAATATACTCTGGGTTATATCTGCAAGTGGATTTTTCTTAATATGCCCAGAAAATGCTTTGCCAACTTGCCAGACTGTCTGCAAACACCCCCCCCTTTTTATTTGCTCAGTGGCAGCATATCCCAAATATGTGATGGAAGCTGATAAACCAGACTCCAAGGGTGTCGTGAGGAGTAAGTGAGGAAGCTACATATTGGTGGGACTGGCTACAGAATGTGTAGGGCCTAGTGTAGAATGCAAATGCAGGGCCCCTTGTTCAAAGTTTTAAGAGTTTCTAGATGGTGACAGCAAGAGTATTAAAACAAGGTGAGGCCCTTGTAAGCATGGGGCCTGTGTGACTGCCCAGGGCAATTCTCCTGAAGCCAGCCCCACATACTAGGTGCGTCTGATGCACCTGGCAATTAGTACCAGCCAAATTCACTTTTCTAGAATCTTTCTCTTTAAAGGACTAATCAGTCTTCCTTCAAGGCAAAGTGTATGGGTAAATTGTATAGCTGTAATCTGATTCCCTTCTGCTGCTAAATCTTAGTGACTTAAGCCATAGCAATTGATTATTTTTCACAGGCTTGTGGGTTAACTGGCTAGTTCCTCCGCTATTTCTCCTTGACTCACTCACGCGGCTATATTTGGTTGGTGCGTTTAATGGTGAACACTACATTTGGGAACTTCAACTGTGGGATGTCCCCATGCAGCTCCACACTGGGGCTCTGGGTCCGGCACTCCAGCCTCATCTGTACCACCTTCACTGGGCCCTTCTTGGCCGTGATGGACCTTTCCAGCAGCATGATGGTATTCTCTGCCTAGATGATCTGGGCTGGGCTGGAAGGTCCAAGCTGGCCTCATGCACATGTCTGGAGCCCTTCAGTTCTCCTCCATGTGGCTGGCTTGTCATACTCCAGTGGGTCAGACCAGCTTCCTTACATAATGAAAGAAGCATTCCTAAAATGGAAGCCTCAAGCCTTCTTGAGGGCTAGACTCTGAAACTTGCACAGCAACACTTTGGTTACCTTCTCTTGATCAAACCAAGTCATGAGGCCCACCTAGATTCAAAAGGGGGGGAATAGACTCCCCCACTTAATGAGAAAAGTGGCATGGTTTTCAAAAGGACAGGGATCCAGGGCGCTGGGATTCACTGAAGCCTACATCAGAATTATCTAGAAGCCATGTTAACACAGGGATTGCTGGGCCCCAACTCCAGAACATCTGAGTCAGTAGGACTGGAATAGGGCCTGAGAACTTACATTTCAAACTAGCTCTCAAGAGATGTCATTGCTGCTCGTTTGGGAACCATACTTTGAGAGCCACTGGTGGAGGGGTTAAGTGTTGATATTTTAGAGCAGTGGCTCTCAACCTTGACTGCACATTAGAAACATCTGGGCAGCTATAACTACATACATGTCCATTCTGGGTATCAGTGGTAACAAAGAGATCAAAGCACTGTGCAGTAATACGGTCTTTGGCATCGTTCACTTGGCTGTAATTTATAAATCATTGCAAAGTTCATCGAATCCCTTAAATGCTTTTGCAACTTAATCATTCCCTAATTATGTGGGTAAACAAGTACCAAGAAAAGTTGGATGAACTTTATCTCAACTGTCATCATTGAGCTGTTGGGGGAAATTCCAATGCTTTTTCCAAGTATGTACTACGATACGATTTTATTATTAAAGGGACTTCAGTACAAAATACGTGTGGCTTCCTGGGAGAAGGCCTTTCTGGAACTGCATTGAAAAGACTACCGTACCAAAAAGCAGCTGCTGTTCATGAGTCACACAGATCCTGTCTCCTGACCGCACACTAATAACCTGAGCCGTCCTTCTTGACTCTGATTGTCAGAATTTGCAATAATCGATGTGGCATTGTGTAAGAACTGAGACAAAAAATGTACACATGGTAAAGTAGTAGGTCTCCTAACATTAAGTTCATTCTTCACATTCTCTGCCATTAGAGCAGAGTTTCAGACTTTTCAGATCATTAGAATCACCTGGGGTTCTTGCTAAACATATCGACATGGTGGTTCCATTGTCACACAGACTGAATCAGAACCTACAAGGCAAGAGCCTAAGAGTCTTACTTTTAACAAGTGCCCTAAGTGATCTCAATATCACCAGGTAAGGTTAGGGAATTATCTTAAAGCAATAACGTTATGTAATACATACAGAAAGATAGAAGGAGCACTAAGGGAAACTGGGGGCTACGGTTCTAATGCCCACTCAAGGATCAGAGCAGGGGCTGACAAACTACAGCCCGTGGACCAAATCTGGCCTGCTGTCTATTTTTATAAATAGTTTATTGGAACATAGCCAGGCCCATTTTTAAAAAACCTATTGTCTATGATTGCTTTTGTGCTATAATGACAGTCATTGAGACAGAGACTATATGGCCCATAAAGCCAAAAATATTTACTATCTGACCTTTAAAAAAAATTTTTTTTTGTTTTTGGCCCTTGGATAAAAAACATGACCTCAGACCTGGGCAAACTTAGAATTAGAACTAAGGCCCTCAGTGACTATGAGCTCATAATAAAAAATAAACCAACAAGGAATGGAGGCGGGGAGGCAGTGAGTACAACAAACTGGAAAATCCAAGGCCTCAAGAGTGGCAATTTGAGACTATGAAATACGTATGTTTAAGATGATTATAGAGATTTATACTAAAAAAGTTTTTTTAAAGAATATAAACCTTGCTGAAAGAACAGGGCAATAAGAATAAAATGAGTCGGATTTGAAAAAGAACTAAGTACAACCTATAAAAATGAAAACAACTGAACAGGCTAGAGCTGTGCTTCTCAAACTTCAGTAAGCATCGGGTTGTCTGAAGAGTTTGTTGAAACCAGATTCGTGGCCCTACTCTCTATTCAGTTCTGATTTAATAGGTCTTAGGTGGAAGCCATGAATTTGCATGTCTAATGAGCTCCCAAGTACTGCTGATGGTGGTGATCCATGGACCATACTTTGTGTGTGCATTAAATAGCAGACAGACGCAGCTGGAGGAGTAATTGCTATCCAGGGAGATCTGGGAGAAAGAAGGCAACAGGGAGAAAGAGGTGGGAAATGTGGGAAAGCAGTTGAGATAAAGAACAAGAAGGTCAAACATAAGTCTAGTAGGAATTGCAGAGGGCGACGACAGAACGAGTCGGGGAGAGGCAGTGTTGACAGAGCTACTGGGCAAGAACATCCCAGTTGAAGAAACACAAATCCCGAACTTGATAAATAAGGACATAACTGCAGCAAAATGCTACCTGGTCAAACCGCGGCATGCCAGAAGTAAAGAAGAAGCCTTATAGTTCTCTCGAAAGGATTGCCTACAAGGGAAAACAGTGAGACTGATCAAGACGTCTCATCAGCAGTAGGATCCGCCAGAAAACAGCGATATATACTCTCTTCACACCCTAAGGGAAAGTAACATTCAACAATTATATGCTCACTAAATTAACACTCAAGAGCAAGGGTTAAATACATTTTCAAACACACCTCTCACTGAAAGAACTACTAAATGATGTGCTTGAGTTAGAAGGAAATTGAATCTATAAGGAAAAAGTGGGAGCAGAATGCAAGAAACAGTAGTGAATGAGGAAGCTGCTAGATCTAAATACATATTGACTATTATGTAATATACACACACACACATACATGCATATACACACATGGACATATACTGTAAGTGCATATATACACATAGGTACATATAAACACATATATACACACATACATATATATATACACACACACAACATACACACATATACACGCATCAATGGGGGATAAATGAGAGGAAACTAAAATGCTGGACAGCAGTCATGAGAGTTGAGAGTGGGGTGTTAAAGGTGTTCTAAAGTCCCGTAACTGCTTGAGGGGAAGTTGGACAGACTCATTTTTTACTTTAAGTCGTTTATTACATTATAGCAACATATTCAAGAAAAAGTAGAATAAGAACTAACAAATCAGTAGAAGGGAAAAATGGAATTCAAAAAATCCAATGCAATAAAAAGCAGGAAAGGGAAAAAAAAAGACATAAGAGCATGACAAATAAAAAACAAGATGAGTGAGATCAGTACAAATATATTACTGATCACAATAAATGTAAATAGAATGAGCTCTTCTCTGATTTCTCAGATTGGATTAAAAAGAAATCTGCCTCTGTGCTACAGGTAATACAGAATGACCCAGAATGGTCCAAAGCAAAGAGGTGGAAAAAGATATACAATACAACACAAATACCAACCAAAAGGAAAGTGATCTTGCGTTATGAACGTCAGATAAAATAGACTTTGAGAGAAAAAAACATTTTCAGAGATAAAGCAGGTCCTTAATGATAAAGGAATATCTGGTATTTTCTATTGGGTCAGACTTTTTGTAATGCTTTTCACAGTCCACTGAACTGAATTTACCATACACTAATGTGATGAACACACTGTTTAAAAAATGTTTCTCTAGAACACATTTTACTCCTCCCTGAAAGCCCCAAGCAACTCCTAAGAGACATGCTGTCATACTACAGATGAATATCTGGGACACCTCCACAATACCAGGAAATATGTGATATCTACAGGTTTTTATAATTAGTTCCCCCAAACAATAAGGAACACTCATAACCACCCGAATGAGAAACTAACTTTTGTTTCATTTCGCCAAAGATCTGAAAAGAAATCACAAAGCTTACTTACAGAGAGAAAATTGAATTTATGAAAGAGTTGGAAACTCTGAATTTTCCATTAGGTATTTGAAAGAGAATTTGCAAACATCTCTTTCCTTCATTTTGAAATCCACTTTTCTCAAGTACAAAATCCTTTAATATAATCATTAGTGCATCAGGTCATGTCAGGGATGTGATAACCTTCTGAGGTATCTCACACTGACTTGGAGGTTCACTCTTGCCAGCATTACTGAAGGGCTGTCCGTTGTGTTGTTTCTCCAGCATCTTTCCAGGAACTGTAATATATTGAAAGTTTCTTTCTCCAAAGCCATTAGAAAAACTCCAGGGAATCATCCAGAGAAAATAGTCATTGCTATGTTATTGTCTGTTTTGCCAACAAGCAAGGAAACCAACTGAGCTAAGAGGAATTCAAAAGTATACATCTATGAGGGGTGACTTCCAAGTCCCAGCTAGTAGCCCCTCTCTTCCTCCCTGCCTGCAGTCACCATCCTACAGTCCTGATACCCCTCTACTGGCTGAGCACTGCCTAAAGTTATATAATTATAAAATCATTTATGTGTTCAATCTTTTGCAAACCCTTGGGAAGAGGCCTCACTTCCAGTTTTATGAATCACTGGCTCTTCAGCCAATTGGCTCCATGTCCTACCAGCAATTGTAGGATGCAGCCTCAAAGCTGAATTCTTATTCTTATTGCTTTTTTAAAAAATATTTATTTATTTATTTATTTATTTATTTATTTATTTATTTATTTATTTTAGAGAGGGGAGGGGCAGAGTGAAACCATACCAAGCAGACCCAACGCTGAGTGTAGCCTGACCTGGGACCTGATCCCACAACCCTGAGATTATGACCTGAGCTGAAACCAAGAGTTGGGCACTCAACTGAGCCACGCAGGTGCCTCCTTATATTAGTTGATTTAAGAAATTGTTAACACAGTGAGGGCTTACTATGGACCAGACAATATCTCATCTTGTTTTCACACCAACCCAGTGAAGGAAATATCTGTACTATTCTCATTTTACAGATGAGGGAATCGAGGCTCAGAGAGTTTAACTTGCTCCAGATTCCTCAGTTTGTCATTTGCAGAGCTGAGATTCAACTTCAGCCTTTCTGATCCAGAGTTGGCTCTCTTAACCAATATGGTACCCTGTTGGCTTTCATCAGAATAGTAGATAATTAGGAGAATTTGATTGGTTCACGGACATTTTTTAAGAAATTCACATCCAAATAATGGAGTTTTCTTCCTGGGCTTACCCCAAAGTCAAGTACACAATAATGTGTATAATACTCAGTGTGTCTATCTTGGAAGAGCAGATGGACTCCATGTGGTAATTTAAAGAAGTAAAAGTAGGAAGCCACTTTTTTTTTTTAAAGCAATGAAATTGTTTAT
This sequence comes from Zalophus californianus, assembly GCF_009762305.2. Classification (NCBI taxonomy): domain Eukaryota; kingdom Metazoa; phylum Chordata; class Mammalia; order Carnivora; family Otariidae; genus Zalophus; species Zalophus californianus. The sequence goes on from NC_045604.1 coordinate 84,512,684, forward strand.
GTGTTAAACATTACGCTGCACTCTACGGTATTTGCTGATTGGCACAACCACTGCCGTTTAAATTGATTCTGTAATCATGACTATAATGACAGGGATTAGCCCAGTTCAATGAGTGCATGCTTTCCCCAGGGCTCACAAAAGCCTTCTCTAGGGATCCAGGCTTTCCTGGTAATGAGAAGTTAACTAACAAGGCTGCTGTATTCCACTTTGGTAAATAGCAGTCTTCGGTTTGAAATGAAGGAAATCAAGAAAAAGATGAAGGGTCTCTGACCACACAGAGGAAAATCACCCTAAATTGGTCAGTAGAACCCTGAGAACAACTGTAGGCTTCCGGAATGATGAAGGAAATGGGTGTTTCTGTTTGTTGAATATTTAGGTAATTGAGAGTTCAAAGGATTGTAGGAAAAATTCATCAGTTATTCTTAAGTTAAAGAACTCTTATTTGCCTCTCAGCAGCCTGTCACTTAAAATTGAAACACTTGTACTCCTGAAACAATATATGCTCATTGTAAACACCCCAAACAATCCAAGTAGAAAAATACAGAGTAAAAAGTGAAAGCCCCTTCCCCCATTTTACTTCTTCCCTAAAGGAACCCACACTCTGTGTGTCCTTTCAAACTTTAAGAATACCTCAGTTATGCAGAAATAATTTGACTAGAAGAAAACCTAGTCGGGGCACCTGGGTGGCTCAGCTGGTTAAGCGACTGCCTTCAGTTCAGGTCATGATCCTGGAATCCCAGGATCGAGTCCAGCATCAGGCTCAGCGGGGAGTCTGCTTCTCCCACTGACCCTTCCCCCTCTCATGTACTCTCTCTCTCTCTCAAATAAATAAAATCTAAAAAAAAAAAAAAAAAAAAAAGAGGAACGCCTGGGTGGCTCAGTTGGTTAAGCGACTGCCTTCGGCTCAGGTGATGATCTCAGGGTCCTGGGATCGAGTCCTGCATCGGGCTCCCTGCTCAGCAGGAAGCCTGCTTCTCCCTTTGCCTGCCGCTCCCCCTGCTTGTGCTTTCTCTCTCTCTCTCTCTCTCTGACAAATAAATAAAATCTTTAAAAAAAATAAAATTAAATTAAATAAATAAATAAATAAAAGAAAACCTAGTCAACTTGCTGATTATAATTAGTGTTAACCTTTCTTTAGTGATTCAGAAGATCCTTCACATTTATTATCATTAAGGGTATCAGTTGTCACCGTGCAGAAATGGGGGGATTTCTGTGTGCTTGGATCCAAATAAACAGAAGCTGGTGGGAAAGATGTGGGTAATCCCTTTTTTAGCTGCCCAGGAGGGTTTGGGCTTGCTCAGCCCCCAGAACAGAGATATTGAAGGTGTCTAATCTTTTGAACATAAGACTTTAGGAAACACTATAAAAACATTGGTTTGTAATTTAAAAGATTTGGGGGATTACCTTATGTTCTATGACATTAATATAGGGCCATTTTACTCTCTGAAATTTGCATAACATTATACTGGTATATGTGTATACTTTATATACAAAGTACTTGATATGTATATACACACACAATATACATATAAAATATATATGTATATGGTCCTTTGTATGTGTAACTTTAAAAATACATATTTATAGATAAATTGTATATTTTCTTTTCCTTTAAGCAAGCATAGCTGTCATTTATAAGTTCAGCAGGAAACTGTCTTTTTTATTTTGGAAAAAAATCACTTGAGTAGTTTTCTTAAGACAACCAAGGCACTCCATGCCCTGGGAGAGGAAGTAATAGGAAGGACTTTATTTTTAAGGCCGTCTCTCCAAATGCCTCTTAGTGAGTAGAGCTCTGGTGCAGGGTATCAATTTGCATATAAAGAACTCAGGAACTTTCTAGAAGGGAAAGGGATTGCGATCATCCCAAACCCAACATTGCCCCCCCCCCCAAGTTTCCTAGTTATAAAAAGCCATGGGAGGACCCTTCTAGAGGACAACAGGACTTTTCGAAAACTAGTCCAGGAAGCTTGGATCCCAATGATCAGAGCAGGAAGTCTGAAGATCCAGTGCTGGTCTAAAACAGCAGGAGGTTGGGCCCTGGCTTTGTGACATGATCACAATAAGCAGAACTGGACCACCATTACACTCTACCCACCTTCTCTCCATGGCTAACTCTAGTTTATGCTTCAAAACTCAGCCCAGATGTCATTTCCTCCATGAAGTGTTTCCTGATCGCTCCAGGCTGAGTTTAGTTCCTCCTCCGTATTCCCTTGTATTCACCGATATCCTTACTCTTACCACACCTTGTTGATCTTATTCCTGTATACTCTGTGTCCCCTACTAGATTCTCAGCCCCTCAAGGGCAGCTGGGACAGTCTGCCTGTGTTTGAATCTCAGCACCATTTCTTAGCTCTGCAACTCAGCAAGCTGCCTAAACCCAGTTTCTTCAGCTGTAAAATGGGCATAATCATTCTTGTCTTACTGGGTGTTTTGATGGTTAAAATACTTGTAAAATACTTAACGCCTGGAACATAAGTGCACAATAAATATGAGCTATGGAATAATAAAATAAAACTTAAATAATTCAAATTATCATCAATAATCTCTTTATTGCCAATGTCTAGCACAAACCCCAGTATGCAATAGGCGCTCAGTCAATTGGTATTAAACGGAACTGTGATTAATACATTGACTGTGATTCTTCTAGAACCAATATAGTAGCCACCAGTTATATGCGATCATTGAGCACTTGAAATGTGTCTAGCCCAAACAGAGACGTGCTGTAACTGTAAAATACACTAGATGTTGAAGATTTAGTATGGAAAACAGAGAGTAAAATATCCCATAAATAATTTTTGTATTGATTACATGTTGAAATAATATTTTGAATCTTTGAGGTTAAATAAAATATATTCTTAAAAATAATCTCACCGGGGGCACCTGGGTGGCTCAGTCGTTAACCGTCTGCCTTCAGCTCAGGTCCTGATCCCAGGGTCCTGGGATCGAGCCCCGCATCGGGCTCCCTGCTCAGCAGGAAGCCTGCTTCTCCCTCTCCCACTCCCCCTGCTTGTGCTCCCTCTCTCGCTGTATCTCTCTCTCTATCAAATAAATAAATAAAATCTTTAAAAAAAAAATCTCACCAGCTCTTTTTTCCTTAAAATGAAACTGCAAGGAAATTTAAAATTTCACAGGTGGCCACATCATGTTTCTGTTGGACAGCACAGATCTAGAATGTTCTCAACCTACCATTATTATAGCAAATCCTCACACAACCTCATTTACACTCAAATATTACATAAGCTGTAGGAGTTTAGATAAATCATTTAGAACACTGATTCACTTAGAATCCAAAGCATATCCAATTAGTTTGTAAATGATTTTCCATGCAAAGTTAACAAGCTAATGCATAGAGGTATTTTTTGAAAATGAACTAAAGCTTTGTGGGCGTTTTCCAGGTTCGGTGTGATCCTGAGATTCAAGAGTTGCGTCAGTGGCAGAAGAAACTGCGTGAAGACAAGCATATTCGCGAGCGAGTCAAGATTTTCTGGGCCAAACAAGAACAGAAAGGTCAGTTGTTTGATTCACAGCCCTTAGTTTATTTAGGAAAGCCTGCGTCTTAGCCCAGGCTCAAGAAGGAAGCCCTCTGAGTTCTTGTCGGGTTCTTGCGTCTGCAGGGAACTCAGTTTGTGTGGGGGGGGGGGGAGGGGGGGGAAGTGGCTGCATATTAAGATTCTGCTCTGGAATGACAGAGGTGATGTGATAATTTACAGGCTATTTGCCTCACTCAGGGACAAACTCAGTGTCATCCTGTGTCTGCAGGTCTTTTTGTTTAAGCTATAAGACATCAAGGATAACCCCTCAGTTTGGAAGCACGGTGTCCATCAGTGTGATGGGTGGTTATCTGTTTTAAGTTGTTGATTGTGTGTCTGAACTGAAATGATGCATTATGCTTGTTCTCTCCCCTTTTGTGAGAAATTAAACATGTGCACACACACACACTGATGTACAAAGAATAACAAGCACCTGTCACCTGTCATATGCAGGTGTCACCATTTTGTCCTATTTGCTTTCCACATATTTTATTATAAAACTTTTAAGTTACTACATATTTACAATAGGAAAATTAGAAAAACAGCAGCCAAGAAAAGGGGAACAAACAGAAATCCCACCACTGTTAATATTTGGGTATATATCCTGCTATACTTTTTCCAGTGCAAACAGGTACAAATAAATATCCACACATATTTTATTAAAGGTTGGATTCTACATTGTTACATTCTGTCACATAATCTACCTTGTCACTGAACATACTCAGAACATCATTCTGGTCACAACTAGAGAGTAGTATCATGAAGTTTAACAATTGCATGTTATGGATTTAGCATCATTTATTCAACCAACAACATGGAAGGAGATTCGTGATATATTATCAAGGGGAAAGAATCACAGAAACATAAATTTTCAGCCATATTAAAAGTATATACATGGAAACATGGAGATGTCTAAACAGCCTGGAAGAATACAGTAATGATAGTCACCTTTAGGATTTGGACAAGGGTGGAAGAGGTGCACTGTTGGAATCTTTTAAATAAGTTCATGATACTTTGCAATTTATGAAAAAATAATCCTCCTCACCTCAGCAGGCTACAGGTCATCCATACTTTGAGTCCCCTCACCTCCCCATCCTGCCCTGTACCTGTCCCCCATCACTAGGCTGCAGCCCTTCCAGACTTTTCTGTTCTTGTCATATGCCAGTGCCTCCCTCACCAGGGGGACTCTGTACTTTCTGTTGTTTTTTTTTTCTGTCAAATCACCCATCCCCAGCTACTTCTCATCTTCCAGGCCTGGGGCATTACCTCCTCAAGGGGTCTTCCCCAGGGACCAGGAACCAGTCTACTGAACAGTCCCAGCATGGCTGGCTCTAAACAAAAGCTGCTTCTTCTCCCCAGAAACTGTCTTCAACCGTGTTTTCTCGAACCTCTCTTTCCAATCCCTTGCATATGGGGTGGATTCTGTGTCTTTTCAGTATGTTCTAATTTCAGAAAGCCCAGTCTAGTTTAAAATTTCAATCTCAGATCTAATTTAGTGCTTACCCAACCCCCTCTGCCCTCCATCGGTGGGGATGGGAGTGGGGGAAAGAAGGGTAGATCTTTCACACTTCTACACTGGCCTCTTCCAGATCCCTTTCTCCTCCAGTGGGATGGGTGGGAAGGAGGGAGATACAGGGGGCATCCATCTCTTCACTGTCTGTTGTGATCCTCCCTTGGCTGCTACTGTGTCCTGGCTAAGGCTACCACTCGTGTCCTGTGGGCAGGCGTCTCCATGCTGACTCTCTGACCCCTGTATTTCATATGATTCTTCCTGGGGGGGAAACAGTAGGTGGCAAAACACCCCTGTGGGGATCTGGCTCTGTCTCTACCTCTACCACCACCACTTCAGATCCCACCTCTGCCTAGCCTTTTGCTCCCAGGGTCTCCTTACCCAGTGGCCAGCCCTCTTGGTCAGGGCATTACGAAGATCGTTTAAGTGATCTCCCGGTGTCTGCCTGACCCACAGGAAACCAGTGGGGGACATGCAGACTTCTCCATGGCCCTCCTTCTCTCTGCCCCACTGTGTCTACCCAGATTACATTGACCCTCCTCAGATAGGCATAGAGGAATGATCTGGATGTAAATCTACCCTCAAAGCAGTTGTTCAACCGAATAATGAGACACCTTCAATCTTTTTAAGTTGTTCTCTTGGATTTTCCCTCCCTTGCCTTAGGACTTGAGTTGGGGGAAGCACCCATTCTTGTCTAAGAGAGGAGAGAAAAGCACAGTACTCTTCTTTAGGCCAGTAATTCTCAATCTTTTTGGGCTGTGACCCAGTAAGAAATTTATTATAATAAATTTATTGTAATTCATATTAGAATCTAGTATATATTCTCCTGTTGAGGTTTTGTTTTTGATTTTTTTAATGCTGGACATGACCCAGTAAATCAATTTCATGGCCTTTATCCTTCAATGTGTCTTTACTCATGCTTTGAAAAATACTACTTTGGTCCACTACTCCATAGATCCTATAATTTCTTCTCCCTCTTTCCTTCCCAGAGCCATCGACTTAGGTAATGATTGGGCCCCTTCTTCATAGACAGTGGTTCTCAGTACTGGCTGCACATTTGAATCATCTTGGGAGCTTTCTAAAAATACCAGTGCCATTGACAGAAAATCCTAGAAGCAATGAGCACTCTTAGTACCCAGATCTTGGTTTCTAAGTACCCCTCATTCTAAACAGAATTAGTTTCTTAGAGAAATGGCTGATTCCAGGGCTGGGGCAAGGAAAGTAGAAGATAAGCCTAGAACATCTTATGCTAGAAAATAAAGATGGGGACATGGGAAAAGAATACAGGCTCTAGCTTGATAGGAGTTTTAGTGAGCATATCTGGGACAATTTAAGTGTCAAAATTAACAGTGACGGTGGGGCTCCTGGGTGTCTCAGTCGGTTAAGCATCCAACTCTTGGTTTTGGCTCAGGTCATGATCTCAGGGTCATGAGATGGAGCCCCAGTGTCGTGGGGCTCCCCGCTCAGCAGGGAGTGTGTTTCCCCTCTCCCTCTCTCCCTCTGCCCCTCCCCTTGCTCGTGCACTCTCTCTCAAATAAAGAAATAAATCTTTTAAAAAAATTAACAATGACAGCAATGAATTATAACTCATTGAAAATAAGTGAGGGAGAAGAGGTAGTTTTCCTTACATTGGAATGCCAACTAATACATTTAGAAAGTAGAATGAAATTAAAAAGTCACCATCTTGTAACCATATTAGTAAATAATTAACTCAGGCAAGAATCATCAGTACTTGCTAAAACCATTGAGTGAAAGTTTGATGAGGAATATGATATTTAGAGTCTCAAAATATCCCTCTACAAAGTAGTCATTAAACAAAGGGAAAAATACTAACTCTGTATTAGAAAAACCTGGCAGACCCACCTTCAGTTCAAAATTATATCACCAATATTGGAACAAGCTGACATAATGTGCCCTCTGGTATGATATACTAAGAAGGACACTCATCACATATGCTTATGCACTATTCCTGTCAAAATGCATAACTTGAATCTAATCATGGGGAAACATTGGACAAGCCCAAATTGAAGGACACGCACCAAAGTAACTGATTTGGACTCTTAAAAAATGCCAATGTCAAGAAAGACCAAGATTAAAGGAGAACCAAGAGGACATGACAGCTAAACACAACACATGATCTTAGACTGGATCCTGGATGGAGAAAAATTTCTATGAAAGACATTGAGACAATTAGCAAACTTTGAATATAGGCTTTATATAAATAACTACATAGCACTATCAAATTTCCTCATTTTTTAGAAGATTTTATTTATTTATTTGAGAGAGGGAAAGAGAGAGCACAAGCAGGGGGAGCTGCTGAGGGAAAGGAAGAAGCAAGCTCCCCACTGAGCAGGGAGCCTGATGCAGGGCTCGATCCCAGGATCCTGAGATCATAACCTGAACCAAAGGCAGACACTTAACTGACTGAGCCACCCAGGTGCCCCAAAAACAAAATCTTAAAAAAAAGAGAAACCACTTTATTCTTAAGATACATGCTGAAAAAGGTTTTAGGAATCAATGGATATGATATGTAGCTTAACCTCAAATGATGCAGAAAAAAAGAATGTAACACACGTGTACATATGCATATGCAGAGAAAAAATGGTTAAGTAAGGCACAGTATAAACTACTGGTGAACTTGGGGGGCTCTGTGGATGATTATTGCAGCTTTTCTGTAAAGTCAAAAGTATTTCAAAATTAGAAGTCAAAAAATACCAGTGCCGCACCTCCACAGGTTCTGACCTGATGGTTTTGGGATGGGCCCCGGGCGTCTGTGTTAATATTAAGTTTCCAGGTTCTACTGGTCAGCCAGAGTTGATACCCTAAGGAGGTGCCGGGTCTGCAGTTGCTTTGTGTTCGCTTTAAAATGTGGAGTCCTCCAAAAAATAAAATAAATAAGATAAGATAAGATAAAATAAAATATGAAATAGAGCAATTCATAAAAAAAATAAAAGTAAATAAGTAAAATGTGGCATCCTCTAAGCCTGCATGCCCTGAGCCCCGGGCAAGAGAAGTCCATCTGTTATTTGTTTATTGGCAGTTATGTGTCTTCCTTATTAAAATATAAGTTTCCTGAGGACAAAGACCTGTCCTAGGACAGTGCCTGGCACAAAGTGAGCACCAAATAAATATTGGTTGAATGATCAAGTGAGTGAATAAATAAATGGATGAGCGGGTCCAGTCCTGAGGCTTAAATGAGCCTGCATACAGACAGTGCCGGGTGCGGAGTAAGAGCTCATCAAACTGGCGGTGTGAAAGCCTTGTTATGGTTTAACCCTTGCTAGCCCTTGAGCTGTTGCGGGCAGGCTCAGCTCAGGCCTCTCTTCCATGCACAACTGCCGTTTCATTTCACTTCAAAATTGGAAGACAATCAAGGCTGTAATCAGTTTAAAGGTCAGGGAAAGTGCAGCGTGCCTATTTATTTCTGTTGTTTCTTATTCTTTTGAGTTGATTTGCTGTCGGTTGACAGATTGATTTGGCTTGCTGTGTAGCAGGGTGAGCAGCAGGGATTTAGTGAGTGTCATCCAGCTATGGGGGGGGGGCCACTGAAAGCATTCCCATCTGGGCCACCTGCTGCTCGTCCGCTGCAGCCTTTGCAGGGCTCCAGGAGGAGCCATCATTTCCAAACAAGATGGGGTTCAGGAAATGCCCCAGTGGGAATTCATGGATAAATTTCCCACTTACAATAAGACTGTGAAATGGCCTTCAGGTAAAAAAGCCAGTGCTAAACACTGTCCTGGAACTGTGGTCAGCCAAGAAGAAGTCGGTACAGTGCAGTGGGTAAAGGACTGGGTTTTGGAATGCGTGCAGCCCTGATCTAGTTAACTTCATTAAGCCTCAGTTGTCCCATGTACAAAACGGGACTAATAGTACCTGTCTCTCAATGTGGTTGTTAAAAGCTTACAAGAGATGATCTTTAGAACAAGTCCTGGCACATTGTTCCCACAAATGCTGGTTATTGTCGTGATTAGTATTATTAAAATATCTGTGTGCTTTTAAACAACCTTGTTGCTCTCCTCCACTGGACTCTAAGTTCCATGGGGTTCCATGAGGGGACTGTGTTTGTCTTATTTATTGTGATGTCCCCCAGCCTAGCACAGGGCCTGGCACAGAGCATGCAGTCTACACATGTATGGTGGATGGAGCTCTGGGCTTCATTTACAGATGAGTTAGTAGAGGCCCAAGGAGGTCGAGGGATTTGCCCAAGGTCACACAGCCAGAGAAAGGGCCCAGGTGTTCCCTTTTACTGTCCAGCGTTCTAACACACCCCGGGGAGAGACACGGAGAGAGAAGATGCTCCCTTGAGTTCTACTGTCAGACTCAACCTCTCAGGAATCCTCCTGAACATGACACACTGCTTATCCTATTTCTTATGACCTAAGCCTTGGATTCTTGCTGTTTGTGTTAACTGGAGCCCCTAAGTAGGGGCTGAATTGCTAGGAAGAGGGTACAACCTGCCCAGCATGGGAAATTGTTCCCTTCCTGTGTTGCTGAGCTGAATCATTTTCTTACACTCGGGCACTACTGAGTTACTTCCTGTTTTAAACCTTATGAATTTGGGTAATGTGAAGGTTTAGAAAATAACCCCCCCCCCCCCCCGCCAAGGTGACACTGTAATTAGACCCCAAAGACCTCTGATGAAGCAATTGATGTTAAACACATGCTAGCTCTCCTTTAGACTTGCGGAAAAGAAAAAAATGGAATGATTGCAAATAAAAATGGTTTTTCAACTTTATTTAAAAAACCCACACACTGATCTGTGTACAAATCCAACAAACGAACGTAATATGTTTTTTGACTGGATGCCATTTTATCCATATTGTGTTCTGGTATTTATAGTATGAATAAATTTTGCCAAGTTCATTTCTTGGAGCAACCTTGGTGCAGACAGGAGGTCTGAGGGAGAATAGTGTCAGCTGTCAGGGTAGAGTCGTGGTCATATATAGCTCATCTCACGTTACACTGAGTCAGAGGCCCTCCCAAACAGGATTTTCTTCTAGGACAGAAATGGTGTGAAGTTATCCTCGAGTCTCTCTCCATCGGGACAGTTGCCGGAATTATTTTAAAATGTGTGTGACAAGAATTGCAGCCAATGTAATTCCAAACAAAATGCCTAAGTCATTTTTGAGATGTGGTCAAAAATCCCTTCTCGATTAATAGCCTATTTTTAGCTTCATATACTCAGTAATTGTTTTCAAATGTGCCTCGCAATTGAATGGCCATATTTTATTTTGAAATCTAGTATGAGTAGGAAGAAAAAAGCCATAGAAATTGTTCCTATAACATAGGGTTACATTTGTGTGTGTGTATTCTTTATATGTGTAAATACTCTTTAAATGACTTTATCACTTCTTACTGATATTTTAAAGAAAGGGATGGAGGAGGTTGACCTGTCAAAGGAAATCAGTTATTTACTTTTGTTTGCTTACCTGTTTATTCCCTACCTCATTCCAAGAGTGCTTTGCGGTATCTTACAGAAACTTGTATAATATAACATTTTTAGATAAATGTGGTAATTGGGTTGGGGAAAAATTAAAAGTCAAGAAAAAGTTAAGCCACAAAATGTAGTAAGCAAAATACTCCAAGTCCTATACTTGCTAAAGATTTTTTAGAGACAAAACAGGGAAATAGGATCTGTTACATAATTCACAGTGACTGTAAGAAAAAAGACAAGCTAGTTGTTCAGGAAACAACTGGCGCTTCCCTAATACATTATGCAATGTGACTAATAACCTCGAAAATGTTCCTGTAATAAACAGAAATGTGGCTCTGAGCTTCCTAGAAGCCACAACAATGAAAAAAATAGGATCATTGTATTGTTTGTGTCTTCCAAGATGAAGAATTTTCTTGGAAGCACACTTACTCCTGAACTGAGATTTTTTCTTTCGTTAAGAGGCCACTGGGAAAAGACAAAGCCTAGGGTGAGGGTCAGGGTAGAAACCAGAGAAATTTCTTTTTCTGACTTTAAATTTAGTATTTTTTTTTAAATAAATAAATCTAGTATTTTAAGTTTAGATTGTAATGACAAATCTTAACTCTTAGGATTGGGTTTTAAGGATAGTCTTAAAATAAGTACCTCATCTTGGCCACACTACATGCTTATGACCTTAGGATACTCCTGGAACTTAGTTCTTAGAGCAGAGAAGGAGGTCTGAAACTAAGAAGTAGCTGTAGCTTATTGGGCACATACCATGTGCCAGCCACTGTACTAAGCACTTGATGTTTCCATGTACTCCTCACACCTCCTTTCTCAGAGAAAGGACATTATCCCCGTTGTACAGATGAGGAAACCAGGGCCAGGAGACTATGACTCACACAAGGTCACAGCCAGTAGGGCAAGACCAGGGACTTAAACCCAGATCTGCCTGATGCCAGGGAACCCAAGGCCATCTCGTACCATGTTGTCCAATTATTTGAACCTATGTGCCCAAAAGCACATGTTGACCCAGTGCAAATCTTCCCAGCAGGGTACCAGGACCCCCAGGCTGGACGGTGGGCAGCATCTGGCCAGCCTGCCACCCTGCACACTAACACTGAAACAGCCACAGGCCATTGGATAGGGGAGGTTTGGAGATAGGGGAGGCTGAGTCCCTAGTCCCAGGGCTGCAGGATCTATAAACATGTTTCTGGGAGACATTTCCATTAGAGCAGAAAGCCAGAGCTAAGTGGGTAAGGATGAGGATGTTCTTTTCTCCCTCCTTCCAAATACCCTGCTCGTCTATAGATGAGCAGCAGGGAAGGGCTTCACCACCGAAGAGGATAGCCGGGGGCAGAGAACACTAGCCTGTGGCTCAGGAGGTGGATTCTGGCATTAGCTATAGCCCGCTGTCACTAACAAACATCATCTATCACATAACAATGATACATGTTAAAATAATCAGTGACTTATTTTCCAGAGGCAATTACTACTGAGTGGGTCTACCCATCGGGTTTCTTCATCTATCTATATATAAATATATATGCATATATATTTATATACACAGAATTGTATTATATACCCTGTATTCCTTCACTTGGCAACGCATCATTGACATCTTTTCATGCCAAAAGTTCTAATACCAATTCCAACATGGGGGGATGGTTCTACACCACCGAGAAGTGATTCTCCAACACCAGCTGAGCTGGAGAGTTCAACTCAACTCTGGCACACATCGACCCAGAGATAGCATCAGACCCCACAGGTTAAGGGCTCTGTGATGCAGAACCGCCCCCACTTGAGGCAATCCTAGGTCCAGGTTGTTACCTGTGCTTTTTTTTTTTTTTTAAGATTTTTATTATTATTTATTTTATTTGACAGAGAGAGAGACAGCGAGAGAGGGAACACAACAGGGGGAGTGAGAGGGGAGAAGCAGGCTTCCCACTGAGCAGGGAGCCCAATGTGGGGCTCGATCCCAGGACTCTGTGTTCATGACCCAAGCTGAAAGCAAGACACCCAATGACTGAGCCACCCAGGCGCCCTGTTACCTGTGCTTCTGACTGGCAGGAGCAGTTTGGAGCTTCCCACAACCCCCTCATTGGGTTCAATTAATTTCCTGGGGCAGCTCGCAGAACTCAGGAAACTAGTTTACTCACTAGATTACTGGTTTATTACAGAGGATATATTAAAGGATACGAATCAGCAGCCAGATGGAGAGATAAAAGTGAGAGAGAGAGAGAGAGAGAGGTCCCAAACAAAGGAGCTACTGTCCTCACGGAGTTTGGGGCTTGCCATGGTGGCCCATGGTCTGAATTGTTCTGGCATCCCTATCTGGAAGTCTCTGAACCCTGTCCTTTGGGTTTTTATGGAGGCTTCGTTGAATAGGCACGTTTGATTAAATCATTGGCCATTGGTGATTGATTCAACCTCCAGTGTCTTTTCCCTCCCTGGAAGTCAGTGGGGTGGGACTGAAAGTTTCTAACCCTCTAATCACTTGGTTGGTTTTCCTGGCAACCAGCCATCCTTGGGTGGGTCCAAAAGTCACTTATAAACATAACAAAAGACACCTTCGGCTGTCCTCCTCACTTGGGAAATTCCAAGGGTTTTTAGGAGCTCTACGCCAGAAATGCAGACGAAGACAAATACACGTTTCTTAATATAAATCACAATATCACACATGCCAATATATATAGATCACTCTCATTTTTTGTGGGTCCATAAAAATGATAAATCTGTACTATACTTTTTTTTTTTAAGCCAATCCCTATAAATGGATATTCAGTTTGTATTATGAACAATACTTCCATGGACATTTTTGTAGATTTATTCTTGCTTACTTAAAGAAGTATTTTTATAGGATAAAGTCATAGGAATGAAATTGCTGGTTCAAAGGACATATGTATATTAAGTTTAGACAGTGATCGCCATATTGTCATCCAAAACTGTTGCATCAATTAGCCCTTAATGCCACCAACCCACTTTGGAACTTTTGATGGGCGATGTAATCTTTGTGTTTCATTTTCCCTACTTGTAAAATGAGAATGATTATGCCTCAGGAATAATTCGAAATGAGGTCATTGCTTTGATAATACCATGGCTCTTTAAGAAGAAATATATCAATAACTCTGAGGTTTCACTTTCATCTTAATTTTTTCTCTTATATCTCCTCAAACCTTAGTTCCTTCTCCATTTTAACGTGCAAAAGAAATAAAAATTTGATTAAAAGAAATCTAGTGATGTCATGCCTTGATATTACTTTCATCGGTTGTATTTTTAAGACTCACCGGTGGGTGGAGATGTTTGGATGACATCAACTTTCATACATATTTTTTCATTAAAAATTTGTAAAAGTCTGCACAGCTAGGACATGCCTTCTATTGAAATGCTCAAAGATCTCCTACTATTCTGCTGAAATTAAAAAGTAAAGTAACAGGTGATTTCCTTTTTTTAAATGGTCTGTCCCACAAGTTCAAGATCCCAAATTTAAGTTTATGTAAATGGATACTTCCAACTTCCGTAGCTTCGTTCCTTCATCTGATTGCCGAGCATTCTTCTTTGCAGTTCTGTAAATGCAGAATGCTTTGGTAGGATCTAGGTAAACCTACCAACTTCTGGAAGTCTCCTGGAACCAGATTGGATTAAATTTCCCACTTATCAACAGCTGTGACCTTGTGAAGTTTGCTTAATCTCTCTCTGACTCAGTTTGCAAGGCAGTAAAGTGGGAAATACTGATATGAGGAACAACCCTGTAGGGTTTGGGGAGGACTAAATGAACTGGAATAGTGCCTGGCTCATAATAAGAAGTGACTGATAAATGATTAGCCATATATGGCTAATACATGCTGCTATTAAGACTATTGGCTTTGGGGCGCCTGGGTGGCTCAGTCGTTAAGCGTCTGCCTTCGGCTCAGGTCATGATCCCAGGGTCCTGGGATCGAGCCCCGCATCGGGCTCCCCGCTCAGCGGGAAGCCTGCTTCTCCCTCTCCCACTCCCCCTGCTTGTGTTCCCTCTCTTGCTATGTCTCTATCTGTCAAATAAATAGAATAAAATCTTTAAAAAAAAAAAAAAAAAAAAAAAGACTATTGGCTTTGGGGTCTGACAGAACCAGGGTCCTGCCCCTTACCATCAGTGAGGTCATGGGCCAGTTGCTCATCCTCTCAAGGCCCAGTTTGCTTGTCTGTTATAATGGGAACAATTAGGGCCTATTGCAGAGGGCTCCTGTGAGGATCAAATACGATTAAATGCCATTGTATGCTATTAAACAGACCCCTGGCACAGAGTGAATGGTCAATAACTGGTAGCTGGTTTGGGTAATATTTTTTAAGCTGTCAAGAAATATATATAAAATTTTTATTCCAGGTAATTTACCTATAGCAGTGGTTCTCCCTCCTGGCTGCAGATTAGCATCCCTTGGGAGAAATTTTAAGATGTGTCAGGCTAGAGGCCAGAGAAAGTGATTACACGGGTTTATTCTTAGTAGAGAATGTGTTGTAACCACATCAGCAAAATCCTGATACTGTGGATTAGTTGCAAGTTCCCAGCAATAGGGATAGATTTTGGACCCAAAATCTTCCTTTGCGAATCTCTTCTCACGAATGCAACTTCATTTGGATCAAAATTCAGGGATCTGAGTTCTTGGCCCACCTCGGCAATTTACCAGGTCAATGGACTTTGCTTTCTCCTTTGAAAAATGGAAGGAATAAACCAGGAAATCTCTATAAACAAGAAATCCAATAGGTGTTTGCTGTAGAATCTCCTGCCCCCTGGGCAAGAGGCCTATTGCTGAGCAGATGCAAACCTTGGGAAACTTGATATTGTCTTGGTGGTGATGGTTGGCCTTGGGAGTTTGGTCTCAAGACTGAAGGCAAAAACAGTAAGATGGTGAACATTCTGGGCATTTGTTGGAGAGAGTAGGGTGGGATAGTTGAGGGCCAGAGAGTAACTGGGAAGTTTAGATGTTGAGAGGGGGAAGAGGAAAAGATGGATTGGGTATTCGGCCATTTAGGAGAGTTTGGGGGGGAAGCACAGGGATGTTTAAAGGAGATTTTTGTTTGATCATGTATTTGAGGAGTAGGAAGCGTATATTCTAGACTGAGGGCCTTTCTTATCACCATATTTGGGTCCATCACACTCAGGGGTGACTCTGAATGAAAGTAGGAGCTAAAAAAGGGAGGGCAATGGGAATTCCCTGCTGCTGTGTGGTATCTTGGCCTGCAGGGTAAGTGTTGCCTATATCCTGAGCTGCCCACCCTTGATGGTCTTCAGAGATCCATGGTCCTCACGAAAGCTCAATTTATTGAATGCCTCTGATGTTCCAGGCACCTTACAGATATTATTTCTCATCTTCACAATAAATTCAATTAGTACAAACTGTTATTACCCTTATCTTTCAGGGCAGGAGAGTGTCTCAGAGGTAAAGTCTCTCACCTTTGGTCGTACAGACGATAGCGGCAAAGCTGAGGAAATTTAGAACTTTCCACAACATCATACTGCCTTACTGTTCTCACAACCTTTCTTTCAGTCAGTCCATGGACTTGTAGGCTGAGGGAGAAGTCTGGAATTAATGCTCTCCAAAAGCTCGGAAGGTGTTCAATAGAGAAATGAAGGCCACACTATGAGAAGGAATGAAGGATGGGTGCCTGCTCCAACATGGATGGACCTTGAAAGCATTATGCAAGTGCAAAGAGCCAGACATCAAAAAGACCACATAGTATATGATTTCATTTATATGAAATGTCCAGAATAGGCAAATCCACAGAGACAGAAAGTAAATCAGTGGTTGCCTAGGGCTGAGGGAATGGAGGGGAATAGCAAAAGGGTATGGGGTTTCGTTTAGGGGTGAGGAATAGTGAAATTGATTGTGGTGATGATTACACACATCTGTGACTCTACTGAAAACCACTGAACTGTGTGCTTTAAATGGGTGTATTGTATGGTATGTGACTCATATTTCAATAAAGCTGCTATGAAAAAAATTAAAATGAAGGCACAGACCACCCCATTCCCAACAGGATGGACACTATCAAAAATCCCCCAGAAGATAATACATGTTTGTGAGGATATGGAGAATTGGAGTCCTTACGCATTGTTGGTAGGAATGTAAAATGGTAAAATAGCCAAAGTGGTTCCTTAAAAAAATTTAAAAAGGAATCACCATATGATTCAGCAATTCCACTTCTTGTTATGTACACAAAAAAAACTGAAAGAAGAGTCTTGAAGGGATATTTGTGCACCATATTCATAGCAGCATTATTTACAATAGCCAAAAGGTTGGAAGCACCCCAAGTGTCTATCAATAAATGAATGGATAAGGAAAATGTCGTCTATACATACAGTGAAATATCATTCAGCTTTAAAAAGGAAGGAAGGGGGCGCCTGGGTGGCTCAGTCGTTAAGCGTCTGCCTTTGGCTCAGGTCATGATCCTGGGGTCCTGGAATTGAGCCCCGCCTCGGGCTCCCTGCTTGGCAGGGAGTCTGCTTCTCCCTCTGACCCTCCCCCTGCTTGTGTTCCCTCTCTCGCTGTCTCAAAAATAAGTAATAAAAAAAAAAATCTTTAAAAAGGAAGGAAGTTCTGACACCTGCTATAACATGGATGAAACTTGATGGCATTGTGCTGAGTGAAATAAGCCAGTCACAAAAGGACAAATCCTGTATGACTCCACTTACAAGAGGTACTTAGAGTAATCAAATTCATAGAGACAGAAAGTAGAACAGTAGTTGCCAGGGGCTGAGTGGAGGGGAGAATGGGGAATTCTTGTTTAATGGGCACAGAGTTTCAGTTTTTGCAAGATGAAAACAATCATGCGGATGGATGGTGGTGATGGTTGCACAACAATATGAAGATACTTAATACCGGTGAACTGTATGCCTGAAAATGGTTAAGATGGTAAATTTTATGTGTATTTTACCACAATAAAAAGCTGAGAGAAAAAGGGGGCACCTGGGTGGCTCTGTGGGTTAAGCGTCTGACTCTTGACTTTGGCTCAGGTCATGATCTCAGGGTCGTGAGATCGAGCCCCACGTTGGGCTCCTCACTCAATGGGGAGTCTGCTTAAGATTCTCTCTCTCTCTCTCTCCCTCTGCCCCTCTCCCCCACTCTCTCTCTCAAATAAATAAATCTTTATTTTTTTAAAGATTTTATTTATTTATTCATGAGAGACAGAGGGAGAGAGAGAGAGGGAGACAGAGAGGGAGAGAAAAAGAGAGAGAGAAGCAGAGGGAGAAGCAGGCTCCCAAGGAGCAGAGAGCCCGATGCGGGACTTGATCCCAGGACCCCGGGATCATGACCTGAGCCGAAGGCAGACGCTTAACCATCTGAGCCACCCAGGCGCCCATAAATAAATCTTTAAAAAAGAAACCGAGAGAAAAAATGAAGGCGCAGATCCCAAACATCCTCGTGGCTGATGCTCTGTCACCTCCATGAGTCTCTGCTTAATGTCACCTCCTTAGTGAGTCCTCCCTGACCACCCTTGTTTCCCCACCCCTCTGCCCTGCTTGTCCCCATCCAACATGTTCTGTACCGGGTGACTCAAAAAGAGCTAACCTCTTCCAAACTTTTATTACAACATGCTGTGTCTGGTGGGCATAGATCAAGAACTTGGTGTGGGTGCCACCCCTTCTTTGCAGCTTCACAGGAATAAAGAAACAAGTCATGGCTGCCCTTCCAGCTGTGCTGAAGGATCTGGAGGAAGCTGACTCCTGGGATGGTGCCATGTTTCCTGTGTGCGTTACACGGGGCTGCTTATATGTTGTAGTTAACTGTACTAGTTCCTTTACAAATTGTCTTTGACTACGTGATACACATAACTTACTCATAATTTTTTTCCAAGTGTTTAATTCTTTTGAATCACCCAGGATTTTAAAGATTTATTTTGTTTATTGTCTGTGTAACCATACAATTTAAATTCTATAATAGCAGGGACTTTTTGTTTTTCCTTCCTGTTTTGTTCACTGCTCTATCCCTAGCACCTAGAACAGTGCCCAGCACATGGTAGATGCTCAAGAACTATTTGTTGATTAATGAATGAATCTGTGTTTCATAATCCCCTTCCCAAATTATCTAGCTTGGTAAACACTCCAAGGACAAGTAAATGGAACTGTTTCCAAGCAAGCAAGCAAACGCACACACAAACGAATAAAGGGAAGGCATATGCTTACACATAATATATAAATGGGCAAAGAGAAAAGTCTACTAGAATATAAACCCAAAATGTTAATAGTGATTTTTTTTTTTTAATTTGGTTTGTTGTTGTTGTTTTTTTTAGTAATCTCTACACCCAACGTGGGGCTCAAACTCACAACCCTGAGATCAAGAGTCACATGCTTTTCCAACTGAGCCAGCCAGGCACCCTGATATAGTGATTATTTCTAAGTGGTAGTAATGCTGGTGATTGATGGGTTGATTGATTTCTGCCTGTTTTGGGTTTTTTTCCTAAAATAGAAATGCAGGCGATTATTTTCCCTTTTTGGTGATTTATGTTTTCTAAAATAGTAACACAGGCTGTTCCTATTCACTGTGTGCTTACTATGAGGCAAACACTTTTCCAAGTGTTTCCTTAACAGGGACTCAGTCTTCACAGCAGCCCTGTGAAGCGGGTACTACTATGGTCCCCATTTTATAGATGAAGAAACTGAGGCACAAAGAGGTTGAACTGTGTAGCGAGGGCCCCACAGCAAAGAAGCGGCAAAGCCAGACAGCCAGATTCCAGAGTCCTTCCTCTTCCCCACCTCATTATGCTGCAATGCACAGATGTTATTTATGGAGTTCAAATGCTTGGGAGAAATTTGTTGGTGTTTGGTTTCATATGAAATCCATCAGGATCCAACCTCTGATTAAATCACTGAGGGCAAGAAGCCCATGTCCCTCTATGCCTGTTAGCCTAGTTTAAAGGACAGTGGTCCCGCCCGCCTAATTGTCCCGCCTTCTCCCTCTGAGTGCCAGTCCAGCCCTGTTGAGGCATGGTATTCGCCCTTAGGATCTAAATTTAGGATCTGAGTAGCTCAAGTGTCTTGCCAATTTCTAGATTCAACTCTCATTAGTCCAGGACATGGAAAATTTTCAAGGTAAAGAGCTATGGAAGCTAGATGTTAAGAAGGGCAGGCTGATCCCTTTTAAACTAATTTAAAAACTGTTCCCTTATCAAAGTAATACATTCTCATGATGAAAATACAGGAAAGCATCAAGAGATCAGAAAAGTTACCCACCAACACTGTCGCTAATACTTTGGTATGTAGAAAAACTTTTTTTTAAAAGATTTTATTTATTTATTTGACAGAGAGATGGAGAGAGCCAGAGAGCACAAGCGGGGGGCAAGAGGAGGGGGTGGTGCTGATGGCAGAGGTAGAGGAAGAAGCAGGCTCCCTGCTGAGCAGGGAACCCGATGCAGGACTTGATCCTAGGCCCCTGGGATCATGAACTGAGCTGAAGGCAGACGCCTAACTGACCAAGCCATTCAGGTGCCCCTAGAAAAATTGTTTAAAAGTGCCTTATTTTGTCCCATCTGAGTAGGAGGGAGGTAGCAGTAACTGAGTCTTATGTAATGTCCTCCCGTTGCCATGTGCATCAGAGTTGCCCTCATTTGCTTTTCGGGCATCTAGAGACTTGTCTCTTAAGAGGTTTCAAAGTGACGTTTGAAGCTGTCCAGAGAGAGCAGCTAATGATGGCAGAAAAAGTCCACGGCTTGGAGTCCCAAGATGTACCTTCAAACCCTGCTTGGAAGCTTCCTAGCTGTGTGTCTTTGAGCAAGGCACTTAACCTTTCTGATCTTCCATCTTTTAACTGTGAAATGAAATTAACACCCCTCTTAAAGTCCAACTGAGAGGTCATTTGAGTTAAAAGACTTGAGCTCACGCTTACCTGCAGATTCTCACTGGCTCTGTGACCTTGAGCAAGTTACTGAACCTCTCTATGCTTTAGTTTCTTCATCTGTACAATGGAAATAATAAAAGTACTCCCCTCACTGGATCCCAAAGAGACCTGTATGAGACAGTGCATGTAACATGCTTGGTCCAATGTCTCATACACATTAGGTGCTCAGTAATGATCAGTGACTACTGTAAACCATACAAATTTTGAAGCATATTAGAGCCATTTTCCCACTATGGATGGTGAAATCAATTAGTGGGTTGCCACAGCATTTAAAAAATAAAAGAGTAGGGGTTGGATGGCTCAGTCAGTTGAACGCCCGATTCTTGATTTTGGCTCACGTTGTGATCTCAGGGTCCTGAGATCCAGCCCTGAGTGGGGCTCTGCACTCAGTGTGGCATCTGCTTGGGATTCTCTCTCCTCCCTCTGCCCCTCCCCTGGTTCGTACTCTCTCTCTCTCTAAAATAAATAAATAAAATCTTTAAAAAATAAACAAGTAGATCAGAAAATATTAGTATGTATTGTTTATAGTAAGGGAATGCTCATCGGTGAAAGTTTAGTTTCAGGTGTGTGTGTTTGTGTACTATTAAAGCAATGTAAATTGTATTTCTTATTGTAGGTGGCAGTTTGCAAATATAAAAACCACTGGATTATATCAGATAAACTCGGGTCCTCTGATCTTAGATTTAACCTGAATTCGCCCTGTCTTTGGCTTACAAAACTGTGTATCTTTGGCTTACGAAAGCAGGGTAGCTCTAGGAAACAGCCATATTGAATGTACTTCGGCATCTTCTGGAAAAATGTCGTTAGGGTCAAACTCCATCGAATCCTTTTACATAAATAAATCCTCATCTGAGAAATCTTATCCAGCACACGGTGCCAGGAAAAATGTTGCTTCCCTTGAGGAAATGGTTTGCTTCTTCCCTAACTTTCCCTGTTTACCTCTTCTGCCAGGAACTTCAGAGTTCAATTTAAAGCTCTTGTATAACGGCTCATTGGCTCTTCAGGCTACTGTATCTGAATTCATTTCTCTTTGGACTTGGTTTTCTTTTTTTTTTCTTTCTATTTTTATTACTATATTTTGTCATGAATTATCTCAAATCCTTTTAGGGAGAAGGCAAGATATAAATACATTCAGAAAGAAAATGGGCATCTGCCTTGTTTACAACACAGAAGTTGTGAATCTCACATGAGATCGTATATATGAAAGAACACGAAACACTGAGAAGCCTGGTCCAGGGGGAGTTGTCATTAGGGTGTACCCGACTCTTGCAGAGGTGTGAGTTTTATCAGCCTTGGAGGAAAGGAGAATACTGCTGGCCTTTGTTTTCATGAAATTTTTGAAAGTAACTTTCTTCTTAACGGATTATAAAAGTAATAATTGCAAAAAAGAAGCAATAATTGCCCTTTGTGGCAAGTTGAACAAAAAAGTTGGTCATTACAAGTCTCACCACCCGGAGATGACCACTACTGAAAGGTCTTCTTTCTTTCTTAAAAACAGCTTTACTGAGATATAATTCATATGTCATACAATTCAAAGTGTACAAGACAGTAACTTTTAGTATTTTCACAGAATTTGCAACCGTGACTGCAATCAGTTTTAGCATCTTTTCATGTCACAAAGAAACGCTATTCCCCTTAGCCATAACTCCCTAAGACCGCCCCCTTCCTCCCAGCCCCAGAAAACGACTAATTTACTTTCCAGTCTCTATGTAGAGTTGCCTTCGTGACTGGTTTATTTCACTCAGCACAATGTTTTCAAGGTCCATCCATGTCATAGCATTTATCTATACTTCATTTCTTTTTATGGCCTGTATTAGTCAGCTTAGGCTGCCGTAACAACATACCACAGACTAGCTGGCTTAAACAACATTTTCCCACAGTGCTGGAGGCCGGGAGTTGGAGATCAGGGTGCCGACATGGTCAGGTTCTGGTGAGAGCTCTCCTACAGGCTTGCAGAAGCTGCCTCCCAGCTTGATCTTCACATAGTGGAGGGAGACCTCTGTAACTCTTCCTCTTCTTAGGACACTACCAGTTCTATGGGATTAGGGCTCGACCCTTATGACCTCATTAATCTTTTCTTTTTTAATCTTTTTTTAATAAAGATTTTATTTATTTATTTGACAGAGAGATAGACAGAAGAGCACAAGCAGAGGGAATGGCAGAGGGAGAGGGAGAAGCAGGCTCTGCACTGAGCAGGGAGCCCGATGCGGGACTCGATCCCAGGACCCTGGGATCATGACCTGAGCCGAAGGCAGACACTTAACCATCTGAGCCACCCAGGCGCCCTGACCTCATTAATCTTAATCACCTCCTTAAAGGCTCTATTTCCAATATAGTCACTTGAGGGGTTTGGGGCTTTACCATATGAATTTGAGGGGGAACACAAGTCAGCTCATAACATGACTGAATAATAGTCCATGGTATGGATGTATCACATCTTTTTTTTTTTTAAAGATTTTATTTATTTACTTGACAGAGAGAGAGACAGCAAGGGAGGGAATACAAGCAGGGGGAGTGGGAGAGGGAGAAGCAGGCTTCCCACTGAGCAGGGAGCCAGATGCGGGCTCAATCCCAGGACCCTGGGATCACGACCAGAGCCGAAGGCAGATGCTTAACGACTCAGCCACCCAGGCGCCTGGATGTATCACATCTTATTCACCTCTTCATCAGTTGATGGACATTTGAGTCATTTCCATTTGGGGGCTATTTTGAATAATGCTTCTATGAACATTAATGAACTGGTTTTGTGTGAACATGCATTTTCATTTCTCTTGGGTAAATACATAGGAGTGGAATTGCCGAGTCATATGGTAACTCTAGATTCAATTGTTTGAGGAACTGGCAGACTGTATTCAGAGTGGCTAAACCATTTTACGTTCCCACCAGCAATGGATGAGAGTTCCAATTTTTGCACATCCCTGCCAACACTCGTTATTAGCTGTCTGTTGGGTTCTAGCCATCCTAGTGAGTGTGAAGTGGTATCCCATTGTGGTTTGATTTATGTTTCCCTGATGCCTAATGATGTTGAGCATCTTTTCATGTGCTTATTGGCCATTTGTATATCTTTTTTGGAGAAATGTCTATTCAGATCCTTTGCCTTTTTAAGTTGGATTATGATTTTATTGTTGAGCTGTAAGAGTTCCTTGTATATTCTAGACACAAGTTTCTTATTAGATACATAATTTGCAGTTTTGTGGGCTGTCTTTTCACTTTCTTGGTGTCTTGAAGCACAAGAGTTTTTAATTTTGATGACATCCAGTTTATTTTTTCATTTGTTGCTTGTGCTCTTGGTATCATATCTAAGAAACCATGGCCTAATCCAAGGTCATGGAGATTTATTTTTTTCTAAGAGTTGTATATTTCAAGTGGTTTCATTTAAGTCTTTGGCCCATTTTGAGTTAATTTTTGTATGTGGCCTAAGGGAAGGTTCCAACTCCATCTTTTTACATGTGGCTCTGCAGGTGTCCAGCAACACTTGTTGAAGAGACTCTTCTTTCCCCATTGAAGTGATCTTGGCACCTTTGTTGAAAATCAGTTGAACACGAATGTAAGGGCTTATTTCTGGACTTTCAATTCTATTCTATTGATCTATATGTCTGTTCTTACGCTAGTACCACATAGTCTCCATCACTGTATCTTTATAATAAGTTTTTAATTCAGGAAATTCAAGTCCTCCAACTTTCTTTTTTTTTGAGATTGTTTTTGGCAATTCAGGGACCTTTGAGTGTCCAATTGTCATCTTTTATTGTCAATGTTTTTGAAAATGCAACTTTATCTTTAATTTTACATCAATGAAATCATACTCCATAACAAGTATTTTCGCATGTCCCTAACTCTCCATTGAAAAATATATATTATAAACTTATTTTACATATTTAGTTATCTTCCTACTGGACACTTCTTTCTGAACTTCACCATTCTAAATATTGACACCATGGCTGCCTTCATACCTAAGAGAGTTTAATTTTATTTGTGAAGCTATGAGGTATTTTTACAAATTGAAAACATTCATCTTTTCATTCAAACTTTGAGATGCTTTCCCTAAAAGCAGCAGAATCGGCACAAATAACAGTCAAATCTCACATTTGCAACTTAGAGAAGTCACTAACGTTTCTCAGCCTCAATGTTCTTATCTGAAAAATTCAGATAATAATAGTAGAGTTGTTTTGGAGATTAAAGGAATGTAGGGCTAAATGGCCTAGCACACATATGACTCAATAAATAGTACTTAGAGTTATTTTTTATGTTTTTATTATTTAAGTAGACTCATGCCCAGCGTGGAGCCCAACGTGAGGCTTGAACTCACCACCCTGAGATCAAGACCTGAGCTGAGATCAAGAGTCAGACGCTTAACCAACTGAGCCGCCCAGGTGCTCCTATAATAATTATTATTATTATTTTCATCGTTGTTGTTACTGTTGCTAGCGACATTAAAAGTTGCAACAGGTAGCCGAAATGGAGATGATGCTCTGACATTCAGGTCTTTCCTATCAGCTTGGGAATTGCAATCATAATGAGGAGACCTTAGGGGCGCCTGGCTGGCTCAGTTGGTGGAGCATGCGACTCTTGATCTTGGGGTTTTGAGTTTGAGTCCCACATTGGGTGTAGAGATTACTTAAAAAAATTTTTTAAAGAGTATATTTTTTTAAAAAATAGCGTGGACATTAAATGTTTCTCACTTTAGCCAAAGAACAGGGTTTTAAATATCATGCACCAAATAGATGCCTTCATTCCTAAATCTTTGTATGTATTTCAGATTAGTTTCTTAGAATCATTTCTCGGCAATGGCCATGGGATGGTTTAATTCCATTTGTGTAGCTATGGAAGATATTGTTTACATATTGAAAACACTTATCTTTTAATTAAAACATGGATTAGCTCCAAGAGAGCAATAGCTCTGTCTGGCATGTTCACAGTTTTTGGGCTAGCATCAACAAGCACACAGTGGAGGCTGACAAAGGAATGCAAAAAGGAAGGCAGCAGGCCCCCAACATATTTTGTTGCTTTGGATAACTTTGTAGAGACAGCAGGCGCTAAAGGGGCTTAGCCTAGGAAAGCAGGTACACAGCAGTTTGAACAATGACAAGAATTACCATTTATTATTATTGTTTTTAAGATTTTATTTATTTGAGCGAGAGCAAGAGTGAGAGAGATCACAGGGGGAGAGGAAGAGGGAGAAGCAGACTCACCGCTGAGCAGGAAGCCTGATGTGGGGCTCAATCCCAGGACGCTGGGATCATAACCTGAGCCAAACGCAGACGCTTAACTGACTGAGCCACCTAGGCGCCCCAAGAACTACCATTTATTATTATGCACCTGTTGTATCTGTTGTGTCATCATTCTTCTGGTGGACTTTTGTATGTGACCTCAGTTAATGTATTTGAATATTAAGATTACTTGTGCAATAAGATCCATGGGGAACCCACTGTTTTTTGTTTTTTTTTTTAAGATTTTATTTATTTTGAGAGAGAGAATGAGAGAGAGAGAGAGCATGAGGGGGGGTTGGGTCAGAGGGAGAAGCAGACTCCCTGCTGAGCAGGGAGCCCGATGCGGGACTCGATCCTGGGACTCCAGGATCATGACCTGAGCCGAAGGCAGTCGCTTAACAACTGAGCCACCCAGGCGCCTGGGAACCCACTGTTATAGGCAAGGCAACAGAAGCTTTGAGAAGGTTAATGACTGAGCCTAGGGTGTGCTGGGTAAGTGCTGAGCCCAAATGCAAACACCTCTCTGATACTAAAGTCTGGATGTTCTTTTCCCAGGAAAGATGTGTGTCCTTTTGTTTCCTAGAGGCAGAGAGAGAGGGTGGTTGGGGCTTACAAAAGGAAGCTAGGGTAGGTTTCCTTAATTAGGTCAACACGAATTGATCAAGCACCTGCTCTGGGGGTGGACTGGACAGTTCCAGGTGCAGGGGATACAATGGAGACCATACACCAACACCTTGCTCTCCTGGAGACCCAAAGTCTAGTGGGGGAACCAGACACTATTCCAGTAATCACACAAGTGCTTGATTACAAACCATGATGAGTGCTTCAAAGAAGTTCAGGGTGCTACCAGAGACTAGCAGGGGAATTTGACTAGGTTCCCCTAGGCTGAGATCAGAATTGAGCTGGGAATTAACTAGATGTGAGTGGCAGGGAGGGCTTTCCAGAATGAGAAAGGAACTTAAGTAAAGACCCTGAGCCTGGAAGGGGGACTGAAAGAAGGCCTGTGTGGCAAAAGCAGAATGCAGGGTGACAGGGCAGCCGGGAGCAAGCAATGGCCTCACGGACCTTGTTAAAGACTGTGGACTTGATCCTGAGGGCAGCAGGGAGCCTTTAAAGGGTTTTAGCTGAGCAGTGGCAGCATCAGATGGGCTATTTAGAAAGATGGATGTGGCCGCAGGTGGGGGACAGATTAGTGACCGGTTGGCAGTGGGAATGGACAGAAGTGGATGCATTTAGTAGACATTTATGGATTAAGAATGACATAGGGGGCGCCTGGGTGGCTCAGTCGTTAAGCATCTGCCTTCAGCTCAGGTCATGATCCTAGGGTCCTGGGATCGAGCCCCGCATCGGGCTCCCTGCACAGTGGGGAGTCTGCTTCTCCCTCTCCCACTCCCGCTGCTTGTGTTCCTGCTCTCACTGTGTTTCTCTCTGTCAAATAAATAAAATCTTAAAAAAAAAAAAAAGAATGACATAAGTGTTATGAGTAATCCTTTCTAAAACAGAGTTTTGTTTGGAGGTAAATATGTTTCTCACCAATATCCATGGATGGAAACATTCACGTTTTCTTTTCAGTATTCTTCATACTAGGAAGAACACTGTGGTTGAAACTCTTGGTTTGTTATTTCCCAGCCCCCTTTTTAACGTTTGATAAGTTTGGTTTCTTAGTCCTTGGGGCTTCTTGACTTGAGCCCTGTCTGCTCTGGGTTCTGTACCAAGCACTAATATAATGAGTGAATACAGCTCCAATCCCTCAGTACAGATTGAAATGATTTCTTGATTAGTTATTAAATTGTTACACTTACAAAGGAACTGCTTAAAAATAAACTGGAGGATTTGTTTCCTTTTCGCTTAAAGGCAACATTTAATATTCGAGCTTCTGCCAGTCTGAACTGGATGAGAATGTTTATACCCAGGCTAATTCAAAATGCTGGAGATATTTCTAAAGGCTCAGTCTTGGCAGCGGCAGCTGAGAATGCAGAGATAAATTAAAAAGTCACAAGACGTGGCTGATGGGGTTCGTCTGTTCATTCACACCCATGACTCACTAGACTTTTGAAGACACTGAATTTTGAAGGGCAACCTAGTGGATGGTGGCGGTGTAATTGGCTGTGCTGAAGCTCCAGTCTTGATGCAATTCAGCTAAATGGACCTACCCTCGGGAATTGAGATGTGGAGAGAAAATGCTTATAGAGATATAGGCATAGGAATAGCACATAAAGCTTACTCACATGACTTAAAGAAAATGAATTTAAATATCTGTTTGAAAATAGCATATTTTCCAGTTTTTCTACAGATACTCTATTACTTGTATGATTAAGAAATAATTTCACTGGGGCACCTGGGTGGCTCAGTTGTTAAGCATCTGCCTTCGGCTCAGGTCATGATCCCGGGCTCCTGGGATGGAGCCCTGTGTCGGGCTCCCTGCTCAGCAGAGTCTGTTTCTCCCTCTCCCTCTGCTGCTCCCCCACCCCACCCCGCCTCTTGTGTGCACTCTCTCAAATAAATAAATGAAATATTTAAAAAAATAATAATTTCATTGAGGGGTGCCCGACTGGCTTAGTCGGTAGAGCAGGCAACTCTTGATCTCAGAGTTGTTAGTTGGGTGTAAAGATTACTTAAAAATATAATCTTTAGGGGCACCTGGGTGTGGGCATCTGCCTTCGACTTGGGTCATGACCCCAGGGTCCTGGGTTGGAGCCCCACATCAGGCTCCCTGCTCAGCGGGAAGCCTGCTTCTCCCTGTTCCTCTGCAGCTCCCCCTGCTTGTGATCTCACTGTCTGTGTCAAATAAATAAATACAGTCTTAAAAAAAAAAAAAGATTTTTATTGAGCACGTACTATGTGCTGGGTGATGGACCTTCATGCCACTGAGAGTAAGGTGTTATTGTCCTGGAGGGAGCTGAGGCCTCCAAGGGCTACAGAGATGTGCTCAGGTCACTCAGTGGGTAAATGATGGTAGGATTCTGGTTCTAGAAGGTGTGCTCTGAGCAACTACGCTCTGCTCTGATGCCCCTGTCACTGGTTTTGTCTTGGTGGTTCCTTTCCCCCATCAGGGCCTCACTTATAAAAAAATAAGCCTTTTATTAAATATCTTCCTTTCCAGGAATCCAGATACTTTACAGGGTCAAAATCTGATAATCCCCATGTTTCTGTCTCAATATAACCAATGTTGTCGCTTCCAGCACCAAATGTTCCCATTTAAAATACTGCCTTCAAGGAGACTTCACTGAATTTACTTTAGTAACACTGTTTAGAAGTCCACAATAAGGCTTAATTATTGCACATTCAAGACTGTCAAATTCTCCCCAATGCCTTGTGGCTTCCAAAAAGCTCAACTTTCCTTAAAATAATGCAGCCCAACGTCTGACACTGTTAAGAAAGGGAGGTAAACTTATCAGACTACTGGCGTTTACCCCTCGAACGTCAACATATATTTCTTTTTAGAAAAAAAAATCTTTCACCATTTGTTCTTCCACTGGGGAGACATGGAGTTACTTTTGTTTATTATTTTTACACTTTTTCTGTGTTCTTCCAATGTTCTATAAGGGCTATGTTTTGTTTTTATAGTGGAAAAATAACCTGATTTTTAAAATTCAGTCCACTAAAGCAGAAGAGAAATAAAAGCTTGGTAACACATATTGTATATCCCCTGCCTTCCTAATTGGAAAGTATGAAACATGACTGTAAGCTCCAATGGATGGTTCTGGGTCAGGATCAGGGACCCCAATTCTTACTGTGGTGCTATGACTTGATGGTTTAGACCGTGGATTTTGAACTCAGATAGACCAGGCTTAGAATCTTGGCAGTTGGTTAAGCGACTGCCTTCGGCTCAGGTCATGATCCCAGAGTCCCGGGATCGAGTCCCACATCGGGCTCCCTGCTCAGTAAGGGAGCCTGCTTCTCCCTCTGACCCTCCCCCCTCTCATGTACTCTCTCTCTCTCATTCTCTCTCTCTCAAATAAATAAATAAATCTTTAAAAAAAAAAAAAAAAAAAAGAATCTTGGCATGCCCATTTACTTAGCTCTGTGATCTTGAGCAAGTTGCTTAGTGTCTCTGAGCCTTAGTTTTCTCATCATTAAAATGGCAATAATGATAGCATCTACCTCCCAGAGTGGCTGGGGAGATTGAATGAGACGATAAATGAACATAATGTTCAGCATTCAATTAATGCAAGTTTCTTGATTAATTATGTGATATTGTTAATATTCTGTTGCAAGTCCCTCCTAGGGACTGCAGAGGCACCTAAGACTTTTGGCCCTGGATCTGAATTAAAAGGTCCTCAGATCTTTATTCTCTTCCTCCCCATCTTCCAATTTATTTAATTTTAATTTGTTAAAGGAAGTAAAACTTAAGTGAACTTCTATGTATGTATACCCTGGCATAACCACCACCCAGATCAAGATAAAGACTGGTCCAGCCCCTCTGCGGGCTCTCTCGTGCCCCCACCAGGTCAGCAGCCCCCAACCCCAAAGCAAACTCTATTTTGACTCCTAAAACCATGGAAGTGTTTTGCTTATTCTCTAACGTTGTATAAATGGACAACACAGGACGAACTTCTTTTTTTTTTTTTTTTTAATTTTTTTATTGTTAGGACGAACTTCTTTGTGCCTGGCTGCTTTTGCTGAGCGTTGTCTGGAAGATTCAGCCAGATTGTTGAGGATAACAGCAGTTTGCTCTTTTTCACTGATGTGTAGAATGCTTTCATATGAATATTATTACATTCTGTATATCCATTCACTTTACTGATGAACACTTGAGTCGTACCCAGTTTTTGGCTATTATGAAAAATGCTGCTATTATGAATGTCCTTGTATATGTTTTCTGGCTCACTTCAGTTACAGACTACCCAGGAGTGGAATTGATGGGTCTGGGAGTATACATAATATTTGATTTTAGAGGATACTGCCAAGTCCTTTTCTAAAATGGTTGCACCATTTCCCATTCGCACTAGTGGTGCCTGAGCTTTCCAGTTGCTCTGCGTCCTTGCTAACACTTGGTATGGTGAGTCTCTTTCATTGAAACCATCCTGGTGGGTGGGTGGATGTGTGCTAGCTATCTCATCATGCCTTTAATTTCCTTGACATCTAACGATGTTGCACACTGTTTTCATGTGATTATCCGCTGTGGGGACACACCATTGTGTTCCTAAACTCAGTTATACTCTTGGGATATCTGATAGCTCCGTTTGCCAGAATGAGATTTAAAAAATGAGCACACATGCTCTGAGAGAGGCTGCAGAGGCTCTCCTAGAACCAACACAGCAGAGTTTGGGGCATGCATTTCAGAGCATCTACACTGACTTCTGCTTACTTTCAAGTTCTTAACTGTGTTTGATAGTGAGCTTGCAAGAGAAATAACTTGCAGATGAGTGACAAGCTATGAATTTTTAAAAATGCTAAGCGAGGGCGCCTGGGTGGCTCAGTTGGTTAAGCGACTGCCTTCGGCTTGGTTCATGATCCTGGAGTGTCTGGATCGAGTCCCGCATCGGGCTCCCTCCTCAGCGGGGAGTCTGCTTCGCCCTCTGACCCTCCCCCCTCTCATGCGCTCTCTCTCTCTTTCTCTCGCTCTCTAATAAATAAATAAATCTTTAAAAAAATAAAATAAAA
Source organism: Zalophus californianus (assembly GCF_009762305.2). Classification (NCBI taxonomy): domain Eukaryota; kingdom Metazoa; phylum Chordata; class Mammalia; order Carnivora; family Otariidae; genus Zalophus; species Zalophus californianus. Next base: position 84,543,823 of record NC_045604.1, read on the forward strand.
TAAAAAAATAAAAATGCTAAGTGAGCTCTCTAGCAGCATTACCGCTGATATTTCTACAGTCCGGGTAGGAGAAAGAAAGTCACATTAGTTGAGTATCCACTATGTGTCAATCCTTGCACCAGGCACTTTAAATACATTATCCCCTTGGGGCTCCTGGGTGGTGAAATTAGCTGTCAGACTCTTGGTTTCAGCTCAGGTAGTGATCTCAGGGTGGTGAGATCAAGCCCTGCTTGGGGCTCTACGCTGAGCACCAGTGTGCTTAAGACTCGCTCTCTCGGGCGCCTGGGTGGCTCAGTCGTTAAGCGTCGTTAAGCGTCGTTAAGCGTCTGCCTTCGGCTCAGGTCATGATCCCGGGGTCCTGGAATCGAGTCCCCCATCGGGCTCCCTGTTCGGCGGGAAGCCTGCTTCTCCCTCTCTCACTCCCCCTGCTTGTGTTCCTGCTCTCACTATCTCTCTGTCAAATAAATAAATAAAATCTTAAAAAAAAAAAAAAAAAGACTCGCTCTCTCTTGCCCTCTGCCCCTCCCCCTACTCGTGTGCGCTCAGGCACACTCTCTTTTCCTCTCTCTGAAATAGATAAATAAATATTAAAAAAAACTTTTTTCTTAACGATTTTATTTATTTATTTATTTATTTATTTTTAAAGATTTTATTTATTTATTCGACGCAGAGAGAGAGACAGTGAGAGAGGGAACACAAGCAGGGAGAGTGGGAGAGGGAGAAGCAGGCTTCCCGCCGAGCAGAGAGCCCAATGTGGGGCTCAATCCCAGGACCCTGGGATCATGACCTGAGCCGAAGGCAGCCGATTAACGACTGAGCCACCCAGGAGCCCCCCCAAAAACATTTTAAGGGTGTACTTTGGAAGGCCTCAACCAGGAATAAATATAAAACAGGAATCATTTGTTTTCCAAAAAAAATTTTTTTAGAAAGGTATAGGAGGTAAAAAAGGGGCAGAGTTGAGTGAATGAAAGAAACTGGTTTCCATTTTACCCTTAGAAACATCATCACGTTTGGCTTCCAACACCAACAGACAGAGCCTTGGTGTCCCCCTTGGAGACAATGTTAACTTTTGGTATTGAGGAATTTTAAATTTGCATCATCAAAATTTACAGAAAATGTGCCTCACTGTGTTCCACGTGACATTTCTCCCTCTTCCTTCAAACTTGGCAAAAGCATCACGGCTTCGTATATTTTACCAAGTTTATAAATTATCAGATACCTAATCATTCCCCGATTGTTGGGCCTTTAGGTGGTTCCCAAGCTGTTTTTGTGGTAAAACGATGTGTTAGCGAACACCTTTGTCTGCAGGCCTCGTTATGGTATCTTTGAGTATAGAAATGTTCATCTACCAGGCGAGACACACTGAGAGACCATGACCTTGCAGGGGTTAAGAGCATGAATGCAGGAGCCAGACAGCCCACGGTGTGACCTTGGGCAAGCCACATGACCTGTGTACCTCGGTCTCCTTGTCTGTCAGGCTGGGGAAAATCACGGCACTTACATCACTTCATACGTGTAAAGGGCTCAGTCAGTGCCACAGAAGTGTTTGCTTGTATTATTTACCTTGAATCCTAGAAACTGTGCTAACTGGATAACAAATTAATGCTTTAAGGCTTCTTAAGTATATTGCTGACTTGAGAGTGTGAACCAGGCTCCTCTTACTAACTCAGAATGCAGAGCTGTTATGGGTCCATAGCTGTGTGACGGATGGACATTTATTGGAACAACTTCTTCCTATGGTGTGTGCACATCTCTTGGTTCTTATAATTCCCTGTTTATTTTTCTGCTTCCCCCTCTGGACTGCGAGCTCCTTGAGATCAAAGACTATGTCCTAAAAATAATAATAGGTAATATTTACTGAGTGCCTAACTCTGGATCGGACTCAGTGCCAAACACTTTGCAGGCCTTGTCTTGTTTGCTCCTCCCAGCACCATCTAACACCTGGGCCCTCAGGAGACAGGTGCTGAGTGCTGGCTGAGTGACAGAGTGCTCTTTCCCAAACTTGTCACTTCAGAAGGATCACTCAAAGCACAGAGGTGCGGGATGCTGATTCCCAGGATTCACTCCTGGAGATCTGATTCTGAAGGTCTGGAGCAGCTCAGGGGTCTGTCCCAGGTGATCCCTTTATGCTGAGGCCACATCTGGGCAACCCAAATGAGTGGCTGGATGACCCCATGGCCCCTGAATTTCCTGTGTCCCAAGCCTTAGGCAGTTTCTCCCAGCTGTGTGGCGTTCTCAGCCCGGCCACTGACGGGAACAGGAGAGAAGGAGGGTGACCGAGGGGAGGAAACTGTAAGCAAGTCTCATTAGTATGCAGGGCCTTTCTTGTCACACTGCCTTTAATTGAAGCTGAAGGGCTGGCTCATGTCTCTGGGATTTTCCACTCTCCAGCCCTTCCGGAACTGGCTGCGCACCAGCCTGCTGAGGGGGACAAGGACGGTGCAGGGGCACGGAGGCATCTGTCTGTTGGTGTTGGAGGCCAACCATGATGATGTCTCTAAACTAAAATGGAAACCAGCTTCTTTCCTTCAGTCATCGCTACCTGCTTCTCCCCTGCTGCCTCCGCCCTGGCTCCCTCCCTTTACCCACCAGCGGACCTACGTGTGCAAGGCTCTGTTGTGCCAAGACAAGGAAGAAAACCACGAAGGGGAGACTTTAATCTGTTTCTTAACTTTTAGCAAAGTGATCCCTGCACATGGTTCCCACAGTTAAAAGATAGTACCCCCCCCCCCTGCCTTATCTGTGGTTATGAGCATCCACTGGGGGTCTTGGAACCTGTCCCCCGAGGACAAAGGGGGACTGCTGTACAGGATGTACAGAAGGCCATAATGAGCATCATCTTTGTGTCACCCTCTGCTACAGCAATCACTTTGAACTCTTAGCTCTTTCTCTCTGGATACTTTGATTTTAGATATGATAGATATGATTTTTTTAAAGATTTTTAATTTATTTATTTGACAGAGGGAGACAGCAAGAGAGGGAACACAAGCAAGGGGGAGTGGGAGAGGGAGAAGCGGGCTCCCTGCGGAGAAAGGAGCCCGATGCGGGGCTCGATCCCAGGACCCTGGGATCATGACCAGAGCCGAAGGCAGACGCCGAACGACTGAGCCACCCAGGCGCCCCTGATAGATATGATTTTAGACGTTATCTGCTGATTTCCTGCTATGACAGATGAGGACTAGTTCACTTATACTCCATCTCTGCCCTCCCAAAGCAGTTACATTGTTCTTTTCTGTTCCTTTATTAGTTGACTTCGTAATTTCAAGTAATATACTACCATATTTATTTCTTTTTACCTGTTTTTTGGGGGTGGGGGAAATAGTCATACAATAGTGACTGCAAAGTACATATAACTATGAGGCAAACACTTTTAACTACCATCCCAGTTAAGGAAATAGAATACTGTCGACACCTCTCAAGCTTCTCCTCTCCCAGTGAAGCCACTTGCTCTGACTTTTGTGCTAATTGTTCGCTTTGCCTTTTTTTTTTTAAGATTTTATTTTTAAGTCATTTCTACCCCCAACATGGGGCTCGAACTTACAACCCCGAGATCAAGAGTCGCATGCTCTACTCACTGAGCCAGCCAGGCACCTCCTGTTCTCTTGCCTCTCTTCAGAGTTTTTCTCATCTTTAAAGGCACTCCTTGGTATTTAGATTGGCTGGAAATAGAATCGCACTGTACGTATTACACTGTGGCTTCTACCTTTCCTTCAACATTGGGGAGCTAATCTAAGGTGACAGGTGTAGCTGTGGTTTATTCATGTTCACTGCCGTATACTCACCGTTTAAGTAGACCATGATTTATTTATTCAGTCAGCTGTTGATAGACATTTGGGTTGTTTGCAGCTTTCTGCTATCATGGACGTCTTAATCCATGTGGCCCAGAACATGTGTGCAAGCGCTTCCCCAGGGGATGGATGCAGGCGTGCAAACGGCGGGGAGCGTGCATATCCAGTTTCACTTGGTAACGCCACTTTTCTAATGTGGTGACACCAATGGACAGTCCCCACCCCCAAGACTGACCTGACTGGCCAGGGTTGGGCTGGGCATTGAGAATGTTCAAAGCTCCCCAGGTGATTCCATCATGAGGCTCCACGTCCACTGTTATTTCCAGTCCACCAACTCTAGCTAGTGTTTTTTCAATTTGGAGGAGCGGTCCTAGCATCCCTTTCTCAAGATTTTTGTGTAATCATCTGGAAGAGATAATTAAGGGCTTTTTTCCCAGGCGAAGCCGAAGTGCAGGGGTGGCTAAGAGAGGTTATCAAGGCCTGGGCAGTAATTGGGTGATACTGGGACTAAGGTGAGTTCTTCCTTTGGGCAGGGCTGAGGAACAGGAAACCCAAGGGCTGGATTCTTCCCAGCAGCCAACCCTTCCTTCCCTCTCTGGCTTTTGGTAGCCTTTAGCGTCTGTCAGCCAGCTGTAGGCCAGAGAGTCACTCAAACTGCTTCGATTTTGAGACATTGAGGGGAACTCTAGGCTCTTCTGAACTGCTGTGAGGGTCTTTATGGTCATGTTTTTTTAAAGGGACTCCAACCCTAGTTTGGGTTTCTCAACTGTGGCTGAACAGTAGCAACATATGGGAACTCTGACTACCTGGGCCTCAGACCAATTAGATCAGAATGTCTTGGGTGAGACAGGCACTAATAGGCTTCAGACGTGGCCCGGGTGATTCTTAAATGCAGCCAGGGTGGAGAAGCCAGTGGCAGTGGATCAAACTCTAACTTGTATCCATCATCACCTGGGGGGGCTTATTAAAAACATGAACTGGCTGGGCTCCACTGTCTCTGATTCTTTAGGTCTGGGGTGGAGCAGCGGATTTGCATTTCTAACAGGTTCCCAGTGATTCTGGGAACGTTGCTGCTCCCCTTAACCCTGCCTAGAGCACCATCTTGCCCCTGAGGTTTCCCTGCATACCTCCCTGTCCGGACCCAGAGCAGCCCTGTACTGAGCTGTTCCATCAGGTGGAGCAGACCTCCTCCCAACTCTGTATTATGTGGTCAACTCTGGTAGCTTAAAATCGACTACGGAAATTGGCAAATGCTACAAGTCGGGAATCTGTCATGCCCACTCAGTTGCTAAACATTCCCATCCGGATCACATCATGGATTAGCAGGATCCTGGGAAAGCACCTACAGAGGTGTAGCGCATCCTTGGCTTTGAAGGTTCGTCGTCGTCAACAGGATCTAGACACACATAGGGTATTCACGGTGGTTACCCATAGAACTTCCATATTATATGGACAAAAAAGGTGTGTACACTCAAAACAATTCTTTAAAATTTCCGGGGACCACAGGTTCTAAGTATTAAAAATACTTTTTCTGGTTTGAGTTATTAATACAGTCAGTAGTAATTCATAAAGCCAAATAAATACACTATAGCTTTTGATAGTTATTAAACATAGAAAGGAGACTCTGGGGGACAAACTGCCTCCTTGTTTGGCACCTGGGGATTTTTCCCACACTTGGCAATGCCAGGACTGGGAGAGTTAGGAAAGGGGATCACATATAAACCCCACCGACTGCAAGTCCACACCGTCACAGCTGTGGATTTGGAGTGGGACTTTTTTTGAACAAACCATGACCAAATACCCTTATAAAGTCTTTGTGTAGCCCCAGCTTGAAGACTGCTGTACTAGCTTAGGCTGCTGAAAGCTTTTCAGTCCACTTCCAACAGCAAGTAACTGTGTTGCACATCGTGGTGTCCCCGCCTCACTCCACGCTTGGGCCTTACACGGTAACAACATCCTTTCTGCTAGAACACTGCTCTCCATGTGTGACCAGAGCCCGTGATCTTACTCAGAAGAACCTTCAGGCATTAATGTCCAGGACACGCACTTGAGCACTAGAAGCAGACTTACTAAAAACGAGTGGGTCTTTCTTGGGGGCGCCTGGGTGGCTCAGTTGGTTAAGCGACCAACTCTTGATTTCAGCTAAGGTCATGATCTTGGGTTCTGAGATCAAGCCCTGCTTTGGGCTCCGTGCTCAGCACAGAGTCTGCTTGAGATTCTCGATTCTCTCCCTCTCCCTCCCTGCCCTGCCCCCCACTTGCACGAGCGCATGCTTTCTAATAAATGAGTAAAATCTTAAAAAAAATTTTTTCTAATGAGAGGGTCTTTGTAAAAGGATCCCCGCCCCACCCTGGGGGACTGGGTTTCCCTATTTTTCTAGCAGAGGGGCTTTTCCCTATTGGGACAATTTCCCTTATAAGTTGTGCAGTCCTGTGTTCTGCCAACTTTCCTGTTTGGCCGATGCAGGAAATCCCCCGGATCACATTCTTTTCCAGACCATGAAAGACTAGAAAAGATTCCCTTTTGACCTTGTATTCACCCCAGTGTTATCCTGAGTTTTTAATTTTGGGTGGGTGGGGGGAGCAAGGTGAGTGGTGACAGATTGGGCAGAGTCAAGAGCCTGGAATCTGTCATCATCTTCAGCAAAACTTCCTTTCTTCAGTCCCCCGACCTGCAAAGCACACTTTTGACCTTCTACTGAACTAAATTAAGAATGGCTGTGATGGACTTTGAAGGCATTATGCTAAGTAAAACAAGTCAGGTAGAGAAAGACAAGTACTGTATGACCTCATTTATATGTGGAATCTAAACAAAAAACAAAACCCAAACTCACAGGAAGAGAGATCAGACTTGTGGTTCCCAGGGACGATATAAACTTCCCAGTTACATGATAAATCAGAACTAGGACCCTAATGTACAACATGATGGCTACAGCTCTATGATGCCTAGGAAAGTTGGGAAGAGAGTAGGTCCCAAGTGTTGTCATCACAAGACTTTCCTTTTTTTCTTTTCTTGTTATTGGATCTGTATGAGAAGATGGGGGTCAGCTGAACCTATTATAGTAACTGTTTCACCATATACGTAAATCAAACCATCGTGCTATCTGACTTAAACTTAGTGGTGTATGTCGATTACTTTTCAATAAAACTGGGGGAAAAAAGAATGGCCACAAACATTACATGGTTTTGAAGCTTTAGATTCCTTCCTTGAAGCACAATGGCCCTGTGTTCTTCCCCGGTGGATCCGTGGTGCCAGAACCATAGCGGGTTCTCAGTGGGTTTCGGTGTCATGGACCTCCACACATCAAAGTTTGCTGTTTGCAAAATGACAAGTCTGTCTAGGTATGTAAATCGATTCCGACTTTCTCTTTCATTTCTTTGCAGTGAAATGCAAAATGGAGGATGAGGAGGAGGTTGCACCTAAGACTCCACCACCTTAACCACTGGTGGGATCTTTTCCCTTCGGAGCTTCGATAACCCTACGTGAGGAAAATGTACAAATTATGCTTCCTCTTTGTTGATTTTTTTTAACGACTAGATTTGGTACATGTGAACAGAATCTTTTCTGCACAAGATAGGATTTGTTGCAAACATGCTTTAGTGCATATAGTTTATCCTACGAGAGTACGAATCTAAACTTTCTGCATTATCTCCAAATTTTATTTTTTATCCATTATTATTTCTTCGGTGCTTCAGGTATATTCTTCTACACCAACTGCAGTTAAAATGTACAACAAGCTCTAGTTCCAAGAGATGTTGAAGCGCTTTAGATACCAGTTTCCCACTTTGGCTGCTTAAATTTAAGTCCCAAACCTCTGCCGTGGGTTTTAAGTTTATCTGGTGAGTATTCTTTTCATAAAAAAAAGACATACTGCCTACGACCATTTCCAAAGGAGACGGACTCTTTTAACCCTGACTGCAAACCCAACAAGCTGAGACACTTAAACCCAGACAAAGGACTTTGGTTATCAAGTCCCCAAAGTACCATAGAAAGTTCCTCATTTGCTGGGTAAGCTAACTTATTACCCTCATTTGTTCTGCGGTTTGCTGTTAACCAGGATTCCCCCATTCAAAATGCCACAGACTTAGCCTCCAGGCAAATCCAAAAGCCTCATAGTTATTCTGGGTGGTTTTGACAAGCTACCACACATCTTAAGTAAATAGTAAAGCCTTTATTTTTGTGTTAAGAACAGCATTTTGAAAATAAAACCTATCTGCCCATGCTTTACAACCTTTAAATTTGTAATATTTATATACAGTCATTTATGGTACACATTGATTGTCTTGAAATTTCTTTCACGATTTTTTTTTAATAAGTATGCAACAGTCAGCCAGGGGAGGATAAAGGTACATTATAAAACACACATTAATACATTTAATAAATATATATTATCTATCAAAAATGAGCTTTAGCTCTTTATCAATTAATAAAAAGCACCTGCTGAGAACTCTTGTAAGCTGGTATAATCATTGCATCATTGGATTATAAAAGCCACAACGCTCCCTTTCAGTTTGGGGTTTAACTCAGCACTGGCCGACCTGGAAGACCACTCCAAGTTTATCCTTGTTCGGTGGGCCCTGATGGAATCTGTGCTAAAAGCACGGGATCCCCAGATTTTTCCAGTTTGCCAATTCTCTGAGCTGATTCCCTCGCTCCCCACCCTCCATATCCAGTGGAGAAATCCAGGATAGAATGACCATTTTCTATTAAAAGGGGGGACAAGCGTGGCTGTTATAGTCCCAGAGTGATTTTAATAACCAGACACAGAAAGATTTGTGCTTACAATTAGGTATTTTGATCACAGATGCTCTCCTTCAGGTCATTTTCCCTCAACAAGTGTTGTTTACATAAACAGAGGTGCCACTTGATTTTGTATTTAAAGTTTGCTCCGTGGGGGCAACTGGCAGCCACAGTCTCTTGGCAAAGAGGTCTCTTTGTACCCTTTAGGTGGAGTCATTAGAAAGATACCAGTTCTCTGCTCTCACTCCCCACCTCTGCCCCATTGGGAGGGCATCCAGCCCACTCTCAACCTTAAACCCAAAATAAAACAAAACCCAGAAGTGCAATAACGTATCAGAGATTTAAAAAGAAAGGGAGGGAGAAAAGGTCTCATTAAGTGAGGTTTCCCATGGCTCAAACCTGGTTCCGTTTTTATGTCGGTGAAACGTGACTTTCCCCCTGTAGCCATTTACGCTGTGCTCACCTTATATGCCCGGACCACCAAGAACTGAGAGAGAAAACGATCAGGTCAATTGCTCCCTTCTGCAAGGGGTGGGAGGGGGGACTCTTGCAGAATCACTGATGGGATCAGAGCGCTCCAAAGGACTCCAGAGAGCGGGGTGGGGGGGGGGGGCGGGTAAGCAACCATTTCCTGGCACGAGAATGTGTATTGCTGTCGTTTTTCATCGGACTAGACCGAGGTGTTTGGAGATTTCTGTATTTTCACAATGCTGGGTCTGCATGCAGCCACCACCCCCATCCCCACCCCAGGTCCTAGCTTCTTTCCCTCCCTCTCTTCCCCAATACGCCCGGTTTCCAGTCCACCAATGACGCTCCTTGAACAGAGGATTGGAATCTGATTCTCTAGAAGCAAGCACATGCTCTGGGCAGGGGTGGGGCTGTTTCCCAAAGGTCTGGTAGGGGTGGCATTCTGGTCCCATGCTTTTTCCTCCTCATGCGTGGCAACACAAGGAAATGCACTAGTTGGAAGGAAAACTGGGAGGAAGGCCACATAGGGAGGGCCAAATTGGCTTGTTTACCCTGTTGCTCTGCAAGGTTGCAGGGGGGAGGGGGGATCGTGGCGAGGACGGGACACAGCAGAGACTAGGGCCTTGAGAAAAATCAGAAGGTTTATTAAAACAGCTCAGACATACTGGTTTATGAAGAGGTCAGTTCCCCCCACCCCCAAACACTAACCTTTTTCATTTTCTTTAAAGGTTAAAGGCTTATGGGTTGTTTTATAGAAAAAGCAATATAGTCATTAGAGTATATGCCAAAGGGCTCACCCTCATTTATACATTTCATGCCGTCAAGTTAAAACTCTTGGCATCCCCCACTGCTAGTGATTATGCTGGCCAAACAGTGCAGAGAACATGGGGCTTTTGAATGGCCGAGATGTTCGAAATGCCAAATAACAAAGGAATGACTTGCTTAGGACAGATGGAAACCATGACAGAAACGATGGGCTTTGAAGAGAGCCATTTTCATGGAACTTACAGAAAACCATGTCAAAACATGTCCCACATACCCTCCAAAAGCAGCAAGAATCCCCGGAGCGCTCCACCCGTCCCTGGAACTTGCACTCCGTCCGCGTCCCAACACCCAGGAACTCACATGCTAGGCAGCAGCGTGTGCTCTCTCCCCTGGGACGCCCTGCCACGTGACATCATCGTGGAGAATCGCTATGGCACCTGCCTTCTGGCCTGCCAACCCGGTGGGGCGGGGGTTGCTGTCAGCTGATGGCCCATCTGAGCTTTGGAAATGAACATGGGACTAAAACTGGGAAAGGGCTCGGGGTTGGGGAGCACAGCAAGAGCAGGTCGAGGGAGAGCTCATCAAGGGAAAGAGACTGTTGCCCCAAGCAGGAATATCGCTCTGGCTCCACCACGGAGGGAGGCAGGCCTGCTTTTCTGCTGTAGCCCTGCAGCAGGAGGCCCACAGAGGGAACAGTGGTGGGTCACCACTTTCTAAATGTGACGGTCACTTCACCTCCCAGAGAGCCTTCTCTTCGTTGGCACATGCCGGGGTCCCTCCCCCAACTACTGGCTGTAACAGCTCATCCTGTGATGCGGCTGGGCCTCACCTTGGAATCACACCCACCACTCCTTAACTGCTCCTGAGCCCCCTGAAATGTGCAAACCAACAGGCAAGCTGGTGGAAAAGTCCCCATTAGTCCTCCCAATGAAACAGGCATCTCCAAAAGGCCACCTGGGGTCCAGCACGTGCTGGGGAGGGGCAATGGTGTGGGGACCCCCCACAATCAACCAACACCAGCCAGGCCCACCGGCTGTGAATTTGGTTCTGTTCTACCCCCAGAGGATGAAACAGTCTTCCCAGCCACATTTTCGAGTGAGCCTATACTATTTGCAATTAGCTTTGCTTTAGTTTGCAGGGATTGAGGTTGGTTTGGTATTACGTGTGTGTGTGTGTGCGTGTGTGTGTCGTTGGCAGGGGACGGGAGGGCAGTCGGTGTTAGCTTTTCGGTTCAGCAGTGTTCACATTTACACGAAATCCCCTTGTGTAGGATTTCTAGATCTCCTGGCTGTGAGGCAGCCTTGTTCGGCTACTATTACTGATTTCTCCCTCAAGAAAGACACAGCCAGGGAATAAAATCGGTAAGAGAGATTCTTATTCTCTGGAACTTAAAGTCTTTCACCAGAGGTGTCTTCCAGTGTAACTTGGCGGAGCAGTTGGTATCTGGAAACAAGGATAACACACTAAGAACTTTGTGCTTTGCAAAGTCAACATCAGAAACCAATTCGTTAACAATGTGCCAAATTACCTTGGTTTTTCCTAAGGGGCTGAATAATTCCCAAGAAAAGCGGCAACCGTTGTGTGTGTGATGCTGCTCTGTTCTTGGGAAGGCCGGGTCCCCTTTTCTGTAATCATGCACCCCAAATGAATGTCTCCTCACTCAGAAACCCACTTTGCTTTTTTCTAAGTCCAGGGTGTTTTTATACCCACTGGCCTTGAAGAGACCAGGAGGGCTTCAGAGTGACTGATGGGGCCATTTTCTAACTATTTATTATAACCACAGGCCGAATGCTTTCGAGTCAAGCTTTGTCTTGGCACCGGACAATAAAACAGCCCAAGGGATGGCAGGGGGTTTTCAGAAAGCAAATCTGCGAGTCTATTTGTCTTTGAGCCTGTTCCAAACCAGTGCAAACCAATGCCTCGCATACCATTCAAAAGGCCAGGAAAACCCAAGTTCCCTCCAGAGATCAAAGACCATCCCCGACTTACATTTAAAAAAAGGAAAAGAAAGGAAAAAAAGCTCAGGTTGAGTTATGGAATTGGCACATGATATAGGAATGGAAGTCCAATTTACACGTGTAAACTGGCTTTATGCATTGTTTCTGAAAGAAGCATGTAGCTATGTTTGGAAATTAAATGTGGGAATGACAGTGTGTCTTTGGATTGCTGGAGAAACAAAATGATGTAATTGCACAGAGGCAAAATGTAAACAATGACAATTCTGCTGAAGGTCTGTTTGGCATCAGATAGTAAAACCTGTTTTTGTGCTCGCAGGAGAGAAATGATAATCACTCCAATTTCTTAAGACATCTTTTAAGGAGTGGAGGTGGGGGAACCCGGCACCCAGCTGGGTCACAGAGACGGGGTGGGGGGTTGGGGGGGTACGCTAGGTTGGGTGTTAGCAAAATCTGCCAGAGGTTTCACAACTCTGGGCTTTTCCTAAAAGTCACCTCCCAGGAAGGGGGCTAGGCACCTTCTGCAATAATGAAAGCCAGAACTCACTGGGCACAAGAGCCCCAAGAAATAGGGACTCTTTCGAACGAATCCACAGATGGTTCACTAAGTATAGGTGGATCTTCCGTGCGTGGAGAAAGGGGGTAGAGAGGCAAAGAGAAATGGAAGCACTGCATGCATTCTAGCTGCAAGGGGTGTCCACTTGAGCCAGTGTGTGTGCGGGGCCCGTAAGCAGCCTCCACAGAGCAGGATGCCCCCAGTGAAGCTGCCCCCAACACTGACTGCTCTTGGGCTTCCAGCCAAAACATCACCTCTTGATACTTACAGTCCCTCCATTGAGCACAACGGCCATCTCAGTGGGCTGATAGACATTGCTTCTAAACGGAGCGCTCGGTCTGTTTCCCAAGCTGCCATTGCGAAATCCCGCTGTTCGGAGAGCTGAGGGAGGTAGGAAGCAGCAACACAACACCAAAACAAAAAACAAAAAACAACCCAGAGATTTTGTTTTCTTCCCCTGCATCAACACCATGCTCCCGGCACACATTACCCCCTCACCCCCCACCCCTCCCCATTGTCACAAGCCAGATTCAAAACAAAAGTCACAATGGGGCTTTGTTCTCTGGCTCTCTTGGAGCATGACCCATCTCAGTGGGGTTGGGAAGTTTGTAGAATCCAGGGCGCTTGCTGCCGGGGTGGGGGGCAGGGTAGAGCCTCTACCCTGCCCCCCAAACCCCTGCAGGCCCTGGGAGGCAAGGAAGCACCTCTGCATCCCTCAAAGGTCTCCTCTCTCACCACACAGGTTTCCTCTCTCACCACATTCATGCCAAGTTCAACATCACACCGTTCAACACCCGTCACTGTTTCTGGATACAGAGAGGCAGACAACCCTAAGAATGTGGACATCAAGTACATGATAGAGGCCGTCCTCATGGGAAAGTGACGGGGAAGAGAACACAGGGACTCCAACCCCCCCCCCCCCCGCGGCAGGGTGTTTCTAAACAGGAAAAAAGGGACAGCCGTAGCAGAGACGGCAAAATATGTCAGCACTTTTTAACCTAAGAGAGGTGGGTAAATGGCGTTTCCTATTTGCTGTGTCCTTTGAGAGATCCAAATTTCCCTTTTTTGCAGAGAAGACCCAAATTCCACAAGACATGGAAGAGACAAATGCATATTGCTAAGTGAAAGAAGCCAGTGTGTAAGAGCTATATACTGTGTGATTCCAACTATGATATTCTGCAAGAGGCAAAGGGACAGAGAAAGTAAAGACTCAAGATTGTGGGGGAGAGGAGGCGGTGAGGAACAGGTGGAGAGCATGGTGCATTTTTAGGGCAGTGAAATTATTCTTTATGATACTATAATGGTACAAAGATGACATTACCCATCCATCCAAATCTGCAGAACTGCACAAACAAAAGAGTGTGCTCTAAAATGTAAATTGTGGACTTTAGTTAATAATAATGTATCAATATTGATTCATCAACTGTAACAAATGTACCACTAATGCAAACTGTTAATAATAGGGGCATGTGGGAACTCCCTGTAATTCCTGCTCAATTTTTTCGGTAAAACTAAAATTGCTCTAAAAAATAGCCTATTAAAAGCCAATACAGAATGTAGGAGCACTATTGAAAACAAAAGTCCATCTCAGTTGTAACACAGACTCTATTATTTTCATTCTCATTGAAGGCACTAATCTTGCTTTGCTAAGAAAAGCCTCACTTAAACTCTTCTCCGAAGAGGGGCACTCGGGTGGCTCAGTCACTTAAGCCTCCAACTCCTGATTTCAGCTCATGTCACGACAGATCGCACAGTCGTGGGATTGAGCCTCCCCCCCGCCCCCGGAGCCCTGCGTCGCATGGGGGGCTCCACACTCAGCAGGGACTCTGCTTTATAGCATAATAGGTACTTTCCTTTTTTCCACTTTACACGGGGCACAGAGAGATTAAGTCACTAGCCCAAGGTCACACAGCTGGAAAGAGGCAGAACCAGCATTCAAAACCCAGGCAGAGAATCTGTGTTCTTAACCATCACACGATGCTGGCTTCTAATACTGTTTTTAACCATCACACTTAGTTACTTAGAAGCAACTTGAGTTTAAGTGACATTAGAGAGGGACAGCTCAGCCCGAGCTGGACCAAAGAAACAGGCATGGTCGTAATGAATGTCTCCAGACACAGGTATACCTCCTTTGCTTTAGCAGCTCCATCCAAGCCTTCAAGCAGCTAGTTATGCATGAGCTGAGCAAGGAGATACCTCTCCCAGGAAGTAGAGAAGGGGGAGCCAGGGAGGAGCACCAGAGGGCAGAAGAGGTAGTTCATGGGCTCTTACTAGTCTCAAGTCCTAGCCTACACCTGCTTGAAGAGAGGGAGCACCCAATAGCACTGCTTTCCTTATAACGCACAGACCCGGCCAGCTGTGGTGAGGGAATCTGACCCCAACACATTTTCCTCAAACAAAGGCTCTACTCTACTGGCCATCTGTGGGTGCCTTGGCCCCAAGTGTTGGCTATGACCGCCTTCTACCCTGGCCTGAGGTTAGTATGTGATTTCAGTCTGGCCAATTAGGTCCAATCAGAGCCAACTCTGGGATTTTTGCTCAAGCATCCTGGGGAAACGTTCCTCTTTTCCACTGGGACTCTGTGTAAGCCTAGAGTTGTGGGCTGCCATGATCCTAACAGGGCCAAGAGATGGAGGAAGATCAAATCTGGTCATCACCCGAGCCTCCTTGACCTAATGATTCCTGTAGCCCGATCCCCAGTATGTTTGCTTTTTGTTGTCGTTTTGTTTTTGCTTAAGCCAGTTCAAATCAGATTTTTTATTACTTGCAACTACAAGGGTCCCACCTAACACCCCACTCTGACCTGGGTCGGCTGTGAAAGGCAAGCAGGGCTCATCCCTAAGAGCGTCCCCACAGGAATCTAAGTTTTTAGGTTGAATGCCAGCCTTCTATCCAGACTCTGCAGGTGAGGCTAGATTGGCCCTCCCCTCAAAGCTGATTCAGGGCCTTGCACAGGGAAGCTAAGAGTCAGATTTTAAATAGCCCTTGGTCCTAATGAGATCTGAGAGCCCAAATCCCCTAAAAGAAAGAATGCTTGTCTTTATTGCTCCTTTGAAAGGTGAACATTTAATATGCCTCGTTAACACTTTCCAAGATGTGATCTGAGGTGCTACATCCTTCGGTGCATTTTAATCTTTTATCACATACCTCATGCCTTGGCTGATACTTATTAATAAGCAGGAGGCTGATGAAGTGGTATACACCTGGGATCTCATTCAGGGTAAGGCAATCTGGGAGCAGAAGCCACTGGGGCTTGACTGAGCCACAGGCCACCTGGGGAATGCCCTTCCCATCTCTTGAGGACGTCAGGGATTGACTCTCAAGGGAAGAGAGCCCAAAAGGCTGGCTGGCTAAAATGCAAAATAAAGAGAGCCAACTGTAACTCCTGGGCAAGGCCCTGGTAGGGCCTGGTTCCCTAAAATACAAGCTGGCTGAGGTCAGCATCAAAGATGACACGAGTTATTCTCATAATGGCAAGGTAACATGCCCAGATGTTCCCCAGCCAGCAAAGCAAGGGTTTCTAGAACAACAATCCTAGCCAGGACTCCAATTTAGCCCATGTGAACTTTCTGAGGGAATTGGCTTTGCCTGGGGCCCACCCTGCCTGGTCCCGTGAGAATTTTGGTGGGCACACATTTGGGATGATCCAAAACAGGGCTATTAAAACAAAGTCTGACAATATCCAAGGTGAGTGAAGAAATGGAGCTCTCATACAGTTATTAAGTAGGGGGGGCGGGCAGTAAATTAGTTTAACTTTTAGGGGGCCATCTGGCAGTATATATCAAGATTTAAAGGTGCAGACTCTTTTATGCATGTCTAGGAATTTTTTTTTCTTTTGTCTTGCAAGAAGTTAATTGATCAAGGGCACAAAGATGACTGTTCACGGCAGCATTACTTATATGGAAAGCCACAAACAAATGGAATAGCCACCAGCTGAGGATCAGAAAAATAAATTATTGTGCCCAAGGAAAGCTCTGCATCATGAAAAGGATACTATAGCTCTGCAGTCACTGACCTGGTACGATACTGATTTAAGCACACTACTTAGATCAGTGGTTACATCTTCAACTCACTTGGTGAGCTTGAGAACCCTAAACCCAAGCAGACTTAGCCAGAATGAGGGGTCAGGCACTGGTAATTTTTTTAAGCTGCCCAAATGTACAGCTAGGTTAAGAACCAGTCTATGGGATTGTGTGTGTGTGCATGTGTGTGTGTAAGAGAGAGAGGGAGGGAAGGAGAGAGACTGTGTGCTCACTGAGCGATGTCTGGCAAGATGAAAGCAAACAGCAGTAGCTGCTTTTGGGCAATGGGATTTTGAGCAATTTTTGTTATTTTTACTTGCTGAAACTTATACTTGATTATTCTAGTTTTTGTCACCAAAATGGAATGATAAAACTGGTTTTATTTTGGAAAAGAAAGGGGACAGAAAGACAACTTCCCTGGCTTTGGAATGTGTCAGTGTGAAATAGATGGGGGTGGGGGCACCTCTAGGGCCCCCACCCCACCCCCATCATCCAGCGTGCTAGCCCTGGTACTGCTGGTTCTGACCTGGGTCCCAGATCCCTTTGATCTCTGGATCTTATGTGGATAGGAAGGATTGGCTGCATTTTCCTAAGAAAAAAATGCACATAGTGGAAAACCAACTTCTCCCCTCCCTGCTCTTAAGAGTGTGAGCTGGACCTCAGTTTCCTGCTCTATAAAATGGGACAGATAGGGGCGCCTGGGTGGCTCAGTCGTTAAGCGTCTGCCTTCGGCTCAGGTCATGATCCCAGCGTCCTGGGATCGAACCCCGCATCAGGCTCCCTGCTCCGCGGGAAGCCTGCTTCTCCCTCTCCCTCTCCCCCTGCTTGTGTTCCCTCTCTCGCTGTGTCTGTCTCTATCAAATAAATAAATAAAATCTTTAAAAAAAAAAAAATAAATAAAAAAAAAATAAAATAAAATGGGACAGATAAACCCTGTCTCCTCAATGCACAAGTAATCCTGTACATCATGAGCTCAGGGTCACTAAAGTGTTTTGAGGAAAGATGAGTAATTCTGTGGTAGACAAATCAAGCACAGGGGCTCTGGAACCAGCCTGCGTGAGCTCAAACCCTGGCTCTGCCTCTTAGGCAAGACACATAGCCTTTCTGTGCCTCAATTTCCTGTCTGCAAAATGGACTTCAATGGGTTATCATAGGGATTAAATGAGATTAGCCACTAAAATGCTCAGAATGGTAACTGGCCCATGGTAAGCACCTGCTAAGGGTTAGCCATCCTTACTTTTGAAGACCCTACTAGTTGGGTCATTCTAGCATCCCCATTTTTCACTGCAAGTAAACTAGACCATCAGGTTCAATAACACTGATTCTTAGCCTTCTGGGGGTCACAGACGGCTTTGAGAATTTGACAAAGTGATAGACAAAAATTCCCCAATGAACGTACAAAAGTGCACATCCATTTCAGAAGTTCCCACTACCTTTGAGGTCCAGGGGGAGTCCATGGGTCTTATATAAAGAGGATTCTGGTCCAGAAGGAGCCAGGGAAGAGAGGGTTCCACCAGACCCCAGGAACCAGCCAGGCTCCTGACCTCTGCTCATGATATTCCCTGGAGGGCCCTCTGGGCTCACAGTGATGATCCCCATCCTGACCCCCACCTTGTCCTGGCAACACGAGCTGACACTCATTCCTGCTAAATCCTTTGACAAACATGGGCTTGCTGGTCTGGGGCTTTCTAGTAAGGCTGAAACAGCTCTGTTAAAGACCACACCAGGGTTTCTAGCCCTATCCACGGGTGGGGCCATTGGTGTTCCCTCCTGTGGGTCTGGTGGGGAGCCGGAGGCACAGAGGAAACTGGGCAGGTGGGGAGGGCTCTGGGTGACCTTTGAGGATCTGATGGCTCGACGTGCTCCCCCCCCGTCGGCAAGGGACAGACAGGATGCACTCAGCAATCAACCCCACAAGGCTGACTCTGCAGTCATGACCTGCCGGTGAACACTGCCCAGCTGCCTGGGTGAGCAGCACTGAAAAGGGGAGCATGGCCCTCTGGAAATGGGCCACCTCCTAGGTTTATGTCCTTGGCAAGTTACCGAACCTCTCAGAGTCTCCATTTATTCATCTCTAAGATGGGGATAATAACAGGACCTTCTCACTGGGTGCAGCAAGGGAGGTTAAAGACTTAGAATAGTACCTGGCACACAGTTAATGCTCAGGAAGCAATGACTATACTAGGTAATCAGGACCACCACCTCCTCCTCTACTGCTACTGTTAATGTCATTATTATTATTATTATTATTATTATTATTATTATTATTACAGCTCCTGATCAATCCTCAGGCAACCGAGAAAAGGCAACTTTATTGAATCTCAAGTGCTGGGAACCTAGCCGACTCACTTGAAGTAATGACTCGAACAGATACTTGGGAAGCATCTGCCGCAGGGGCTCTGAGTGCCTGCACCACATCCTCCAGGCTCACCTCCGAATCCCACTGCAGGGGTGATGGACAGTCCTGGGTACCCAGACAGCCTCCACCTCTCGTGCCCACCAAACCTCTCAGAAGCCAGCAGTACTTACTTAGCCAGAGTAATGGGGGACATGGCAATGGGAGTGGGAGACAGGCAGCGAATGCTGCAGCCTCCCCTGATTTGGAAGATCAAGTCTGAGGCTCGTTCTGCATGCATCCCTGTCAGGACCGAGCCCCAGCTGCCCACAGCGGGAACCAGCTCATTGATGTACTTGTCTAGTTGCTTCTGCCTTCCTGGTCTCATTACCCACTCCCCCCACCTCTCCCCTGCAGGGAACACCTCCCGAGTAAGTCAACTGCACCCAAGTCTCAGGCTCTGCTTTCAGGGGAACCCAACCAAGACACACATCCAGCATGCCAGGTCCTGGGGGAGACCCTGAGGATATCACTTCTAGAGGTACATTCTCTCATTATTTCTGTTTTACAGATGGGAAAAACTGAGGCTGAGAGAGGTAAAGCAGTTTGCTCAAAGCCACACGTCTAGGAAGAACAGAGGGCAGGACTTGAATCCGGGCCTCTGACTCCGGGGACCAATTCATACAATCCTGAATGACGGAGGTGGGGAGGAGATACAAACATTGCCCCCAGTATCCCCTGCATCCATCTAGCACCTGCACTACAAACTCACACACTTCCAGGTAGCCAGGGAATTAATGTTAGTATGTTCTAGCAGCTGGGTCAGGGAGCAATAGGGAGTGGTGGGGAGGGTGGTAAACACAAAATGGATCCCCATCTAAAGGAACGGCCGCTTGGGCTGCTTCCATAATTTGGCGATTGTAAATAATGCTGCAGTAACCACAGGGGTGTCTATAGCCCTTCGAATTAATGTTCATTTTCTTTGGGTAAACAGCCAGGAATGCAATCCAATTACTGGATCATAGGGTGGTTCTATTTTTAATTTTTTTAAAAGATTTTATTTATTGGGCGCCTGGGTGGCTCAGTTGGTTAAGCGACTGCCTTCGGCTCAGGTCATGATCCTGGAGTCCCGGGATCGAGTCCCGCATCGGGCTCCCTGCTCAGCAGGGAGTCGGCTTCTCCCTCTGACTCTCTTCCCTCTCGTGCTCTCTATCTCTCATTCTCTCGATCTCAAATAAATAAATAAAATCTTTAAAAAAAAAAAAAAAGATTTTATTTATTTATTTGAGAGAGAGCAGGGGAGGGGCAGAGGGGGAGGGAGATGCAGACTCCCCGCTGAGCAAGGAGCCCCACATAGGACTCGATCCCAGGACCCTGAGATCACAACCCCAGCCAAAGGCAGACACGCAACTGACTGAGCCACCGAGGCGCCCCTGTTTTTAATTTTTTGGGGAACCTCCATACTGTTCTCCGCAGTGGCAACTCAAATGTACATCAATAGATGAGTGGATAAAGAAGATGTAGTATATATATTATGGAATATTATTCAGCCATAAAAAGAACGAAATCTTGCCATTTGCAACTCTCTACAGAGTAGAATGCTAAGAGAAATAAACCAGTCGGAGAAAGACAAATACCATATGATTTCACTCATATGTGGAATTTAAGAAACAAAACAAACAAAGTGGGGGGGGGGGGGAGAGACAAACGAAAAAACAGATTCTTAACTAGAGAGAGCAGATGGTTACCAGGGAGGAGGTTGGGTGTTGGGGGCAGAGGGAATGGTGAAATAGCTGAAGGGGATCAACAGTCCACTAATCCTGATGAGCACAGAGTAATACATGGAGCTGTTGAATCACTACGTTGTACCCCTGAAACTAATATAACACTGTATGTTTTTACACCGGAATGAAAATGACAACAAACAAACAAAGGAGCAGCCCCAACTCCTGAGAGGTAGAACCTTCCAGCATACACTGGTTCAGATCAGCTCCAGACAGCTATTGCCAGGTGGGAATGTCAACCCAGCACTGACAGAGCTGACTTTCCAAAAGAGGTGCAAAACCTGGATTTTGATATTAAATTAGTTGGCAACAGATGGGGAAAAATGCCGAATAAAAATCCATCTCTGGGCCAGCTGAAGTACCAGGGGGGGCCAATGTTTGCCGGCTCCCATCTGCCAGGACTGCCCCGGGGACCACCCATCCCCACTAGAGAGGGAGAAGGGAGTCCTTTGGGGGCAAATGGGCCCAGAGCCTAACCCCGCAGGGTGGCGACCCCTTTTACCTGCATTGTGTTCGTCCATGGAGAAGGCCTTGTTCTCCATGTAGGTGCGTGGCAGCGGCACGTCCTCCTCAAACGCCGTCTCCCGCATCCTGGGCTGCGAGGTGTCGAAGTAGTTGGGCGTGTTCTCCTGCGGGGCTGGCAGAATGGTGCAGTGGATCTCCGGGATGGCGTGGAAGATGACGAAGACCCAGCCGCTGGCCACCAGGGTGATGGCCAAGGTGGGGTCGCCCCAGGCATCTGCCTGCCGCAGCTCGGCGTTGCCAAAGAGGTACATGGTCATCCAGGCCACCCAGATGAGCACGGAGAGGAATGCCGTGACCAGGACGCAGGCCCCGTTCTGCTTCCACTTCCTGAACTTGCCGCACAGCGTGAAGAGCGCCAGCCCCAGGGCGGCCACGAGCAGTACCATGTCGTAGATGAGGGCCATTACGAAGTCCATGGGCTCGTAGGCGCAGGCTGGCTTGGCGTCGCGCAGCACGGTGAGCACCAGCCACTCGATGGCGATGATGACCTGCACGAGCATCAGGCACAGCGCCACGCCCACCAGCTGCCAGCCCGAGGGGCTCTTGCCGTGGCGCACCAGCCTCCGCACGCGCCATGCCTGGCTCAGCAGGCAGGAGAAGCAGAGCGCGAAGAGGACTCCCCAGAGGAACCGGCGGACGGCGCAGATAGTCTCGTCCTCCCGGATGATGAAGGCGAACGTCAGCCCGAAGAGGCCCAGGGTCCCCAGGAGGAAGAGGAAGTGGAGGCCCACGGGGTCCTTCTTCTCCTTGTCCTTGATAAATGGCAGCCGCACCAGCAGGATGAGCATCAGGAGCAGCGTGATCAGGGCGCCCGCCCCAGCCACCGCCTCCACCACGATGCCCCAGATGGTGTCCAGGTCGCAGAGGGACACGTACTGAGGGAGGAGATCCAGTCCACAGCCCCGGGACGTGCTGGCGTTCTCAGAAGCCCCGGAGGCGATCATGAAGAGTAGGAGGAAGGCGAGAACCTGGTGGGTTTTCATCTTTCTCTCTGAGGCCGGAGAGGTTCCAGAATATTGAGGACGGGGGAGATGTTTGGAGGGAGAAAAAGACCAGTTCACTGTAAGATTCCCACTTTCCTGACTTCTTTTAAGACCCACCTCATTTCGAACCTGCTGGCCCATGAGGCACCTTTGACGGGTCAGAAAAAGGCAGCCCTTTCTCCAGAAGGTACAGCCCCTGGGCAGGAGTGGGGGAGGTACAGGACCCTGATTCCGACTCCCACCTGCAACCTTGATTTCGCACAGTGAACACTCATGAATCATTATTGCTAGTGGCTGAAGAGGGTGAGAGAGAGAGATCCACTCTCTCTGTATACTCTTTTGTACTCTCTGATTTTTATATTCTGTGCTATGTCTGACCTCTTCAAAAATAAGGGAATGAAAACAAAACTTTGAAGAGACAGACATGAGCCCAGCACTGTGCTGAGAATGGTATGCACTGCCTCTTTTCAGTCTCTAAATGGTAACGGCTTAGTATTTACCCACGCCTCACTCTAAGCCAGGCACTGGGCACATCCAGTCCTTACACTGGTGACAAAACAGGGTCTCCAGGAGGTTAGGACACTTGCCCAAGGTCATACCACCCGGCTCCTAAAGCTTGCCCTCATTTCCAAACACAGTGTACCCGGATGATGAAGGTGAAATGAACTAGTGTCCTGGGTTTCCCCTTTCCCTCGCCCCTCAGATCTCCCCCAAAGATCTCCAGAGAACCCATCCTCACTGCACCCCTGTCTGTCTCTCCCCTGTCTCCCTCCCTGCAGGATTCCCCTCGGCGCTCCTTCGGGCCCCCATGAAAGCAGGACTCCACACAGCAACCATGGCAGACGGGCTTAACCCAAGTCCCATATTGCCTCCCTGCTCCCTCTGCTTAAACACCCCCAACCCCCAATGCTGGGAAAACTGCTCTTCACCCCCACCTCCTGTCACCCTCTCAGACCTTGGCCAAGGTCACAGCCCCATTCCTCTTCACCAGAGCCTCTTATTCTACTTCTTTCTTTGCTCTAATCGTCTCTGTCTTTTTTTTTTTCCCCTTGCCTGTCTACTTTGTTTCTCGCATTCCCTTCTTGCTCTTTTCCCTGTCTTTCTCCGCTGCAAGATGCAGGAGGACAGGGACACTGTCTGGTTCATCAGGGTATACCAGGGCTTCTCACCTTGGTATCGTTGACATTGCGGGTCTGACTCTCCTTGGCTGTCCTGTGCACGGTAGGCTACTCAGCAGTACCCTTGGCCTCTATCCCCTAGATGCCCGTAGCACACCCACTCCCCCAACCCAAAAATCTTCTGACATTGCCAAATGTCCCCTGTGGGGGCACAATCACCAGGATGACACCACTGGTGTGGACTCAAGCACTAGCACCGTGCTGGCACAGAGGTGATGCTTGGTGGATGTCAAATGAGTGAGAGGCTCGTTCACCGGGACTCTTTCCTCTGCCCCTACCGCCACCAGCTCTTCACTTTTGAATGGAGCCTACCCTTCAGAAAGCTCCAGCCCCCACAGCTCGGCTCTCAGGCCTGTTTCCAGACGGCTCAAACTGGACCTACTGCCTTCGCTCCACCCGGGTGTGAGACCGTAGCCAGCCACATCCAGGCAGCTCCGGTGCCTCCCTGGGGCTTCCCTAAGTAAATGCAGTATCGACCACCTCTCTCCCTCTTGCTCCTTTACGGGATTCCAGGAGCAGCTCTGATCCTGCCTTGGCTGTGAAGCCATTGACTGGGATAAATTATTGATGCCGCCAAATGAGAAGGAGCCTTGTGCTATAGGGACTGTCACCTTTGCCTCTCGATGAGAGAAAGGCAGGTTCAGAGCAGAAGGCATCTGGCAAGAGATGCTTCTTAAACATGCACCCCAGCATTCCACTCAAGCAAATTAGGGGTAAGGATGCAGCCACATGTTGGCCGTCAAGACTCATGGTCCAGCCACTATTCATCCAGCCAATAAACTTCCCTTTTTTGGATTAGGCCAGTCTGAGCTGGGTTTGAGTTACTTGCCAACAAAGAAGTTCTATGATTCCTCCCACATCATGTGGCCCCCCTTCTTCCAGGAAGTCCTCCCTACCCAATGTCTAGGCATGTGGATGTAACCAATGGCAGCCAGGAGCTTTAGTGGGGTCCAGTTGTCTCTAGTGGATCATTATCGTCGTTAAGGATGCCCAGGAGGTGACAGCCACCCCACTCTACAGAACAATGTCTAGGATGATCATGAGGGCTGATCACTGCCTCACAGGATGAAGCTGAATCTGGCTCATCTAGGATTGCTGGGGGTTCAGAATTGCCCCCCAGAGTTTTCTACGACGGCCAGAGGAACCATGACAATAACTAACCCATAGTGCTCACCACACTGTAGGTACGCTTTTATGTACTTCGCACATACTAACGCCTTATAGTCTGCACAATGACACCATGTGGCAATTACTATTATGATTTCTGTTTTAAAGGAAATAAAACATGGAGGTCAGCTGGCTTTTTGGAGGTCACACAACTAGAAAGTGGTAGAACCAGGCAGCAAACAATTGTACTCTTGTTACTTGGGCTCTTACTACAGACCTGGGCTCTAGAAATGTCACCTGGTAAGTGAGCCCTTTGCTGGCCAATCTCTCCTGTCCCCCATTATGCTCTACACCAGTACTTCTGATTTTTGTCTTTGTAGCATGTGCCACAATTTCCAAATATTTTATTACCCTCTGGGTGTGTCCCCCCCCCGCCCCCACGTCCAGGGCTTTGTCTGTCTTGTTCTGCATTGACTCACTAGCACCTGCCACTCGGGCAGGGCTCACAGCCCAGCTGCCGAACCAGATGATTGGTAAAAGTGGTCTCAACCCTCATGTTACCCCAGAAGGACGGGTGTGCTCATTGCTGTCTTACAGAGGAAAGAACAGACGGCCTGAAAGGTTCGAGTCAAAGTTTGATCCTCAGACGGACAACAGCAGCAGTGTCACCTGGGTGCTCGCTGGAAATGCAGACTCTCGGGGGGGTGCGCCTAGCCCCCTCCATTTCAACAAGCCCGGCAAGCAAGCCCCAAGTGCGCTCAGTTGCTTGGCCACACCGAGGTGTGAGAACCTTGGACCTATGCAGCGGGGAAGCCAGGAGCCACGGCCCCCAGACGTTCTGCCTCACCAACCCTGCCAGAGACCAAGCAGGTGGTACCCACTTGTCAGGTAAGCCCCATCCTGCCGCATCAGGCACTTGGTGCTTCCTCCCACCAAAAGAGCAGTTCTCCAGGAATCCCAAACTGAACAATGCCAGATTAGAGGTTTCAAGTCAGCCGCAGGCAAGGCTGATCAGGACGGGATGGAATATATGGCAACAAACCCATGGGATGTAGGCGTGCGGCTCCTCAAAAGGAGGAATGAACAAATGTGAACGAATGCACAAGCCTCAGCTCACATACTAATTACCTCTGCTGCCAGGCAGGCTCCCAGAAATGTGACTCATTCAGAGGCTCTTAAATACACGATCTTTCTCTCTCTGTCTCTCTCTCACACACACACACACACACACACACACTCTCTCTGTCTCTCTCTCTGTCCACCACCCCCCACCCGCAGAGGGGCCAGAAGCCTCTGGCAGGTGGTGGAGCAACACACTCCATTTCTCCACGAGCCGGGGCCTACAGAGGCTGGAAAGAATGCAGGCAAGGTTCCTTGTGTGAGGACAGTGCTGCCTGCCTGAAGGCCACAGGCCAGGCTAGCAGCAGGGAGAACTTCCGAGAGATCTTCAGGTTTCAAGTTCTGCCCCTGCCACCTGCTAGTACCTTGTGACCCTGGACAAACTGATTTTACCCTTCTGGCCTCAGTGTCCTTCTCTGCAAAACTAGAGGTGTTAATGGTACCCATCCTGTGGGGTTGACACAGATAAGCACTTACATAAACTGTCTGTTAAATAAATAGAAATGATTGGCAAATATTCCCTTGTCAGAGGTTATGAACTTTGCTGACTGCTTTTCTGGGGGAGCAGTTGCCGTGGAGATGGGGTGGGAAAGGGGCTCCCCCCACCCCGGTGTTGGTCCATTACTGGTTTCCAGCCTCCCCCATCACACCAGGCAAAGCGGTCCCTGAGGTGGTGCGAATGGGAGATGCCTTTGGTGATGGTCTGCCCTGGGAACCTCTAAACTCACCTGATCCCCAAAGCAGGTGCTCTAAGCGGAAGCCTCACTGTGAAGGTGGTTTTCCCATGGGAAACCCAGGCCAGCCTGGGAGCCCTGAAACTGGGTCTCTCTGTCAAGAAGTCAGAGCAAGGACACCCAGAGACCAGACACTGGCCATTCTCTTGGGAAATAAGTGTCCCCATCCACCCACTACCCATATGAAGAGGTACAAGATATGGGGGAGATGCTAGAACATGGAAGGGAAAGAAAGAAAATGAGCAGACGGGGAGGGGGTTTTCCTACTCCTGGGCATAGTCAGTAGATCGGTACCTGGGTGAATGCCTGGCACAGAATTTATACTTTCATCAGTCTCCTCTAGAGTGGAGGCCCTCAATGGGAGTGAAGCCAGACCTAACGATGTGACATGGGGCATTACTTAACCTCTCTGACCCTAGGTCTCTTCCTCTATAAAAGATAAAGATAGTGCTGCCTTCACAAAGCCAGTGTGAAAAGTACATGAAAAATACTCCACAAGGTGCTTGGCCCACAGGATCCCTGCTTATTAAAAAGACAGTCATGATTCCATCGTCCTTCCTGTTGGGAAAATGAGAGGTGAGGCAGCTTGGCCAGAGGCTTACTGGAATTCGCAGGCCAAGCTGGACTAGAACTCATTTCTCCCAACTCCTGACCCAAGGCCTTTACACTGCACCTCTGGTTTGAGCCCTCACCCCATACCTGGCAGAAGGCCAGGATGAGGCTGTGGAAACAGTCTCCCCACGCACCCCAGCATTACACTCTGTCGCAGCCCACTCCCTTATAGTCGATGGTGCATTCCCTGCTCTGCGAGATTAAACTGTTACAAGGTTCCTGACATTAAGCTCTTTCCCAGACCCACAATCTCACCCT
The DNA here is from genome assembly GCF_009762305.2 of Zalophus californianus. Taxonomy (NCBI): domain Eukaryota; kingdom Metazoa; phylum Chordata; class Mammalia; order Carnivora; family Otariidae; genus Zalophus; species Zalophus californianus. Next base: position 84,570,752 of record NC_045604.1, read on the forward strand.
CTGATATCTTTTCCAAGTTATACCATCGCATTATCTTCATTTCCTAATGTTGCCCAGACCACCAGCCTATTTGGGGGCCCTTGAATTTAATAACCCTCCTAGGTTAGTAAACAGGGTTGCCAGAACACAAGCTCCATGATCCATGAATATGCAAAGCAGCTCCAATCCTGTAAATAAAAGCAATCATTTAAATGCAAATTGCATCCTTGGCTGTCCGTTCAGGGGTGGATGGTTCCTCTTGGGCGGTAATTCGGAGAAAAAAATGTGACTAACTCAGAACCCCCAGGAAGCTCTGCATGAAGTGCTTATGGAGCCAAGGGCTCTGGGTGAGGGCCACTTAAGGTGGACAAGAACTGCCTCAAAGTGGAGAGTGAATTTTAAAAACCCTAGCCGCTCCCCAAGTGGGTTCACAGGACAGCACAGGCTTAAGACGGTCCCCACCAGCCAGACGGAGCCCCTCAGAGGCTCCCGGCGCCTCGCCATCCCCAGAGGCAGAATGAAAGGGGAGCTGCTTTCCATCTCCGTGTTTAGGTCAGGGGAGCTTTTAAAAAATCAGATCCCTTGGCTTCCTAATCAAAACCCTCCAAGGGTTCACTGGCCCATGGCGAATAAAACCTAAACTCCTTTCCATGGCCCAAAAGATCGTGCTCTGCCCTACCACCCCCTCTCCCACCCACCCCCTCCACATCTGCCTCCGAGCTCCAGCCACAATGGCCTTTGTTCAGTGCTAAACTCATTCCCACCTCCAAGCCTTTGCATTTACAGTGCCCTCTGCCTGCGCAGTGGTCCCCCAAGATCTCCCAGAGGTGGGCCCTCCATCTTGCCAGGCTCGACAAAAATATCACTCCTGAGAACCGTCTTCCCCACATACACGAACCCTCATCACTTTGACATCTTCCTGTTTTATTTTCCTGGCAGCCCTTACCCCAATTAGAAGTTCCATCTACTTACTATTTACTTACTTATTTAGCTATTTATTTGTTCACCCACCTGGCCAGTGCCCTGAGAGCAGGGGCTTGTCCATTCTTTACACTGTAGTGCCCCAACCCCAGATCTCTAGCTGGTACATTTACTGAAAGAACAAATTAAGCAGTAAGGGTTTGAAGCTTCTCTTTCTAACAACACTGCTTGTCTTGCTGCCTGCCCCAAATGGCGACTTCTTTCCCCTTCCATTTTTCTCCTTCTCCACTCAGCTGACCCCTTTTCAGACTTAGAGCAGGGAACAGATAGAAAACCCTTCACTCCACAGCCTACAAACAAAACTGGCCTCGTGGAGGGCTCCCAACCAACAGATGATGATTTGCATTCTATTTACATGCTATTTGCATGCAGCTTCACTGGAAGTCCCAATGCACCGAAAGCCCCCACCCCACCGAGGAAACTTCTAAATCAAGGGTCCCTGGCTGAAGTTCCATGGCTTTTGTGCCAGGTCCTTCCCTCACTTTTCCCTCACTTCTCTTGTCTTTTCGAGGACCCCCAGTTCCTCCTGGGCTCTGCTCAAGTGTCCCCCATCCTGGCCCAGTTGGGTAGCCAATGTGGCGCGTGGGCCGGGGCCCCAGACAGGGACGCCGCTGCCCGCCACACTCCAGGGGCCTTTGTCCGAGCTCCAAGGAGCCGCCCCCTTAGCGAACGGGGGACGAGTTGGGAGGGGGTTGACTGGCTAGGCCTGGGTGTGACAGAGCGACAGCCAGGGAACGAACTCGCGAGCTGCGCTGGGGCCGTCCTCTGTGGCAAGGTCGGCGCCCTGCTCCCCGGATGGCTAACCAGCTCCCCCGGGCCCAGGCCCCGTGCGGGCGGTAGGGATCCCGGGATGTGCGGGGCTGGGAGCCCGTGTCCTCCAAGGACAGCGAACGCACCACAGCACACGGCTAGTCCTCAGCCCCAGCCTGGTCGGAATAGAAACGCCAACCCCCCCGCCATTGTATGCAGCCGCCTCTCGTTTGCCCCTCAGCCCCAGGTCTCAGCTCTGCCTCTTTTCCTCCTGCAGTGTTCCCTTGTCCCGTAGTGCACAGGCATCGCCGGTTGCGAGCCTGGCCCCCAGTCCCTGCGGCAGGTGCGGCCGCTCACCCCCAAAGCCGGGTCCTTATAACCAGAGCTCCCCGTCTGCCCTGCGGTCAGCCCCCACGGGCTGAGCACGCGGCCCCGGGACCTGCCCGCGGCTCCCCTCCCACGACGAGTCACTCGGGTACGGCTGGACTCCCGCACACTACTCCCAGCTGTCCTTTACCTGCGATCAGAGACTTGGATCACCACCTGGTCCGGGTACACAGCACCCTCTCCTCCTCCACCCCCCGCCCCCGGCATAAAGGTCTCCAGCCCTCCCCTCCCCCCGCCCTCTGCAGCTCTTCTCCGGCCTCACTGTGGTTCCCCCTCTCCCCGATCCCCCATCTTCCTCAGCAGACTAACGCCCCGGGGGGGCTTAGAGGGGCACAAGAAGCAGACTCCCCAGTTCTCCGAAGTCCACGGCGGTAAAAGTTTCTGGGGTCCTAGCAGCGCCCTCCACCCCATCGGCGCGCCTCGCACTCACCGACCCCCGCGGCCTCGCAGCGCCGACGCTCCTGCTGGTTCTCGGCCTCAAGTCACATCTCTGCAGCGCGGCCGCGGCCCCAGCCCCGCGCGAGCCTGCCCGCCCGCGGGTCCTGTCTCACTGCATCGCCCTCGCGAGCCGCTGCCGCGCGAGGCGCCCCCTGGCCGGACCCGCGTTGCTGCAGCCGCGGCGGCCCCGCCCCTCTAGCTGGCCCGCCCCCTCCGCCCCCGCCCCTCGGGGCATCCAGCTCCGCCCATGGCTCCTGCCCAGCAGGCTGCAACTTGCTGAACCCAGGGCCAACGGCTCTGCGTCTCTCCACCTTCTCCACCAGCGCAAGCCCCAAGCTCCTTGCCCTCAGCGCTGAGACGACCTCCTTCCACGGTCCCAGATTTGGAGACATTCCCTCCACATCCACAGTGCACCCATAAGCAGTCCAGACGCACCGGACATATCCCCAAGTTGATTCATTTGCAGGAACACACACACAGAGGGATACTCCCACGAGTGTCCTAGTACAGGGGCTTTTTTCCGCCTATGACACTCTCCAACGTGGGTTCACAAACAGTAACTTCCCCTCAACCGACAAGCACAGGTCCTCAACACAGAAAGGATCCCGCAGCGCGCGTGGCGAAGGATCCCAACCGGCGCGGCTTGGTATCCTCTACCGGGTGTCCGCCTGGGCACACTCCATTCCCCCCACCCCGCCCCAACTTGTCCCTGTTCCTTTGCGCACATTGCTCAACCCTTGAGTCCTTGACTACCCCAAACATGCACGTTCACAGAGTGCACCCCTCACGTAGGTCCTTACGCAGGATCGCCACCACCAACGCTGCACACATCACCCACGTACACACACGTCCACCACTCTCCCCGGCGGCACACATCCAGCTGTCCGGGGGACCACTGGCTCCGCAGACGCTCAGGGTACAGTCGGGATGCACGCCCGCGAGACGGCCGCAGCAGCGGCTTGAAGGAGGGGTCCCAGACAGCCTCGTTCCTCGCCACTGAGTCTGGCTTCTGATCCACCAGGCTGTCCGAGATCAGCATTGCCCAGATGGGGCTTGGGGGGCTGCGGTCCAGCACACCCACGGGGTTGGTTCCCTCGGTGACTTTCAGATGTTCAAGCTCCCCCCCTCCAAACCCAGAACTTTAAGGACTCACCACTCTGGTTTCTCAGAGTGAGACCACCTCCCTCCTCCCCCATCCCGGTCCTACAAGACAGGACAGGGAGGTGACCCCTGCTCCCTACCTCCCTGAGGTGGAGTGGGGATAAGGAGGCAGGAAGGTGGGCTGCAGAATAAGAATAATATTCCCTCCTGGGGGTAGTTGTATGCCCTGATCTTTGATGACCGCAGACCTTTCAAATTATTTTCATCACTTCCCGCGAGCCTCCGGCCCCTCAGTTCCTGCCCACACAAGCCGATTTTCTCCTGGTCAGGCCACTTACACACCTCCACGAACGGAAAAATGGAAGGGAAAGGCAGAACAATTTTCCTGTTTTATTTGCCGACGTATCCTCAACGCCTAAGAACAATGCCTGGCATTCAGTAGGCGAACATTATTTACGGGAAGACCCCTCTTCAGCGTTCCCGCCGGACTGCGTAATTGGAAAATTGATAGGCACTGCCACCTGGTGGTACCCAGTGGAACTGACGCCGAGATCCTTTCCTGTGTAAACGTGGGTAAGTTCACTCTAAGCGTCAGTTTCTTGCAAATTGCAAAATGAAGATAACTTTCGGAGTACATGCCTGTTGGGGTTGTTGTGAAGGTTAAACACATGATAAATGTAAAGTGATTTATGTAGAGTCTGGCACATGGAGATATATATATATAATATATCTAGGACAGGGGCTTTTTTCTGCTGTGGAGATTTTATATATATATGTGTATATGTATATATATATGTGTGTGTGTATATATATATATATATATATATACACACACACATATATATAGTTCTCACCTCACCTCACCAAAAAAAACTGTAACTATGTGAGGTGATGGATACCTTAACCAACCTTATTGTGTAATCATTTTGTAATAGATACATATATCAAATCATTACATTGTATACCTTAAACTTGCACAATATTATATGTCAGTTGTATATCAATAAAGCTCGAGGAAAAAAATTGTGTGGAGGGAGGACTGGGGTAGGTTTGACAAGATTTTTTTTTTTAAAAGATTTTATTTATTTATTTGACAGAGAGAGAGAAGTGAGAGAAGGGAACATAAGGAACAGGAGTATGAGAGGGAGAAGCAGGCCAATGCAGGGAGCCCAACACAGAGCTCGATCCCAGGATTCTGGGATCGTGACCTGAGCCGAAGGCAGACACTTAACCAACTGAGCCACCCAGGCGCCCCTATTTATGTATTTTAGAAAGAGAGAGAACACGTGCAGGGGGGTAGAATGGGGGAAGGGGTGGGAGAGGGGCAGAGGGGGAGGGAGAGGGAGAGGTAAAGAATCTCCAGCAGACTCTGGGTTCCACACGCAGGGCTCCAGGTGGTGCTTGATCTCACCACCCTGAGATCATGACTTGAGCCAAAATCAAGAGTCAGATGCTTAACTGACTGAGCCACCCAGGCGCCCCAATGATGGCAGTGTTCTGTATCTGTGCTGTCAGGTATAGCAGCCACTAGCCACGTGTGGCTATTGAGCACTTTATTTTTAATTATTTTTTTTAAGATTTTATTTTTATTTGTCAGAGAGAGAGAGGGAGCACAAACAGGGGGAGCGGCAGGCAGAGGAAGAAGCAGGCTCCGCACTGAGGAGGGAGCCTGATGTGGGACTCAATCTCAGGACCCTGGGATCATGACCTGAGCCAAAAGCAGATGCTTAACTGACTGAGCCACCAGACATCCCTGTTGAGCACTTTATATGTGACTAGTATGACTGTGGAACTGAAATGTCAGTTTTTAATTAAATTACATTTTAAATTAAATTAAATTTTAAGATTTATTTATTTTAGAGAGAGAGAGCACAGGCAGAAGGGCCTGAGGGAGAGGGAGAGAGAATCTCAAGCAGACTCTACACTGAGCGCTTAGCCCAATGTGGGGCTCGATCTCACGACCTTGAGATCATGACCTGAGCTGAAACCAAGAGTTGGATGCTTAATGACTGCACCACCCAGGTGCCCCTCCCCATTTTATTTTATTTTAAAATTATTCTTCTAACTTGACTGAGGTATGACAAAATTGTATATATTCAAGGTGTACAACATGATCATTTGACATGCATATACATTATAAAATGATTACCACAATCAAGTTAATTAACACATCAATCACCTTTCATAGTTTTGTTTTGCTCTTTGTTCTTCTGTGGTCAAAACACTGAAGATCTATTCTCTTAGCAAATTTCAAGCATGTAATATAGTATTATTAACTACAGTCAGCACGCTGTGCATTAGATCCTCAGAACTTATTCTTATAACTGAGAATTTCCCTTTGACCAACATTACCCCATTTCCCCCACCCTCCAGCTCTTGGGAACCACTGATCTACTCTCCACTTTTTTTTTTTTAAGATTTATTTATTTATTTGCAAGAGAGAGCAGGGGGAGGGGCAGAGGGCAGAGGGAGAGAGAGAAAATCTCAAACAGATTCTGCACTGAGCACAGAGCCTGATGCAGGGCTCGATCCTATGACCCTGAGACCATGACCTGAGCTGAAACCAAGAGTTGGATGCTCAACCGACTGAGCCACCCAGGCGCCCCTACCTCTCCGCTTCTATGAGTTCAGTTTTTTTTAGATTCATCATATAAGTGAGATTGTGCAGTTTTTGTCTTTCTGTGTCTGGTGTATTTTACTTAGCATAATGTCCTCTAGGTTCGTCCATGGTATCATGAATGACAGGAGTTCCTCTTTTTTTTCAGGCTGAATAATATTCCATTGTATATATACACCCCACTTTCTTTGTCCATTCATCTGTCAATGGACACTTAGGTTGTTTTTATGTCTTGACTATTGTGGATGGTCCTGCAGTGAATTTGAAGATGCAGACATTTTACAGAATTGGAAGTTGAGGCACAGAAAGCCAGCTTGAGTCCCTCTGACAACAGTCCATGCGCTAAGCCTTCGTGTGCCGAAGAGGTTCCTCCAGATCTCGTTCCTGCCAGTTGAGTTTTGTCCAGTCCCTCTGCTGGGATGAAGAATGCTTCCTCCTCCCCCTCCCCGTCCCCCGCCCCCTTCCCACCACGTACTTGCTGAGGGCTTGGCCCACCCAACTGTGAAATATTGTACCAGACAGGTGAGGCTGAGGTGGGGATGGAAGCCTGAGGTGACATGGGTTACGTAAGGGCCCCTGGGACAGGAGACAATTATGTAATGGGGGAGACAGGCAGAGATGGTGAAGTGAGTCAGGACAAGGGAAGTAACCAGGAGCTGGGGCAGGAGACAGAAAAGGACAGAGCAGAGGAAATGTGTCTGTCATCAGCCAGGGCAGCTGCCATGCAAGAGAAAACTAGAAAAGGCCAAGGGTGGGGCTTCCTCTGTCCTATGACCTCCCTAGCGCCCCTGCTGTGGGAGACTCCAACTTCTCTCCTGGCCCCATTGGGTATAGATGATTCCAGAAGTCCCCCAATATCTTTTAGCCAAATACTGTTATTGCTTAATTAGTCAGAGCCAGTCTCTGTTGCTTACAAACAAGAATCTTGAGTGATAGAGGCCTTTCCTACTCAAATACTGGAATACATGGGGTCTAGAAACTTCCAGGCACATGGGGGAGGTGCTCAATAGATACACGTTGAGTGAATAAGTAAACAATGAATATTTATCCATTTTCTTATAATGCTTTTTACTGTTATACTTTTTCTATCTGAAGGTCACTTTGGTGAGCAAGTAGCCCAGTGAGTTATTCTTACCCATCTATTCTCTGTGGCCAACAGGAGAATGGACCTGCTATCATAGTCATTTAGTCAGTCAACAAACATTACCAAGGTGCTCTGCTGAGTGCCAGGGGTGCAATGGAAAGCAGGTTGTTAGAGCTATTCACCCAACATTCCCAGCTTGCTGCCTTCTGGATGTGTGGTAGGATTGCACCACGAGGCTCTTTGCAGGTGGGAAGGTCCTGTGACCTCTGTTCACCAGTGACTTGTGGCAGGAATGACTGGTGTCACTGCCAGGAAAATGATTTCATGGTTGGCTGAAGACCTCCAGTGCTCTCTTTTCTCTGGCACCGTGCAGAATGGTGATTGCCCTGCCAGACTTGGGATCCTTCTGGGGCTCTGGGTGCCTGGGTAACCATGGTGAGCAGATCCCCATGAGGCCCATTTGTATGAACAAGAAACTTTGCTCTTTTATGCAACTGGGTACTGAGGATTGTTTCTGTAGCATAGCCAGGCCTTCCACAACCGATTAAATGGTACCAGTCTTCCAGGAGTCTCCAATCTGGTAGAGAAGATGGACATGTGCCTATTTCTTTCCGTCCTTCTAGATCCACTGTCTGCCCTGCTCTTTGAGCCAGGAAGCTGAGCTCTGTGGATGGTCTCAGTGGGCTGCCTGTCCTCCAGCTTCTAGTTGGGCTTGGCCAAGGGAAGCCCTGGCCAAGGGAAGCCCTGAAGGGAGGGAGGAGACTGAGGTCAAAGTATTTATTGGCTCCCTCCTTATGCCTTGGGCTGGCTGTGGTCTGCAATTGAAAGTCAATCATTTTTGTGGGGCAGCCATTTCCACATGGATCTTTCTCCTTTGGGTTCTGGTAACCACTCCTTTCTTGTGACCCTTCAGACCTGGGGTAGTAACAGTTCTGCTACCACTAACCCCAGATGACAACACACTATCATATAAAAGAGGGCCCCCCAACCTATATCTTTTTTTTTTAAAGATTTTATTTATTTATTTGAGAGAGAGAATGAGAGACAGAGAACATGAGAGGGAAGAGGGTCAGAGGGAGAAGCAGACCCCCCGCTGAGCAGGGGGCCCGATGTGGGACTTGATCCCGGGACTCCAGGATCATGACCTGAGCCGAAGGCAGTCGCTTAACCAACTGAGCCACCCAGGTGCCCCCCCCCAACCTATATCTTTGTTACTGGCTCCTTTGTAAATAGACCCTTGTAGTGGATTAAGGACCTTGAGGATATATGTTAAGTAAGGTAAGTCGGAGAAAGACAAGTACCGTGTGACATCATTTATATGTGGTCTAAAAAAGCCAAACTCATTAAAACAAAGATGAAAATGGTGGCTACCAGGGGATGGGGGCAGGAGAGATAGGACGGATGATGTGTAAGGGGGCAGACTTGCAATGAGTTGTAAATAAGTCCTAGAGATCCAATGTACAGTCTAGTGAATATAGACAACAGTATTGTATTATAATCAGCAAACTTGCTAAGAGACTGGAACTCAATTATTCCAACCACTAAAAAGGAACGGTAGGGCGCCTGGGTGGCTCAGTCGGTTAAGCGACTGCCTTCGGCTCAGGTCATGATCCTGGAGTCCCGGGATCGAGTCCCACATCGGGCTCCCTGCTCAGCGGGGAGTCTGCTTCTCCCTCTGACCCTCCCCCCTCTCATGTGCTCTCTCTCTCTCAAATAAATAAAATCTTTAAAAAAAAAAGGAACGGTAATTAGGCAGCGTGATAGAGGTGCTAATTATCACTACAACGGCAATCATATGACAACATATTCATGTATCAAATTAACATGTTGTACACCTTTTATTTACACAATGTTGTGTAAGTGCATGTCAGATGCATTTCAATTAAAATTAAAAAAAGGGGGGGGGTGCCTGGGTGGCTCAGTCGTTAAGCGTCTGCCTTCGGCTCAGGTCATGGTCCCGGGGTCCTGGGATTGAGCCCCGCATCGGGCTCCCTGCTCCGCGGGAAGCCTGCCTCTCCCTCTCCCACTCCCCCTGCTTGTGTTCCCTCTCTCGCTGTGTCTCTCTCTGTCAAATAAATAAATAAAATCTTTCAAAAAAATTAAAAAAAAAGATAAGCTCTACATTCTGGTTATTCCTCCCATCAAGAGGTGAAATCTATTTCCCTTCCCCTTGAATCAGGGCCAGGCTTGCATCTGTTTGAACAGTGGGATGTGCTGGAAGTAATGCTGTACAACTTCCAAGACAGGACCTTTTGGGACCGGAAACTTCTGCTTCCACATGCTTGGGACACTCCTCTGGAACCTGGCTGTCATGCTGTGGGAACCCCAAGTCACATGGAGAGGCCCCATGATGGCAAACTGACGTGCTGTGGTCGACAGCCCCTGCTGAGCATGCAGCCAACAGCCATGTGAGTGTGCCACCTGGACATCCAGCCCAGCCCAGCCCCATTTTCCACACTGTCCTATTTCTAATGCGTCATCTCTTCTGCTGGGACTCTGACTCATGCTACCATGAATAGATAGTTATAAGAGATTGAGTACCTGTTCTGAGAGAGGTAGCATGGGGCCCCAGGTGCTCAGAGGAAGGTTCTTATCTCTGACTTGGGAAATCAGAGCAGGTTTCACGGAGGCAGTGACACTGAAGCTGACCCCTGGAGGCTGAGTGCATTCAGCACCTAGCTGTGTGAAAGATGAGGAAAATGGCCCTGTGGGTGTAGGGAACCACATGGGCAAAGGCCTGGGTGGCATCTGTGGAGCTGAAAGAAGGCCACGGTAGCTGGAGCAGAGCAGGGGGCAGCCCTAGAGGAGGGTGGAAGGGTAGAAAGGGCTGGTACCCTGTGCCTTGTGGGAAGGGGTGTAGGTCTGTGCTGAGGGCAGTGGGGCCCCCCAAAGGTTTCAGCAGGGTTACTCCATCTGAGGCATGTTCTGCAATTTCCACTCTGGCTGCTAGGAGGGAGATTGTCTTAGTCCACATGGGCTCCTATAGCAAAATGCCACAGATTGAGTAGCTTATGAACCACAGACATTTATTTCTCATGGTTCTGAGGCTGGAAGTCCAAGATCAGGGGGCCAGCACAATTGGGTTCCTGGTGAGGATTCTCTTCCTGGCTCGTAGACAGCTGCTTTCCTGCTGTATCCTCACTTGGCGAGAGAGGGCGCTCTGGGCTGTCTCTCTCTTCTTACAAGGGCTCTAGTCTCATCATGGGGCAGCACTGTCCTGACTCAACCAACCCTAATCACCTCCCAAAGGCTCCACCTTCTAATACTATCACATTTTGGGAGTAGGGCTTCAACGTGTGGATTTGGGGAGGACACCAACATTCAGCCCGTGACTGAGATGGTCTGAGGACTGACTCATCTGCAGTTAGAGAGAGAACAGGGAGCTGATGTGTCTGGATTTTAGCAAATCTCACCTGGTCAGTCTCGCCTGCCAGGGAAGACCAACATGGCTTGCACAGGGACTGAGGAGGTCCTGGGAAGACCAAGACCGCCAACCCCTTCACTTCCTTTCTTTGCTTTTCTTTATAGTATTGGTCATGGTACAACAGCTCCTCCCATTACAAAACTAATCTATACGTATTGTAGAAGATCCAGAAAACATTATAAATTTTATTTTATTTTTAAAGATTTTATTTATTTATGAGCGAGAGAGAGCACAAGCAGGGGGAGCAGCAGAGGGAGAGGGACAAGCAGGCTCCCCGCTGAGCAGGGAGCCCGATGTGGGACTCGACCCCAGGACCCTGAGACCATGACCTGAGCTGAAGGCAGGCGCTTAGCCAACTGAGCCATCCAGGTCCCAAATATTATAAATTTTAAATGAAACAAATTCAACATAATCCTGACACTCGGAAAGATGCAATATATATATTTTTTCTATCTCACACACACACTATTTTATCTATATATATGTCTATCCTCGAAATAATATATATATGGTTTTGAGTTCTAATTTTAAAAGTATACACTGTGTTCTGAAAATCTTGGCACATGGTTGGATATTATCTGAATACACTTCAGGGAGTGCATCGTATTCAGTTACCAGGCTAGATAGACAGTAAACCTGACAAGGTGTGTTTTTCCCCCCTTTATTGAGATATAACTGACATGTAACATTGTGCAAGTTTAAGGTGCACAAAGTGATGATTTCATACATATATATGGTGCAAAATGTTTACCACATCCTTTATCTCACATAATTACCAGTTTTGTTGTCATGGTTGTGGTGAGAACATTTAAGATCTACTCTCCTAACTTTGAAGTATACAATACTGTATTATTAACGGTAGTCACCGTGCTGTACATTAAATCCCCAGAATTTATTCATCTTATAACTGGAAGTTTGTGTCCTTTGATCAAGATCTCCCCATGTTCCCTTCCTCCCCGCCCTTAGCAACCATGACCATAATCTCTGTTTCTAGGAGTTTGGCTTTTTTTAGATTCCACATATATATCATGTGAGATCAAACAGTATTTGTCTTTCTGTGTTTGGCTTATTTTACTTTGCATAATGCTCTCCAGTTTCATCCATGTTGTTGCAGAAGGCAGGATTTCCTCTTTTTGTGGCTAAATAATATTCTATTGTATATGTATACCATGTTTTCTTTATCCATTCATCTGTCAATAGACACACAGGTTGTTTCCATGTCTTGGCTATTGTGAATAATGCTGTGGTGAACGTGGGAATGGAGATACCTGTGAGAGACTGTTTTTGTTTCCTTCATTTATATACTCAGAAATGGGGTTGCTGGATCATATGTAGATCTATTTTTAATTTTTTAAGGAAACTCCTCCTTAATGTTTTTTTTTTTTATAGCGACTGCACCAATTTACATTCCTACCAACAGTACACAAGCATTCCTTTTTTTCCACATCCTCGCCAACACTTATTATCTCTCGACAACATTTCCTTAAAAACAAGTTTTACAAATTAACTTTTATGAGAACTGTTTATTTTAAGTGTGGAATTGTCTCCCTGGATCCCTGATTATGTAACTACTTCTTATCATTGTGCAGTTAGATTATTTCCGAATTTTCCCGGCTTATCAACAGTCCTTCAGGGAAGACACTATTTGTGTGTTTCAAAAAGTTACTTCTTTGAGCTCAATTTTTGAAAGCAGGCTTTCTATATTGAGGTGTATGAAGACTTGTAAGGCTTACGATCCAGAAACTTTGTAACAATGTACCCTCTTTAAAATAGTTATTGGTGGCAGCCTGGGTGTCTCAGCTGGTTAAGCATCCACGCTAGGCTTTGGCTCAGGTCATGAGATCGAGCCCTGCGTCAGGCTCCACGTCAGGATTCTTCCCTCTTCCTCTCCACCCTCCCTCAAATAAATAAATAAATAAATAAATAAATCTAAAAAAATAATACTGTGGTGTTTTTTTTGTTTGTTTTGTTTTTGTTTTTTGGATAAAATGTTCACCTGGTTGAAAAAACAGCAATGTAGAGATACGCAGTGTACAGTCCCTTCCCTTCTTCAGGGGGTTGCAGAGGAGAGCTTTTGCATGGATGAAGACAGGTATTCCCCCTGGTGGATGCAGCCAGAAGCTTGGGGAGAGGAGAAAGGCATCTCTTTCTTCTGGGACACTCGATTCCACACTGGTGACTAAACTTGGTGGGGGCCCTTCAGCCACCACCTCAGTCCCCCTCACCCCCTCAACTTGGGTTGAGCTCAGTCTCCCTGTGAGGAGGGAACAGAAGGCCAGCTGAGGACAAAGCACAAACTGACACCCCCCACACCCCCCACCGCAGATGGGATATATGTGACATTCCCCAGGCACTCCTGGCTGCCCTAAAGCTAAGGAAAGTAACAACAAATAGCTAACTTATAAAGATCACAATTCTGCAAGACACGAGTCTCCACGCCCCGAACCTCACCTATATTCCAAAATCCCATCACCTGCCTGGGGCGGGGGAGGGGGCTCTGTCCTCTTATCTCTGCTACTGTTGGTTGGTTTTAGAATGTGGGTGAGGTCCAGAGCCGACAGCCAAGAAAGAATTCTTGAGATGTCTTTGGGGCAAAAAGGTGATTTTATTAAAGCACAAGGACAGAACCGGAGGGCAGAACAAGCTGCTTACACCCCGGGATTGTGAGGAGCAACTGATTATATACTTTGGGGTTGGGGGAAACAAGGATAAGGGGAGTTCCAAGAGGATTTTTGTGTGCTGAAGTCTTCTTCAGGATACTAGAGGCCTTGCAATTGTCAAACTAAGGTTGTTTTTCCCTCCAACAAGGCACTAACATTAAGACAGTTGAGAGCTTCCAGGAGGAACGTTACACTCTGCCTGCCTCAAGTATCTGTCAATGGGCTGCAGGTGATAAGGACATTTAATTTTATCTACATTTCCTTCAGCCTTTGTTTCCCACATCACTGCCATCCATCCAGGTAACCTCCCGGTAACCTCTCTCACAGGTAACCACTGCTCTTCGTTTCTTCTCTTGCTTCCAGAGGCCATTTTTTTTAAAAAAAGATTTTATTTATTTATTTGACAGAGAGCGGGAGAGCGAGAGAAAGCACAAGCAAGGAGAGCAGTAGAGGGAGAGGGAGAAGCAGGTTCACCGCTGAGCAGGGAGTCCGATGTGGGGTTTGATCCCAGGATCCTGGGACCATGACCCGAGCCGAAGGCAGACGCTTAACCGACCGAGCCACCCAGGCGCCCCTCATTTTTTAATTCAAGTACAAGCTGGGATATCATGACTTACAATAAGAAATATATATTTGGACTTCATCCTTGTTCCTGGCACAGAGCTCCTAAAACCCTTGGAATTTCCTGTGATGAGAGCAGACAGGTGTCTTTTGTCATGTTAATGAGGTGACATTTGGACCGCACCTAAGGATGGGGGCTGGTTGCCTGGAGAACCAACCTCGTGATTAGAGGGTTGGAACTTTCAGTCCCCCCACCCCCAATATCGGGGGAGGGGTGAGGGGCTGGAGGTTGAATCAGCCACCAAAGGCCGATGATTTAATCCATCATGATTGTATAACGAAGCTTCCATAAACCCCGAAAGAGAGGCTTTGGAGAACTTAGAAGTTGGTGAAGACATGCAGATATGGGGAGAGTGGTATGCCAGGTAAGGACATGGAAACTCTGCACCCTTTCCCCATACCTTGTCCTATGCATCTCTTCCACCTGGCTCTTGAAAGTGGTGATCTAGTAAGTAAAATGTTTCTCTGAGTTCCGTGAGCTGCTGTAGCAAATTAATTGAGGGCAAGGAGGGAGTCACGGGAACCTCCCATCTGTAGCTGGTAGGTCAGAAGCCCAGGTGATCAGCTGACTTGGAATTGGTGTATAAAATGGAGGGGGATGGTCCCGTGGACTTAGCTCTTAACCTGTGGGATCTGAACTATCTCTAGGTAAATCTTAACCTGTGGGATCTGAACTATCTCTAGGTAAATCTCAATCAGAATTGAATTGAATTGAATTGTAGGATACTCAGCTGGTGTCAGAGACGTGGTGTGGGGAGACAACACACATTATAAATGGGTGCCTAATTGTGACAAGCAAATGTGAATATAGACTCTTGGCCTTTTCACTTAACGACATATTCTGCCTGCATGAGGTTCAAAGAGGCTAGAACTTCTCCCATGTATTAGGGTGCTTTTCCATGAAACTAGAGTCTGAGTTGGGTCCTGGGCCCTGTGTCAGGGCTGGGGTTTTGGGGTAGGGGTTCTTTTGACCCAGTGGGTGTTTGCGGTTCGGAGCCCCTTTTGCTACTGTGGTTCCTGGGACAGCAGCGGCTGAGCAGGTGTGTGTGTGTGGGGGGCACTCCCCAGCCCTTGCGGGAATAAGGCAAGGAAGGGCAGCCTCCATGTATGGTGGGGGGGTGCAAGGTTTTCTGGTGTATTTGTTGAGATTTCTATCTTGGCTAAAGAAAAATGACCTCCAACTCACTTTCATCTCCATTGGCCATAAAACTTTGTTCATGATTACTCAATCCCACCCTCCTGGGTTGGCTAAAGGGGATGGGGGACTTTTCGAGAGAGATGTGCTGGGTGAAGGGAATTGGCGTCAGAAGTAACATTCTGTTGCTTATCAGCCACCTGGTCTGTGGTACTTTGGTATAGCAGCCTGGCTAAGGAAAAACACCACCAGAAGCAGGCAGTAGGGGGCGCCTAAGTGACTCAGTTGGTTAAGCGACTGCCTTCGGCTCAGGTCATGATCCTGGCTGGAGTCCTGGGATAGAGTCCCACATAGGGCTCCCTGCTCGGCAGGGAGTCTGCTTCTCCCTCTGACCTTTTCCCCTCTCACGTGCTCTCTCTCTCTCATTCTCTCTCTCTCTCAAATAAATAAAATCTTAAAAAAAAAAAAAACAGGCAGGAGGTGCCCAGGTGGCATTACCTGAGTGTGAATCATCTTTCTGACCCCTTTGTGTCTCCTCCAGCTGATAGAGGCAGGACAGAGGCTTCTTTCTTTGCCTGCTCATCTTGCGCCGTGAGGAGCCCAAAGAGACCCGATGGCAGCTGCAGTCTGACATTTAATGGGATATTTGCTGTTTTCTCTGGTGGGGATTTTCCCTTCCGGGAGCCAAGACCCGATGTCCTGCAGAGCCCAGAGTTGCAGCTGAGTGGTGGCTCACCCGCCACCTTGGGGCTGGTGCTCGCCCCGGTCCCCACCCAGCCTGCCTCCCTGTGTCCACCCCCTGCCTGTCCCGGGGGGCAATGAGTTTGCAACCCTGGTCTAGATGGTCACTGTTCTCCAGCTCCATTTTCGAGAACTCCTTTCTCTCCTAGGGCATTTCCTGCGATTTCCACTTGGGGGCGATGTCTCTCTCTCTCTCTCTCTCTCTCTCTCTCTCTCTCTCTCTCTCTCTCTCTCTCTCTCTCTCTCTCTCTCTCTCTCTCTTTTTAAAGATTTTATTTATTTATTTGACAGAGAGAGACACAGCGAGAGAGGGAACACAAGCAGGGAGAGTGGGAGAGGGAGAAGCAGGCTTCCTGCAGAGCAGAGAGCCCGGTGAGGGGCTGGATCCCAGGACCCTGGGATCATGACCTGAGCCAAAGGCAGACGCTTAATGACTGAGCCACCCAGGCGCCCCAGGGGCGATGTGGCTCTCTGTCCTGTTGGCATTTGGCTCTGACCTGACTTCCTTTTTTTTTCTTCTTTAATTTTATTTTGACAGTGTCTTTGGCATGTCCCATGCTTTGGACTTTGTTATCAATGAGTAGGTGGGTTCGAGTGGCAGGAATATCAGAGTAGGCTTGACAGCTTTTTGAATTGGCAGCCTCCGCACTGCGCAAGCCTCCCCCAAGGCCCACGGATCCCTGCGGTCTGAGACACAACATGGCACACATTCTTCTTTTTTAAAGATTTTATCTCATTTTAGAGAGAGAGAGAAAGAGCATGCACGTGCAAGCAGGGGAGGGGCAGAGGGATCAAGGAAAGAGAATCTTTAAAAAAATCTTTTTAAATTTAAATCCAAATAATTAACATATAATGTATTATTGGCTTCAGAGGTAGAGGTCTGTGGTTCATCAATCCTATATAATACCCAGTGCCCTCCTTAATGCCCATCACTCAGTTATCCCACCGCGCCACCCACCTTCCTCCCCTCCGGCAAGCCCTCAGTTTGTTTCCTATGATTCAGAGTCTCTTATGGTTTGTCTCCCTCTCTGATTTCGCCTTGTTTTACTTTTTTCCTGGGAGAGAATCTTAAGCAGGCTCCATGCCCGGCGCCGAGCCCCATGGGGGGCTCGATCCCGGAGACCACAACCTGAGCTGAAATCAAGAGTTGGACACCCACGACATGGAACACATTCTTAAAGGTGTGTGGGAACATCATTTTCTGGGGTGTCTGGGTGGCTCAGTTGGTTAAGTATCTGCCTTCGGCTCAGGTCATGATCCCAGGGTCCTGGGATCGAGCCCCGCATCTGGCTCCCTGCTCGGCGGGAGGCCTGCTTCTCCCTCTCCCACTCCCCCTGCTTGTGTTCCCTCTGTCGCTGTGTCTCTCTGACAGATAAATAAATAAAATCTTAAACAAAAAGAACATCATCTTCTGAGGATAAATAAATATTATTTACAATGTGTATGCAGATATATTTGTTGGTTAATGAATTCATTCAGTCATTCATTCATTCTTGGTCCCATTCCACAAAGAACTAAGTAAGCCTCTCACTTATTAAACAGCTTTGTGAACAATACTGTAATCAAACAACTTAGAAAGCATGCTTGAGGTTGAACTTGCTTGGGGTCTGAGTTGTCAGTGCTGTGTGATAAGCTACTCCAAAATGCCGAGACTTAAAATAGGGCCATTGATTTGCTCATGTCTGTGCTTTGTGGCACCCATGGGGTTTGGCAGGTCCAAGATGGTCTCTCAAGCTGTGGAGCCACTCTCCTTTTTTTTTTTTTAATTTTTTTATTGTTATGTTAATCACCATATATTACATAATTTGTTTTGGTGTAGTGTTCCATGATTCATTGTTTGTTCATAACACCCAGTGCTCCATGCAGAATGTGCCCTCTTTAATACCCATCACCAGGCTAACCCATCCCCCTACCCTCCTCCCCTCTAGAAACCTCAGTTTGTTTTTCAGAGTCCATCATCTCTCCTGGTTCGTCTCCCCCTCTGACTTACTCCCCTTCATTCTTCCTCTCCTGCTATCTTCTTCTTTTTCTTTTTTTTTTTCTTAAAATATGTTGCGTTATTTGTTTCAGAAGTACAGATCTGTGATTCAACAGTCTTACACAATTCACAGCGCTCACCGTAGCACATATCTTCCCCAATGTCTATCACCCAGCCACCCCATCCCTCCCACCCCCGACCACTCCAGCAACCCTCAGTTTGTTCCTGAGATTAAGAATTCCTCATATCAGTGAGGTCATATGATACATGTCTTTCTCTGATTGACTTATTTCACTCAGCATAACACCCTCCAGTTCCATCCACGTCGTTGCAAATGGCAAGATCTCATTCCTTTGGATGGCTGCATAATATTCCATTGTGTATATATACCACATCTTCTTTATCCATTCATCTGTCGATGGACATCTTGTGGAGCCACTCTTCTTGTGGACTTTCTCTCCAGTAGGGGAGTTGGACTTTGCATCATGATGGCCGGGTTCCAAGAGGGACCAGTCTAAGCCTTAGGACAAGACAAGCTTTTTTTTTTAATTTTTTAATTTTTTTAAAGATTTTATTATTTATTTGAGAGAGAGAGGGATAGAGCACAAGCAGGGGGAGCAGCAGAGAGAGAGGGAGAAGCAGGCTCCCCGCTGAGCAGGGAGCCCGATGAGGGGCTTGATCCCAGGACCCCGGAATCATGACCTGAGCTGAAGGCAGACGCTTAACAACTGAGCCACCCAGGCGACCCTGGACAAGACAAGCTTTAATGCAAGACTCTGCTAGCTTCATGCTTGCTAATGTCCCATTGGCTGAAGCACGTCCCGTGGCCAGGTCAAGTCAGCATGGGAGGAGACTGCACAAGGGTGCCCTCAGGAGGAGCAGTCCATTGGGGGCCACCAATGTCTTAGTCCACTATAGTCACCTCAATTTCTCTTCCAGTGATGTCATGTCAGGTAGACGTGGGTTTGAATCCTGCCTCTATCACATACTAGCTTCTTGTGGGTTGAGTTGTGTCCCCCCCCCCACATTCCTATGTTGAAGTCCTAACCCCCAGGACCTCAGAATGTGACCTATTTGAACATAAGGTCATTACAGAGGTAATCAAATTGAATGAGGTCATTAGGGTGTGCCCTAATCCAGTATGACTGGTGTCCTTATAAAAAGGAGAAATTTGTACACAGAGGGAAGACAACATAAGAGACATAGAGAAAAGAGCCATGTACAAGCCAAGGAGAGGGGCCTGGAAGAGATTGGTGGTCCCTCACAGCCCTCAGAAGGAATCAATCCTGCTGCCACTTTGATCTTGGACTTCTAGCCCCCGGAAATGTGAGACAATGAACTTCTGTTGTTTAAACCACCCAGTTTGTGGTGCTTTTTTATGGCAGCTCTAGGACGCTGATACATAGCTCTGTGACCTTGGACAAGTTACAGAACTTCTCTGTATCTCAGTTTTCTCTCCTATATAGTAGGCATGATAATAATAGCTATCAATATTGTTACCTATAAGACGCATTGTTACAACAAGCACTTCTTACTTGCCAAGCACTGTTCCAGGCATTGGAGATGCAGCAGGAAAGAAGATAGGAGGGGTTCTTGATCTCAGGGAGCTTACTTTGATTATAGCCAAAAAAAGAAGCAAGTCAATAAAATAATTGAGATGCTTCAGATTGGTAAGTGCTATGAAGAAAATAAAGTAAAATGATGTCATAGAGAGAAATGGATAAAGTGGTTGGGAGTAGGTCTCTGTAAGCAGAGACCTGAAGCATGACAAGGAGCCATAGGTGGAAGATGAGAGGGAAGTGGGGTTCACACAGGGCAAACAGCAAGTGCAAAGGGCCCAAGGTAGGCATGATCTTCCTGTGTCTGAGAAACAGAAAGAAGGAAAGAGTGGCTGGACCATGGCAAAAGTACCGTTGTTATAAGAGATCTGTGCTTGACCAGTGCTGTGGTGAATAGGATATGCATGTAATTCCAGTGTATTAAATAGGAACCTGTATGAATTTCCTGTGACTTTATAACAAAGTGTCACGAATTAGGTGGCTTAAAACAGCAGAAATGTATTGTCTCACAGTTTTGGAGGTTAGAAGTCCAAAATCAAGGTGTCAGCAGGGCTGTGCTCCCTCTAAAGGGAAGAGTTCTTCCTTGTCTCTTTCCAGTTTCTGGTGGTGCCAGGCACTCCTTGGCTTGTGGTGGCCTAATTCCAATCTCTGCCTCTGTCTTCACATGGCCTTCTTCCCTGTGTTCCTGAGTGTATCTGTGTCCTCTCCTTATTTTGAAGGACACCAGGCTTTGAATTTAGGGCCCATCTTAACCTAGTATGACCTCGTATATAAAGGCCATATTGCCAAGTAAGATCACATTCTGAGGGGACACCTGGGTGGTTCAGTCGGTTAAGCCGCTCAGGTCATGGTCCCAGGGTCCTGGAATGGAGCCCCATCTTGGGCTCCCTGCTCGGCAGGGAGTCTGCTTCTCCCTCTCCCTCTGCTCCTCCCCCACACTCACGCTCTCTCTCTCAAATAAATAAGATCTTTAAAAAAAAAGTCACATTCTGAGGTTCCAAGTATACAGGGTCCAGTGAATTTTTGAGAGACACTATTTAACCTCCTGCAGAACCCACTGAATGGGAACTCATTTGTTCTTCACTGCAATCCTATGAGGAAGATAAGGAAAGGATTGTTTTTATCCTTATTTTACAATTGAGGAAACTGAGGCTCAGAGAGCCTTAGCAACTTGCCCAAGGCACTGAACCAGTACATTTGTTCATTCATTCATTTAATAAATGTGACAGGTGCCTGGGTGGCTCAGTCAGTTAAGCATCTGCCTTTGGCTCAGGTCATGATCCTGGGGTCCTGGGATCGAGCCCCACATTGGGCTCCCTGCTCAGCGGGTAGCCTGCTTCTCCCTCTCCCCACTGCTCGTGCTCTTTCTCTCTAGCTATCTCTTTCTCTCTCTCAAATAAAAATATAAAATCTTTTAAATAATGAATGAATGAATGAATGTGATATGGGCCAGGCAATGTCCTAGGCGCTGGGGATGCAGCAGCCAGTAGGACAGATGAAAATTCCTGTCCTGTTAAAAATGACATTTTAGTCGGGAGAGATGATGAGCAAAAAACATATAGTCTAAGGTTCTAAAACACGTAGACCCTCAGATGGGGATGAGTGATATGGGGACAAATATGGAGCACAGGGGAATGGGGCCACAGGTGTGGCCACAGGTGTGGCATTTTATTGCCACAGGTGTGGGATTTTAAATAGGGAGGTGAGAGACGGAAACATGCAAGCTGGGCTTGCAGGGCTGAGAGAGGGAGCAATGTCTGTACTTGGGGAAGAGCATTCCAGGTGTGTGGAGGAGGAACAGCCTTTCTGTTTCCCAGTATGCATGCTGCCCTCTCTCTCCTCTGGGCCTTGTTGAGTTTTCCCACCCATCAGAGGCCAACCAACTGCGCCTTCCTCCTCTCCTTTTGAGTCACAGCCTCTGAGCTGAAGGCGGACTTACCCCTTGCAAACCCCTGGAGGTGGCCTGCAGTGGAGCTCAGTGGCCACAGGGTGGCAGTGCTTCCCACAGATATGACTCCTCAACCCGCTCAGGCGAGCTCAGGGTCTACGTGGTTAAAGCAGGGCCGTTTTCTCTTTGTCCTTGAAAGGACAGCAACTTTTGGCTCCAAAGAGCCGACTTCTTTGTGTTTTACAGCTCTTTGTGTCTCCACCTTCTGAAGGTGAGGTTGAGGAATGGTGGGGCTCAGACGGTGAGAGTGGGGTTCTCCCCCTGGAGGCTGATGAGATGATCACAGACGGAGAGTTTGATGAGCTCGGGGCTCAGAGAGGGGAAGTGAGTGATGAGTGACCCAATGTCACACAGCTGAGTCGTGCCAGAACTGTACTTTCTGATACCTGGGCCGGTTCTGGCCCACTGTGCCACCCCACCTGCTTCCCCAGGCCTGGACAGAGATTGAGTCAGTGGTGGAGTGGGGAGAGGAATGAAAGGAGCTCTGGATCTGGAGCCCACTGATGTGAGCTTCCCACCCGGCCATGAGAAGTGGCATCAGAAAGATGGTCTTTCTCTGCTGCTGAGGTAGACCTTAGAACTTAGTTTTCCTATCTGCGAAATGGGAATAAACAATGGAGTAGTACCTGTGTGTATGTAGAGATCAAATGTGGGCTTGTCTTGGGGGTGAGATCTTTATTTGGACCCTTCAGTGCCTATGTTGGGAAAACTTTAAAAAATGACTGCAACTTTGGGGAATCAGGTACACCTGGTTTCAGAGCCCATTTCCTAGCTGTATACTCTTAGCCTCTCTAAGCCTCGGTTTCCTCCTTTGTATAATGGGTCTAATAAAACCACAGATTAAATGAAATAATTCAGTAAAGAGCCTAGCCCAGTCCTTGGCATGTTAAAATTGTGAATTACATATCAATACTGGGTTGGAGTGGGGAGTGGAGAGGGGGGTAGCTAAGGTCAGAATGGAGGTGGGGTGGGGCTCAGAAATGTAGTCAAGTTAAAAGCTTGGGAACACTTAAATCATTTCCCTGGGTGGATGGGGGAAAAGGTGAGAATCCAGGTTTTAGTCTAGAAGTAAAGATAAAATAATAACCACAGTAGCTACTATTCCTTAAGTACATATGTTATTTCATTTGTTTCTCACAACCACCCAAGGGGTGGGCACTATTGCTAAACCCATTTTACAGCACGGGTGACCAAGGCTCAGAGAGGTTAGTAACCTGCCTAAGGTAGCACAACTGATAGGTAGCAGAGCCTGAACTTTTGGATCTCAAAGCCATTGGGCTCAGCGATGTGCTACGATGTCTCTCAGTTTTTCTAACTTGTACCTTCAGGATAAGATCTATAGGGACCCGTTGTGTGATGTAGATTCTGACCACCAACTCTCATGAATAGTCTCCAATTCTTCTAAAAAAACCAAAAAACAAAATAGGAATTATAGCCTGGCTCCAGGAAAGAAGCAAACCAAACTTTTTATTTAAAAAAACAATTCACGGGGCGCCTGGGTGGCTCAGTCATTAAGCTTCTGCCTTCAGCTCAGGTCATGATCCCAGGGTCCTGGGATCGAGCCCCACATCGGGCTCCCTGTTATGCAGGAAGCCTGCTTCTCCCTCTTCCACTCCCCCTGCTTGTGTTCCCTCTCTCGCTGTCGCTCTCTCTGTGTCAAATAAATTAAAAAAAATCTTTAAAAGAAAATAAAAAAAACAATTAACTTTTAAAATTTTTGCATATCTTCACTTTATTATGATAATTTTCACAATTATATGTATGTGGGTAGTATATTCATTACCCAGCTTCAACGGTTATCAACATTTGCTCTCTTTTTTTTTTTTTTTAAGATTTTACTTATTTATTTGAGAGAGAATGAGAGATAGAGAGCATGAGATGGAAGAGGTTCAGAGGGAGAAGCAGACTCGCAGGGAGCCCGATGTGGGACTCGATCCTGGGACTCCAGGATCATGACCTGAGCCGAAGGCAGTCGTCCAACCAACTGAGCCACCCAGGCGCCCAAAATTTGCTGTCTTTTTGAATCTATTCCCACCACCAAAATTCATTTTTTTCTCAAGAGGGATTTCTAAAGATTTAACTTAAAAAATCTTGTCAAGGGGCACCTGGGTGGCTCAGCTGTTAAGCGTCTGCCTTCAGCTCAGGTCATGATCCCAGAGTCCTGGGATTGAACCGTGTGTTGGGCTCCCTGCATCGGGCTCCCTGCATCAGGCTCCCTGCTCGGCAGGAAGCCTGCTTCTCCCTCTCATACTCCTGTTGCTTGTGTTCCCTTCTCTCACTGTCTCTGTCAAATAAATAAATAAAATCTTAAAAAAAAAAATCTTGTCAAACCTACCCCAGTCCTCCCTCCACACAATTTTTTTCCTCGAGCTTTATTGATATACAACTGACATATAATATTGTGCAAATTTAAGGTATACAATGTAATGATTTGATATATGTATCTGTTACAAAATGATTACACAATAAGGTTGGTTAAGGCATCCATCACCTCACATAGTTACAGTTTTTTTGGTGTGGTGAGAACTTTGAAAATCTATTTTCCTAGCAACTTGCAAATATATGATACAGTTGACTGTAGTCACCATGCTGTACATTATATCCCCAGAACTTACTCATCTTATAACTAGGAATCAGTTTTTTTGTTTTTGCTGAGAGTATTTAAAGTAAAGCCCTGAGCATCAAATCATCATATGGCCTAGATCTTTTAAATTTGTTCTACTCAGCAGGGAGCCTGCTTCTCCCTCTGCTCCTCACCTCGCTCACTCTCTCGCTCTCTCTCTTACTCTCTCAAATAAATAAATGAAAAATAAAATTTGTTCACCCACCCACACTGGCCTGGTCATCCTACCTCTATCAGTAAAGATATGTTCCACTGTAAGTGAGAGAAGATTCAAATAATAAGGCTTAAACAATAAAGGCATTTGATTCATTTGTATAATCTGAAGTCAGGAGGTAGGCAGAGAGTTGGGGAAGTCACTCAGTGATTTCTAGGTACTAGGGTGGTGTCTCTGTGAAGGCTTAGTTTTTACCTCATGGCCTCAAAATGACTGCCACAGCTCCAAGTACCATGTCCTAATACAACAGCATTCAAAACAGGAAGGGTGGGAGGAAGGGAGCAAGAGGGCCATCTCCTTGTTGGAACCTGCAGTTTTCCACAGGAATAGTACTGATCACAGGGGGTGTTTTTGGAAATGTGTGGGGACATTTTTGTTGTCACAATGATCAGAGGGTGCCAGGGGCATTACAGTGCTGGGAGAGCCAGATGTTACACATCCTGCAAGGCAAAGTTCAGTTCCTCCACTGGAGTGTCCCTTCTAGACATTCATTATAATCATTTGAGCCAAGAACCTAACTCCACTTGCATATAAACAGCTTCAAGTGTTTTAATATAGACCAACTTTTCCAGGGATGCAGCTACAGACTGTTAACAAAGGAAGTCTGTACTTTGTTTTGTTGAGAATGTTAATAAGAGTTGCTCCTCTACTTCAGGAACTCATATCACTGGTGGCAACCAGCTCGGTGGTGTTTGAGGGACCATCAGCTGGTCCATGCCTGTCCATGTTTGTGGAAGTTCCTTCTATAGTTAAGTCTAGCTGTAAGCATCTGGCTGCTTCATTCTGATGTCTTCTGTGCAATGGTGTCTGAGCATTTATATATTAAAATGCCTATTATCTATTATAGATATCCTTTTAGTACTTTTCTCTTCATATTACAATGAGGTTATTATATCGACCTAACAAAAAATTATGTGTGGAAAAAAAATTATGTGTTGAATTTCCCTTTAGGAAGAGTAATGGGGCGATTATACAACATTTTTATTATAAAAAAGGAGCTACTGGGTCTGAAAGGTTGCCACCCCTTAGCTTAGAAGTATCTCCGGGAGATGGGGCACCTTCCCTGAGGGCTTGACCCCCTGATCCCTGCGCAAAATTGAGGAGCTGGGTAGAAGGGGGGCTGCTGTTGGATAGGAGGCTACTCGTGTTTGTTCCCCACTGATGGTCAGTTCCAGCATCTCAACAAAGATCTCGGGCCGTGGGTTGTTCAGAACGAGCAAAGCTTCTGACAACCGAGTATGTAGATGGGTAGAGGGGGTGTGAATGCTGCAGGGCAGGGGCACAGAGCTGGTTTTCAGGAAGTGTTCGGGGGTCTTTGTATATATATATATATATGTGC
The DNA here is from genome assembly GCF_009762305.2 of Zalophus californianus. Lineage (NCBI taxonomy): Eukaryota > Metazoa > Chordata > Mammalia > Carnivora > Otariidae > Zalophus > Zalophus californianus. The sequence continues at coordinate 84,596,331 of NC_045604.1, forward strand.
AATGTGGTGTGTGTATGTAGATGTGACATGTACATAGATTTTAATATCTTCTGATTTAGGTTATGGTCTTTTAAATAAAGAGAAGACAGATAATAGTGGTTTGGGTGCAAGAGTAATTATAGTTATCTCCCTTATCTGCGGGGTCTGTAACCGCAGTTTCGGTTATCCTGGGATCAACTGCGATCTGAAGCTGACGCTCCTCCTTGTGACGAATCCGCAGTAGGTCAAAAGGTGCCTAACGCCTAACGCTACGTCACGGCCACGTCACGGCGGCAGCGTCAGGGCGCCGACGTCAGGGCACTTACGTCAGGGCGCTTCCGTCTCACACCTCACTTTGCCTCACCACGGAGGCACCCCCGCGGTCACAAGAAGGGTGAGTACAAGGGCTGTGAGAGGGAAAGGCCACACTCACACAACTTTTATTACAGTATATTGTTAAAATTGTTCTATTTAATTATTCTTGTTAATCTCTCACTGCGCCGAATTTATAAAACAAACTTTTCTCATAGGTGTGTATGTAGAGGAGAAGACAGTACATGCAGTGTTCAGTTCTCGGGGTCAGGTGTGTGTGTGTTGAAGGGGGTGGGTCTCGAACGTGCCCCCGGGATGAGGGGGTGGAGGGCTGTGGTATTGGCCAGAGAAGCTCTTCAGGGATATTCTGTGCACCCTCCCGCGGTTCCTCAAACAGCCTCTATAACAGTTTAAAAAAACCCCGTGAGGCTTAAGACGTGGTGGCGGTGGTGGTGCTGGTGGTGGTAAGAGGGTGGGTGGGGATTTTAGTCCTCTAGGTGGTGTTTGTTTTTTATTTTAAGATTTTATTTATTTATTTGAGAGAGAAAGAGGGAGGACACTAGCGAGGGGAGGGTCTTGGAGAGGCACAAGCCGACTCCCTGCTGAGCGCGGAGCTGCCCTGGGGGCTCAGTCTCACCAGCCAGAGATCATGACCTGACCCCAAATCAAGAGTCAGCCACTTACCTGACTGAGCCACCCAGGCACCCCTCACTAGGTGGTGTTTCTTTTATTTATTTATTTAAAGATTTTATTTATTTGAGAGAGAACACGAGCAGGAGACCGGGAGAGGGAGAAGCAGGCTCCCCACGGAGCAGGGAGCCCATTGCGGGACTCGATCCCAGGACCCTGCGATAATGACCTGAGCCGAAAGCAGGCACTTAGCCGACTGAGCCGCCCAGGTGCCCCTGGGTGGTGTTTCTTTAAACCAGCATTGCCTTGACTTGCCTGAGGTTCAGAAGGGGTGTCCTGAGGAGAGGATTTTGGATTTAATTCCAAGGGTTGTAAGAGTCCTTGATAGTTTGAGCAGGAGAGTAAGGGAGTACTTGTTAAAAAATGCACATGCCCAGGCTCCATTCCAGCCTCTCAGAATCTGGGTGAGTGGGTAAAGGGGTTGTCTAGGAATGGTAAGCACACCCCAACCTGATTCTTATCATTATGCAATGTAGGGGATACCATGTCTCACAGTGGGGGTTCTTATACCTGAGCAGGCATCACAACCTCCCAGAGGACTTATTAAAACCACTGTGTGCTGGGACCCACTCCCAGAGTTTGATTCAGTAGGTTGGGGGGAAAGAAAGAGATTGTCCTTTTTTAAAAGTTCCCAGTACTGCTGATGGCATGGATCCCTGGACCACACTCTTGAGAAGCATTGGCTTATGGCAGGGGTTCTCAGCCTGGCTGCACATTAGAATCATCTGGGAACCTTAAAAAATACCAATGTCCCAGCAACACAAGGGTCCCAAGACATCAAAATCTGTAGGGGTAGGATCCAGGCATTAAAACAAAGAAGCCCAACTTTTCTGGTGTGTAACCAGGGCTGGGAACCATTATCTGAAAGTTGTTTTTTCTGGGTTTTGTTTTGTTTTGTTTTGTATTTTCTTTTGAAATCCAAATGGTATCTGATTTCTTTTTTAAGGTTTATTTTTTTAATAATCTCTATACCCAACATGGGGCTTGAACTCATGACCACAAGATTAAGAATCAGACACTCTTCCAACTGAGCCAGCTAGGCACCCCTGATTTCTTTTTTTCTTTTTAAATTTATTTACTTAAGTAATCTCTACACCCAACGTGGGGCTCAAACTCATGACCCTGAGATCAAGAGTTGCATGCTCTACCAACTGAGCCAACCAGATGCCCCCATTATCTGAAAATTTCAAACACTGAGCAGCACCTTCAGTCCCCCTCCCTGCAATCAGAATTGCAGGGGTTGAGGATCCTTATGTTTTAGTGTATGTATAGCTGCCGAAGCGAGCACAGGGAATGCTTGCGTTTTTGTTTTGTTTTTTAAAGATTTTATTCATTCATAGAGAGAGCAAGCGAGAGTGAGCAAGCGTGACTGGGGGAGGCGCAGAGGGAGAGGGAGAAGCAGGCTCCCCGCCAAGCGGGGAGCCGAAGGCAGACGCTCAACTGACTGAGCCACCCAGGTGTTCCAAATGCTTGTGTTTTGTTTTTTATTTTTTTAAAAGATTTTATTTATTCGACAGAGAGAGACAGTGAGAGAGGGAACACAAGCAGGAAAGTGGGAGAGGGAGAAGCAGGCTTCCCGCCGAGCAGGGAGCCTGATGCGTGGCTCGATCCTGAGCCGAAGGCAGACGCTTAATGACTGAGCCACCCAGGTGCCCCAAATGCTTGTGTTTTAAACAAGCATCCCAGGTGCACTAAAATTATAGAATCATTTTCTGGCCACATGGCTGCTGCCATCCCCCAAACTTCAGTGTGTTGGGGGACATGATGTAGAAATGACCCAAGTCATTTAATACTACAGTTAATAACAGCTACCATGTGCTGAGCCCCACTGCAAGTGGGAACATTCAGATATAACATCTCCTAGTTCCCAGTATAACCATGAAGGAGATAGAAGTTATTTGACAGATGGGGAAACTGAAGCTTAGAGAAATGATAGCTTAAGGCTACTTTGCCCCTAAGTGGTAGGGTCAGGATCTGAAGCCAGGACTCTCAAACATTAAAGCCCCGTCCTTTGTGCCAGGCCATGTTCTTTGCTTGGGGTCTTCTTTAGGTGTGTGTGTGTGTGTGTGTGTGTGTGTGTTAACTGGGAACACTTGCAGAAGTACAAATATTATGTATCGGTGAAGATGTAGCCTACCATAGTTGTTGAATCTACAGTTAGAGAGATTCATTTGCGTCAGCCATCTTGCCTCTCCCTTCTGGAACTGGCTTGTTGGTATTAATGGGTGAGCTGGCCTCATTCGGGCAGTTGTGATTAACTTGCTGACCACTGAGATTTTCTGCCCCAGTAGCTTCCAAATGACGTAAAGCTTCCATTAATGGAGCTACTCTGTGACGTGCTCAGGGTCCCCGGCCTGGGAGGGAGACAGCCCCATGCTCAGGAGGTTTAGAGAAAGGAAAGACTATTGGCTTTTTCAAACTATTGCCTTAGTTCAGGCACTCAGCATTTCCCTCTCTGGCTTGGCATTGGCATTGACTTCAGAAGCTTGACTGGTAGGGACTAAGGGAAAGAAGGCACTTAGGAAGTAAAGTGGAGTTTGGGTTCATGTCCACATGAGCTGCTCAGAATGCAGTAATCAAGCCTTTGGATCACATGGCCTTGAGGTTAAATCTGTGCTCTGCCTCTTTTTCAATAAAAATTGAGAAACAATTCATTTACCATAAAATTCACAATGTAAAAGTATACAATTCAGTGGGTTTTAGTGTATCTATAGAGATGTACAATCATCACTAATTCCTGAACTTTTTTTTAAAGATTTTATTTTATTTATTTGATAGAGAGCACAAGTAGGCAGAGTAGCAGGCAGAGGGAGAGGGAGAAGACTCTCTGCTGAGCAGGAAGCCCAGCGTGGGGCTCGACCCCAGGACCCTGGGATCATGACCTGAGCCGAAGGTAGCTGCTTAACTGACTGAGCCACCCAGGTGCCCCGAACATTTTCATCACCGCCCCCAACACCCTGGAAAGAAACTGTTTCCACTTGCAGTCACTCCTGATTCCCTTCTATCCCCCAGCCCCTGGCAACCACCAGTCTGCTTCCTGTCTCTATGGATTTGACCAATCTGGATATATCATTGGAATCATACAGTATGTGGCGTTTTGTGTCTGGCTTCTTTCACTTAGCGTGATGTTTTCAAGATTCACCCATGCTGTAGTGTGTCAGTCTCATTATTTTTTGTGGTTGAACAATATTTCCTCGAGTGCATATATAACATTGTGTTTCTCCATTTGTCCGTTGATGGACGTTTGAATTTTTCCCACTTTTTGCCTCTCATGACTAGTGCTGCCATGAACATGGATGAACATGTCTTTATTTCTCCTAGGTATACACTTAGGAGTGGCATTGGTGGGTCATATGGCAGCTCCGTGTTTACTTTTTGAGGAACTACTAGACTGTATAGCATCTACCCTGCTCCTTTTTGGGGGGAGGGACCTTATCTCTGGGATCTTGGTCTCCTCCTCTGTAGAATGGGAACCACTGGAGTGCCAGCCTCATTGGGTTGTTATAACGGGGGGAATAAACTAACAGAGGCAAAGCCCTGCAGCACCATCCCTTTCCCTGGCCCAAGCACTTAATAATGGTTAGCTCTTATTAGTATTTACTTACATATTTACTTATGAAAGGAATGCAGTCCCAAAATATATACAACCTTCACCGGGAAGAGGAATAATAAAATAGGCTTAGAAAATCAATGGGGATATAAATGGCAGTATTTCCTGGAGTCCAACTGTGGGTTTTATTAAAGTTCAATGCAGTAAGCATTTCTTCATTGGGGCTGAGCTTATTTACTCTTACAGCCTGAGCAAAACAGAGAGACTGGGACTCTAACTAGTCACCTGGGGGTCTGTTAGCTCCCTGGGCTGGCATTCCCTCATGCCTGCACCCTTACTTCTAGTTTGTCATTAAGGTAGGTGAGCTGAAGATTGGATAGATCTGTAGTTGGCTGGCCTGGGATGAGGAGTCAAGAAAGAGCCCAGAAGAAACTCTGATGAGCTGTCTACTGTCCTTGGCACTATTGACTATGTCACAATTATGTAAGTCTTTTTGGTCAAAGGTGTAATTAATAAATAATAATGTGTGCTAAATATGTGTTAGGTGCTGTGCTAACTTACATACATTATTTCATTTAATCCACATAATAGATGTATAGATCGGTCCCATATAAGTCTTGTTTTACAAGTAAGAAAACAGACTCAGACAAGTTAAAAGACTTACCCAAAGGCTCTCAGTGAGGAATAAGTGAAGTTAGAATGTGAACATGGGTCTCTTTGATTCCAAGGCTTTGCCCAGAGTGGGAGGTAGGCACCTGCATTTTGCTGTTGTGCATAAGGGGGCTGAATACTTTTCCTGCTCCTTCTCTCGGTTCCTCACTGCCTCCTCAGTGTGTTCTGGCCACCCTGGCCTCTTTTCAGTTCTGAGAACACATCAACCTCCTTTTGTCATTGGAGCCTTTGTACTTGTGTTCCCTCTGCCTGGAACCTGTTCCCCTACCACCTCTTTCACTTAATTAACTCCTGTTATTCTCCTAGTCCATAGCAGAGGCTGCTCATTGCTTCTCAAAAACAATTCCCCCTTTTTAGTAACAACTCTGGGCGATGCCTTAGGGACTATGTTTTCCAGCCTCTCTTGCAGCATGGTATGTTCATGGGACCATTTTCTGGCCAGTGAGGTAGAAGTAGAGTATTCTGTAAGGCACAGTCATCTTAAATGGTGGGGGTGTGTTCCCTTATTTCTCTAATGTCCTTGCCCTGTCCTCTTGTCTGTGATGCCCATGTGGTGGCTGGAGATCTAGCAACCATTTTGGACCACGAGGTGACCTAGAGAATGAAAGTCACATGTTAAGGAATGTAAAGCAGAAAGACAGGAGGAGGCTGGGCTCCTGATAACTTATGGAGCTGCCAAATTAGTCTTGGGCTATCTACATTCTGGTTTCTCGTGAATGAGAGAAATTGGAAACTTTTGTTAAAGCTACGAAGTTCTGTTACTAGCAACTAAGTAACATTCCTAACTAACATAATTTCTTGGCTTAAATATCACTTTCTCCAAAATGGCTTATGTGGAATTCAAAATAGGTCCCTCCTTTTGTTCTTTCTTATAACACCTCGTTCTTTTCTTATATTGCCCTGATTCCAATTAAAAGAAATATATATGTATTACTTTATTTTCTCCACTGGGCTGTATTTTCCACTGGGCTATTGGACATAGGGGCAAGGCCAATGGGTATAGTTAGATTTACCTGGCGCAAATCCAGGGGGTACCAGTTAAATAATAGTTTATGTGAACGGCATTTCCTGAAATTGTGTAGTGCACAGCCTAGGTGTATGTACATGGCAGCCCTATCTACAAGGTCAGGAGAGACTTAGTGTACTCCTGGCAGTTAGCATAATGTCTGGACCGTGGTCAGTCCTCAACAAACATTGGTGCAGGATGAAAGGATTAACAAAAATGATGGATGCCCTGTGCTGGGTACTGCTCTGGCTGAGGCATGGAAATCATGGCGACAAGGCATGGATAGTCTCTAACCCTGAAAAGAACAAGGATTCTGGGACTTGAGGGAGGTGGTCCCACGCTTGGAGGAGCTGGAGGCTTTGTAGATAGGAGAGGCCCCTTCTCTTATTTAGTAGCCTCAGTGTTCCATCTGTAAAGTGGGAGGATTGTTGCAGAAAAGTGGTTTTGTTTAAACTTTATTTTCTCTTTTATTTTATTTTACATCTTTAAGTAAGCAATACCTACATGGTAAAATACTCAAGTAGTACAAAAAACAGAGAGAAAAGTAAACTCCCAGAACCTCCCCCTACACACCCTCTGCATTACCCTCATTGCCCTCTCGCCTCAGACCTCCTGGCTATCCCTATAACCAGTTGTTTTCTTTTAAGGGAGCAAATTTCTGATTTATTTCATGAAAACAGCTTAGAAAAGCAGTGTTGCCACCAGGTGGGGATGTAGCTCAGTGGTAGAGCGCATGCTTAGCATGCATGAGGTCCTGGGTTCGATCCCCAGCATCTCCATTCTGTTCCCCCTTGTTTGGGGAAATAATCTTTCTTTTCTCTTACAGCTACACCACATTCCTGTAGAATCTGCAAATTAATCATCTTGCCTCCAAGTACTTATGTTTTTCTTCCGTTATGCTTGTAACTCTCCTGTTTTATTTTTTAATTGATTTATAATTGGCATATAACATTATATTAGTTTCAGGTATGTAAACATAATGATTGGGGTTGCCTGGGTGGCTCAGTCAGTTAAGCGGCTGCCTTCGGCTCAGGTCATGATCCCTGGGTCCTGGGATCGAGCCCCACGTCCCGCTCCCTGCTCAGTGGAGAGCCTGCTTCTCCCTCTCTCTATGCTTGCCTCTCTGCCTACTTGTGCTTTCTCTCTGTGTCAAATAAATAAATAAAATCTTTAAAAGTATATATATAATGATTACATATTTGTATGTATTGTGAGATTGTCACCACAGTAAGTCTAGTTAACATCTGTCACCATATATAGTTACAAAAAATCATTTTTCTTGTGATGAGAACTTTTATTATTATTTTTTTAGAGAGGGTGGGAAGGGCAGAGGGAGAGAGATAAGCAGTCTCCATGCCCAGCGGGGAGCCTGATGCGGGGATCAAGGGTGGGGGGCTCCACACAGGGCTCAACTTGTGGCTTGATCTCACAACTCTGAGATCATGACCTGAGCCAAAATCAGGAGTCAGACACTTGATCGACTGAGCCACCCAGGCACCCCTGATGAGAACTTTTAAGATCTACTCTCTTAGCCACTTTTAAATATGCAGTACAGTATTAACAATAGTCACCATCCTGTACATTACATCTCCATGACTTACTTATTTTATGACTAGAAGTTTGTGCCTTTTAACTCCCTTCACCCATGTCACTCCCCTGCCCCCTAGCAACCACCAATCTGTTCTCTGTGTCTACGAGCTTCGTTTTTTTAGGTTCCACATATAAATGAGATCATAGGATATTTGTCTTTCTCTGACTTCTTTCTTTTTTTTTTTTTTTAAGATTTTATTTATTTATTTGACAGAGAGAGAGATAGTGAGAGCAGGAACACAAGCAGGGGGAGTGGGAGAGGGAGAAGCAGGCTTCCCGTGGAGCAGGGAGCCCGACGTGGGACTCGATCCCAGGACCCTGGGATCATGACCTGAGCCGAAGGCAGGCGCTTAACGACTGAGCCACCCAGGCGCCCTCTGACTTATTTCTTTAGCACAGTGCCCTCAAGTTCCATCCATGTCACAAATGGCAAGATTTCCTTTTTTTTTTTTATATGGACACATAACATTCCATTGTATATGCACACCCCACTTTCTTCATTCATCTTTTGATGAACACTTAGGTTGTTTCAGTATCTTGGCTATTGTAAATAATGCTGCAGTGAACATAGGGGTGCATATATCTTTTCAAATTAGTGTTTTCATTTTCTTTGAATAAATATCCAGAAATGGAGTTGTTGGATCATATGGTTGTTCTACTTTTAATTTTGGAGTGTCCCCCCAAAATTAAAACTCCACAAAACACTACTGTTTTCCATAGTGGCTGCACTAGTTTACAAATCCCATCAACAGTGCACTGGGGTTCCCTTTTTCCACATTCTTGCCAACACTTATTTTTTATCTTTTTGGTGATAGCCTTCTAACAGGCGTGAGGTGTTAAGTCACTGTGGTTTTGATTTACATTTCCCTGATGATGAGTGATGTTGAGTGCCTTGTTTCATGTACCTGTTGGCCATCTTTCTATCATTGGAAAAATGTCTATTGAGATCTGCTGTGTAACCAGTTTGTGTGTGTGTGTGTGTGTGTGTGTGTGTATCTTTCAGAGTTAATCTGTATAACATAAGTATACATATGCTACATATGTATGTATTGAATTTGAAGTATTTTTAAATAGAAACTTATTCTTTAAAAATAGTTAATTACTTGTTTTCAATCTGAAGTATGGCTTGAGAAAATAATGATTATTAGTGATTATTAAATGATCATTACTGAAAATAATTTTGCCATTAATCACATACTGTTTTTCACCTTGTAATTTTTTTTTTCATTTAATAAAATGTCTTGGGTTTGTTTCATTGATCTGACTTCTTTTATTTAAATGGTTGTCTAGCAGAGTATTTCACTGTATGGCTGTACTGTAATTGATTTAACTGGTCTCCTGTTGGGAAATGGGTTATTTCTGATCTTTTGCTGCTGCAGACAATGCTGCAAATGAACAGCCCTCTACTTAAATCTTTTCACACATGTGCAATTAATACCAGCTGGTTAAATTCCTAGGAATAGAATTAATGGCTCAAAGATGAAAAGTGCTTGCAGTTTTCATGAGTACTGCCTTCATGGAGCTGTACCAATTTGCCTTCTCACCGCCCTGTTCCCCTTTGACCTTATCAGTGTATTACCAAACTTTTGGTACCTTTGGATGGGTGGTTGTATTAGATTTTCTTATTATGAATACAGTATTTTCCTTTCAACTATCTGCTCATCTCCTTTGCCCTTTTTTTTTTTTAAAGATTTTATTTATTTACTTGACAGAGAGAGAGAGAGCGAGAGAGGGAACACAAGCAGGGGGAGTGGGAGAGGAAGAAGCAGGCTTCCCACTGAGCAGGGAGCATGATGTGGGGCTCGATCTCAGGACCCTGGAATCATGACCTGAGCCGAAGGCAGACACTTAACGACTGAGCCACCCAGGTGCCCCTGCCCTTTTTCTATTGGATTAGATTATTGGTCTTTTCATTATCCATTTGTAGAAACACTTTATAAACTAGGGGGATTAGCTTTTTGTTTATGATTATCAAACTTTTGATCTTTGCCAATCTGATAGGTGAAAAATATAGTATCATGTTGTGGGGTCCTTGTCTCTGGGCAAGGATAGCATCTTATGTCTGAAATCCGTTGGTATTTCCTTCTGTAAACTCTGTTCATGCTCTATAGAGCAGTGGTTCTTAACTGGGGTGGTGTATGAGGATCACCACGTTTGAAATACATGAACGCAGCCCGCAGCCTTGGGGATTCTGGTACAGTGTGTCAGGTACTTCTAAAGAGCTCCCTATGTGATTCTGATGTGCTCCCTTAGTTATGAATGAGGGGCATGGATGATCTGGGGGCCCTTTACTGCTCAGTATTGCTGTGGAGTAAACATGCAGCAATGGCAGGAAGGAGAGAGTTATGTAGGGAGAGAATCGATAACCCTCCTCGCTGTGGGGTTCAGTGGGGTGCCGGAGTCCAGCTCCAGCAGGGGAAGGGTCCTGGAAGGAAAGGACGGCGTCGGCGAGTGAGGAGACACGGACACAGGATCAGGTTGTAAGCATCTCCCTCTTGATAGCCTCGGAGGGACTCTTTTTATTCATTAGTGTTCTTGTTTTTCCATTCTTCCATGTGATTTTTTTTTTTACATTTTATCACAATCATTTCGGATTTAGAAAACAGCGTGACCTCTGAAGGTTATCTACTTTCTCCAAAGGCAGTTTACAATGGGTACACCCTATTTTATCAAAGTACTTATTCCATTTCTATAGGTCTCTTGTCCTTGGTCCCTAGACACCTCGGAGGAATACTCCTTTCCCAGAGGCTGTCAGATGATGCCCACACCCTTTTTTCCTTTAATCTTATACCATTTGTTTATGTCCTCATTATCAACTCCGGTATAAGGAATGGGAGGAGTAGGGGCAAGGAAGTTATCCTACACCAGGGGCTTGCCTCGAGGGGCATACCAAAGGTGGCCTCCTATTTTGTATACAACATAGGGAGTTTCCTGTACTGTGCATGTCATGAGATTTTTCTAATGTTTTAGAGGTGCCTGAGGAATCTCATCAATAGGAATTTTTACTGGGCCTGGATCCGACAGCTCCCTTACAGATTGGAGGACGTTGGGTATTTTTACTTCTTGGCCCATCGTGGGCCTTTTTGGAATCAGTTTCATTATGATTGCTTGCATAGACATAACTAAATTTATAAATCATTTTATCATGAAACCCCAGAATTGATTATAAAGATTGCCGCAAATAAAATGAAAGGAAGTAGCAGGAGCCAGCTGTGGAGTCTCCCGATTTTTCAGGATTGTCCCTCATACTTGGACTTTGTCAAACAGCATGAGTAGCTTGGCTCGCGCCAGTGGGGCCTGCAGATGGAGTGGCTCAGGGGCTAATGTGTCTCAGCTCTCGTTGCTATGGTAACCAGTCAATATGTGGGTACTTGGTTTGGGAATCAGTGCCCCTGTGTGTTTGCTCTGGGGTTCATGGCTTGATAGGACATGAAGTCGACAGACATCTGGGTCTTCAGAGAGGCGCAGAGTTCTTGGAGGACAGTTCAGGGAGGCGCAAGCCTCTGGCTCAAAGGGACCATGGCCAGAAACTCCATGTATGAAGAAAAATATCCTAGGGTGCCTGCCTGGCTCAGTTGGTAGAGCATGTGACTCTTGATCTCAGGGTTGTAAGTTCAAGCACCACCTTGGGTGTAGAGATTACTTAAAATTAAAAAAAAAAAAAAAGGCCCCTCTACTCTCCATGTCTTTCTCTTTGGAAGAATTCAGTGCTTCCATCGTTTTATTTTAAAAGAAGCAGCCAGGACGCCAGGTGATACAGTTGGTAGAGCATCTGACTCTTGGCTTTGACTCAAGTCTGATCTGGGGGTTGTGAGATTGAGCCCTGGGTCAGGCTTTGCACTCAGTGCAGTAGAATCTGCTTGGGTTTCTCTTTTTCCCTCTGCCCCTCCCCCCCAATAAAGAAATACAATCTTAAAAAAAAAAAAAGCAGCAGCCAAGAAGGGGAAAATTTAGGAAACTTAAAGTCCCAATATTGCTGTTTTGTTTTAAGAACAAAGCTTGAACCAAGAGTCTGCACAGAAAGATTGAAGGAAATTAAGTTAGGGAGCACAAGATTAGGGAAGGGAATTTAGAAGGTAGAATTAGACCTATTCTGTATATCTTTGTGCCATTTGATTTAAAATTATTTTAATATATTGAATAAAGACAAAGCAATATTTGTAACAGTACAGTGAGTACAAATCTAATGTTACCATTAATGGGCGTAGTCCCAATGGTATACCTAATATTTTACACCTGGGCTAGATTATTTTTTAATACTTCCCTCCTTTATACACCAAAACTATTTTCAGTAAAGATTTAATGTTCAGTGATAATCACTATTTTTTGATCCATACTTAGATTTAAAATAAATAAAAGGAAATATGAAATTCTATTTAAAAATATTCAAATTTAATAAAATGTTTAATATATGAATCAAAATTTGGAACCACCAAAAAATTTAACATCTTGTAGTTTATACCTTTTTGATGTTTTAGATTTTTAACACAAATAAAAACTCCAAGTGATCAAATAGAATCAGAATTGATGAAACTCAAGTTCTTTTTCTTTAGATCACTGTGCTATCATTTATTTCCAATATATTTTTTAAAGATTTTATTTATTTATTTGACAGAGAGAGACATAGCGAGAGAGGGAACGCAAGCAGGGGGAGTGGGAGAGGGAGAAGCAGGCTTCCCGCTGAGCAGGGAGCCCGATGCGGGGCTCGATCCCAGGACCCTGGGATCATGACCTGAGCCGAAGGCAGACGCTTAACGACTGAGCTGCCCAGGTGCCCCTATTTCCAATATTTTATTTAAAAACAGGAATATAGAAGGGCGCCTGGGTGGCTCAGATGGTTAAGCGTCTGCCTTCGGCTCAGATCGTGATCCCAGGGTCCTGGGATTGAGTCCCGCATTGGGCTCCCTGCTCCTTGGGAGCCTGCTTCTCCCTCTGCCTCTCTCTGTCTCTCTGTCTCTCTGTCTCTCATGAATAAATAAAAAAAAATCTTAAAAAAAACACAGGAATATAGAATATCACAGAGGTTAAAGATATGAATTGCACCCAAAACAAACCCAAACAAATTCAAACTCTTTAAGAGTTTACCACAGAAAATGAGCGGATGTTGCTGAATCTGCTATGTATGCCAGGGGCTGGCTATGAAACTAGTTCTCCAAATTACTTTCTGTATAGAACACACCATTTATTAAAGAGTCTGTCCATCAGGGGCCACTCAGGAGACACACACATCAGTAGTTTGAATAGGGAAAATTTTATAAAGAATTATTAACTAGTAGGATTAGCTACAAAGAGAGGTAAAGAAAACCCTAAACAGTATGGGACTAACACATGTAGGAAGCAGTTACTATCTCTAGGGCTGGGAGAGAGCACTCAAGTGTATTAATTTTCTATTGCTGAGTGACAAATAAGCACAAAGTTAGCAGTTTAAAACAATACCTATTTAGCTGCTATGGAAAACAGCATGGTAGTTCTCAAAAAATTAAACATGGAGGTACCATATGATACAGCAATTCTACGTCAGGGTATACACCCCAAATAATTGCAAATTAGGGACTTGCAGAGTTATTTGTACACCTGTGCTCAAAACAGCATTATACACCATAGCCAAAAGGTGGATGCAAACCAAGTATGCATCGATGGATGAATGAATAAACAAATGTGGTATGTCTATGTAATGGACTATTCTTCAGCCTTAAAAAGGAAGGAAATTCTGACACATGATATTCTGTAGAACAACCTTGAAAACATACAGAGTGAAATAAGCCAGACACAGAAGGACAAATGCTGTATGCACACACTTACACAAAGTACCTAGAATAGTCAAATTCATAGAGACAAGAAAGTAGAATATTGATTTCTAGCAGCTTTGTGGGAAGACACAGGGATTTATTATTTAATGGGGAAAGAGTTTCAGTTTGAGATGATGAAAACATTCTGGAGACAGATGGTGGTGATGGTTGCACAACAATGTGAATGTATTTAATGCCATTGAACTGTACACTTAAAAATGGTTAAAATGGTAAATTTTATATTATGTGTAATTTACCACTTTAAAGAATATTTAAAAAACCCCACACCTATTTGTTAGCTCACAGTTCTGTAGCTATGACAAGGTAAGGGTAAGGCAAGGCCGAGGGGCGCCTGGGCGGCTCAGTCATTAAGCGTCTGCCTTCAGCTCAGGTCATGATCCCAGGGTGCTGGGATTGAGCCCCGCATTGGGCTCCCTGCTCAGCAGGAAGCCTGCTTCTCCCTCTCGCACTCCCCCTGCTTCTGTTCCTGCTCTCCCAAATCTCTCTTTCTGTTAAATAAATAAATAAAATCTTAAAAAAAAAAATCAGGGCTGAAATCAAGGTGTCAGCCAGACTGACTTCCTGTCTCTCACCTCTAGACCCAGACTTAAAGGACTCATGTGATTAGGGCAGGCTCACCCAGATAACCTCCTTTTCTTAAAGTTGAATATGCTATAAAACATAATCTGATCACAAGATGAGACTTCATATATTCTCAGCCTTAGGGACTACACAGGGCATGTACACCGGCGGGGGGTGGGGGGGGTCCCGGGAGGCTACTTTATGATTCTGTCTACCACATGAAGGAAGGAACACATTGTAAGATGCTGCATGCCCAAGGAAGAGATTTTTAAAAAAATTTTTTTATTGTTATGTTAATCACCATACATCATTAGTTTTTGATGTAGTGTTCCATGACTCATTGTTTGTGCATAACACCCAGTGTGCCACGCAGAACGTGCCCTCTTTAATACCCATCACCAGGCTGACCCATCCTCCCAACCCCCTCCCTTCTAGAAACCTCAGTTTGTTTTTCAGAGTCCATCGTCTCTCATGGTTCGTCGCCCCCTCCAACTTACTCCCCTTCATTCTTCCCCTCCTGCTATCTTCTTCTTTTTTTTTTTCTTAACATATATTGCGTTATTTGTTTCAGAAGTACCGATCTGTGATTGAAGTGTCTTGCACAATTCACAGCGCTCACCATAGCACATACCCTCCCCAATGTCTGTCACCCAGCCACCCCATCCCTCCCACCCCCCACCACTCCAGCAACCCTCCGTTTGTTTCCTGAGGTTAAAAATTCCTCATTATCAGTGAGGTCATATGATACATGTCTTTCTCTGATTGACTTATGTCACTCAGCATAACACCCTCCAGTTCCATCCACGTCGTTGCAAATGGCAAGATCTCATTCCTTTTGATGGCTGCATAATGTTCCATTGTGTATATATACCACCTCTTCTTTATCCATTCATCTGTCGATGGACATCTTGGCTCTTTCCACAGTTTGGCTATTGTGGACACTGCTGCTATAAACATCGGGGTGCACATACCCCCTTCGGATCCCGACATTTGTATATTTGGAGTAAATACCCAGTAGTGCAGTTGCTGGATCGTATGGTAGCTCTATTTTCAACTGTTTGAGGAACCTCCATACTGTTTTCCAGAGTAGTTGCACCAGCTTGCATTCCCACCAACAGTGTAGGAGGGTTCCCCTTTCTCCGCATCCCTGCCAACATCTGTCGTTTCCTGACTTGTTAATTCTAGCCATTCTGACGGGTGTGAGGTGGTATCTCATGGAGGTTTTGATTTGGATTTCCCTGATGCCGAGTGATGTTGAGCACTTTTTCATGTGTCTGTTGGCCATTTGGATGTCTTTTTTGGAAAAATGTCTGTTCATGTCTTCTGCCCATTTCTTGATTGGATTATTTGTTCTTTGGGTGTTCAGTTTGATAAGTTCTTTATAGATTTTGGATACTAGCCCTTTATCTGATGTCATTTGCAAATATTTTCTCCCATTGTGTCGGTTGTCTTTTGGTTTTGTGGACTGTTTCTTTTGCTGTGCAAAAGCTTTTTATTTTGATGAAATCCCAGTAGTTCATTTTTGCCCTTGCTTCCCTTGCCTTGGGCGATGTTTCTAGGAAGAAATTGCTGCGGCCGAGGTTGAAGAGGTTGCTACCTGTGTTCTCCTTTAGGATTTTGATGGATTCCTGTCTCACGTTTAGGTCTTTCAACCATTGGGAGTCTATTTTTGTGTGTGGTGTAAGGAAATGGTCCAGTTTCATTCTTCTGCATGTGGCTGTCCAATTTTCCCTACACCATTTGTTGAAGAGACTGTCTTTATTCCATTGGACATTCTTTCCGGCTTTGTCAAAGATGAGTTGACCATAGAGTTGAGGGTCCATTTCTGGGCTCTCGATTCTGTTCCATCGATCTATGTGTCTGTTTTTGTGCCAGTACCATACTGTCTTGATGATGACAGCTTTGTCATAGAGCTGGAAGTCTGGAATTGTGATGCCGCCAGCTTTGCTTTTCTTGTTCAATATTCCTCTGGCTATTCGGGGTCTCTTCTGGTTCCATACAAATTTTAGGATCATTTGTTCCATTTCTTTGAAAAAAGTGGATGGTATTTTGATGGGTATTGCATTGAATGTGTAGATTGCTCTAGGTAGCATTGACATCTTCACAATGTTTGTTCTTCCAATCCATGAGCATGGAACGTTTTTCCATTTCTTTGTGTCTTCTTCAGTTTCTTTCCTGAGTATTTTATAGTTTTCTGAGTACAGATCCTTTGCCTCTTTGGTTGAATTCATTCCTAGGTATCTTATGGTTTTGGGTGCAATTGTAAATGGGATCGATTCCTTGATTTGTCTGTCTTCTGTCTTGTTGTTGGTGTATAGGAATGCCACTGATTTCTGTGCATTGATTTTATAGCCTGCTACCTTACTGAATTCCTGTATGAGTTCTAGCAGTTTTGGGGTGGAGTCTTTTGGGTTTTCCACATACAGTATCATATCATCTGCAAAGAGTGAGAGTTTGACTTCCTCTTTGCCGATTTGGATGCCTTTGATTTCTTTTTGTTGTCTGATTGCTGTGGCTAGGACTTCTAATACTATGTTGAATAGCAGTGGTGAGAGTGGACATCCCTGCCGTGTTCCTGACCTTAGGGGAAAAGCTCTCAGCTTTTCCCCATTGAGAATGATATTTGCTGTAGTTTTTTCATAGATGGCTTTTATGATATTGAGGTATGTACCCTCTATCCCTATACTCTGACGAGTTTTGATCAAGAAACGATGCTGTACTTTGTCAAATGCTTTTTCTGCATCTATTGAGAGGATCATATGACTCTTGTTCTTTCTTTTGTTAATGTACTGTATCACGTTGATTGATTTGTGGATGTTGAACCAACCTTGCAGCCCAGGGAGAAATCCCACTTGATCATGGTGAATAATCCTTTTAATGTGCTGTTGGATCCTATTGGCTCATATTTTGGTGAGAATTTTTGCATCCATGTTCATCAAGGATATTGGTCTGTAATTCTCTTTTTTGATGGGGTCTTTGTCTGGTTTTGGGATCAAGGTAATGCTGGCCTCATAAAATGAGTTTGGAAGTTTTCCTTCCATTTCTATTTTTTGGAACAGTTTCAGGAGAATAGGTATTAATTCTGCTTTAAATGTCTGATAGAATTCCCCTGGGAAGCCATCTGGCCCTGGGCTTTTGTTTGTTGGGAGATTTTTGATGACTGCTTCAATTTCCTTAGTGTGTATAGGTCTGTTCAGGTTTTCTATTTCTTCCTGGTTCAGTTTTGGTAGTTGATACATCTCTAGGAATGCACCCATTTCTTCCAGGTTATCTAATTTGCTGGCATAGAGTTGCTCATAATATGTTCTTATCATTGTTTGTATTTCTTTGGTGTTGGTTGTGATCTCTCCTCTTTCATTCATGATTTTGTTGATTTGGGTCATTTCTCTTTTCTTTTTGATCAGTCTGGCCAGCGGTTTATCAATCTTGTTAATTCTTTCAAAGAACCAGCTCCTAGTTTCGTTGATCTGTTCTACTGTTCTTTTGGTTTCTATTTCATTGATTTCTGCTCTGATCTTTATGATTTCTCTTCTCCTGCTGGGTTTAGGCTTTATTTGCCATTCTTTCTCCAGCTCCTTTAGGTGTAGGGTTAGGTTGTGTATTTGAGACCTTTCTTGTTTCTTGAGAAAGGCTTGTATTGCTATATACTTTCCTCTCAGGCCTGCCTTTGCTGTATCCCAAAGATTTTGAACAGTTGTGTTTTCATTTTCATTGGTTTCCATGAATTTTTTTAATTCCTCTTTAATTTCCTGGTTGACCCATTCATTCTTTAGTAGGATGCTCTTTAGCCTCCATGTATTTGAGTTCTTTCCGACTTTCCTCTTGTGATTGAGTTCTAGTTTCAAAGCACTGTGGTCTGAAAATATGCAGGGAATAATCCCAATCTTTTGGTATCAGTTGAGACCTGATTTGTGACCTAGGATGTGATCAATTCTGGAGAATGTTCCATGGGCACTAGAGAAGAATGTGTATTCCATTGCTTTGGGATGGAATGTTCTGAATATGTCTGTGCAGTCCATTTGGTCCAGTGTTTCATTTGAAGTCTTTGTTTCCTTGTTGATCTTTTGCTGAGATGATCTGTCCATTTCAGTCAGGGGGTTGTTAAAGTCCCCCACTATTATTGTATTGCTGTCAATGTGTTTCTTTGCTTTTGTTATTAATTGCCTTATAAAAGTGGCTGCTCCCATGTTCGGGGCATAGATATTTACAGTTGTTAGATCTTCTTGTTGGATAGACCCTTTAAGTAATATATAGTGTCCTTCTTCATCTCTTACTACAGTCTTTGTTCTAAAATCTAATTTGGCTGATATAAGAATTGCCACCCCAGCTTTCTTTTGGTGTCCATTAGCATGGTAAATGGTTTTCCATCCCCTCACTTTCAATCTGGGGGTGTCTTTGGGTCCAAAATGAGTCTCTTGCAGACAGCATAGGGATGGGTCTTGTTTTTTAATCCAATCTGATAGCCTGTGTCTTTTGATTGGGGCATTTAGCCCATTTACATTCAGGGTAACTATTGAAAGATAGGAATTTAGTGCCATTGTATTGCCTGTAAGGTGACTGTGACTGTGTATTGTGTGTGTTCCTTTCTGATCTATGCTGCTTTTAGGCTCTCTCCTTGCTTAGAGGACCCCTTTCAATATTTCTTTTAGGGCTGGTTTTGTGTTTGCAAATTCCTTTAGTTTTTGTTTGTGGAAGCTTTTTACCTCTCCTTCTATTTTCAATGACAGCCTAGCTGGATATAGTATTCTTGGCTGCATATTTTTCTCGTTTAGTGCTCTAACGATATCATGCCAGTCCTTTCTGGCCTGCCAGGTCTCTATGGATAGGTCTGTTGCCAGTCTAATGTTTCTACCGTTGTAGGTTACATATCTCTTCTCTCGAGCTGCTTTCAGGATTTTCTCTTTGTCTCTGAGACTCCTAAGTTTGACTATTAGATGTCGGGGTATTGACCTATTTTTATTGATTTTGAGAGGGGTTCTCTGTGCCTCCTGGATTTTGATGCCTGTTTCCTTCCCCACATTAGGGAAGTTCTCTGCTATAATTTGCTCCAATATACCTTCTGCCCCTCTCTCTCTTTCTTTTTCTTCTGGGATCCCAGTTATTCTAATGTTTCATCTTATCGTATCGCCTATCTCTCAAATTCTGCCCTCGTGATCTTGTAGTTGTTTCTCTTTTTCTCAGCCTCTTTATTTTCCATCATTTGGTCTTCTATGTCGCTGGTTGTCTCTTCTGCCTCATTTATCCTAGCAGTTAGTGCCCCCATTTTTGATTGCACCTCATCAATAGCTTTTTTGATTTCGACTTGGTTAGATTTTAGTTCTTTTATTTCTCCAGAAAGGGTTTCTCTAATAACTTCCACGCTTTTTTCAAGCCCAGCTAGTATCTTTAAAGTCATGTTTCTGAACTCTAGGTCCAACATCGTACTAATGTCATTATTGAGTAGGTCCCTGGCTGACGGTACTACCTCTTGTTCTTTTTGCTGAGGTGATTTTTTTCGTCTTGTCATTTTGTCCAGAGGAGAATAGATGAATGAGAGAACAAAATGCTAACAGGTTTACAACGTCCCCAGCAAATATACTGTATACAAATCAGAAAAGACCTGAAACCAGGGGAAAAGAAAGGGAAAGAAAGAAAAAAGAAAGAAAAAAAAGAAAAAGATAAAAACAAACAAAAACAGAACAAAACAAAACAAACCAGAATATGATCAAATATAATCAAGCTAGTGCATAGATCAGTGCCACACACTAGATTTTGGGTGTATTTTGGTCTGTTAGAAGAAAGTGCCTCCTAAAATTTTAAAGGAAGAAAGACATATATGTACAAAATAAGGGTTGATACAATGAAGGGATGGAAGATGAGTGTAAAGATGAAACGTATAAAAGGTTTTATCAACGGAATTGATAAGAAGTTTGAAAGAAGAAAGAAGACTTAAAGAAAAGAAAAAAGAAAAAAAATGGGAGAGACTGTGATCAGGCAGGAGACTAGAACAAAGCCATACACTAGTGATTTAGGGTATATTTTGATCTGTTCGAAGAAACTGTATCTCAAAATTTTAAAGAGAGAAGAACTTATATATATATGCCAAAAATAAGGGTAACTACTATGAAGGGATACAATATGACTCTAAAAATGAAAAATAAAAAATGTTTTTTTAAAAAAGGGATTGATAACATGTTGGTTGAAAAAGGGAAAAAGAAAAATTCAAAAAAACCCCCAAAAAACAGTTAAAAAAATTAACTTTGAAAAACTAATGAATCATGGTAAAAAAGCCATGAATTGTATGTGCAGTATTACCCTAGCGCTGGAGTTCTCTCGTTCTCCTTGATCGGTAAACTTGGTCTTGGCTTGCTTGGCTGTTCGTGCTGATCTTCTGGGGGAGGGGCCTGTTGCCGTGGTTCCCAAATGTCTTTGCCGGAGGCCGATTGCCCCGCCCTTGTCGGTCTAGGCTAAGCAAGCTGCTCGGGTTTGCTCTCAGGAGCTTTTGTTTCCTGCAAGCTCTCGGTACAGCTTTGGAGGACCAGGGTGAATATGGTGGCCTCCCACTCTCTGCCCGGAGGAGCCGAGAACTCCGTGCCCCGCTCCTCAGTGCGCCCCCAGAGAAAAGCAGTCAATCACTCCCGTCTACCCGGTCTCCGGCCGCGCTCCGTGCTCACCCGGCCTGTGACCCAGCGTTTCTATCTCTGGCACCCGACCCCGTGTGGAGTCTCCAAACCCAGCAGATCCCTGCGGTGCACTCCTGCGTCGCTCCTCCTGGGGGAGGGAGGGGGTTCTCCCTGGCTCTGCTGCTTGTTGGGTCCCTGCTGGAGGCGCAGTGGCCCAACTGGGCCGCGGATCACAGTTTATGGCCACCCCAAGCTGCGAGCTCGCCCCTTGGCTCCATCTCTGCAGCCGGCTTCCCCGCTCCGATACCTGGGAGCTCTGGCACACTCAGGCACCCCCTGTCTTTCTGTGACCCCGAGGGTCCTGAGTCCACACTGTCCTGCGAGGTTTCCACCTCCCGCTTAGCCACTGGAGCGACGTCCCTCAGCGGAACTGACTTCTAAAAGTTCTGATTTTGTGCTCTGCGGCTCTATCACTTGCCAGAAGCGGCTGATGGAGGCCCCCTCCCCCGCCGTCTATCCTCCCGAGTATCGCCTCGGATTCACTTCTCCGCACGTCCTACCTTCCAGTAAGTGGTCGCTTCTCTGTTCAGAGAGTTGTTACTACTCTCCTCTTCGATCTCCTGTTGAGTTCGTAGGTGTTCAGAATGGTTTGATCCCTATTCAGCTGAATTCCTGAGACCAGACGAAATCCAGGTCTCCTACTCCTCCGCCATCTTGCTCCGCCCCACCCCAAGGAAGAGATTTGGACCTTGTGGGAGAGGAAGGGCTGTGGTTCACCACACAGTGGTGAAGTACTGAAAGCCAGGGCTGGTGAGCAGAAAGTCCATTGGGATGTTGGTAAAACTCTCATTGGGGTACTCCTGAAACCCCCTGGGAAGCCACCTGCTGGCTGCCATGCCCTTACTTTCCAACCAGGAACAGACACGCCACCCTTTTGCAGTGTCCCTCCAGCGCTCTCTGCTGACATAACCTAACATGCCATTTGACAGAGGAGAACCATTCATAGGATCCAACTCCAGAATCTCATAGCAGGTCAGAGATGGAAAAATTTGGAGCTGAAAGACAAAAAAATTGGTAACTGGCATAAAGGATAAGCAATATAATGTGAAAATTTGAAGTTTACATATATACATCTCTATACATACCTATATAAACCATTGCAACGATTTTTAGAACTTGAACGAAAGCTTTTTTTTAGGGGAGGAGTATTGTATCATTGACATTGTTAAGAATTTCTGGAGCTTGGTGAAAGTGAAAAACAGATTAATTAATTTTTTACTTTTTTTAGTGTTTATTTTTTTAAAGATTTTATTTATTTGATAGAGAGAGGGAACACAAGCACAGGGGTGGGGTGGGGGGGGGGTGGAGGAAGAAGCAGGCTTCCCACAGAGCAGGGAGCGCGATGCAGGGCTCGATCCCAGGACCCTGGGATCATGACCTGAGCTGAAGGCAGGTGCTTAATGACTGAGCCACCCAGGTGCCCTGTTTTAGTGTTTTAAAATTCCCTGCAGCAGTGAACACCATACCTGTGCTCAGGGTGGACTGTTCTGTTTTTCCCTGATTGTGTCTCCTCCTCTCTTCCCTCAGAAGTCTTCACTGTTGTGAATTTTCTGTTTATCATTCTGTTGCTTTTCTTTAGTTTTGCCTAATATGTTTGTAGATGTAAACAGTGAATTGTTTCATTAGATGGATTTCTGAATTTATGTCAATGGACTCACTGTATGTATTTGCAACTTGCTTTTCCACTGTGTTGTACCACATTCACATTTGAACACTTCTTTAACTTGAACTCCGCATTTTGGGCTGTCCCCTTACCATTCCCTATTATTTGCTCTAGAGTCAGCCCTGATTTCTCCCTCATTGAGGTGGACACCTATTGCTTTTACCTTCACACCATCCCTTAGTCTGGGAATATCTCTCCCTTGTTTTCCTTTGGATAACCACTCTCTCATGTCCAGGTCCAAGCAGAGAGAATTGTTCTAAAACCCTGAGGAGGTAAAGAATTTGCCATGTTTGAAATCCAGGTACTGCACTGTTCAGTATGGTACCTACTAACCACATGTGGCTATTTAAATTTACATAATTGAAAATTACATAAAACATTTGGATCCTCACTTACACTATCCACATTTGAAGTGCTCAATAGCCACATGTGGCTGGCTGTGGGGTCCCATGTTGGATAGTGCAAATATAGAACATTTCCATTTATCACAGAAAGTTCTCTTGGCTTGGGCTGGTCTGAGATGATTGGAACTTAGTGATCAGGGGGAATGCCAGGAGGTGAGCCTGGAGAGGGGACAGGTACTAGACCCTTGAAGGTCTTGATAAGGAGTTTGGATTTTAAGTCCAGTTGAAAGTCACTGATGGTTTCTAAGCAAGGGAATGACATTGCCTGACTTATGTTTTGAAAGGGTCATTCTGGCCGCTGTGTGTAGAAGCATTGCAAGGAGGCAGAACTGGAAGTGGAGAGCAGAGTGAGGGAGAGAAGGGGGAAGACTAGGTAGGTTTTTGGAGTGGGCCAGGCAAGTGATGATGGTGTCTTGTGCTGCGTTGTGCTGATGAAACTGTGCTGATGAAACTGGATTGAAATGGACTGATACCAGAGACATTTAGAAGGTGGAACTGATAGAACTTGCTATTGGCGATGACAGGGAGGGAGCTGTGGTGGCCATGAGAGTGGTCCTGCCAACCTTGGGGGAGTGTGATTGATTCACTCCAGATCAGTGGTCTCAACCCTGACTGTAACTCGAATTTTCTGTAGTAGCATTTAAAAGTACAAATGCTCAGTCTTCTACCTTGGGAATCTAATATAATTGGCTTTGAGTGGGGCCTGGGCATTTGTATTGTTTTTAAAAGCTCCCCAGGTAATTTTAATACGCATCCAAGGTTGAGAATCACTTTTTTAAGTAAAAGGAACACGGAGGACATGTGTTGGGTTCCAGCACAGTAACTGGAACAGAAATTGAGTGGTTTGATGGTATAGTTCAGTTCAGAATAATACCTGATTGTTACAGCTATGAATACAATAAAATGACCATAAAAAGGAAAAATACAGCTCAAGGCATCAGTGCGTAGAGAGTTCCAGCTTCAATGAGAGACTGACCTTGGCAATAGCATTGATATCCATGGTCCTAGCACAGTTATCTGTGGGAAACATCAGTGGAGATATCTTTAATAGGAATGGGCTAACACTTTTGCCATCAGCAGAAGACATCACTATAGTTAACAGGAGCAGGAAAGGCAGGAGTGGAAAAGAGATAAGCAATGAGGTTACTGTATTTGACATTGCTTTTGTCTGCCAGCATCATTTTCTTGGGAGGACCCTTCTCCCCCTCCTTGCTTTGCAAGTGGAGTTGTCCATCATGGTGTCCCATTTGGGCCACCAGCTGGGTCAGTCAGAATGTAGCTTTCTCCTGGACTCTGATTGGTCCAGAGGTGGTTACATACCTTAAAAAGTATCAATCCCTGCCCTTCCATAGGATTTTACATCTGCATGCTACATGACATTGGTATGATTCAGGTTCTTTATGTATTCACTATAAACTGCTGCATAACAAATTACCGTAGAAACACAGTGGTTTAAATAATAACTATTTATTATCTCTCACAGTTTCTTCAGGTCAGAACTTCAGACACAGCATAGTGGGATGGATTGTCTCTGTCCTATGATGACTGTGTGACTTAGCTGGAAGACTTCACAGCTGGGGACTGGAATGATCTGAAGACTCATCCACCCGTATGTTTGGTTGTTGATGCTGGCTGTCAGGTGAGCCTAATGGGACACTATTGTGTGTCTCTAGCCTCAGGAGGTGGCTGAGCCACGGACCAAAGTCTGATTATTTTCATGCTATTGGGAAACCAGCCCAAAGTGGGCTGAATTCACCAGATCACTCCTGCAAGGTGACTTTCACAGGGACTCCAGAGTCACTGAACACAAAATAGACAGTGTTTTCTGGTCCTGAGAAGGCAGGATGTTATTTAGTCAGCTCAAGAAAAAAAGTTCAGCCCAAAGATAAGTGGAAACCAAATTTGTCTGCCTTTCATCTAAGTCCCAAGGTTGGGGAAAGATCCGGGGAGTGGGGCTGGTTTATGACATCTAACAGGTTGTTAATTACCTTGAATGGGTCCCACGTGATGCTTTTAAGCACATGGCTTTTGCCCAGGGAGGATGGAGTGGGCATTTTGGTTTGGGCCAGGGGCAGGACGTGAGTGAGGTTTTATAGATCCATATCCTCGGCTGTTCTGAGCTCATCTTTGTGATGATGAGGCTGGTGTGGTCAGTGGGCCAGAGAGTATGATCATGGTCAGACCCAAACAGTGAGTGAGACTTCTCATTCCTCTTTATTTTGCCATAACTCAGAAGCATTGGGAGGGGGTGTACTAGGGACAGTGATTTCTTCCCTTGGGTTCCTTCTCCCTGAATGCCACTTCTTCAACAATTTGTTCAAGGTAGGTGATTATATGATTTATCATCCTAACATGGACACACTGTTAATTACACTGGGACAAGAGGTGCGAATAAAGATTTTATTGGGCTGGAGCACCTGGGTGGCTCAGTCGTTAAGCGTTTGCCTTCAGCTCAGGTCATGATCCCGGGGTCCTGGGATCGAGTCCTGCATCAGGCTCCCTGCTCAGTGGGAGGCCTGCTTCTCCCTCTTCCACTACCCCTGCTTGTGTTCCCTCTCTTTGCTGTCTCTCTCTCTCTCTTTCTCTGTCAAATAAATAAATAAATAGATAAATAAATAAATAAAATCAATCTTAAAAAAAAGGTTTTACTGGACAAATAGAGTTGGAGGATCATCTTAGGTAAGGGTGGCAACATGCTTGTGGAAAGATATTGGAGAAGGTGGTATGAAAGCAAGACTGACAGGTGTGTCAGGCATTAGAGGGCAGTCAGAGGGTGGAAGCTTCTTAACTGAGCTGGCTTCTGCCTCCAGTCCCTACCATCTGATGGTGGGACTTGACCACTCCTCTGTAAACTGCCACCTGTCCCCTCCTAGCCTACTGACTCAGTTGACTGGATTTAGGGGGACTTTTCTGAAAAGGTATGTTCATGACATTTGCTGTGCCTTTTTGACTTTTTAATTGATATATAATGCATATATGGCAAACAAAATTTACGTATGTTTACATGTGCATACACCACCAGCCAGATCAAGATTTAGAATATTTGGCTGGAATATTTGAAGTTCTTTAATCCTGATGGGAGAAGGGGTTGTTTGTTGTGTTCACTTCAGCCTCCAAATACCGCTGCATTAGTTTCCTATGGCTCTTGTAACACGTGACCACAAATGTAGTGGCGTAAAACAGCACAGATTTATGGTCTTACAGTTCTGGAGGTAGGAAGTCTGAAGTGGGTCTCACTGAGCTAAAATTAAGGCATCAGCAAGGGCTGCATTCCTTGTGGAGACTCTAGGAGAGAACCGTTTCCTTTTTCAGCTTTGGAGCTAACTCCCATTCCTTGGCTCATGGTTCCTGCATCTTCAAACAGTCAGTGCTCAGTTGCACTGATTTCTTACAGTGCATCTCTCTGACACTCACATTTTTTCATCCCTCTTTTATGCTTAAAGACCGTTGTGATTGCAGTGGGCTCACCCAGATAATCCAGGATAATCTCCCCATTTCAAGGTCAGCTGCATAGCAGCCTTAATCCCATTTACAGTCTTAATCCTCCCCTGTCATGAAACATATTTGCAGATTCTGGGGAGTAGGATGTGGACACCATGGTGGGCACTGAATTCTGGCTATCACACATGCCTGTATTATCTGTTCACTAACTAGAAAAAAAATCCACCTTAATCCATTATACAATTTTTGCTGTCAAGCAGTCCAGATTTCTGAAACGGGGTTTGGGAGGAAAGAACTTACCTGTACTGAACACCGAATGTTGTCTGGTAGAAGGTTTTGTGATTTCATAAAGATTACTTCACTTACTCCTCCTGGAAATCTTTGGTGATGGGTAGTTAGGGATGCTTTCGGTTGCAAGGAACTTAGAGCCTGACTTACAGTGGTCTAAATAAACTGGGGGTTGTTTCTGTCATAGAAGAAGTAGTCTGGAGGTAGGCAGCTGCTGACCTTGATTTAGCATCTCAGCAGTGTCAGGACCAGTATGTCTGAGTTCCCATGGCTTTTTCTAACTGCTTATTGCCTCATGGTCAAAAGAGGGCTGCCCTTGCTCCAGGCATCACATCTGTTTTCAAAGCAAAAAAGAGGAAGAGGGAAGGATAGCACCAGCTACAACTGTTCCTTTTATTTATTCATTTTTTAATAAGAAATGCAAAATCTTTCTTAGGCATCTGTCTCCATATTATGGTGTTTGGTTACATGGCCACTCCTAGTTGCAAGGAAGGCTGGGAAAGTGACTATGTGATTTTCATCCCTCATTAGAGTTAGCAAGAGAGAAAGGAATTGGGTAGCTAAACAATTGTGTTTACCAGAGTGCTATTGTTCTCACTTTTATAGGCTTGACTTCTGCCTCCTTTGAGATCTTTCAGGTTGAAAGTAGAGGAGTCAAGACTCAAATTCCTAAGTTCACACACACACACACACACACACATACACACACACACACACACATTCCCCTACCCCACGCTGCATCTTGAGTTTTTTTTTTTTAATTAGTGGTTAAATTTATTGAGGTAAAATTTGCATAGATCAAAATGCACAAATGTTAACGGTATGATTTGATGAGTTCTGACAAATGTGTACACCCATGTAACCATCACCCAGATCAAGATAGAGAACATTCATATCATTCCAGAAAGTTCTGTCATGACTCTTTATAGTCACTGTCCCCTCCCACATCAGATGCAACCACTACTCTGATTTCTATCCCCATATCTTTGTTTTGCATTTTAAAAGAATTTCATATAAATGAAATCATGTAGCATATACACTTTTGTGTTTGCCTTCTTTCCTTCACCATAAGGTTTTTGAGATTCATCTGTGTTTTGCATGGATCAATAATTTGTTCCCTTTTATTGCCAGTTGTTCCATTGAATGGATGTACCTCAGCTTGTTTATCCTTTCTTCTGTTGATGGTTATTTGGGTTGTTTCCAGTTTTGGCTGTTATTAATAAAGGTGTATGGATGTTCTTGTATAAGTCTTTTTGTGGGCATTGTGTGTTCATTTCTCTTGGATGGAAGCTTAGGGGTGGAATTGCTCGGTCATACACTGCATGCATATTGACTTGATTAGAAACTGCTTGGCTGCTTCTTGCTAGTGGCCTTCTTAAAAGAGGGGGAGATGAGGAATGTAGAGAGAGCGTTCTGGGAGGAGAAGGGGTTCAGGGACCTCGAGCAGATACGTAAGTTGTGGATCATAGGCATGTGGTATGTGCAGGTTATGAAAATGCATGATGAGGACAATTGGGGTTGGAGAACGGCTCCTGAGCCTTAGCCACTCTTTGTCATGTGGGAATAGGAAACCAAGTGTTCCCAGATATTGTCATTTTAATCAATTGGTTCTCAACTTTGGTCACCCATTGGAATCACCTAGGAGCTTTAAAAAAATGCTGATGTCTGCATCCTACCCCTAGAGATTCTAAATGAAAAGGGTGGAGTGTGGCCTGAGTGTCTCGATTTTTAAAAAAGCTCTTCAGGTCATTATGATGTGTAGCCAGGGGTGAGAACCACTGATCTGAAGCAAGTCCTTCTTTCCTTCTTTAATGTTAAAATGTGAATTCTGGTTTACAACGTCTGGGGTGGGACCTGAGATTCTGCATTTCTGACAAGCTCCCACTTGGTGCCGATGCTGCTGGTCTGGGGCCTCACTTTGAGTAGGAGTGTTTGTAGAGAAGCTACCAATATGGATTTTAAAGTGGGAAATATCTAATTAGAAAACAAACAAACCAGTGGGCACGCCAAACAAGTCTGGGGGCTGGGTCTGCAGATTGGGTCTGTGGACTACTGATTTAATGTATTTCTCTCTGTCTCTCTCTCTTTAAATATCTTTTTTGGGGGTGCCTGGCTGGCTCAGTTGGTTAAGAGTCTGCCTTCAGCTCAGGTCATGATCCCAGGGTCCTGGGATTGAGTCCCGCATCAGGCTCCTTGCTCAGCAGGGAGCCTGCTTCTCCCTCTGCTTGTGCTCTTTCTCTCTGACAAATAAATAAATAAAATCTTTTTAAAAAATGTCTCTTTTGTAGGGTTCCTGTTGTGTCCATTACACAGAGGTCTTGTGAGGTCTGAGACAAAGTCCCTGACTTTTAGGGGCTCAGAGTTATGTTGGTCTAGAGGCAGAGATAGGAAGGTGGGCAAGCTCACAGCCTGTTTGGGGACATGGTAATCTGGTAAATGCCTTGGAACAGTCTTCCCCACACCACCTCAGGGCATTCTCACCCATAATTGGCATAACTGGCTTTCCTGCAGATGAGAAGAGGCTAGACAAGGTCCAGACAGCTCCCCATCACACCCCGGCCTTTGGAGCACACATTTCTACTCTCCCCTTATCAGATCAAAGTCTTCCATCAAGCTGTCTGGTTCTGTCTTATTCAATTAAATTTTTTAATTCAATTTGACCCATGCATTCATCTTCTTTGAAATCTGAGAGACGACAGCATCCGCTACAAATTGAGAGTAAATGGCCGAATTAGCTTTCAGAGAGGATTCAACAAGACTGTTTCTTCCCAGAGACCAACAGGCTCTTTGGAGGCAGCTGGATCATGGAGGAAGCTGGCTGGAGGCATGGAGGGAGGGGAAGAGCACACTTCACCTTGGGATCCTTGGAGAGATGGCATGGTACGTGGCCCCTGGAGTCAGAGTGTCTGGGGTCAAATCCAGTTAGGTGATGTTAAGGCAAATGCCTGAAACTCTGTGCCTCAGCTTCCCCGTCTGTAAGATGAGAATGATAACAACAGGACTTACTTTTGAGGGCTGTTGGGGGGATAAGTGTATCCATACATGTAAAACACATAGAGTGGTGCCCAACACGTGACAAAGGCTATTATGTAAGTATTAGCTGTAGAGTTTATGCGGCATAGCCACACACATGCAGTGGAACCACATCACGTTAGACACCCATTTAACTTAGTGGGAATTAAACCATGCAAGCTTGGCCAAAATTTCACTCAGCAAAACAATCCTTAATCAGGTGTTTTTGTTTTGTTTTATTTTTGGTGTTTGAGGGATTAGCTTTCTGTTTCGATGCTGGAAGAAAAACTGGCCAGGGGAGGTAGTACAGTAATACTCAGAACCATCTGACTTTATGGATGATATATCTTCCAAGGTGAATTTTAGATTATATATGAGTTTTACCTTAAATACTGATTTTTCAGTGTTTCACCTGAATGTCCTTGTGATCTTGGACTTTACTGTGTCGTATTTGATCCTTGTCCAATCTGGTGGAGTAAGCAGGGTCTGAAGGATAATCGTAACAGTAGAGCATGGCAGTTAAGACTGAGAGTTTGGGTGTCAGACTGTCTAGGTTCAAATCCCAGCTCTGTCACTTACTCTCTGAGTTACCATAGACAAATTAACCTCTTTCTGTTTTCATTTCCATACCTGTAAATGGGGGAGATGATGATAACAACAACAACAAAATAATAATAATACTTAATCTTATAGGGTTGTTTGAGGATTAAGTGGGCTAATATACATAAGGTGATTCGAACAGTGTTGGGCAACTGTGCTTAATAATTATTAGCTAAAAGTCACAGCAACTGTAATAAAAGTGACTAGTGCCAAACTCTTTGTGATGCATTTAGTATACAGTATTACCTTTGAACGAGTAGGAGTCCTTTTTGCAGTGATGGTAGACCCTGTTGCCCATGTGTGCCTTTAGCCTCAGGGAGCACCCTAGGAAAAAGGATTAATGATGCAAATCTGCCCCTCTAAGGATGCAAGCAGAACTTCAATTTATTGGGCACCTATTATGTGTAGAGCATTGTGCTAAGTGCATTATCTCATTTAATCTTCACTGTGACTCTATAAGGCAGGTACTGTCATTAGTCCCACTTCCATATAGAGAAACTGAGGCCGGAGGCCTGTGTCTGATCCATTTCTCTAGTCCCAATACCCATCCTGGGTCTATTGGGTATAACTGTTCGCTGAACAAAAGGTTGCCTTCAGTTCTCGGTTAATGTGTGGTCAGTTCATCCATTACGAGAAGCTGGGGGCGAAGAGCAGGGTTTTGAGGGGGTACATGCGGTGAGGGAAGTGGGGCCCAGGGGCAGAAAGCCCCCAGGAGAGGCCGGCTAGAAATGTTGTGATGCACTGTCTTGCTGCCTGTGAGTGTTAATAGGGAGCTGTCTGACAGAAATCCAACCAGACAGCAGCAGCAGCAGTTTATGAAACTCAACCAGAGGTGTCTGATCAAGGGTGAGCCCAGCTGGAGGACGTCTGGGGTGTCTCCCCAACTTAGAGACATTTGGTTTCATGTAGGGCCAGGGCGCAGAGAGGGAGAGAGAGAGAGAGAGAGAGAGAGAGAGAGAGAGAGAGAGAGTGTGTGTGTGTGTGTGTGTGTGTGTGTGTGTGTGTGTGTGTGTGTGTGGTGGGCACACGAGCGGGAGAAAGATTTCGAATGGTCTCAAATGAGTTTGTTTATGACCTTCACATGACTTTCACTTTGGCCTTGGGAAGAGATTCCTTGCAAAGCATTTGCAGAGTTTATATCTCATTTTGCTGTGCAAGAATATGGAAGAGGCAGGATCTAGGGTGGGTTCAGATCTGGCTCAGTAACTTTGGGCAACCTTAAAGTCATTGGCTGTCTTCATGCAGGGCTTCTTTACAGACCAAGGTGGGATTGCAGGGGGCTGAGGAGTGGCTGAGAGGGTAGAAAATGGGAACACATGTAAATTCCTTTTTTGGGGAAGCTTGGTTGCAAAGGGCTTGTGTGCCTTGTTGTTTTAATTTGCATTTCCCTAATCACAATGAAGTTGAGCCCCTTCTTCATATTTGATAGGCCATTTGGATATTTCAGATGTTGCAGTTTAAAATAAGGAGAGAGGGATGAATGTCACTGAGGAGGTTACATTTGAGAAAAAACTTGAATAATTCAGGAAAAAGGGAGGTAAGGTAGGGGAGGGGTCAGGATCTGGGGCACATAGGGGTCTCAGTCATATATGGGAGGAGGCACGAGACATGTGTGCCTGAGGTCATGCAGCTAGCAGATGGCAGAGCTGGGATTGGAACCCAGAGCCATCACTAACCACATAGCATAGGCCATTTACTCCGTGAAGTTCAGGGACACCACCCTGTCCCTTTTCACGAGAGGCCCATTCCCACCAAGAGTAATGCTCACCAATCCACTGCACACTGAGATCCGATGAGCTCTGCACTGAATGGAATTCTAAGGAAGGTAAGAACAGGAGCCTGAAGGACTGTTTGTGCCAATAAATTGATTTCTTTAGGTCCTTATGCTGCTAGATTACAAGAAATGAGCCAGGCCTGCTGCCGCCCTGAGGAGTCCCTGGGGAGGTTTTTGGAACCCCCTGTTGCCAAGGCAACCGAGGCCACCTCTGGAAGCGCCGGGTCCTGCACACACTCCTTTCTGCCTGGTTTCAGCTGGTTGTCTGGACCTTGGCCAGCCTTATCAGCCATCCTTTCCAGCGAGAGTGGGAAGTAGAATGGAGCAGGAGAATTCAGGGGTTCCCTGTGGCAAGTGCTTCACCCAGCACCCACTTCCTGCCCTTCTCGAAGCCCTGGAGTGGCTACTGTCTCACCATGAGACCTGTGTGATCTGGCCTCCCTGTACCACTCTGGAGTTATCTTTTGTAACCCTCTCCTCCCTCCAATCCAGCCTCCTTGCTGGTCCTCAGCACTCCAACCCCACACTCACCCCAGGGTCTTTGCATTTGCTGTCCCCTCTGCTCAGAAGGCTCTGTCCCCGGATTTTAGCCAGGCTCGTGCCATCATCTCCTCCCAGTCTTTACTGAAATGCTGCCTTTTCAGCAAGGACTTGACTACTCTACTTAACATTATATTCTCATGTTTCCCATCTCTATTCCTTGCTTTATTTTCCCCTATATATACGATTCCTAATATACAATCTAGTTCATTTATTTTTCTTGCTTATTGTCTTGCTTTTTGTGGCAGGCAAGCACTGTGAAGGCCCCCAATGGTACCCACTTGCTGGTATTCATGCCCTTGTGTAATCACCTCAGACTGAGTAACTTGCTTCTAGCCAATAGATTGCAGCAATGTTGAGAGGATGTCAGTTCTGTGATTAGGTTGTGACTTCCATCTTGGTAGCCAACTCTCTCTACTGCCTTCTCAGCTGGCATGCTTTGATGAAGTAAATAGCCACATGGAGAGTCTCATGGGGCAAGAAATTTACAGGCCTCCAGCCAACATCCAGCAAGTGGGAACCGAGGCCCTCAGTCCAACAACTTGCAAGGAATGGAATCCTGCCAACAACCATGCGAGGTTGGAAGTTGATCCTTCCCCATTTGAGCCTTCAGAGGAGACTCTGGCGCTGGCTGACACTTTAGTTACAGCTTGTGATAGAATCTGAGTAGAGGAGCCAGCTGAGTTGTGCCTAGACTCCCTGACCCAGAGGAGCTATGACCTGATAAGTGTGAGATGTTTTAAGCTGTTAAGTTTTGTGGTCATCTGTTACATGGCAATAGATAACTAATATACTCCCCTCCTAGAATGTAAGCTCCACAGTCTAATTAAATTTGCAAGTGACCTCAGTGCCTGAAATCCAATGGACACTTTTCAGTCAATATTCCGCTTAATCTTGCATAAGACACCTGCCTCTGCCGCCCTGAGCCCTTGGCTTTCTGCCACCTGGCTGGCCACCTGCCCCCACAATGAGCAGAAAAATATCTGGACATACATGCAAATACTTGCAGGGTCCGTCCTTCCTTCCTTCCTTCCTTCCTTCCTTCCTTCCTTCCTTCCTTCCTTCCTTTTCTTTCTTTCTTTTCTTTCTTCTTTCTTTCTTTTTCTTTTCTCTCTCTCTTTCTTTTTTATTTGTTTATTTTAGAGAGAGAGAGCACCAGTGGGAGGGGCAGAGGGAGAGGGAGAGAGAATCTCCAGCAGACTCCATGCTGAGCAGGGAGCCTGATGTAGGGCTTGATCCCAGGAGATCATGACCTGAGCTAAAACCAAGAATTGGACACCTAACCGACTTGAACCACCCATGTGCCCCTGGGTCTTGCCTTCTGAGGGACCAGCTGAGAGACTTCCAAAACATTGTTCAAGTGGGGCATTGCGGAATGCCCCAAGGGAGAACTAGAGAAGGCAGGAAGACATGTTACCTTCTTCAGGAAAATAAAGGCTGGAACCCCTGTTGGAGGGAGAGTCTCAGTGGGGAGGATCAGCCTTTGTCTCCCCAACTTTTGTCCTCAGAGATTTGTCCTACTCTGGATGGTTTCTGGAGGCTGCAGCAACATGGCTGGATTCAGGGGTGATAGTGGTCCTCCTTACAGCCTTTGACCCTATTCTTATCTGTAAAGCAGCTTTATTGAGGCATCATCTATATAAAATTCACCCATTTTAAGTACATAATTCAATGATTTTTTAGAGTCATTATCATCACAATTTAGTTTTTTTTTAAATTTTATTTATTAGAGAGAGAGAGTATGCACAAGCAGGGGGAGAGGCAGAAGACGGAGAAGCAGACTGCCTGCTGAGCAAGGAGCCCGATGTGGGGCTCAATCTCAGGACCCTGAGATCATGACCTGAGGTGAAGGCAGACACTTAACTGACTGAGCCACCCAGGCGCCCCAGTTTTAGATTATTTTTATCATCCTCAAAAGATCCTTATTTCTGGCTAATCCTTATTCTTAGTTCCAGCCCCAGCTGCCACTAATGTATTTTCCATCTTCATAGATCTGCCCTTTCTGGACATTTCATATAAATGAAATCACATAGTAGATATATTTTCTGCATCTGGCTTCTTTCACTTAGCATAATGTTTTTAGGATTCATCCATGTTGTAGCATGTGTCAGTAGTGTTCCTTTTTATTGCTATTTCCCTTTGTGTGTGTACCTCAGTTTATCTATTTACCACTTGATAGGCATTTACATTACTTCCACTTCTTGGTCATTATGAATAACATTGCTAGGAACATTCATGTGAAGTCCTTGTGTGGACATATTATTTTCATTTCTTCTGAGTGCCTGCCATGGAGACCCTATTTCTGATGCCCTCAGTAGTGTGGCTGACATGAACCTGGAATATTTGGGACACATTTTATGAAAGGCTCAGGAACCACCATAAAGACAGAGAGCGACATGGAGGGGGCTTAAAGACTGACGTGGCTTCCCTTTATTTCAACATCATGTTCTCTGACCCTTGGCTTGATTACAAGTCCTGTCCCCAGGGTATCATACCACAGAGTGGGCTTGGGAGCTGGTCTGTCTGGCTTCAATCCCAGCTGTGTAACTTTGGGCAAGTTTCCTTACCTGTGAAATGAGACTCCTGATGGCACTTCTTTCTTGGACTTGTGAAGATGGGCGTGATCATGCATGTAGTGAGGAGAAGGTTAGCATCCAACATACAGCCTTCTCCTTTGTATTGATTTCATCTCCTCTCTGAGGATGGCTAGATAGATAGATGGATAGACAGACACCTGCCTCTTGTTCTGAAAGATGCTGGACGCATCACTGAAAGCACAGAGAAGCAGTAAATGTAGGTGAGAAGCAGGAGCCAAAAGGAGGATGGGGGAGGACATGGGCAAGAGGCTGGATGGAGCTGGGTTCAAATCCCCATTTCACCTCCTAGTTATTCCTAGGCTAGTAATCCCTGCCCCACAGGGTGAGGCTAGAGATGCATGACAAGCATATAGCTCACTGGAGGTGGCCAATGAACTGGAAATGTCCTCTGGGCTTTGGAGCCAAACAGAACTGGATTTGAATCAAGCCCTGCCATTTCCTAGCTGTGGTCCTTTTGAAGCCCCCTTGCCTCTCTGAGCTTTAGTTTCATCATCTGTAAATTGAGGGTAAGAGTATTTACTTCACAAGTATGATGTAAAATGAAATGAGATGATACATTTTTTTAAAGGTTTTTTTTTTAATTTGTTTGACAGAGAGAGACGCAGTGAGAGAGGGAACACAAGCAGGGGAGAGGGAGAAAGAGGCTTCTGGCTGAGCAGGGAACCTGATGCGGGGCTCGATTCCAGGACCGTGGGATCATGACCTGAGCCCAAGGCAGACGCTTAATGACTGAGCCACCCAGGAGCCCCTGAGATGATACATTTTGCCCCTAACTTACCTGGTCAGTGGATCACTCAGTTGTTTATCAAAACTCAGCTTCTCAGTCTTAGATCTGGAGTCAATAAAACAGGTGGGGTGCAGGAATGGGTAATTTTAATAAGCAAGTTTGGGAAATACCAAGTATGCAAAACACTTAGTTTTCTGTATATTTATTTTCATTTTATTAATTATAGTGCATAACACAGCATTGTCACAGTCACTACTTTTTGCATTGAACAGAACTGGCTATTATGAGGTGTTCATGCAGTCTCCTATGGACAGGGTACTCTCACTCACTACCTCCTATCACTTCCCCACCTCCACTCTGTGATCATTCCACAGTAGCTGAATGGTGCAGCTTTCCATGTACACAATCATCCATCAGCTCAGGTCAAGCACTGCTGAAAGATTCACTCTCAAAGCAAAGTGCTTTCTCTGCTAAACTCATTATTTCTTCCAACAGAGCCAGGAAAGAATATCATCTTTAAAACCCGCTCAGGCCCAGCCAGCAATGTTTCTTAGCACTGTTTGCCCAATCAGCCAGGGTCCAAATCATGGTGGGGGTTGGGGGGGAGAGAAGAAACTTCTCCAAGTTTTTAAAACTGAGTGAATTTGTATACTCAGGGGTGTAACACATGAGACAGAAGAGCTGGGAGCCAAGCAGAGTGCTGTGATGCAACCCAAAGCGGGAAGCCATCTCTCTCAGCAGGGATGGAAGGACAAAGGGAGGGAATGGGGTTTGCAGAGCTCAGGGCTGGGGTCTTCTAGAAGAACCATAGCACATATGTCTTGTGGGGGCTGAAGCCTCAGAGAAATCAGAGCTGCTGCTGGAGAAGCTGACTGAATCCATGAGGCAGGGAGGGAGAAATATCCTGGCTTTGCGCTTCCTGCCACCATCCAATGTCCTGCCAACAAATGGCTAGTGGGAAACACAGCCAGCAGGAGTCAGTACTGCTGGGTTAGGGGCGAGGGGAGGGCCTCAGTGATAAACAGGCCTAGGACTAGCACTTCTCTGTTCCCTAAATGACCTAGAGCAAGGGTCAGTAAACTTGGCCGGAGGGCCAAATGTGGCCCACCACCTATTTTTGCAAATAAAGTTTTATTGGCGCACGGACACCATATTTACGTATTGTTTGTCTATGGCTGTGTTTGTGCTGCAGCGGCAGAGTTGAGCAGTTGCGACAGAGACTGCGTGACCTGAAAAGCCTAAAATATTTACTCTTTGGCCCTCTGCAGAAAGTTTGCAGATTCCTGCTCTAGAGGAAGGTATCTATGGTAAAAATGCCTCCCCAAATAATAGGACATGCTAGGAGCCCCTAGGGCATCTGCTAGGCCTGGGGACTCATGGGGGAGGGTGGAGAAAGGATGAATGACACACTGGAAGCCCTGGGAGAATCTCACTCTCTATGACTAGCTTCAGTACCAAAAGAGTAATTTGATGGGAAGGGGTTTGAGACTTCCAGCCAGAATGAGAGCTCCTTGAGGGCAGGGAGTCTGGATCCCTAGGATCCATTAGTACTGGCTGAACTTGTCATTTGCCATCCTGAGAAGAGGCCTAAAGTGTTCCCATAGTGCACCATCTGGTAACTGCTTATTTTAACCATAGGGGTCCTTGTTATTCAGAAATAATTTATGCTTGGGTCAGCCCACTGCAAGTGAATCTCCTTAAACAGGGGACCAAGATTTCATTGTAGGCAGTGGAGAAAAAATCAACAACAACAACAACAAAAAAATGGAAAGAAGGAGTTTTAGAATTGGGAAAGCTAAGTTTTATTTTATGTTTGATGTATTTCATATAATTTCGGTTACACTAACAACTCTGCACTAAATCTTAAGTTAAACAAAAAATGCGTCACTTTTTTACACATTTTTCTACAAAATTAAGCGACAGTATAATGTGACATCCTTCTCTTCATATTTGACTGACAACACCATCATAAAGAGTATTTTTTTTTTAAGATTTTATTCATTTATTTGACAGAGAGAGACAATGAGAGAGGGAACACAAGAAGGGGGAGTGGGAGAGGGAGAAGCAGGCTTCCCGCTGAGCAGGGAGCCCCATGTGGGACTCGATCCCAGGACCCTGGGATCATGACCAGAGCCGAAGGCAGACGCTTAACGACTGAGCCACCCAGGCGCCCCAAGAGTATTTTTTTTTTTAAGGGTTGAGAGCTTCACCCATTTTTTCAAGGCCCTCTCAATCCATTGATATTCAAATCAAAGTTTTGGTGCCCTAGAGCAAATTTACATCACCTCATCCTAGTTATAGCTTGGTCTGACCCATGCTAGGTGCTCAACAGATATTTCAGAATGTCAAAATCACAGGGAACAGAAGAATCAAGAGTTGATACTAATTGATTCATTCATTTTTTGGAAACTGTGAAGCACAGATATATTGGTTTGGTTGAAAGTGACAGAAACACAACTCAAAGTTGCCTAGGCCAATGGGGGATCTGTTGGTGCACAGAATCCAAGCAAAGGTTGAACAGCCACAGGCAGAGTGTGAGGCAGTTGGGCCTGATGAAGCAGGACTGTTGTTTTCTTGTTTCTGTTCCTCTCCACATGTTAGCTTAATTCTGTGATGGATGAGTTTGCTCCCTATGGTAGGAAGCATGGTGGCCACAGGTGTTGACTTTCAAATTATGGTTGTACCAACTAGAGAGAGGCCACCTCTTGGCCTCTGATTGACCCAACCTGAGTCAAGTGCCCATCTCACCAATCAGTTGTGGCTTGAGGTCAAAGAACTTGGTAGCTTTTATGGAAATGTTATAGACAGAGCTGGGCAAGGACCAATGACCAACCAGAATAAGGAAGTTATGGGGAAGACAAAACAATAGATATTCTCTATAATAAGTTTCTCTGTCATGTTCCTTGCTGTTCCTCCT
Organism: Zalophus californianus; assembly: GCF_009762305.2. Lineage (NCBI taxonomy): Eukaryota > Metazoa > Chordata > Mammalia > Carnivora > Otariidae > Zalophus > Zalophus californianus. The sequence continues at coordinate 84,635,126 of NC_045604.1, forward strand.
GCCCAGACATTGCAGCACAAAGAGCTTCTTGGACCCTTGCAAGGCTCAGACTTTGGTATAGTTGATCCCTAAAAGTAGTCTGTACTCTACCCTGCACTCACTCTCTCATCTTTCAGGTAGGTCTCCTCCACACATTTGCTTCCCATTTTAAGTACATAATTCAGTGATTTTTTAGAGTCAGTCCTTCCAGTCCAGAGAGAGTTGTCTGCTATCTTTCTGTGCCTCAGCATTTAACGTATACTTATGTGCCGATACAATTTATTTAGATGCTTACATATCTCTGCATCTACCCATGAATACTTTGAGGGTGGAGGTTATGGGTGCCTAGCAGGTGGCATTGTACACAGCATGTAGTAAGCACTCAATATGTCTTTTCTGATCAAAGGGAGAGGGCTTCCAGATAGCTATCATCACATGAGGATGGCACTTGGCATCTCCTGGTGTGTGAGTTTTGGGAAAAGGAGATTGCATAACATATGGGTTAAAAATACAAACCGTGGAATCAGCAAATGTGGATTCCAGTACTGGCTCTGCCCCTTACCAACTGCATGACCTTGGGCAGGTTACTTAACCTCACTGAGCCTCAGAGGTTAAAATGGGGATTGTGGTGGTAATGATAGTATCTTCTTCGGGCAACACTTAGCACAATGTCCGGTACATAGTAGGACTCAATAAATGGTAGCTGCTGTGATTGCCAGATGGTTAACCTGTCCTCGATTTTTCTTTTCTGTGAAATGGGCATGCTGCTGCAAGTAAAACTGAGACAATAAACCAGGCAAGGAAATTCTTCAGAGCAACATTCCCTATAACCTCAAAGCTCACTATTTGGGAATCTTGAAGTTCTTTGGCACAGTAGCAGTTGAACACCATTTCAGACAGTGGATTACTTGGATTTTATTTTATCCACTTAAATTATTTTGGTCTAAAGAGCAGTGTGGAGATGCCTGGGTGGCTCAGTCGTTAAGCGTCTGCCTTCGGCTCAGTCATGATCCCAGGGTCCTGGGATCGAGCCCGTGTCGGGCTCCCTGCTCTGCAGGAGGCCTGCTTCTCCCTCTTCCACTCCCCCTGCTTGCGTTCCCTGTCTTGCTGTATCTTTCTCTGTTGAATAAATAAAATCTTAAAAATAAAAAAAGAAAAACAACAGAAGCTTCTTTAAGAAAAAAATAAAGAGCAGTGTGTTGAGGAGATATCTGATATATCCAGTTAGAGCAAGTGAACAGCACACACTCACTGATCCTGCCCCCTAAATGATAGACCCCAGCTCAGACTTCTAAAGCTGAGGCTTCCCTTGTGAATAAATTATTCCATTTCCCTTTCAAGCCCCTATTTGTGATTTCATTATAGATGCTTCACATAAAACTCATGTTATATCCATTTTAAGTTCTATTAATTAATGATTATAGGAAAAAAACACCTTTGTTCTCCGCTGTGGAAGTGAAGGTATTCACTGAAGTAAGCCTTGGCCTGCCTGTAGTGCATGCCTTGTCACCCTCTCCTAGCTTGTAGCCTTGCGTTTTGCCAGATGTGTGCATTGGTAGGAGGGTGGTTGTTGCCTGCCTGGCTTAATACTTTCTCTTGTGCACCTGCCCCTTTAGACTCTTCATTCTGAAAAAGGAAGAGGCTCTGCTGTAACTGGGAGCCCCTTAAGGCAGCTGTTCCCAACTTGCCTGAGCCGAGAATTTTTTAAAAATACAGATTCCCAGGCCCTGCCACAGAAGGTTCTGGTTCAGGAGGTCTGGAGTGGGAATGGAGGGTATAGTGTTGTTCACATATCACAGGTGGTTCTTATAATGAGGAATTTTGGGAAACAATGTTTTAGATCAATGCTTGTCAAGACTCACCTGGATATCTGAGGTTGGGCCTGAGATTAGGCATTTCTGATGTGCTCTCAGGTGATGCTCACATTGCTGGTCCACAGACCGCACTTAGAGAACTGCAACTACTAAACTGTTGGGTCTTTAAGAATAGTTTGGGAGTAACATAATAAAAAAAAAAGAATAGTTTGGGGGCACCTGGGTGGCTCACTCAGTTGAGGGTTCTACTCTTGGCTTTGCCTCAGGTCATGATCTCAGGGTCATGAGATCGAGCCCCGTGTCAGACTCCATGCTTAGGGTGGAGTCAGCTTCTCCTCTCCCTCTGCCCCGCCCCCCGCTCATGGACACACACTCACTCTGTCAAATAAATAACTAATAACTAATAACGTTGTTTATTTGAGAGACAGAAGGGGCGGGGGTGGGGAGAGAAAGAGAAAGAGCTGGGAGAACAGAGGGAGAGGGAGAAAGAATCTGAAGCAGACCTTGTGCTGAGCACAGAGCCCCTGTGGGGCTCCATCCTGCCACCATGTGGGGCTCCATCCCGCCAGCCCATGGGGCTCCATCCTGCCACCACAAGATTATGACCTGAGCCGAAACCAAGAGTCAGATGCTTAACTGAGTGAGCCACCCAGCTGCCCCAATAAATAAATCTTAAAAAAAAAAAAAAGAATACCTTAGTTTGTCTAAGTGGTTTATTGGGAATTAGAGATTTAAGGAGACACTGATTTGCATAGGTTGGTTAGGTAATTGTGGATCCCCTTGAGGAATATTTATTTGCATAAATGACTTATATTCAGATTTTTTTGTAGGGGGACCTTCTCTCTTTAGGGCAGTGGACTTCTAATTAGAGACATTTCTTGGTGTATGGGGAGAAAAATTAGACTTCTCTTTCTCTTTTTCATTTCATCTTTAAAAATCCACCCCCCCTGCCCCATGGATGTTTTATAATCATCCCATATATCCGTATAACAGGACATGCATATAATCTATGTATACATGTATGTGGGTACTGGGAGTGCATGCTCAACAACATTTTATTAATGGTGTGTGCAATAAAAAAATTTGAAGACTATGGCTTTGGCTTTAGGTTCTTATGAAAGAAATGAGTTTTACAGTATTAAAAAATTCACCTGTGTAAATTTTAAGTATCTTATTGGCTTTATTCAACAATTCATGAATCAGGAGCGTCCCATCCAGTGGATAAAAAGGAGCTCTGAAGAGCTGTACAGAATGAGAGACTATTACAGGCAGAAGGGAGCAGGAATGAGGAAGTTATACTAGGCAAAAAAGTGGATTGGTTATTGCAAGGTCAGTTTGTTTAGGAGATGGCAAGCGTGTATCAGGCACATGACCCAACTAATGCTGATCAAGCAATTCCTTTTTTTTTTTTTTTTTAAAGATTTAAGAGAGAGAGAGAGCAAGTGCTGGAGAACATGAGCTGGGGTAGGGGCTGAGGGAGAGGGAGAAGGAGACTCCCCACTGAGCAGGGAGCCCAATGCAATTGGGCTCGATCCCAGGATCCCAAGATCATGACCTGAGCAGAAGGCAGGCGCTTAATGGACTGAGCCACCCAGGCGCCCCCCTCTCTCTTTCTTTCTTATCCCTTCGCTTTAGTCCCTTCCCTTGGAAAATGTTTGTTCCCAGGCAGCACAAAAACAGAGCTTAGTCAGACAAACTGATAGACTATTCCTGGAGCATAGGAGAAAGAACACTGCATACAGCAGATGTAATTTCCTCTTTCCTTGATTTACTGCTGCCCTTTGTCCCCACCATCCAATTTCTGGCCTTCTCTACTTTCTAACTGAGTGGTGCTGAAAGGTTTGACACACATCAGTGTGATGAATATACTCAGAAGATTCAGAGAAGGTGGTGGATTCAGACCACTGATTTATGTCTCATGAAAGCTGAGGGTAGAGGTGTGGTGGTTGGAATTGCCTAGTAACTCAAAGGGAGGGCACCAGTGCCTCAGCTCGGTACAGGATCACTGGTTACCAGATCAGTCCCCATTTCCAAGGACATTGCCTTCCAGTGCATCCTCCAAGGTCCTTATGGGAAAATACTAAGTTAATACAGAGAGCATTGGGCAGCAGAGCCATAGGGGATTTTGTTGGGCCAAAGATATGTCCCATGGGAGTCAAGAAAGGTTCAGGACCAAGTCTGACTCATGAAGAGATCTTGAGATAGGAACTAACCTGGTGTCATCAAAGAACAAAAAGAATCGCAGTGTGGCAAAGTTGTGGTCAGGGTCCAGATTATCCAGGGACCCATGGGCCCTGGTCAGGATGTTCAATTTTATTCTAATTATAGCAGAGAGTCACTGGAGGGTTTTAAGCATCTATTTTTGTTTTTTTGTTCTTAAAGATTTTATTTATTTATTTGAGAGAGAGAATGAGAGAGAGAGAGAGCACATGAGAGAGGGGAGGGTCAGAGGGAGAAGCAGACTCCCTGCCAAGCAGGGAACCCAGTGCAGGACTCGATCCTGGGACTCCAGGATCATGACCTGAGCTGAAGGCAGTCGCTTAACCAACTGAGCCACCCAGGCGCCCCTATTTTTGGTTTTTAAAGGATCATTCTGGCTGATATTTGGGGAATGGAGGGCAAGAGTAAAGACAGAGAGACCGAGAAAGAGGCTGCTACAGGGTGCCTGGCTGGTAGTGCATACGATTCTTGATGTCGGGGTCATGAGTTCAAGCCCACATTGGGCATAGAGCGTACTTAAAAAAAAAGAAAAAGTTTGCTGGAATACTTGTGCCCCCAGAGCTTAGTCATCTTATAATTGAAGGCTTGTACCCTTTGACCAGCATCTCCCTGTTGCAGGCCTGGTATCACCATTCTACACTTGTTTCTGTGTTTGACGAAAATCTCTCCTTCTGAACTGGCAGTAGCAGTGTCACAGAGAATCATCTTGTTAACCTCAAAATCCATCGAAAGGGCACAGGGTTGTGTTCAGAATCTACACAAATGCCTCCCCTGATTTCTCTGTTATCTTGTGAATTAAACCTGATTTTCCACCTTCTCAATGATGCATATGCTACTGTGTGCAGAGCATCTGCTTCTAAGACTGTCTCTTATTTAATTGAATTACTAGCACTCACCAGAATATGTTTCTACCATTTTGAAAATTGTAAATATGGAGGACTTCAGCTATCTTAGTGTTAAGTAAGCTATTGGGAATGACTCTGGGAATTCCACCACCACATTTTCCTGCAGTATGTACTTTATTTATTTCAAGCAGTATTCATGGAGCACTTAACAATGTACCAGGGCTGAGCTAAATGACAGCATTGAGTAAGATTTGGTCTCTGCCCTCTAGGAGCTCACAGCATGTGTGAGATAAAGTCAAGTAAATAGATAAGTGTAATAAAATATTTGGCAGGATAATGTGTTGGTATGTTAATTTGTGTTCATTGTACCTTTATGTTTCCCTTTTCCCGTTTCAAACAGATTGCTAGGCATCGCATTTCCTAACCCTTGGGAGTATTTACAAGATTGAAAGAAGAATCTGCTTAGAGTCAATAGTTCTTCCTGTCTTTTGTAAAATGCCTGGAATCACTGAAGAGATGAAGGAGGAGGAGGAGGAGGTGGGAGGGCATTGGAGGGCAAGGTCAGAGAAAGGACATAACCCTAGAGTCTGGGAAGGTTGAAGGTTGGCAGGTCACTTGGTTAGTTGGTGGGATGAATGATTTTATGTGTCAACTTGACTGGGCTAAGGGAGGCCCAGATGGCTGGTGAAATATTATGTCTGGGTGTGTCTGTGACGGTGTTTTGGGAAGAGACTAGCATTTTATTTGGTAGACTGGGTAGAGAAGATCACCCTCACTAATGCAGGTGGGCATGAGCCAATCAACTGAGAGCCTGAGTAGAACAAAAATGTGGAGGAAGGGAGAATTTGCTTTCTGCTTGAGCTAAAACATTCATCTTCTGTCCCTGAACATCAGCAGTTTTGGTACTCAGGCCTTTAGGTTTGGACTGGAACCACATCAGGGTTCCTGGATTTCCAGCTTGCAGATCGTGGAACTTCTCAGCCTCCATAGTCACCTAAGCCAGTCTCTCACAATAAATCTCTTTTTGTATATATATTCTATTAGTTCTGTTTTTCTGGAGAACCCTGACTAATACACTTGGTACTGCCACCTTACTTAGCAGTGACACCTAGTACATGTATAGTTCGCCTGGGATTCGGAACCCCACGAATCAGGGTTTCCAGCCTTGGCAAAAAATTTCTGTGCCCCTCTCTGGGGCAGAAGATGAGAATTCAAGGGACTTATGTCTGCTTAGACCTAGGGTCAGCAAATTATGGCCTGCTGCCTGTTTGTATAAATAAAGTTATATTGGCACACAGCCATGACCATTCACTTGTCCAGCCTATGGCTGCTTTTGCAACACAATGGCAGGGCTGAGTAGTTGCGACAGAGACTATTTGGCCCTCAAAGTCGAAAATATTTACTGTCTAGCCTTTCACAAAAATCTTTGCTGACTGGCTTGGACATGTATATCCTGACAGTGATAGCAAAGGCCAAAGAAACTAGCAGTTACTACCTGAAGAACTTGGGCTGAGTAAGACCTCAGGATTTGCACATGATTTTCAGAGGTAGTGGGCTGCAGGACTCAGGGAAGATGTTCTGGTAATGACTCAGGTGTACTTTCCCACCAGTACAGTAGGATGGGGATCCAGAGTTGGATTTGAGTTGATGGAATAATCTTGTACACTGGCATTTGCATCTGCTCTGGTAAAAATGACATGATCTTAAAATATTATTCAATGCATTCCACCACTCCTGGAAATTCCTTCTATCTCTGTCTTTCCTACCTCATGCTGCCGTATCCCATCCTCATCACCCTCAGGGGAAGGCAGTTAACAGTAGGAATGCACAGAGGAAGAAAAAAACTCAAAAGCTCAGCTTTTGAGTTTCAGAACAGGCTTTTGAAACTCCTGGCACCTGATAATAATTTTGAAAGCCAAGACTTTTGTTTTATGAGAGCCAGGTTTTTTTATGGTTTCAAAAGCTTAAGTCTTGAAGAGCTTGGGGTGTAAGGTTTATGCTATAATAAAAAAAAATTGGAAAGGGCAGATGAAGAGGCAGTTTTATCATTGTAGAAGTGATAAAGGTCTCCCTTGGAAGGGAGAAAAACAGGGAGAAACAAGAGAATTAGATGCTGATAAGTATTGTAACAGTTATTTATTGCTGCATAACAAATCACCCCAAAGCTTAGTGACATAAAACAATAGCACTCATTTATTTTGCTTACTACTTTGCAATTTGGGCAGGGTTTAACATAGAAGGCTCCTAAGCTGGAATGGTTTGGTGGGGTAGGAGTTGAGGGCAGTTAGGAGGATCCATTTGAAAGGTGGTTAATTCATATAGTTGGTAGGTTGGTGTTGGCTGTTGGTGGGGAGCTCAGCTGGGGCAGTGGCCAGGGATCTTAGTTCCTGTCCACGAGTCCCTCCATGGGATGCTTGGACTTTTTTATAGTATGGGTCTGGGTTCCAAGAGCAAATGTCCCAAGAGAGGATGGTGGAAATGCATGGCATTTAAGTGATCTAACCTAATCATATAATGTCTCTTCTGCCTTACTCTGTTGGTTGAGACAGTCATAAAGTTCAGCTCAGGTTCAAGGGAAAGGGACATAGACCCCACTGCTTAGGGGTGGAGTATAAAGGTCACACTGTAATAAGAGATGTGGGATGAAAGACATAGTTGCCACCGTCTTTGGGAAAGCCAGTCTGTCACAAGTATTTCTTAGAAGGGGCTGTGTCTCCTGCCTCCTCTCACAGTGAGTGTCAAGGGGGAAGAGGTTGAGTATACTCAAGGTAGGTTTAGGGGTCCAAGAGCAGAGAGGACCTGAGCCACAGTTGTCAAATCTTCTAGAGGAGCTCCTACCCAGCCTGGCTTGAAATGGTAGATAAGAGTTAGCTAGGAGTGTTGTTTGAGCAGATTGGTCAGGAGCAGGCTCACTGATTTCTCAACACCCCTAGTATGTCCCGGGGAGGAGAGAACACATTCCTCTGTACCCAAGGTCATCCAAGGTCAGCATAATTGGGGCACTGAGTCTTGGAGTAAGAATGAGGGGAATGGCCATCGCTGACCAGAAACCAGAAGGCGTTAAAAAGTCCCTGCAATGTCAACAAGAAGTAGTGATTTGATTGAAGACAAAACATTTTTTGGTGGATATTAAAGGGATAACCAAGGGCCATATCGTTCCCCCACCAATGTCATGATGCTCTGTGAGCCTCCCAGAAATCAGATGTAATTTGAAGGAGAAGGCAGAAGGGAATAGACCATGAAATAACCAACGAAGCCTTGAATTTGCTGAGTTTTTCCTGAATTGTCCATGTTTATCCTCAATTGAACAGGATTAGGTTTACTGCAGCCAGATAGAGTGGGGGCTTTGGAAAATCATAAAATGCAGTTATGAGGAAATAAGAAAGATTATATTTTTGCTCACCTGGGTTTGTGGCTTTTAAAAGTTATACTAGCTGCCAGGAGGCATGCTTTCGCTACAAAAAGGAACACAGAGCCAAGCAGTTAGGAAGAGGGAAGGTCAAGGCTTGGTGGTGAGTAAGTCAGTAGGGGGTCCAGACAAATAATCTTTAGGAATACCCAACATTGTGAAGTGCCTGTCTTCCCTGAATCTTTGTGGAACTGAGAGGAAGCCTGGGGACAGATACGATTTTAATCCTTCTCCTTCTGAAACGCAAGACGGAGCTGCAAAATTGAACAAAAAATGATGGACATTTTTGCATCGCTGTCCAATTTGGCCAAGGCTCTATCAGCTCCATAAGCAAACGAGTATTTGGTGTCCCTCGGCAGGTTTTTCCTCGAGTCTCATTAGTTCCCCAAATCGAACAGCTGCTGCCAAAGCAGTTTGCTCCACCAGCCCTGTGAGTGCTCCCTGCCTGCCCCACTTCCTCAGCTCTGAAGGAATTAATTTCATCTGTAGCAGAGCTCAGAGGCACTATGGTGATTTCTCTTGGCGGCCAAGGGGCTCCAAACAGCCAATCTAAACATGGTGGGGAGGTGAGCTCTGTTGTCCCAGCTGATGGCTGGCAGGCCAAGACCCCATTAGTCACAAGCACCTTCCCCAGTGCTGGGCAGGATTGGGAGGGGGCTGGATCAAAATCTCATCCTGAGGGTAGGAGAAAACCTGTGGAGCAGGAGGTAGTGCTCAGGGCCCCTCTGCGTTAATTTTTTGCCTTGAGGCTGACCTTGTACTATTTCCTGTTCACAGCTGTCCCTGCAAATGCTTTTTTGCACCTGGGCAGCAGAATATTCTAGTGGCATTGCTTTTCAAACTTTAATGTGCATACATGTACCTGGGGATCTTGTTAAAAAGGCAAGGCCTGGGCTAGTCTTGGGTGTGGCCTGAAACTGGATTGGGTGGGGGGATTACTATTATTTTTTTAAATTGCAGCAGGACAGCAAAATACATTTAAAATTCATCATTTTTAAAAGTATAGTTCATTGGCTTTAAGTACATTTACATTGGTGTGAAACCATCACCACCAGCCATCTCCAAAGCTTTTTCATCATCCCAAACTCTGTACCCATTAAACAACTCTCCATTCTCCCTTTCTCTCAGCCCCTGGCAACCACCATTCTACTTTCTGTCTCTATAAATTTGACTACTCTAGGTACCTCATATAAGTGGAATCATACAGTACAGGGATACCTCGTTTTATTGTACTTCACTTTATTGTGCTTTACAGATACTACATTTTTTACAATTGAAGGTTTGTGGCAACACTGTGTCAGGCAAGTCTATTGGTGCCATTTTTCCAAGAACATTTGCTCACTTTGTATCTCTGTCACATTTTGGTAGTTCTCACAGTATTTCAAACTTTTTCATTATTATTATATTTGTTATGGTGGTCTTTGATCAGGGTGATTACAACTCCCTGAAAGCTCAGATGATAGTTGGCATTTTTTTTGCAATAATTTTTTTTAATTAGGATATGTATAATTGGTTTTTTAGACATAACACTATTACACATTTAATAGACTATAGTGTAAACAACTTTTATATGCACTGGGAAACCAAAAAATTCATTTGACTTGCTTTATTCTGATATTTGCTTTAATTGCAGTGGTGTAGAACAGAACCTGTAATATATCTAAAAAGCCTGTGTTTTTCCTTTTGTGTCCAACTTACTTCACTTGGCATGTTTTCAAGGCTCATTGAGATTTTAGCATGTGTTAGAATTACTTCCTTTTTAAGGTTGAATAATATTCCATTTGTGGTACACCACTTTTGTTTTTTCATTCATCTATTGAAGGACAGTTAAGTTCTTTCCACTTTTTGGCAATAGTGGATAATGCTGCTACAAATATGGGTATGCAGAGGGGACTACATTTTCCCAGAGATGTTACTGCTGCTGGTTCTTGGACCTCACTTTGACTAGCCAGGGTCCAGTGGCTAAGGGCCTTAGCCCTGGACTCAGCTCCCTGGGTTTTTATCTTAGACCTGCAGTTTTATACTCTGGGCAAATAACCTAACCTTGCTGGTTTCAGTCTCTTCCTCTGTCAAATGGAGATAATCATGGGACCCACCTTGGGGAGCTGGAATAAGTATTGAATGAGATGATACTTGTTAGCTGCTTAGCACAATGCCTGGCATGTGTTAGTTTGAACCATTTGAAATTGCTGATATCTGACCAGTTCTGACATATAAGGATGGCAATTTCATACTGTTCAACCAAATAACAAGCTTTTAAGATGATTGTAATAATTGTTACTGAATAATGTCAATGTTAACCCTCATTTCCAAACCATAGTTACTCATCTCCTTAATATGGGTTGTCTGCAGGGAGCATCAGCAGGGAAAAGTCACCATCCCTTTAATCCTTCTCCTACCCCATCTGACCCTAGTCCCCAGTCACACCTGCCACCTTTGGCCTTCCCTTTGCAACATTCTCCTTTCCTCAAGCCTACCAATATAAGAAAAAGCCTTGTGAGTGTCAAGTGATGTTTCTATATTTTTCTGCCTAGAGATAATTTTTTCATTTGTGTATCTCTTACCTTTACTAATATATAGTTTTATTAGTGACCTGATTTTATAGGCCTCCAGTAGTCTTTGGGGACCAATGGGGGCTTGTTTACTGGGACAGTTTGGCTTTTGTTGGCTTTACCTACATAGTGCAGAACCCCAGTGGGCTTTCCTGGAGTCTTCCCCCCCCCATCATTTCTGAGTCCCAGGGGCATCTCATGTGATCCTAACTGGTCCTCTTGGCTGTCACTCTTTATCTGCTGGCTGATCTTGGCTGTCTGACAAGTCATGAGAAGAGGGAATGTTCACTGTGGCTGCTGTGCTGGTACCTTTAGAAATTCCAGACTCTGGACACAGTGTTGCTGTCTCCCCTCCCAAAAAAGACAAATCCTTGAGGTGCAGAAATAGCACTGCGTCTGAGTCTATTCTTGCTGTATCCTGGTCACAGTGTGGGGAGATCTTTCTCGGTTACTCTGGATCATATTTAATCCTATGGACCTAAAGCTATGCTTGGATCTCTGCTCCCGAGACCCAGTTTGAAACTGGCTTCATTAGTTGCATCCTGTAGTCCTGATCCCCAAGGTTTCTGGGAAGGGACAGACCAAAAGCCATATTTTCCATACTTCCATCTATCTTTGCCCATAAGAACCCAAACCTCTCTTTGGGGCCCCTTCTGCCATGCATGAAAAGTATAATAGCTAACTTTTACCAAAGGTTGTGTGAGATTTTACAATTTTTCCCAATTACTTGTTTCCCAGTAAGAGGATTATACATTACTGCGCATTGCCATGTGATTGAAGAGCCTCCCAGTGGGAGAAGAACATTCCTGCCCATTGATATTGGACTTGGCCATGTGACTTGCTTTGACCCATGGCATGTCAGTAGATCCGATGGATGTCTGAACAAAAGCTTTAAAGCTGTTGCCTGTTTTTGCCAGCTCTCTTGTTCTTATTCTTTTGCCACAAGAATGGCACATGTTGGCTTATCCCAGATGGGGACTGCCCTTCATCATGAAACCAAGGAGTAAAACTTTGTGGTTGTAAGCCTCTGAAATTTGGGGGCTATTTGGTATATAACAAAGGTGATTAATAAAAGGGCTTATCATGTTCTAGACACTTTCTGCATGTATTTATTTATTAATTAATTTAACTGTTATAATGACTTTATGGGATAATACCAGTCAGGATAAGGTAGGTTTTGCCACAGTAGCAAAAACTCAAAATACGCAGTGACTCCACAAGAACTTATTTTTGATTGATGCTTTATGTCTGTTGGATGTCCTCAGGAAAGTTTGCTCTTCACTATTACTAAGGGACCCAGGATGACAGAGAATCCAGTCTTGACATGTGGTCACAATATAGGAAAGGACACACAGCAAATTGTGCATTGGCTGTTGAAGTTTCTGTCTCAGAGTGACACACATCATTGTGCTCATCTTTCTCTGGTCAAAGAAAGTCATGTGGTCATGCCTAATTTCAAAGAGTTATCTTAATTTCACATGGTAACCCTGCAAAGCTGTGGGCTTCCCTTTGCAAATGAGGGATCAGAGGCTTAGCAAGGTGAAGGACATAGTCAAGGTCACACAATAGGGTGAATCTTGCATTGAGCTCAGGTCTGTCTGACTTCAGAGCCTTCTCTTTTTTTTTTTTTTTAAGATTTTATTTATTTGACAGAGAGAGACACAGCAAGAGAGGGAACACAAGCAGGGGGAGTGGGAGAGGGAGAAGCAGGCTTCCCGCCGAGCAGGGAGCCCGATGCGGGGCTCGATCCCAAGACCCTGGGATCGTGACCTGAGCCGAAGGCAGACGCTTAACGACTGAGCCACCCAGGTGCCCCTCAGAGCCTTCTCTTGACTACTAAGTCCTACTGCTTTGCAAAAGTGTATTTCTTTCAGGTCAGATGCCTTCTGGTTTCTACCAGGAGAGGTGGTCTTATTATCAGATTTTTAGCTTCCCTTGCTCAGAAATTGGAAACCAGTGGCCCAAGAGTTGGATTTGACATCTGGTTTGTTTAGCTTGCACAGTATTAACATTCTTTTTTTTGTTTTTTTAGATTTTATTTATTTATTTGACAGAGAGATACAGTGAGAGAGGGAACACAAGCAGGGGGAGTGGGAGAGGGAGAAGCAGGCTTCCCACGGAGCAGGGAGCCCGATGCAGGGCTCGATCCCAGGACCCTGGGATCATGACTGGAGCCGAAGGCAGATGCTTAACGACTGAGCCACCCAGGCGCCCCCACAGTATTAACATTCTTAATGATTAATTGCAGGTATTTAAAAAGTGAGAGTTTTTACCCACCAACCTCCCCCCCCTTTTCCAGGTTCCAAGATCTGGTTATCCTAGGGTTCCATTTGCATATGGTGACAATGGATAGGGGCTGAGAGGGCCATTCCCTTTCAAACTGTGTTCTCAAATTCATCATCTTCTCTTGTCCCCCAGCCCTATTCCCTCATTTACCAGACTCACCTGGTCCTGGCAGGCATATGAATTGACCCCTGCCCCAACTCTCCCCTACTCAGCTCCGAGAGTTGCCAGGCAGAGAACCCTCCTGTACCCAGTCAGCAGAGATTGGTGTTGGGGGCTGTAACTTTCTGTCCAAAGAAATGAGCAGATGGGCTGCCCATTAATAAAACTGTAACATAATAATCCAGAGTGGTCCCAGCCACTAGGACAAGCAGGTTAGACATGCAGTGGCATGCTCGGGACAATCAAATTCAGTAAATATGAATTTTATATCAGCAAGTTTTTGCCACCAGCTCATTAAATTGCACTAATAAGTATGGGGCTGAGTGCCCACTTAACACACTGCAGCCAGAAGGAGGGTTGATGAGGAACCAGGCAAGAGCCTCACTGGGGGAATCGATACAAGCAATGAGAGAACATTCATCACAGCTGCTGAGTAGGCTGGAGAATGCCCCACGATGCACAATTGCAGCCCAAGGAGGAGGAGGAGGCAGAATACAGAACATGAAGCATTTAAGCCAGGGCAGTTTGCTAGTGGTTCTGGTGAAATTAAGGGGTTCTTGGCCACCACCTTTGCTCCCTGTTCCCTCTTTTAGGAATGCTTTTTCTTCTCATCCCAGCCCAGTTGTACAACTTCACAACCATAGGGGGGTGCCATTCCCACTGATTATGTTGCAGCCTTCCAAGTCCCACTCATCCTTTCAGGTCAAGTTCAAATGTTGCAGCCTTCCAGAAGCCTCTCTTAACTCCTTCTCTGAACTGCCTTTACCTTTTGCTGTCTCAGTTTTGGGGCATTTATCATTCCTTTAGAGAGTTCTTTCCTGACCAGCCCCCACCCAAAATGCATTTTCTCTTGTTATTCTCTCTCAGCATCATGTTCTTTTCCTTCATGGCATTTATTCCAATTTGTAATTAAATATTTATCTGTGTGATTATTATTTCATGTTCCTTTCTGCGGCTGGTTGTAACCTGCCTAAAAGCAGGGGACCAAGCCTTGATTTGTTTGCTGTTGTTTTCTCACCCCCAGCACAAAGTAGGTGCTCAGTAAGTATTTAATGACTAAAGAAAAGTGCATATAGGGGTGCCTGGGTGGTTCAGTCGTTAAGCATCTGACTTCTTGATTTCAGCTCAGGTCATGATCTCTGTGCCCAGCCTGAGATTCTCTCCTTTTTCCCCTGCCCCTCCCCCACTCATGTGCATGCATGCGCACTCTCCCTCTTAAACAAATAAATAAATAAATAAAATCTTAAAAAAAAAGTGCATACATATCACTTCATTTACTACTTTGCAGGCTAACGGAGACCAGGGGCCGGCCTTATTTATTTTTGGGTCCCCTGAATATTTAGTAAAGAACTAGTGCACAGTAGGTATACAGTGGTTTACTTGAGGAGTAAATGACATAAGCTTCTGTGATCAGATGGATTAAATTTACTCTAGCCTTTCTCAGAGCAAGCATCCCTTCCTGGGTCATCTCCATGTCTGCCATTCCTCTATTTTTCTCTTTGTCTGAAAGGTTTGAGTGAGTTATGGATAAACATGGAGTCAAATCTTCCTTAAATCACTGCCTCGCTTAGGGGCTCACAAACTGTGGTCCATGGGCCAAATTCTGCCCATCAGTTGTTTTGTAAATAAAATTTTATTGCAACATGATCAAGTCCATTTGTTTACATATTGTAGCTTTTGTGCTACAATGGCAGAATCAAGTAGTTGTACAAGAATCATATGGCCCATGACCCTAAAATATTCACAAACTGGCCCTTTACAAAAAAACTTCGTTGACCTCTGCTCTGGCTCAGTAGCCTTGAATAAATCATTTAACCTTTCTGAACCTAAGCTTTCCTGTTTACAGAGGTCTTGGTAATACCCACTTCATAAAGTGGTTGTGAAATTTCACCTATAGTAGGTGCTCAACAAATGCTTGTTTTTCTCTCTCTTTTTCTTCTTTTGTAAACAGAATTGTCGTCCCTTTTCCTGAACCTCAGCAGAATCCCTGTTTGTAGTCACCCATTCAACAAACATTTACTGAGCATCAACTATATGCTAAGTATTTTGTTAGGCACTAAGGATTCAGTGGTGAACAAGGCACAGCCTCTGGCCTTGTGGATCTCCAGGTCTGTAAGGGGAGACACAGTAAAGAGGTAACTCAAACCCAATGTGATTAGGAGATCCTAATTAGGAGATTTGGGGACACAGAGCTAATCTAGCCTCCATAGACTGAGGAGGCATTCTGGAGGAAGTGACATTAAACTGAAACTGAGGAAAGAGGGTGAGTTAGCCAGAAGACAGGATCTTAGAAGGACCATTCCAGAACTGTCACTAAGTCTGTACTTGCCTGGGGTATGGGACGATGCACTATCATTGAGTACCTGCAACAGTACTGCTGGACAAGGAAACTGAGCCATGAGGCTGGGCAGGAAAGTGGGGGGGGTTGTCTTAAAGGGCTTGATGGAGCCTCTTGCTCTAAGTCCATCCCCAGGAATGTGGGTGCTGAGTCCTTGGGTGTCCTCCTGGCCAGGTGTAGCTCGGGCTGGTAGATGGGATGAGAGTGTTGGAAACTCTGGCTCCTGGGAGGAGCAGTGATGACATGTGCTTTTAATTAAGCCCTCCATGTCACCAACACAAAGGCCTGCGGGGCCACTTGGAGTATCCCCATGAGGGATATCAAGGTGACTAAGCTCTGTGTGTGGGGTGACAGCACCCCCAAGTCCAAAGTGGGCAAACACCACCTGGATTCAGCTAAGTGTTGCCATGGGAAAAAGAAAATCTAGAAATCTACATTTTAATACAGTTAACCTTTACAGAGTACTTACTCTATGCCAGATGCTCTTCTGTAAGCTTTCTATCCATGAGCATGTTTAATACTCTCACATACTTACGGGGTGTGAACTGTTATTACCCCATTTGGTGGTTGAGGAAATTGAGATCCAGAGTGTGTAAATGGCACAGCTGGAAACTAGGGCAACCAAGATTTGAATCTAGGGGATCTGTCTTTAGGGCTCTGACCAGGTTCTTTTTAAAACCCTGGGTGAGGTGTCAGGGTGGGGAGACTAAATAGCTGGCCAAAGAAAGACTTGAGTCTGCCAGCTTTAAACCTCTGATTAAGGGGACAAAAAGGAACTTCATAAATGTAAAATGATGATGAATGAAAAAAAATTTGCTCACTGATAAAAAACAGCATTCTTTCAAAAGCTGCTTTGTCCATCATGGATCAGGATGTATGTACCAGGCATTAGGGAAGGATGCTTGGGATGTGGTTCTCAAGCTTCAGCCTGTATAAAACTCTTACAGGGGTGTTTGTTTCAAATGCAGACTCCTTATGTTGTGGTCAGAATACGTGACTCAAAGACTGGGGACAGGGCCCAGGAATATGCATTATAACATATTTAGTGGAGCCTCAGTTCAGTTCTGCTGTGGATGAATCCAGGGCTAGCTAGCTAGCTAGCTTGCTTCCTTCCTTCCTTCCTTCCTTCCTTCCTTCCTTCCCTCCTTCCCTCCCTCCCTCCCTCCCTCCCTTCCTTTTTCCCTTCCTCCCTTCCCTTCCTTCCTTCTTCCCTTCCTCCCTTCCCTTCCTTCCTTTCCTTCCTTCCTTCCAGTTTTATTTATTTGACAGAGAGCGAGAGAGCGAGCACAAGCAGGGATGCAGCAGGCAGAGGGAGAGGGAGAAGCAGGCTCCCTGCTGGGCAAGGAGCCCGATGGAGGGCTTGATCCCAGAACCCTGGCATCACGACCTGAGCCGGAGGCAGACACTGACTGAGCTACCTAGGCTCCCTTAAGACCAGCTTTCAAGAGGCAGTGTGATGTAGGGGCATCAGTAAAGGTCTGATCCAGGCTCCTAGTGAGTGATGAAGAAGGTGAGATGCTGCTTCTATCTCTGGGCATCCAATCAGGGGAAAGAACTCTGCCCTTGAGTTGAGAAATAATGACCACATCACTTTTCAGCTACATGTCCCTCCCTGAAGGAGCCACCTAATCTCTATCCTAACTCTCAGTTTCCTCATCTGTAAAATGGACATAATGTGATAAGGACCAAGTCCATTTAGCTTCTTAGCTGTGTAGTATTGAGAAAGTCACAGAACCTGAGTCTCAGTTTTCTCATCCATAAAATGGTCAATAATGTGAAGACATTATAATTCTGGGTAATAAAAATAAAAAATAAAAAAATTTGTTAGGGGAATTACATAGGAGGGGAAAATAGGAAAGTAATTAGGAGACTGTAGATAAATGTTTCTTCTCTGTTCCCTCCTACCTTTATTGGTCCAGTTAATTGCTTTCCCTGGGTGAGTTTATTGCTTTGAAAGGAGATGCTTGGTTCATCATAGGCATTTAGCTCAGTTGGTTAAGATGTGGAGTTAACAAGATCCCAACTGTGGTTTGAGCCCCAAGGTGTTGGGGGATTTAGTTTTTTCCATTCGGAAGTCCCCCAGCGGGTTTCCTCACTCCAGTTGGCAGCCAGCTGCTGTCAGACCAGAGACCTGGCAGATCAGGGCAGATGAGGGAGGGAAGGTGGGGGGAGCCCATCATTCATCACTATTACCAGCCAACCCCCTTCACAAGACACAGGTTCCCCTGAGCAGCGATCAGCATCCTTTAATTGGAAGATAGCTCATTATTATGAGTTTATTAATGGATGGCTCAGCAGGGTGGGAAGAGCTCACTGGGTGTCAGGAAGACTCAGCCAGAGCAGGCTGGCAACGGGCCCAGCCATCCCACTGGGTCCCTGGGAACTTTGGAAACAGCCAGAGCCTCTTCTCCAGCCTCTCAGGAGGATCTTTATCAATCTGTAGGGGACTTTAGGAGGGCCTCCTGGCCTGCTTCTTCAGACAAAGGTGACAGAGGAAAAATTGTATATGGAGAAAATATCAATGGGAGGGGTGTGGGTGATTTCGGAGTGAATTGTGTTTTCCATGGAGCCTATTTTGACACCGTAACAGACTACTTTCTGCTTTGTGCCACACAATACCTGAGCACCTCTACTGCTTCACTGTACCTATTTGACTATTTATTTGCTGGTGTTGACTGTTGGTTACACAGTACCTGAAACATTGCCCTTGTAAAAACTGAAAATTATAGATAGGTCTAAAGACGTCTTTGTCCTCCTTTCCCTTCCTTATGCCTTCTTAAGGTAATTGTTTTTATTTTTGTGTATATCTTTCCAGATTGAGGCTGGTAGTTGTAGTAGTAGTAGTAGTAGTAGTAATAATAACCATTTATTAGTATTGATAATAGCAAGCACCCACTGAGCACTGACTGTGTCTTTTAGTAGCTCATTTAATCCCCCATTTTATAGATGAGAAAACTGAGGCTCAAAGGAAATGTTTCCAAGGTTGCACAAACAGTAAACAGCATAACTGGAAGGTAAGTCCTGGAAGTCTGAGTCCAGAGAATTGCCCTGAATCACTGTGTTGTACAGTATGCTCTACATACATGTTTATATATCCATTGAAGATAAATGTTATTTGTGTGTGCATGTGTCTATGTGTGCACAGAGTGGATAATTTTTTAAACACAAATGGTATCATAATGAATAACCGTTTTCATACTGCTTTTAAAAAAAATTTTCAACCAGCAATGTAATTATAATTCCAATGTCTTGGAATTTTTGCCGTGTCAATACTTACTTCATTATCTTTAAAGGCTGTTAAGCACTTTGTAGACTTTTTTTTTTTAAAGATTTTATTTATTTATTTGACAGAGAGAGACAGTGAGAGCAGGAACACAAGCAGGGGGAGTGGGAGAGGGAGAAGCAGGCTTCCCGCTGAGCAGGGAGCCCGATGCGGGACTCGATCCCAGGACCCTGGGATCACGACCTGAGCCAAAGGCAGACGCTCAACGACTGAGCCACCCAGGCGCCCCGACTTTTTTTTTTAAAAGATTTTATTTATTTATTTGACAGAGAGAGAGTACAAGTAGGCAGAGGGAGAGGGTGAAGCAGACTCCCTGCTGAGCAGAGAGCCCAATGTGGGGCTCCATCTCAGGACCCTGAGATCATGACCTGAGCTGAAGGCAGACGCTTAACTGATTGAGCCACCCAGGCGCCCAAGCACTTTATAGACTTCATGGATTGTAAATATAATTGTTTTGGTTTTCTTTTTTTCTTATTTTTGTCATTTCCCTGTTAATGGACACATTTAGGTTTATCCTTTCTCTCTCTCTTTCTTTTCAAAGGTTTTATTTTTGGGGGGTACATATTGACCCTGCATCCTTGTGTACAGATTGTGCACTGTGTCTTGTGGGCTTTGTATCTTGCTCTCATTTATATGCATGTCTGGTCCTGCATTTGACTGAGCAACCTAAGGATATAGACCATGCCCTAGCTCTTTCTGTATCTCCAACTCTAGCATTATGCCTGGTGTGTAGTAGTGGCTCAGTGAATGTTTGAATGAATCAGTGATTGAATTGTTAGTAGTTATCTATTGCTGCTTAATAAACTGCCACAAAATTCAGTGGCTTAGAAGAACACATATTTATTATCGCATAGTTTTGGTGGGTCAGGAATACAGGCAGAGCTCAGCTGGGTCCTGGGGCTCAAGTTCTCTCTCAGGCTTTGGGTATCTCAAGGCTTCAGTGGGGAGGGATCTGCTTTCAAATTCACGTGGTTGTTGCTAGGGTTTAATTCCTCATGGCTATTGGTGGGAGGGCCTCATTTCCTCATGTCTATTGTCATATGGGCCTCTCTAACATGGCAGGTTGCTTTATCAAAATGTGCAAGCTGAGAAGGTAATAGAAAGTCTGCTAGCAAAACAGGAGTCACAATCTTTTGTAACCTGGTCACGGAAGTGACATCCCGTCACTTTTGTTCTGTTTGATTAGAAGCAAGTCACAGGTCCCAAGCACACAAGGGTAGTTAACCTAAGTGGGGGGGAAGTGGGGATCACTCAGAGTGTTTAAGTGATTTGCCTAAAATCACACAGCCAGCAAAAGGAAGAGCCAGGATTTGAATCTGGAAATTATTCTACAAGTTTAAGCATTAAAACAGGCCATTTTCGCCCTGACGTAGTCTCAAATACAAGCAGTATATGTTGAGAGGATTACAGAGAGGCATCCTGGTATGGTGGAGAGACTTTTTGGGCAAGAGACCTGCATTTGGATTCTGGTCATGCAACTTCTGGCTGAATGACTTTTGGACACTGCCTTCAGTGATCCTCCCTCAGTGTTCTCATTTGCAAGTGGGGTTGCTGTCATGATTAAATGTGATAGTGAATGTATGTAAAGTGCCGCTCAGAATGCCCTTCACGTAGCCTGCACCTCATGCATGTAGCTGCTGTTTTCAGGAGAGCTAGTCAGCAATGGTATTGTTTACAAACATGTATTACGCACTTTTTTTTAATAAAGATTTTATTTATTTATTTGACAGAGAGAGAGACAGCGAGAGAGGGAACACAAGCAGGGGGAGTGGGAGAGGGAGAAGCAGGCTTCCCACCAAGCAGGGAGCCCGATGTGGGGCTCGATCCCAGGACCCTGGGATCATGACCTGAGCCAAAGGCAGATGCTTAACGACTGAGCCACCCAGGTGCCTCATGTATTATGCACTTTTGAAAGCTTCTTCCAAACCCAATTATTAATTGTTAATGGGCTGAGTCTGGGGTGCTCCTTCCAAGGTTTTGTTTATGATGGCTATTCTGCCTGTTGATTTTGCACACACAAACCCACTTGATTAAGAATGGATGGAAAAACAAAAGTTGTAATTCGAGCAAATAAAGGGTGCTCCATGAGAGGAAGTCTTGACAGGCATGAAATTAGTGCATAAGCATGGTTGCCATGGTTAATCATGACTGAATAACTGGCCTCAGTAGGAAACTGCCAGCTTAGACAATGGATATCAAGGGAACTTACCCACTGTGGGGTGAGGACAGGCTCCTATGAGGCACACACTAAGTGGTGGGGTTTTAGGCAGATGGTTGCCCTTTTGCTGTATGGGTTTTGGACCAACTGAGAAATTAACAAAGGAGCAAGACAGGAATAAAAGTATCTGTTGCTGACGAATCTGAATTGGAGAATATGGCTTGGACCTGTGGACCTAATAATCCTTCTGGTCCTCTGGTCTAGAACTTGAGACCCTCTTTTGGGGAGAGCTAGGAATGAGGGAGGAAGGGTGAGAGAGGGAGGGGAGGGACTGGGGAAGAGATCCTGAAGGAGTGGGGGAGGGGAAAAAGAATAGAGGGTGGGGGAAGGGGAGGAAGAGGAGGAGATGCTAGGAGGGAACAATGGAAGGCGGACTCTTGTCAACTAACCAATCAGAGCATTGCTCTGCCTCCCAGGGGGAGGAGTCAGTGAGAGGTGGCCAGAAAGGTAAAGGCTTTCACACAATATTCACCTGATAATGGTTCAATTCCATGTTTTATGAGCTAGACTGGATCCTGGGGGGAGACTCTTGTTCCCACCTTTCATCAGCAAATGATCATCATAATTGTACCGAATATTTAGGAGTTTTAACTGTGTGTCAGGCATTATGCCAAGTCCTTTAAATGAATTATCTTGTTTAGTCCTTGCAGCCATCCTTTGAGAGGAAGAATAAAATTAGCCCCATTTTACAAATGAGGGTACTGGGACTGTGACACCTTGTCAACAAGCCAAGGTCCCACAGCTAGTAAATGTCAGGCTGAGATTCAAATCCAGGTCTGCCTGCTCTCAAAACACTTGTTTTTTAAATGCTGGTTTTCTGAAGAGGTGATCTATGCACTTCCTGATTCAGAATCATCAGGGATGTGTTTTAAAAGTGCACATTTCCAGTGTGCCTGACTCCAGTCCCCAAACACGGACCCAGGAGGTCTGAGGATTGGCACAGGGGTGTGCACTTTAAGGACCCTTGGTGATTCTAATGCACACCAAAGTTTGAAAATGATTGCAGTGGAAGGATAGATTTCCGATTCAACTTTTGCTAATTTACCTTTGGGACAAGAAAATGAACACTTGTTTGCAAACAGGATTTTTCCTTATGATTTTTACTAATTTATTGAATCTGGCAGCTTGTTGGGAGCTGGATAAGCCAGTCCTCCCTCCTCTCAGGGAGGACAACTTTTCTTACAGTCTTGAATCTGGAGGGCTTTCCCTTTTGCCCTTATACCAAGAGAGGACAAGACCAGGGGGTATTGCCTTCTGAAAAGCTGACTGCCCCATCCCCTTTACTTTTGAGGACATGGTCATTTACATGACTGGCATAGCCACTTACATTCATTTGCGTTCATTTGGGATATGCTTGGATTCTTACTCATTTAGATCTGTGCTTGAGTGTACTCTGTATATTGCAGCTTCCTACCCTTCCATCCTGATTTGGGCCTAATGTAACTCTGATTTCAGAGGTTGGTTTGTTCATTTGTTTGTTTTGACTAAAAAAAATTTTCCCCATAGGAATAGTTGGCTTTGTGGGAATCTGACCTGGATGTTGGGACAAGTGGAGTTTCCTTTCCTGGCCAATGGGAGGCAGTGTAAACTGGTTAACAGCATAGACTCTGCAATTAGCTGGATCTGGGTCCAAATCCTGACTTATTCACTGATTACTTATTTTGCATTGAGTCAGTCACTTAACTGCCCTAAAGCTTCATTTACTCAACTGTAGTGGAAATAATAATAGTACTATGTAACTGTGTTGTGGGGATTAAATGCATATAAAGCATTTGCCTGGCACGTGGCTCATACTGCCTGGCACAGGGCTCAAAAAATGATAGCAATTAAAATATCATTCTTGGGGCACCTGGGTGGCTCAGTCAGTTAAGTGTCTGCTTTGGGCTCAGATCATGATCCCAGGACTCATGATCCCAGGTCCTGGGATGGAGCCCCACATTGGGCTGCCTGTTCAGCAGGGAGCGTGCTTCTCCCACTGCCTCTGCCTGCCACTCTCCTGCCTTATGTGCTCGCTCGTTCTCTGTCAAATAAATAAATAAGTAAACTCTTTAAAAAAATATCATTCTCGTGTTATTAATGATACTATGATTGTGATGATGATGAAGATGCAGCACTCATAATGCTCTTAATCCCAGAAGACAGGTATTAACTGGGGAGAGAAAAGATTCAGTGTAACTGTGATTTTGAGCATATGTCCACAAATTCTTTGATACTGTTCCCTCAAGACATAGAGCTTAAGCCCCTCCCTTTGAGTGTGAGCTGGTTTTAATGCCTAACTTCTAATGAATAGAATATGGCAGAAGTGATAGTGTGACACTTCCAAGATTAGGTTATAAAAAGACTACAGCTTCTGTTTTGGATTCATGTGCTTTCTTTCTCCCAGATCACTCTGGGGAAAGCCAGGTTGTGAGCAGCTCTGTGGCCAACAGCCATGTAATTAAACTTGGAAATGAATCCTCCATCCTTTAAGAAGCAGCTGCAACCAATGGCTTGACTGTAATCTCATGAGAGACCTTGAGCCAGAACCCAAAGTAAGCCTCTCCACATTCCTGACCCTCAGAAACTGAAATAATGAATGTTTGCTGTTTAAAGCTGCTAAGTTTTGGGGTAATTTGTTATACAACAATATATAACTAAAGCAGTTGGGAAGACTGTATTCCAATTGTGGATGTCCCCTTCTGGGATCATAGGGTTATTATTCTTGGTCTGAAGTCTGAATGCTTAGTCCTGATTATAGGAGAGGTTTGTGTAGAGGTGCACTGAGGCATAGCTGGAATAATGGTGAATTTTAACTTTTTGACTGCCACGCACATGACTAATGCCTTTCCTTATATGACACACTTACATATATGTTTCTAGATTTTGAGTAATATTTAAAAATCATTGATTTAGAAAAAAAAGTCATGGGTTAAGTAAAACACAATTGCATTTTGTAGCAGCTAAAAGGTACATTAGTAACAGTATTCAAGAGAGACTGAAGCATAGTTGGGTTAGGGGGAGGGGTTATGTACGAAGCTGGTTGGGAGCACACTCCGTTTTTCCCATTCTTAAAACTAGAGGAGGTTATTCATTTATTCAGTTTTGTTGAGTACCTACTAAGAGTTATTCACACTACTAGGACCTGGGAATTCTATAGTAAATAAAACAGGTTTGTGCCATTACAAAGAATATAGTCTAGTGGGGAAAATCTGGAGGCAGGAGGCAATTAAACAAGCAAAAATAATAGTGTGCTGAGAATTATGATAGATGTATTTGTTAGACTTTTTAAAGCTATAATGGTAGAAAATCTTGATTAAAACTTGCTTAGGGATAAGCAATTTATTCACAGAGCTGCAAGTCTTCATAGGGTAGGTTCTAAGCAAGGAATGATCAGCCTCTCAATGATGTCAAGAAAACCTAGATTCTTTCCTTCTCTCTGCTTTGCCTTCCTAGAGCTGGCCTCATCATGGTTCTCCGTGTAGGTATAAGATGGCCTCCAGTGGCACTTGGGGCTCCCTGCTTCATCAGTTCACTTCTATTAGGAGAGATGCTAAATCTCTCTACTATACCTAGACTGTATTTCCTCCCTTCAATCTGACTGGCCAATTTAGATTGTGTTTTCTTTCCTGGACCAGTAACTGTTGCCAGGGGTATGCCTTATTCTGATTGGTTAAAACTAATTAGAGCTGGGGATCTGTTACCATTGCCCTATAACATGTGGGAGGTATGAATGTCTGATGTGATCAAGTTTTGTTAGGAAGAAATAATATGGAGGATTTTGGATTCTGGTTAGGTAGACAACAGTGTCTTATAACATGAGAAGATTGGGGAGATGTGGGAATATATGGCTGGGAGTCTGGGAAGACTTTGCTGGGGAAGTGATATTAACAAAGAGATCTGAAGGGAAGCAGATGAAGGGAGTTTGTGTGTGTGCATGCTGCACGTGCACACACATGTGCACACCCACACCAACCATAGATGGTCCTCTTATGGCACCACAAGATGGAATGAGTTAGGACCCATGAAAAAGAGTTTCCCAGGAGAACTTCCCAACCCTCATCAAACTGTAATGTGTGTAAGATTTGAACCCTTTGTTGAGTCATTGAGATTTTGGGGATATTTGTTATAGCAGCTAGTGTTAATTACCCTGACTAATACAGCCTGGTGTTATCTTGTTAGAAGGAGGGTGATTGCAAGAGAGATAAGGACCTGAGTAAGCTGGAATTGTCTAGGAAAGGACATGGATTTTGGGTCAGATGTAGAGTGAGTCCCAGGTCTTTAGGTTACTGGCTGGGTGACCCTGAGCAAATTTTGTTGCCTCTTGAACTTCAGTCTTCCTAAATGCACAATAATGGTTAAACTTAACTTTCAAAGTTATTGTGAGAATTAGGGATAATACGTGTGAAAGCCTGCATACAGTAGATGGTCAATAAGTAGTAAACTGTCATTGTAATTATTATTTAGTAGCCTCAAATCTTTTGCCCAAGTGTTAAGCAATTCTGATGTCTAAGATAGGGTGTCTAAGATAGGGTGCTGGTGGGGAATGAAGGGTGGGTCAACCCCTGGCATCTAGCTAATGTTAGGGCAAGACATGCTGTGTCGATAGACTGAAACCAGAGGGGCTAAGTCCACACTGGAATCCCTTAGGACATGCCAACATGTATGCCCAGAGACTGAGTGTATACCATGAGTCCTAAGGCAGCATTTCTCAAAGTATGGTCTATGGACCATCTTCTTCTGTAGTACCTAGAGTACTTTTTCAAAGTGACATTCCTAGATCCAATCCTGATCTACTAAATCAAAATCCAGAGTTGTGGGATCCTGTTAGCTGTATCTTTAGTGACCCCTCCAGGTGATTTTGAATACCTTAAAATTAGGATCACTGATCTAGGACCTGAAGCCCTAAGCTCAGAGATTGTCCATGACAAGACTGAAAGGAGAGTTGGTCTGCATTAGTAATGGTTACCATTGCATCTTACTGGGTGCTGGGTAGTTCCCACTATCCAAATCTATTTAGTTCCTTAATTTCCATAGCAAGAGTTCTGGTAGAGAGGGTTACCAATATAAGCTCATTTGATTATCACACAGCAAGACTTTTTATTAGTTTCCTGGGGCTGCCATAACAAATAACCATAAACTGGGTGGCTTAAAACAACAGAAATGTATTCTTTCACAGTCCTGGAGGCCAGATGGAGGGTGGGGTAATTTGTTATACAACAGTATATAACTAAAGCAGTTGGGAAGACTATATTCCAATTGTGGATGTCCCCTTCTGGGATCATAGGGTTATTATTCTTGGTCTGAAGTCTGAATGCTTAGGCCTGGTTATAGGAGAGGTTTGTGTAGAGGTGTTGTCCTCAAAAGACTCTGGGGAAGAATTATTCCTTGCTCTCCTAGCTTCTGGAGGTTGCCGGCAACCCTTGGTGCTCCTTGGCTTGTGATAGCATAACTCCATTCTCTGCCTCTGTCTTTAATGGTCATTTTTCCTTCATATGTCTGTCTTTGGGTCCAGATTTCCCTCTTCTCATAAGGACACCAGTCATATTGGATTTAGGGCCCACCCTAATCCAATATGATCTCATTTTGTTTATATTCTCAAATAGCCTGTTTCCAGTCAGGGTCACATTCACAGGTTCTGGATGGACATGAATTTTGGGGGGGATGATATTCAGCCTGATATATTATTAACCCATTTTGCATATGAAGTCACTCAGCTAGTAGGTAGGGGTACTAGGATCTGAACTCAGGCTGACTCCCTCCAGCGAGTTTGCTGAGTTAACTGCTTCTTTGGAACACAGAAGGAGGGCTCAAGGACAGTGCTCTCAATAGCCTTGAGGTATTCATTCATAGGCTTCTTTGTGTCACTGGCTATGTGGGGGGGTGGGCAGATTGGATTAGTTTGAAGGTGGATATTGGGCACATAGGTCATGGGCAGGGCCAGGCTAGGATAGACCGAGGTAATTGGGCTTATCCAGTGACCCCTTTACCAGCCTAGCCCTGCTGTTTCAGTTTTCACAGCCATAGAAAACCACCCCCAAACTTAGTGGCTCCAAACAATAAGTTTCTTATTTCTCAGGATTCTGCCCTATGTGGTTTTGAATGGGGCCATTCATGACCATGTTCAGAAGGTAGTCGCTCAACCAACTGAGCCACCCAGGTGCCCTGCCATTCATGACCGTGTTCAGTCAGGATCTCTACTGGACTCTTCTGTATATGGCCACTTTCACCACATACTGTCTCATCTTTTAGGATCTCTCCATGTGAATTTTAGCCTGGACTTCCTTTATAGCATAGTGGCTGGGTTCCAAGAGAGAGTATTCTAAGAAGATAAGCCCCAGTGTGTAAAAGCTTAGTAAGCCTCCCCTCATTACAGTTGCTATGGTCCCATTGGCCAGTGGAAGCCATATGATCAAGCCCAGAGCCAAGGGAACAAACTAAAAGGTGTGGTTCATCAGGAGCCTCCATGCATCTTGGGGAGGAGGAGGCAGCTGCTACATACTTCTCTAAGGCTAGATAATCTGGTCAGCTGTGCCCTTGGCCAAAGTCCTTCTCATACACTTGTCAATTTCTGCAGTTCTCAGTGTCTGAAGCCCTACCAGCTAAATCACATGCAGTCATTCAAACTAATATTTATATGCAAGCAGTCCTAGAAGGCATGAGTTATTTACTGTCTGACTTGGACCTGATCTTTCACTTTGGCCTTGTTCAGAAGCCAGAGCTAAGCTTTCCTTTGACCCCAATGCAATTGAGGATTGATGACTTTTCTTCTAGTAGCTTTTTTCCCTTGCTGCACAAATGATATACATTAACTTTGGACATATAGACAAAAGGAAGAAGGTTAAAATCACCTGTGAGGACACGTGCTGCACCCCACATATCCCACTTCTGGGAACACTTGTTGCCCAGGTGCTGGACATGCTGTTGGTCCCTTCAGGATTGCCTCAGCCGCCGAGGGTGGCCCACATCCAGTGACTGATGGATGCAGGAGGCATAAAGTTCTGGCTACTGCGGCCCGACTTGGGACACTCTGAAGGACTATTCTAGATCTAGAGTTCTCTCCATTGAAGGTCAAGCTGTCCCTCTGCCCACTTCCTGCTTCCTTTTTCTCTCTTCTGTAGGTAGCCCTCCTCAATAAACATCCTTCCTGTGAAACTCCATCTCAGAGGCTCCTTCTTGGTGAATGCACCTGCGACATTGCAGCTTATCAGTCTCCACAGGAGATAACATAACCACTGTGAACATTTTGGCACATACCAGGGTGATGCTTTAAAATTCTCTCCCTCTTTCTATATGTAATACTTTAAAAAAAAGATTTTATTTATTTTTATTTTAGAGAGAGTGAAGGGGGAGGGGCAGAGGGAGAGGGAGAGAATCTCAAGCAGACTCTGTGCCGAGTGTGGAGCCTGATGTGGGGCCCGATCCCATGACCCTGAAATCATGACCAATAGTTGGACACTCAACTGACTGAGCCACCTGGGTGCCCCCTTTTTTTATTTTTGTTTTTTACAAAATCAGGATCACACTGCACAAATTTTGTTTGAAATAGTTCTGTGTGGTGGTTAAGAGTGCAGGCACTGGGGGGTGGAGCAAGATGGCGGAGGAATAGGAGACCTAGATTTCGTCTGGTCTCAGGAATTCAGCTGAATAGGGATCAAACCATTCTGAACACCTACGAACTCAACAGGAGATCGAAGAGGAGAGTAGCAACAACTCTCTGAACAGAGAAGCGACCACTTACTGGAAGGTAGGACGTGCGGAGAAGTGAATCCGAGGCGATACTCAGGAGGATAGATGGCAGGGGAGGGGCCTCTGCCGGCCGCTTCTGGCAAGTGATAGAGACGCGGAGCACAAAATCGGAACTGTTAGAAGTCGGCTCCGCTGAGGGACGTTGCTGCAGTGGCTAAGCGGGGAGTGGAACCCCCGCGGGACAGTGTGGTCTCAGGACCCTTGGGGTCACAGAAAGACCGGGGGTGCCTGAGTGTGCCAGAGCTCCCAGGTATCAGAGCAGGGAAGCTGGCTGCAGAGACGGAGCCGAGGCGCGGCCTCTCAGCTTGGGGTTGTGATCGCGGCCCAGTCGGGCCACTGCTCCTCCAGCAGGGACCCAACAAGCGGCAGAGCTGGGGAGACTCCCCTTCCTCCCCGGGAGGAGCGGTGTGGGAACGCACCGCAGGGATCTGCTGGGTTTGGAGACTCCACACGGGGTCGGGTGCCAGAGATAGCAACGCTTGGTCACAGGTCGGGTGAACACGGAGAGCGGCCGGAGACCGGGGACAAGGGAGTGACTGCTTTTCTCTGTGGGCACACTGAGGAGCGGGGCCCCGAGTTCTCAGCTCCTCCGGGTGGAGATTGGGAGGCCACCATTTTCACCCTGGTCCTCCAAGGCTGTACCGAGAGCTTGCAGGGAACAAAAGCTCCTGAGATCAAACCCGAGCAACTTGCTTAGCCCGGGCCGACAAGGGCGGGGCAATTCAGCCTCCGGCAAAGACATTTGGAAACCACAGCAACAGGCCCCTCCCCCAGAAGATCAGCACGAACAGCCAGCAAGCCAAGACCAAGTTTACCGATCAAGGAGAACGGGAGAACTCCAGCGCTAGGGGAATACTGCACATAGAATTAATGGCTTTTTTTTACCATGATTCATTAGTTCATCAAAGTTAATTTTTGTTAACTGTTTTTTTTTTTTTTATTTTTCTTTTTCCCTTTTTCAACCAACATCTTATCAATCTCTTTTTTAAAAAAAAATTTTTTTTTTATTTTTCATTTTTAGAGTCATATTTTATCCCTTCATAGTAGTTACCCTTATTTTTGGCATATATATATATATAAGTTGTTCTCTCTTTAAAATTTTGAGATACAGTTACTTCTAACAGATCAAAATATACCCTAAATCACTAGTGTATGGCTCTGTTCTAGTCTCCTGCCTGATCACATTCTCTCCCTTTTTTCTTTTTTTTTTCTTAAATCTTCTTTCTTTTTTCAAACAACTTCTTATCTTATCAAGTCCTTTTATAAAATGTTTTATAATTTTCATCTTTACAGTCATCTTCTATCCCTTCATTGTATCAACCCTTATTTTGTACATATATGTCTTTATTCCTTTAAAATTTTAGGAGGCATTTTTCTCTAACAGACCAAAATATGCCCAAAATCTAGTGTGTGGCACTGATCTATGCACTAGCCTGATATTTGATCATATTCTGCTTTTTTTGTATTGTTCTGTTTTTGTTTTTATCTTTTTTTTTTTCTCTTTCTTTTTTCTTTCTTTCCCTTTCTTTTCCCTTGGTTTCAGGTCTTTTCTGATTTGTATACAGTATATTTGCTGGGGACGTTGTTAACCTGTTAGCATTTTGTTCTCTCATTCATCTATTCTCCTCTGGACAAAATGACAAGACGAAAAAAATCACCTCAGCAAAAAGAACAAGAGGTAGTACCGTCAGCCAGGGACCTACTCAATACGGACATTAGTACGATGTCGGACCTAGAGTTCAGAATCATGACTTTAAAGATACTAGCTGGGCTTGAAAAAAGCGTGGAAGTTATTAGAGAAACCCTTTCTGGAGAAATAAAAGGACTAAAATCTAACCAAGTTGAAATAAAAAAAGCTATTGATGAGGTGCAATAAAAAATGGGGGCACTAACTGCTAGGATAAATGAGGCCGAAGAGAGAATCAGTGATATAGAAGACCAAATGATGGAAAATAAAGAGGCTGAGAAAAAGAGAAACAACTACAGGATCATGAGGGCAGAATTCGAGAGATAAATGATACGGTAAGACGAAACAACATTAGAATAATTGGGATCCCAGAAGAAGAAGAGAGAGAGAGAGGGGCAGAAGGTATATTGGGTCAAATAATAGCAGAGAACTTCCCTAATGTGAGGAAGGAAACAGGCATCAAAATCCAGGA
This sequence comes from Zalophus californianus, assembly GCF_009762305.2. NCBI lineage: Eukaryota > Metazoa > Chordata > Mammalia > Carnivora > Otariidae > Zalophus > Zalophus californianus. Next base: position 84,666,113 of record NC_045604.1, read on the forward strand.
GGCACAGAGAACCCCTCTCAAAATCAATAATAATAGGTCAACACCCCGACATCTAATAGTAAAACTTACGAGTCTCAGAGACAAAGAGAAAATCCTGAAAGCAGCTCGGGAGAAGAGATATGTAACCTACAATGGTAAAAATATTAGATTGGCAACAGACCTATCCACAGAGACCTGGCAGGCCAGAAAGGACTGGCAAGATATCTTCAGAGCACTAAACGAGAAAAATATGCAGCCAAGAATACTATATCCAGCTAGGCTGTCATTGAAAATAGAAGGAGAGATAAAAAGCTTCCAGAACAAACAAAAACTAAAGGAATTTGCAAACACGAAACCAGCCCTCCAAGAAATATTGAAAGGGGTCCTCTAAGCAAAGAGAGAGCCTAAAAGCAGCAAAGATCAGAAAGGAACACAGACAACATACAGTAACAGTCACCTTACAGGCAATACAATGGCACTAAATTCATACCTTTCAATAGTTACCCTGAATGTAAGTGGGCTCAATGCCCCAATCAAAAGACACAGGCTATCAGATTGGATTAAAAAACAAGACCCATCCATATGCTGTCTGCAAGAGACTCATTTTAGACCCAAAGACACCCCCAGATTGAAAGTGAGGGGGTGGAAAACCATTTACCATGCTAATGGACACCAAAAGAAAGCTGGGGTGGCAATCCTTATATCAGACAAACTAGATTTTAAAACAAAGACTGTAATAAGAGATGAGGAAGGACACTATATCCTACTTAAAGGGTCTATCCAACAAGAAGATCTAACAATTGTAAATATCTATGCCCTGAACATGGGAGCAGCCAATGATATAAGGCGATTAATAACAAAAGCAAAGAAACACATTGACAACAATACAATAATAGTGGGGGACCTTAACACCCCCCTGACTGAAATGGACAGATCATCTAAGCAAAAGATCAACAAGGAAACAAAGACTTTAAATGACACATTGGACCAAATGGACTGCACAGACATATTCAGAACATTCCATCCCAAAGCAACGGAATACACATTCTTCTCTAGTGCCCATGGAACATTCTCCAGAATTGATCACATCCTAGGTCACAAATCAGGTCTCAACCGGTACCAAAAGATTGGGATCATTCCCTGCATATTTTCAGATCACAATGCTTTGAAACTAGAACTCAATCACAAGAGGAAAGTCGGAAAGAACTCAAATATGTGGAGGCTAAAGAGCATCCTACTAAAGAATGAATGGGTCAACCAGGAAATTAAAGAAGAGTTTAAAAAATTCATGGAAACCAATGAAAATGAAAACACAACTGTCCAGAATCTTTGGGATACAGCAAAGGTAGTCCTGAGAGGAAAGTATATAGCAATACAAGCCTTTCTCAAGAAACAAGAAAGGTCTCAAATACACAACCTAACCCTACACCTAAAGGAGCTGGAGAAAGAACAGCAAATAAAGCCTAAACCCAGCAGGAGAAGAGAAATCATAAAGATCAGAGCAGAAATCAATGAACTAGAAACAAAACAGTAGAACAGATCAACGAAACTAGGAGCTGGTTCTTTGAAAGAATTAACAAGATTGATAAACTCCTGGCCAGACTGATCAAAAAGAAAAGAGAAATGACCCAAATCAACAAAATCATGAATGAAAGAGGAGAGATCACAACCAACACCAAAGAAATACAAACAATGATAAGAACATATTATGAGCAACTCTATGCCAGCAAATTAGATAACCTGGAAGAAATGGGGGCATTCCTAGAGATGTATCCACTACCAAAATTGAACCAGGAAGAAATAGAAAACGTGAACAGACCTATAACCACGAAGGAAATTGAAGCAGTCATCAAAAATCTCCCAAGAAACAAAAGCCCAGGGCCAGATGGCTTCCCAGGGGAATTCAGTGAATTCTGAATTTAAATTCAGACATTTAAAGAAGAATTAATACCTATTCTTCTGAAACTGTTCCAAAAAATAGAAATGGAAGGAAAACTTCCAAATTCATTTTATGAGGCCACCATTACCTTGATCAAAGACCCCATCAAAAAGGAGAATTACAGACCAATATCCTTGATGAACATGGATGCAAAAATTCTCAGCAAAATACTAGCCAATAGGATCCAACAGTACATTAAAAGGATTATTCACCACGACCAAGTGGGATTTATCCCTGGGCTGCAAGGCTGGTTCAACATCCGCAAATCAATCAACGTGATAGAATACATGAACAAAAGAAAGAACAAGAATCATATGATCCTCTCAATAGATGCACAAAAAGCATTTGACAAAGTACAGCATCCTTTCTTGATCAAAACTCTTCAGAGTATAAAGATAGAGGGTACATACCTCAATATCATAAAAGCCATCTACGAAAAACCTACAGCAAATATCATTCTCAATGGGGAAAAGCTGAGAGCTTTTCCCCTTAGGTCAGCAATGTGGCAGGGATGTCCACTCTCACCACTGCTATTCAACATAGTATTAGAAGTCCTAGCCACAGCAATCAGACAAGAAGAAATCAAAGGCATCCAAATCGGCAAAGAGGAAGTCAAACTCTCACTCTTTGCAGATGATATGATACTGTATGTGGAAAACCCAAAAGACTCCACCCCAAAACTGCTAGAACTCATCCAGGAATTCAGTAAAGTAGCAGGCTATAAAATCAATGCACAGAAATCAGTGGCATTCCTATACACCAACAACAAGACAGAAGAGAGACAAATCAAGGAATCGATCCCATTCACAATTGCACCCAAAACCATAAGATACCTAGGAATGAATTTAACCAAAGAGGCAAAGGATCTGTACTCAGAAAACTATAAAATACTCAGGAAAGAAATTGAAGAAGACACAAAGAAATGGAAAAACCTTCCATGCTCATGGATTGGGAGAACCAACATTGTGAAGATGTCAATGCTACCTAGAGCAATCTACACATTCAATGCAATCCCCATCAAAATACCATCCACTTTTTTCAAAGAAATGGAACAAATGATCCTAAAATTTATATGGAACCAGAAGAGACCCCGAATAGCCAGAGGAATCTTGAAAAAGCAAAGCAAAGCTGGCGGCATCACAATTCCGGACTTCCAGCTCTATTACAAAGCTGTCCTCATCAAGACAGTATGGTACTGGCACAAAAACAGACACATAGATCAATGGAACAGAATCGAGAGCCCAGAAATGGACCCTCAACTCTATGGTCAACTTATCTTTGACAAAGCAGGAAAGAATGTCCAATGGAAAAAAGACAGTCTCTTCAACAAATGGTGTTGGGAAAATTGGACAGCCACATGCAGAAGAATGAAACTGGACCATGTCCTTACACCACACACAAAAATAGACTCCAAATGGTTGAAAGACCTAAACGTGAGACAGGAGTCCATCAAAATCCTAAAGGAGAACACAGGTAGCAACCTCTTCACCCTCAGCTGCAGCAACTTCTTCCTAGAAACATCGCCAAAGCCACGGGAAGCCAGGGCAAAAATGAACTGTTGGGATTTCATCAAGATAAAAAGCTTTTGCACAGAAAAGAAACAATCCACAAAAGCAAAAGACAACCGACACAATGGGAGAAAATATTTGCAAATGACATATCAGATAAAGGGCTAGTATCCAAAATCTATAAAGAACTTATCAAACTCAACACCCAAAGAACAAATAATCCAATCAAGAAATGGGCAGAAGACATGAACAGACATTTTTCCAAAGAAGACATCCAAATGGCCAACAGGCACATGAAAAAGTGCTCAACATCGCTCGGCAACAGGGAAATCCAAATCAAAACCTCAATGAGATACCACCTCACACCCGTCAGAATGGCTAAAATTAACAAGTCAGGAAACGACAGATGTTGGCGGGGATGTGGAGAAAGGGGAACCCTCCTACACTGTCAGTGGGAATGCAAGCTGGTGCAACCCCTCTGGAAAACAGTATGGAGGTTCCTCAAACAGTTGAAATTAGAGCTACCATTCGATCCAGTAATTGCACTACTGGGTATTTACCCCAAAGGTACAAATGTAGGGACCCGAAGGGGTACGTGCACCCCAATGTTTATAGCAGCAATGTCCACCATAGCCAAACTGTGGAAAGAGCCAAGATGTCCATCGACAGATGAATGGATAAAGAAGAGGTGGTATATATACACAATGGCATATTATGCAGCCATCAAAAGGAATGAGATCTTGCCATTTGCAACGACGTGGATGGAACTGGAGGGTGTTATGCTGAGTGAAATAAGTCAATCAGAGAAAGACATGTATCATATGACCTCACTGATATGAGGAATTCTTAATCTCAGGAACTAACTGAGTGTTACTGGAGTCTTTGGGGGTGGGAGGGATGGGGTGGCTGGGTGATAGACATTGGGGAGGGTATGTGCTACGATGAGCGCTGTGAATTGTGCAAGACTGCTGAATCACAGATCTGTACTTCTGAAACAAATAACGCAACATATATTAAGAAAAAAGAAAAGAAGAAGATAGCCAGAGAGGAAGAATGAAGGGGAGTAAGTCAGAGGGGGAGACGAACCATGAGAGATGATGGACTCTGAAACAAACTGAGGGTTCTAGAGGGGAGGAGGGTAGGGGGATGGGTTAGCCCGGTGATGGGTATTAAAGAGGGCACATTCTGCATGGAGCACTGGGTGTTATGAACAAACAATGAATCATGGAATACTACATCAAAAATAAATGATGTAATATATGGTGATTAACATAACAATAAAAAATTAAAAAAAACAAAACAAAACAAAAAAAAAAGAGTTCAGGCACTGCTGGGTCATATGGTATTTCTATTTTTAATTTTTTTGTGAATCTCCATACTGTTTTCCAGAGTGGCTGCACCAATTTACATTCCTACCAGCAGTGCACAGGGCTCCCTTTTCTCCACATCCTTGCCAGCACTTGTTAGCTCTGTCTTTCTGATGGTAGCCATTCTAACAGGTATGAGGTGATTTCTCATTGTGGGTTTGATTTGCATTTCCCTGATGATTAATGATATTGAGCATCTTTTCATGTGCCTATTGGCCATTTGATATCTTCTTTGGAAAAGTGTTTATTTAAAAAAGCTGGACTTGCAAAAACAGAGAGTAGAATGGTGGTTACCGAGGGCTGGGAGTTGGGGATTGGGGATATGTTGTTTAGGAGTACAAACTTGCAACTTGGTAGGTAAGTAAGTCCTGAAGATCTCATGATTATAGACAATAATACTGTGTTATAACCTTCAGAATTGCTAAGATTTTAATTTTCCCACCATAAAAATGAAATGATAATTATGTGATGTGATAGAGGTGTTAATGCTATGGTGGTGATCATATTGCAATATATCAAATATCAAATAAACATGCTGTACACCTTTACGTTACACAATGTTTATGTCAATTTTCTCTCGATAAAAAAAGAGTGCAGGAATGAAAGGTGACCTGGGTTCAAATCCTGGCTCTGCTACTGCCTGGGTTTATAATCTTAGACACATTATGTAATGTCTCTGAGCCTCAGTTTCCTCATCTGTAAAATGGGGGATAATCATAGTACTTTCTAAAGTTTTGTGGATTCAGTGAGTTAATTCATGTAAAGTGTACGGTAGTAGAACAGAAGTACAGAGTATATCTTTAGTAAATATTAGCTGCTATTATGATTTCATAACTAGGTTTTCTCAATATATTGTAACATTTTCCTATGACACCTGATATTCTTTTCTATCATTGTTTTTAATGGCTTCATGATACTCTCTTGTAAGAGTGTACTGTAAGGGTGCCTGGGTGGCTCAGTTAAGCATCCAACTCTTGATTTTTGGCTCAGGTCATGATGTCAGGGTCCTGGGATTGAGTCCCACATTGGGCTCCACGCTCAGTGTGGAGTCCGCTTGAGATTCTTTCTCTCCCTCTCCCCCTCCCCTTCCCCTTGCTCATGCTCTTTCTCTCTCTCTCTGAAATCAACCAATCAATGTTAAAAAAAAAAAAAGAGTGTACCATAGTTTATTTAACAATCTCCTGTCATGGAAGCTCATTCTTTTTTTTAAAAATTAATTTATTTTTTTAATTTAAATTCAGTCAATTAACATATAGTATATTATCAGTTTCAGAGGTAGAGTTCAGTGATTCATTAGTCTTACATAACATCCAGTGCTCATTACATCACTTGCCCTCCTTAATGCCCATCACCCAGTCCTCACCCCCTTCCCTCCCAGTCCCTCCCCCCTCCCCCCCCCAGCAATCCTCAGTTTGTTTCCTATGATTAAGAGTCTCTTATGGTTTGTCTCCCTCTCTGATTTCGTCTTTTTTTTCCCTCCCTTCCCCTATGCTCCTCTGTTTTGTTTCTTAAATTCCACATACAAGTGAAAGAAATCATATGATAATTGTCTTTCTCTGACTTATTTTGCTTATCATAATACCCTCTGGTTCCATCCATGTTGTTGCAAATGGCAAGATTTCATTCTTTTTGATGGCTGATTAATATTTTGGAAGGACATTCTTGGCAGAGGGACCAGCATGTGCAAAGGCCAGGAGGCAAAGGAGCATTTGGACCTGAAACTGACTTAGTGTTGGGGGAATTGACTGAGGAGAGCAGGACTGGTCCCCTGTGAGCCTTTGGCCAAGGTTTGGGCTTTACCCTGTGGTTGATGGCCAGCAGTGAACAACGCTCTCTAAAGACAGAGTTGCAGACACTGTGATACCAAGGTCTAGGACAAGACAAATATTTATAAGGAAGAGGAGTCTTCTTGGGGACACATTTGGGGTCATGCTGGACCTGGTCTGTGAGGCTTTTATGCTGGAGACAGAGGCAGAGCAAGAGGACGATATGCTGTCTGCCCGTTTGTCTCTGGAGAAGCAGCTGTTGTCTGACCCCCTAATGGTAACCTCACATCCTGAGTGGTCAGGATGTTGCAAGCTCCCTTAGTCTGAATACACTCCTCAAATTGAATTCCCCGCAGCAGGCAAACAAATCCATTGGATGAGTGTTAGCTATTGTGGGCAGAGTCAATTCACTTGTGGTGAGAGATCATTAGCAAGGGCGAGGAACTCAAGTGCTGGGCCAGAGGGAAGGTGAGCTCATCAGGAGGAGGCCTTGCTTTCTTCCTCTGAACTTTTGGAAAACCAGAGAGCAAACAACATTCATAAACTCCCTCTTAGATGAAAGACAGGAGGCTTTTGGTGGAGGCTGTTTTGGATTTTGAATTTGATGAAACTTATGCCCTAGAGAAGTCTAGGCTGTGGGAGGAGAGTGTCACCATATAAGGTTGTGCAGGTTGGGCACTGAACAGCCCATTCATATTATAGCCGTTGAGATTGGCAGCCTTTAGGGCTGTGCAGTATTCAGCTAGAATGTTTTCATGCAGGTGGGAGCCTGGGAGAGGATTGAACCCTCATCTAACTACTTCTGGGTCTGAGAAGGATGCAAACACTGGAATTTTAGTTCTTCACTAGGAAAGGACATAGAATTCCCCAAATGTTTGCAAAAGAAGGGATATATTTATGCTTGGAAATCCTCTTCTCTAATAATTATTAACCTGGTCAACTTTAAAGAAAAATCCATATTTTTATATTTGAATACGAAACATTTCTGTCTGGTTCAAAATTACAAACACATGAGAAGGTTTTTACTGACAAGCCTCCCTTCTCTTCTGTTCCTCAGACACTTAATTGCTTTCCTCTGAGGCAGCCAGTGGTGCCAGCTTGTCTTTATCCTTGGTCAATTCTTTTTTTTTTTAAGATTTTATTTTTAAGTAATCTCTGCACACAATGTGGGATTCAAACCCACAACCCTGAGATTAAGAGTCACATGCTCTAGTGACTTGACCAGCCAGGTGCCCCGTTCCTTGGTCAGTTCTTTTTTTAAAATTTATTTATTTGAGAGAGAGCGAGAGAGAGCAGAGCAGGGGCAGGGGCAGAGGGAGAGGAAGCAGACTTCCTGCTGAGTGGGGAACCCGATGTGGGGCTCGATTCCAGTACCTTGGGATCATGACCTGAGCTTGAAGGCAGAAGCTTAATGGACTGAGCCACCCAGGCGCCCCTCCTTGATCAATTCTTAATCTTCAAGCTTAGGCTCTTCCCTGCAGCCTACCATCATTTTTGGTGAAATTTATCATTCATTCAACCAACCAGCCTATCTCCTTTCTCTCGCTTTCTTTCCTTCCTTCCTTCCTCCCTTTCTTTGTTCTTTCTGGATCCCAGGGGCTGAGGATTCATCCTCCTTCTTGCCTAGAAGATTATCATAGTTTATTTGGACAAAGCCCCCTTTTGTTTTATTACTAATTAGTTAATTCTCCTTTATTCTACCCCCTTCAGGTCCTTGATAGACAACATTTCTAATGTGTCTAGTTTGTATCTCTGTTCATATGTGTTCTTATAAATGGGTAGTGTTAAAAAAAAAAAAGAAACCACAGGTCCCAAATGGAGTCACTTGTGCTATGCTCCACATCAGCAACCAAGACTTAATATCTAACCTAACTGCACTTTTAAGTCTTCCCAGGAACGTAGCATCGAACATGGAATTACCTGGTCAGCACAGTAATCTGCCTGATAGATCCTCTCCCAAAGAAAGGTGACTTTGCCTGAAACAATCCACTCTTTGCCCTGCATCCTTCTGCCTATAAAAATCTTCCATTGTGTGTAGTTCCTTGGAGCTCCTTTCTGTCTGCTAGATGGGTTGCTGCCTGATTCATGAACTGTTGAATAAAGCCAATTAGATCTTCACATTCATTCAGTTGAATTTTGTTTTTTAACAGTAGCCATGCATTTTAAAAAAAAAAATTCAAGTTAACATTGAGTATCCATTCTGGTTTAGGCCTGATGCTGGGTCTTGGGATGAAATTCAGGGTAGCACAAGATAGGGCTGGTTCCCACTCCAGAGGAGTCTCCAGGGTGGGATCATGTGGGATGTTTCCTTTGCTCTTTGTGCCTGTGCAAAGAACTTCCCAAGTGTTCTTGCTCCTACATCTCCTGTTCTTCTTTCTGTCTGCTTTCCTGTTTCTGTCTTCCTGTTCCCCTGGTACCCCTTCTTACTTAATGCTTGCTCTGGGCCAGCCACTTATATATTGAATCTCATGAATCTTCTCCCCAGCTCTGGAAAGTAGTGGACCCAGGCTTGCTGGAGCTTCCCAAGGGTGTCTGTTCTCTCTGCAGGCCCCCAAAGACTCAACATCTCAGTGCATTAGCCCCGATGCCATTGTTTCTGAAGGTTTCATGGAGTGGGGAAGGCAGTTCACCTTGCACACTACTCCATAGAACACTTAACCAGATTCCTCATTAGACACCTGTAGCTTTGCTATACCAGGTTTTCTTCCCAGTAGGGAACTTGTCTCTCCATATCTGTATTCTCTTCTTCCTCCCCTTCTCCCTTCTTTCCCTCCTCTTCCTCTTCCACCTTGCAGCCTTCAAAAGTCCCTCTGGTGTCCCAGGGAATGCCACTCTCACTCTCAGTTAGTAGCCCCCTTTAGGCAGGACATAAGCTGGAGATTAGCTATAAAAGTCACCCCTTGGGGGTAGGGAGAGGTTAGGGGTAGAGGTGCAAATGACTTATCAAGGAGGAGGGGTGATGGGAGCAGTCTGCCCCTGCAGGAAATGGGAGGTGGAGAGGGTGTCATCGTCTGCAGAGAGAATTCAAATCAATATTAAAACTAGGAGTGAGTGCACTTTTTATTATCACCAAGCATTGGCCAGAAATTTAAAGCAGTATCTGTGATAAAAAGTACCCCCCTCCCCACATGCCACTGCCACCACAAGTTGGGTGCAATATAGCAGAATGTTTAAGTTAGACGTGGGATAGCCAGGTTTCAATCCCAGTTGTGGTGTTTAAGAGCTGTATGACCTTGGGTGAGTTACTCCACCTCTCTGTACCTTGGTTTTCCCATTTGTAAATTGTGGACTGTAACATCATGGCATGTTGGTAGTTTTATATGAGTTAATGTCTGCATTTTTTTGGAGCAGTTAACAAGCATTTAACAAATGTTGGCCATTAGTGACAGGGAAATTGTGAAAGACTTGGGTTGAGCAAGCAAAAAAGATGACTGGGTATCCTATCTAGTACACTCCAGTTTATCTCTACCTTTCATGGTTTTTGAGCTATTTTGTAACTCTGTAAATTGCAGAAAATAGATAATAAGGCAAATGATTCTTGTCCATATAAATGCAGATGAATTGTGTCTCATAGACTACAAGTGGCTGTCGTATACGGTGCCTATCAACAAGTTTTGCATCCATTAGGCAAATTCATTTCCGGAATCCTGGTTACCAATGTGTGTCTGTTCTTCGCCTTCTCCTTTGACCCAGTTGTAGCGTATTTTTGGTTCACTCATTAATAAATGAGTTAAATAAAATCTATGATGTACTTATATGTGTATTCTGCCTGTTTTAGAAACATTATCCTTTAACAGTATGTGCTCTTTTTTTTCCATTTCTTAAAGAAAACAACCACAGCTCAACTCCTCTCCTCTCATCCAAATTTCCAAAACAAAAGAAACTTTTTTAAGGGCTGTGGTGACTTTGTAATAGGTCCACTAGTTAGGCTGAACCACATTTTCCAGTATTCTCTTTCCTCCATACTTTGGGTAAGGTGGACTACCAAAGAGATACTTGTGGGAGATGTGGTGGGCAGGAGTGAAGCAGCTTATCCACATTGCTGCTTATCTCCTGGCTCTCCTCCTTGGTGTGATGCAGTACGTGGGCCTGCAACCACTTCCCTCCCCAGTTCCTCCTTTATTTTTAACTTCTGGGCAGGTGTGTGTCTTCACCTCCATGGTGAGGTTACCAAGGTGAGAGGCAATAGGACCTGACATATAGCTGCTTGTGGCTTCCAGCCTGTTCTTGATTTCAACCCCCACCTTCCACAGTTTTTTTTTTTTTTTTTTTTAATGTAAGAAGAAAAGAAGGAGAGAACTCAAAAGGTGTAAGCGTGTTACAAGTAGGAGGAAAATAAGAAATGGATTGAAAAAGAATAGTCAGAAAGATAGAAAATCAGGAGGCTGTTTCTGCCCTCTCAAGTCTACCTGCAATTGTGTTCTCATTTCAAAGGACTTACTAGACTTTTCTAATTGGATATTGCTTTAATATCTCAAATTCAACATACTTTCACTTAAAGAAAAAAAAAGCTTTGACATCTGACTTCCCTGTTTGTGTCAGTGTGATGAAAAGCATGCCTTCTTCCCAGATAAATCTGAAGCCCTACTTCTTGCCAGCAATGTTTATGCTTTGAATCACGCTGTCCTTGCAGGTTCAGTCTCCTTCGTGATTATTCCTCCTTTAAGAATAAGCTTGCCTCTTTATTCTCTCTGCCACCCCCCCAAAGCCTTCACTGTCCTCACGGTCCAAAGTATGAGTTAGGGACTCTCTTCATTGTTCACATTATACCCTGTACACAGTTTTACCACTGCATTTAAAATAGTTTATATGTAGTTATATGTTAAATGTTTTGTTATTTCATAAGTATTTGTTTAGATGAAGGAACCCTTACTTATCTGTACATCCCCAATAAGACACAAATTAAACATTTGTTGAACATTATCCCCTCCCCCCCAATCTAACTATATGGAATATCCATATTCATATCTACCTTCTACATCCAGATCTTTTTTTTTTAAGATTTTATTTATTTATTTGATAGAGAGAGACACAGTGAGAGAGGGAACACAAGCAGGGGGAGTGGGAGAGGGAGAAGCAGGCTTCCCACGGAGCAGGGAGCCCAATGCGGGGCTTGATCCCAGGACCCTGGGATCATGACCTGAGCCGAAGGCAGATGCTTAACGACTGAGCCACTCAGGCGCCCCCAGATCTTTTTTTTTTTACACATCCATATCTACATCAGTTTCCATAGATCTTCTAGTGGTTCTGCTTCTCTCATCAAGCCCTAACTGAAACAAGCACCCCACTCAAGGACACAGAGCTGGCCAGTGGCAGAACCCAGGTCTGCGTGGCCTGAAAGCCCCAGTGCTTTCCTGATTTTGTTGGTTTCTCCTTCCCTCTCTGCTCTCCCATTGTGTCAGCTCTGCATGGGGCGGGCTGACTTAGTTTTCCCTCTGTTGGTTTCTCTGTTCTCTACCCCCAATCTGTTCTCTTTCTTCTCCAGGTTCCCTTTCCTTTTCCCTCACTGTTTTTCCTCACTCTAAAAAGAAGAGATGCTTGCCCATTATGATTATGTTGATTGAATGTCTTAAAAAAATATTGGTGATTTAAAAATCAAGTGATGTAAGAAGAAAAAACCAATAAACTAAGTCAACTTACTTTTAAGTGGGGGTGTGGCTCAGGATTATGTTTTTTTCCTTCTAAGGTCCTCAGTAAGGCAAAGTTCTGCACCCCAGCGGATCTAGATCCAAATTGCACAGCTCCTGTTGTAGGTGAGTTTGATTCTTGACCTGATGCAGTCTTGATTTCCAGAGACTAACATGATTATACTCCTACTAGGAATCAGTTCTCCCTTCTCTGACTCCTTGGCTCTCAATCTATTTTTTTTTTTTAAGTACTGTCAAATCTCTTCCTTATAGTAGTTATTTTTGTAACCCAGATATCTTCTGTCAGGGCCATATACCACCCTATGTCCCATTCCTGAGAGTTTAATCCCCTAGGTGCTTATGAAACACCAATTATTTACTGAAGAAGTTATAGGGAGACTTACATTATGCACTGCACATCACAAATTTATATTCCCTACTATTCTTCCCCCTAAGGTTACTTGCCCCTGGTAACCACAACATTTTCCCTCGTCCTTCCCTACACAAACTCCCAGGCCCTACTCTGATTTATGGAATCAGAATCCCAAGGGTGTAGGGTCTGTTAAACTAGGAATTTTAACAAGTGTCCCAGATGATTTTTATGCACAGGAAAGTTTGAGAGCTATAGCAGTATAAGACATAGTCCTGGCTTAGTCCAGGATCCTGGATCCTTTTGCTACAGATAAAAACTCAAGCCTTAAATTAGAAACTGCCTTAGTTTGAATCATAGCCCAGGCACTTTTTATCTTTATGACTTGGGCAAATTGTTTTACTACTTTGAGCCTCAGTTTACTCATCAGTAAAATGGGGCTAATGATAATATCTTTCTCATTGAGTGATGAATCAAAATTCATTCATTCACTCATACATTCATTTGTTCACTTGACAAGTATTTATTAAGTATTTACTATGTGTTTATAGAAGTGGAACACACACACACAGTCACTCTGCTTGCCCTTTTTGAGTTTATATTCTAGTGTAGAAGTTGGCATACTTTTCCAGTAAAGGGTACTATGTTAAATATTTTAGGTTTTGTGGAACACAGATGATTTCTATCACATACTTTTCCTTTTTTTTTCTGAAACCCTTTAAAAATGTAAAAATCATTCTTAGTTCATGGACCATAAGAAGACAAGTCACGAGCTAGATTTGGCTGACCTCTGTTGTAGTAGATTCAGAAAAATAATAGCTGTAAAGTATTTTAGCAGACATGTTGATGAGGTAAATTGCTTAGCACAGCTCCTGGACTGGAGTCCGGGTTCAGTAAATAGATGTATTATTAATGCCTGAAGCCTCTCCTTGTGCTTTGTTCTTCTGCCCTGGTCAGTGTCCTTTGGCATCAGGTCTCAGACCTAGACCCGTTGGCTACTCCACCTTGTGGAAGTGACTAAGGCCTGCCAGCAGATCTCTGTCTCCCTACAAGGTCAGTGGAGTGGCTGTAGGAATCCATCCTGCTGGTTGGACATGGCCGTGCCTGGCAGGCTGGCCCCTGGTCTCCTGCCTGGCCTCGCCAGGACACACTTCTGCCTGTTCCTCTGCCTCTCAGGGAAAATAGCCGGAACCAGCTGGGATGACTCATGATGTAGCGGCCACGCGGCTTGGCTCTCTGCAGGCCCACAGCTTCTTGGTGCAAGTTGAGGGGGTGGTGGAAGTGGACAGGCCACTGCTCAAGATGTCCTCCACTCACCAGGATGGGGCAACCCGAGGACATCTCTCTGCTGCCGGAAGCATTCTGGACGTGGAGTGAAATGGTCCAGGGTTGCATCAAATTCCCTCACTGGGCAGTCAGCCATCAGCTTTTACATCCTGGGGAAAAGCAGGGTCTGAGTCTGCCTTTGGCATTTTCCAGAGCTACTGAACTCCTGCTCTCATTGGATTGGCGTGTCCTGCCCTTGATACCCACCCTGCTGTCTTTTATTACATGGCAAAAGCTGGTCCCAAGAGGACAAACTCTCCAAGTGTGGCTTGGATGACTGCCTCCTAATCTGTCTCCTTGTCCCTGCCCTGAACCTCCCTGCCACAACCCCTCTGGCCCTGAATCCATCTTCCACACTAGAGCCAGCATGTTCTTTCAGTTGCAACTTTGACCTTGACTTTCTTGCTTTAAAAACTCTTCGATGTCTCCTCATAAATTTCAGGATAAAGTTCAGTCCTTAGCTAGAATGAGGGGCTGTCCATGATCCTGCTGTTCTTCTCTTTAGCCTCATTTCCTTTACTCTGTACCCAAATCATGCTGAATTATGTACACTGGTTCCCAGAAATTCCAGGCCTTCACAGCCCCATGGCTTCATGCATGCTGCTCTCTATTTGCTTGGAATTCGCTCTCCCTCCTTTTCAACTGGGAAAAACATGTTCTTTTCAATGCCACTCAGTTATCACTTCTTCATGGAGCCTTCCCTGATCTCCCTGATTGAGTCCTTTTTTCCCCTCCTCTGAGTTCTCACTTGCACTAATTTTAATCCTGTCTCCTGAGTGTAGGCAGGGTACTTAAGAGTTTGAGTTTGAGTTCCAGCTCAATCTCTTGCTAGCTGTGTCACCTCAGGTAGGTTACTTAACCTCTCTGAGCTTCAGTCTCATTTGTAAAGTGGGGCTGTTAATAGTACCTTTCTCATAAGGTGCTTCTGTTGTGAAGATTGGGTGAGAAAATGCATATAAATATCACACTGTGAATGGCCATAGTAGATGCTCATTTAAATTCATCAAAATCGGGGCACCTGGGTGGCTCAGTCTTAAGCGTCTGCCTTCGGCTCAGGTCATGATCCCAGGGTCCTGGGATCGAGCCCCGCATTGGTGGGAGGCCTGCTTCTCCCTCTCCCACTCCCCCTGCTTGTGTTCCCTCTCTCGCTATGTCTCTGTCTGTCAAATAAATAAATAAAATCTTTAAAAAAAATAAATTCATCAAAGTCATCATTGGGTGATACTGTGAGCTCTTCGATGGCAGGGGCCATGGTTTATTCACCACTGGATAAACCTAACACAGTGCCTGCCTTATATCAAGTGTTAAATTAGCTTTTGTCTGAATGCTGTTGAATGAAGGTCATGAAGAAAACTAGTCTATCCTAAGTATCAAAATTTATCTATATGAGGATGTTCATTGCAGCACTCATTTGGAGAGTAAAATACTGAAAACCACTGAAAGCCCAGCAATAAATTATGGTACCTCCTTAATATGGAACACTTTGCAGTGATTAAAAACAATGAGATTACCCAACATGTACTGACATAGAAAAATACCCAGAACATATTATGTGAAAAATGCAATTTTATGTCAGCAGGTATGATATCATTTGCACTTCTGTGTGTATATGTAAAGGATATCTATGCGTAGAAAATAATTGAAGGCCATTTGAGAAACTGTTAATAGCAGTTATCCCTTGGGAAAGAGGGAACGGAAGGACTTTACTGTTTATTTGTTTTTATTTGTATTTATGTATTTTAAAAAGATTTTATTGATTTATTTGAAAGAGAGAGAGCAGGAGAGTGGGGAGGGGCAGAGAGAAAAGGAGAAGTAGACTCCCTGCTGAGCAGGGAGCCCGACGTGGGGCTCGATCCCAGGACCCCAGGATCATGACCTGAGCCGAACGCAGACACTTAACTGACTGAACCACCCAGGCATCCTTATATGTTTTAGATAAAATTGACATATGACATCGTGTCAGTTTAAGATATGCGATATGCTGTTTTGTTATATATTACAGGTATTATTACTGCCTTAGTGTTAGCTAACCCCTATCATACCACGTAATTATCATTTCTTTTTTGTAGTGAGTGCAATTAAGATCTAGTCTCTTAGCAACTTTGAAGTTTATAATATAGTGTTGTTGACTATAATCACTATCCTGTGCATTAGATCTTCAGAACTTACTTATCTACAAGTTGCAAGTTTGTGCCCTTAAACAACATATCCCCTGGCTGTGTGCTAATAAAGCTTTGTTTACAAAAATAGGCGGGCAGCTAAATTTGGCTATAGTTTGCCAGTCCCTTCCTCTTACTGGTAGCAACTATTACAGTATATCCTAGTGTTTGTGGAGAAATTGAGATGTGTAATGAGAGCTTTTCTTTGCTTCAGTTTCTTAGTATTTAAGATGTGGGAAAGACATGTTCCTCCTGAGTTCCAGGGGGTATAGGAAGAGGTCACTGAGAGGACGTGACTGCCGGTTGACCCATGAGCTGGCCCTGGGCAATTGGAGGCTCTTTACGCCCTCCCCTCTTCTTGGAATGGACACTCTGCCCACCGTTCCCACAGCCTTAGCCATTTCAAGCTCAAGGCCTGGAGAGAGTGAGGTGTTGAGACCATGTAGATGGCAGACGTGACTGAACCCTGATGAAGCCTCTGTATAAACTCTGAAGATTATGGTGTGCAGGTGCGGAGATCTACTCGTCTTGTGGCCACCCAGGACAAGCCTCATAAGTAAGTTCCCCTACTTATTAACCCTGCCGCCTACCCATCTGGACTGGCCTGCTTCTGTCTTCCGTGTCTTCTTCCTGTCCAGGTATGGGGACTGGTTTGTAAACCACCGTTTGGTGAGCCAGCCAGGAGAAGGAAGAAACAGGTCTTGGGAAGGATGCATTTGGGGGGGATATCCTGAGTTGGCTATCACCTCTTTGTGGAGAGGGGTGGCCCTTGAGTCACATGCTTGTGCACCAGTGTGAGTACAGGGATGACCCGAAAATGCTACTTCTTTGAGAAACAGCAGAGAGTGTGCTGCGGCAGAGAAGTGAAGAGCGTGGCTGTGTGGTGGGCTGGCTTCTACTGTGGCCACATTGGTTGGATGTGGCCACTGATGCCCAACTGGAGGTTGAAGCTCAAGTTAGAAAGTTAGCAGATGAACTGACGTTAGAGAAGGATGTGCATTGTCTGCTAATTTGGCTGGTTTTGGGGCTGGCAGATGAGGTGGGAGAAGCAGGATCATAAATTGGAGACCTGGGGTGCCTGGGTGGCTCAGTTGGTTAAGCGACTGCCTTCGGCTCAGGTCATGATTCTGGAGTCCCGGGATCGAGTCCCACATCGGGCTCCCTGCTTGGCGGGGAGTCTGCTTCTCCCTCTGACCCTCTTCCCTCTCATGCTCTCTATCTCTCATTCTCTCTCTCTAATAAATAAATAAAATCTTTAAAAAAAAATTGGAGACCTTAGCATTTTGCAAAGCTGGGAGGGTGCAGGCTGCCATGGATTAAGGTCTGAGTGCTGTGACAAAGCCTGATTGAGATGCTAAGATGTAGAATCCCTGGGAAAGCGTTAGAGGAGGTCATCTAGTGGATGTGACTGCAGGTTGACCCGAGAGCTGGTACTGGGCAATTAGAGGCTCTTTACTCCCTTCCCTGTCCTTGGAATATATGTTCTACCCACTAGGAGCTGTTCCAAGGATGCAGCCTTCAGAGAGTCAGGTGTTGTTGAGATCATCTGGATGGTAGATGTGATTGAACCCCGTTAAGGCCTGTATAAACTTTTAAGATTCTGGCAGGTGTGTGCAGGGATCTACTCATCTTGCAGTGCCAAAGATGAGCCTTGTAAATTCCCTTGCTTATTAACTCTGCCAGCCACCCATCTGGAGTGGCCTGCCTCTTCTTTGGTCTCTCCTGGCTTACCCCATATGGGAACCAGTTTGCAAACTAACAGAGGGTGAAGGAGAAATCCCTTCTGGGCCTCAAGTGGTCACAGGCAATCCTTGGTGTTTCTTGGCTTGGAAGTACATCTCTTCCCCTGTAGTTACATGACATTCTCCCTGTGGGTCTCTTAGAAGGACACCAGTGATTGGATTTAGGGTCCACTCTAATCCAGTATAACTTCATTTTAACTTAAATCCTGATTATATCTGCAAAGATCCTATTTCCAAACAAGTTCACATTCCTAGGTACTGGGGTTTAGGACTTGAACATATCTTTTTGGGAGACAAAATTCAGCCCACTACAGGAGGAAAGGAAGATCAGTGTTTGATTTTCCATCGGAAATTAGGGCCACAGGGAACCATGAGCAGTGATTAATTCCTGATGAGTGGAGAGGCATCACTCAAGAAAAAGATAACTCTTAGGTTCCTGCTTAACAAACTGCGTAGATGGTGGTGACATTTATAAATTTCTTCCTTTCAAAGTGAGCTTTAAAAATAGCTAGATTTAGGAAAAAATAGGTAAATTTGGGGTGCTTGGGGGGCTCAGTTGGATGAATGTCCAACTCTTGGTTTTGGCTCAGATCATGATCTCATGGGTCATGGGATCAAGCCCGCATCGGGCTCCGTGCTCAGCATGGAGTCTGCTTGAAGAGTTTCTCCCTCTGCCCCTCCCCCCCCACTTGTGCACTCTCTCTCCTCTCTCAAATAAATAAATAAATCTTTAAAAAAAAATAAAAATAGGTAGCTTCTCTCTTCCCCCGAATAATTTTCCCTGGCACCCACTTGTCCGTGGCCATGCTCACCAGTCTGGCCCAAGCCCACATCATCTCTTGCCTGCACCACTGTAATCCTTTCCTCCCTGCATGCGTGGGGCCAGTTTGCTCTCTTATAAGCCATTTTGCATTGGGCAGTCAGAGAGATCTTTATAAAATGTAAACTTGACCATTTATTCTCCTAACCAGATACTTCAGTGGCTTTTCCCTTTGCACTTAGTATGAAATCCAAACTCTTCACCAAGATCTATATGGCCCCCTCTAGGACATTCTGTGCTTCTCCCAGCTTGATCACTTGCTCCAGCAACACATGTCTTCTTGGAGTTCCTGGTACATGCCAAACATTTTCCCACCTGAGGCCCTTTGCACACACAGCTTCCTCTGCCTAGAATGCTCACCTGCCTAACTGATAGCTGGCTAACTGCTGATCATTGTTCAAATCAGGGAGGATTTTCCGGATTCTTAGTTTGAACTGGTACTATTTTCTCTCTAGTGCCTTATTGATTTCCTTCATTGTTTCTGACAATTCAGAATTCTTTAGTTAATTATGTTTGATAGTTTCGTACCTATGTCCCCACTAGACTGAGAGTGATAGGAGGTCAGGAACCACATCTTTCTGGTTTGCTGTGGATCCTCAGTGCCCATGCCTAGTACAGTGCCTCACAAGGAGTAGATGCTGTTCATGCGATGAATGAATGAGTGACAAAGTGAATAAAAGAAACTGGGAACAGCTGGTTTTAGCAAATGATGCTCTCCTTCAAATAGAGAAGGTACAATAGATGGAGCAAGCCGGGGTGGCAGGTGGAGTAGCCACTCCCCCCAATTCCAGGTCTTTGTTTTCAAATATTTTCTTTACCTTTGGGTCACTGCTATAGGTTTTGATTCCTGTTCAAAGTGATAGAGATATTACTTAAATTCTGCTCTAACTCGGAGCTCAGCGCCAGGCCCCTGTCACCATTTGCCTATATGAGAAGTAGCCTCATCGTCCTCCAGAACCTCCTGCACAAAGCTGCCATGAGTGGTCCTTCTAAAATGCAGATCTCACTATGTCTCACTCCCACTCCAAGTCCTTTATGACCACTTATTGCCTGTAGGCTAAATCTAAGCTTCACATCTCCAAGGTCTGTCTTGATGGTTGATTTCCTACTCTTTGCTCTTGCTTTCCCCTTTCTTAAATGTTTTGCTTCAGTAATCTCTGCTAGTTTAGGATTTCCACCACACCGTTTTGCTGACTTTCCTCCTCTACCCATAAAGCCATCCCATATCTTCTCCAACAGGAAAGACTTCTCTTCATCCTTCAGACCCATCTTGGATGTCCTCTTCTCCAGGGGTCTTACGTGAACGAGGGCTCCTTTCCGTCCAGATGGAGTTTCTTGCTCCTTTCTCTTTGCTCGTCTCTAGCTGCACATGTGCTTATTGTTGTACTTACCTTTCCATGTTGAACTTCATTTTATTTCATGACAATGTACCCTGTTTGGAAGTTGAGGAAACCAGTTCTCATGGAGTGTGTGGTACCTGCTTAAATTACACAGCTAGTGATGTCAGAGCTTGATTTTGTGCCTTTTTCCTGCTTTTCAAAACCCTGTGTTCTCAATAGCATGCTATGTATTCTGCCTCCCAGGACATCAGGAAAATGTCTGGACCCTTCTTTCTCTGCTCCCAGTCCCTGGGGGCCTTTGAGAAGGGGATTAATTGCAAATTCCAGACTGCCCCTAGCCTTGCACAGGAAGCAACATTTCTGGGATGGGGGCAGCACTTGGGAGGGGCACCCAGGGATTTGCCATGTCTGGCTGTGGTCTCAGGTCCCAGAGCCCCCGAATTTGCATGCTGCCTGTGCCACCACTGCCTGCACGACAGCCTTGCTGTCACGTAGAGCTGGACCGCAGGTGTTCTGCACCAGACCCTCTTTCAGGGAGAAAATGCAATTAGGGCTGCACAGTTGGCAGACCTCATCTCCATTCCTGCCTTGGGAGAGGAATCAAAGGGCAGTGTGTGGGCTGCGTGTGCCTGTGCGTGTGACTGTGTATGAATGTGCGCGTATGCACGTGTGTCTTGGTTTAACCCCTTCAGGATTCACAGGGCATTGTTGGGAAGGGGGAATCTCAAGCTTTTCATTTCTGCCAGCAACCCTCACCTCTTTCTTCGGTAATAATAGATTTCTTGCGGGCTTACCCTGTACTGGGTACTGTGTTGAGCACTTCATGTGCATAGTGTCATTTAAAACTCCTAACCACTCTGTGAGGTTAGTGTTACTGTCAATCCCATGTTACCAGTGAGAAAACAGGCTAAGTCCATCCAGGTGGTGAGTGAATGGACAGGATTTAAATCCAGGTCAGTCAGACTCTACTTATCTACCACATTGTATCACCTTTTCAAGAGGTTTGATATTGCTCCTCTATTTTTAAGCAGACTGAAAACCTTTCTCTTTCATTTGATATCCATTAATAGATTCTTTTATGCAAACATTGTTTCCTTTATTTCATATTTATAGGTGCCACTGCTTTGTTACTCTTTCATAGTTATCATTGTAGTACTGAGGGTAGGCAAAGTGATGCTGCCATAACAAACATCACCTAGATACAGTTACTTGACACACATTCATTTCTCATTTAAAAATCACTGTGGGTTTGGGTGGCTGATCTCCATGTATTGGCTTAGTCCAGATTCTTAATTTTTTGGCAGGAAAAGAAAGCACAATCACTTAGTGACTCTCAAATGACAAAAAGTGATTTAGGTCGCTTTTTCTCAAATACCATTGGTCAAAGAAATTACATATCTGTGCCTTGCCTTAAGACAGTGTATGCTTAGAAAGGTGGGAGAGTCCCATGTCTTGGTGAATCCCAGTAATACCTTGATGATTATCTCTTCCATATCTCTGTCTGATTGACTCTTCTTAAACACCTGTCAAGTCTACCTAGCCTTTTGGGGGTCATATTATTATTATTATTATTATTATTATTATTATATTATTTTTTTAAATTTTAATTCCAGTATATTTAACATACAGTGCTATATTAGTTTCAGGTATACAATATACTGATTCAACAATTCTGTACATTATTCAGTGCTCATCATGATAAGTGTACTCTTAATCTTGGGGGGTCATATTAATTATAGTCATATGAGGGACAGATCCCAGACTTTGGGGATACATAGACCTGCATGAGGGTCTTGATTCCACCATTCTCTATATTAGCTGAGTGATTTTGAGCAAGATACTTGGTCTCTCAGAGTTTCAGTTATCTCACCTGTAAAATGAGGTTGGTAAGAGGTCTTGCCTTGAGGATTACGTAAGATAATCCATGTAAAGCTCCTAGCGCTGTGTCTGGTGTTCAGCAAGTGACAGTAGCAATGGTTAACATCATTAATGTCCATTGAGTGCTTAGACTAGGTGCTCAATAAATGCTGTCTATTAGAATGGTTTTGACTGTTGCCACTTTTAAATGTTATTATAGTTATTTATGAATGTTTCATATTTCCCTTCTATTCATTCATTCATTTATTCAAAAGGTATTCATGTGAGTCTTGTCATGTGCTATGTACTATTTTACCAGTTGGAGAAATATTGGGGAAGACATTAGACAATCTCTGCCCACACAGAGATGTCTTTCTCTTCCTTCTCCCTTCTCCTCCCCTTTGTTTCTTTCTCTCTCTCCTCTACCCCACTCTCGCCCCCCCCCTTTCTTTCTTACTCAAGGTCCACCTTCATTAGCCATTTGACAGGTTTTCATTGAGTGTCTGCTGTGTGTCAGGACATGGGGATATAGTAGTGAGCAACACAAGTACCACTCATGCCCACTGGCACAACAGCAATTTTCAGTTAGGACATGGGCAGCGCAGGCTCTGTCCTTGGTTCTGAGCAGACCTGGCCCCTTGGCCTCCAGAAACCCCTGTTGCTGGGATCAGGTTCCACGGCCCTCTTCTCAACCTCAGCATCCTCCCCAGACTCCTTATGTATTCTCATCAGCACCAGTGGCTGCTGGAACTTCCTGATTCTTCACAAGGTTTTGGGATAGAGCACCACACAGCTCCCTGAGCCCTGGACCCTGACTGGCTGCTTCCTCAGGCCTGTCAGGGCTCTGTTCTACTTCCTGCACGAGAGGCTAGAGCCGATAGACAAGGCTTCCCTCTTCCACCATCCTGACTGGTGACTGTCAACAAGGTGCCCCTCTACAAAGAGGGAGGAAAAAGGGTCACTGATGGGATTTCAGCTTGGGCTATCCAGTGCAAACAAGGGGACTTGTTTAGTGAGCGTGAGGACTGGTTTACTGGAAAGACTAAAAAACTGGGAATTGAGACACCTGGTGTTTGATTCCAGCTCAGTCTCTGCATGCTGTGTGATCTAGGAGAAATTCCTTTCCTTCTCTGGCATCACTCTCGCGATCTGTAATGTCTGATTCTTATAGCGCCTTCACTGTTTTGCCATGTCTGTATATTGCCTCTAGACTTCCTTAAATTTTTTTTTAAATGACTTACCTTAAATTTATTTTTTTTAAAGATTTATTTTACTTTATTTTAGGTGGGGAGAGAAATGAGTGGGCAGAGGGGCAGTGGGAGAGAATCTTCAAGCAGATTCCCCACTGAGCACAAAGTGCACTCCAGGGCTTGATCCCATGACACATGAGATCATGCCCTGAGCCGAAACCAAGAGTCAGACGCTCAGCCGACTGAGCCACCCAGGCGCCCCTTAAATTTACTTTAAAAGGAAAGTTTATATAATATTTATGTCATATATTTATATCAGGAATGAAAAGCCAATTATCAATCAGTGGCCATAAATAAGAGACAGCCATGAAAATAAACGGGGGGAAACAAACCCACAATATTAAGTTCTACTCAGGTACTGTTGCCCATTGGAAACTCTGAGTCTGGGGTCTGCCATGGTTTGTTAAGTAGGAAAATGACATGTTTTATTTTATTTTTAAAAGATTTTATTTATTTATTTAGAGAGTGTGAGCTGGGGGAGGAGTGGAGGCAGAGGGGAAGGGAGAGAATCTCCAGCAGACTCCACTGCTGAGCATGGAGCCATGGGGCTCAGTCCCACAACCCTGAGATGACGACCTGAGCCAAAACCAAGAATTGGATGCTCAACCAACTGAGCCACCCAGGCACCCCTGCAAATAAAGTTTTATTGGAACATGGGCACATTCATTTATTTATGCATTGTCTGTGCCTGCTTTCACACTATAATGGCAGGGTTGAGTAATTGTGACAAAGATAGTATGGTCC
Source organism: Zalophus californianus (assembly GCF_009762305.2). Classification (NCBI taxonomy): domain Eukaryota; kingdom Metazoa; phylum Chordata; class Mammalia; order Carnivora; family Otariidae; genus Zalophus; species Zalophus californianus. The sequence continues at coordinate 84,689,907 of NC_045604.1, forward strand.
TCAAGTCAATATTATTTATCATCTTTTACTTAGAAAAAAAGGGGGGTGCCTGGCTGACTCACTTGGTAGAGCATGCGACTCTTGATCTCGGGGTTGTGAGTTTGAGCCCCATGTTGGGGGTAGAGATTACTTTAAAAAATTATTTATTGTCGTCATTATTTATCATGCAGAAAAAGTTCACTTACCCCATGCTAGAGAAGAATTGGTTGGTGTTTTAAGATGAAGAATTAATGATGAGCTGCTTAAACTTTGACACATGTTTAAAACATTGCCTGAATGAAAATGTGGCCACAGCCAGAACAAACCATAGAATGAGGTTCAAGTTCTGGATTATACACTGAATGTGGCATGCTTTGACCCATCCAACTCAGAATTTTGCTTGCATTCAAAGATCTTGATGAACTGGGGCATTGTCTTTTTGGAGCAGTGTGTGTTTAGATGAGCAAAACTGGGTGATGAAGACAATGATATTTCATAGCAGCACACATCCACTCAGCATGATAAGCATAGCATAGCTATATGGAATTATGTCCAGCATTCTCATCGAGAGCCTTGACTGGGGGAAAATTCAGTCCTAAGCTTGTCAAGCTGCTGCTAGAATTCATTTCCTTGTAGCTCTGTGACTGAGGGCCATGCTTCTTACTTGGTGTTAGCTTGGGGCAATGTCTCAATCCTGGAGGGCCACCCACAGTTCCTTGCCACGTGGCTCTCTCACAACATGGCAGCTTATTTGTCAAAGCCAGTAAGACTCTCTCACTGTAGTCTAACAGAGTCTTATGTGATGTAACGCAATCATGAGAGTGACATCCTATTGCCTTTGCCATATTCAACTGGTTAGGATCAGGTCACAGGTTCTGCCTGCACTTGTAGGGAGGAGATTATGTAATGAATGAACATTTGCTCTGTGATGTAGCATCCTATTTATTTAACCATTGTTCTCTTGATGGACATGTAGGCTATTTCCAAGTTGTTGCTAATGCTACAATGCTGCCATAAACATGCTGGTACCCATGTCTTTGAGGATGTGCATGAGATTTTTTTCCCTAAAGTATGCAGCTGGAAATATGTTTGGTGGTGAGGTTGTTCTCTGTGTTGCCTAGTTTCTCTTCAAAGTGCTTATACCTGTTTTCACTCTCATCATAGGTATTTGTCTTTTTTATATCCACCCAACACTTGAGGCTGTGTGTTTCTTTTAATGATTGTCAATCTAAGAGATGTGAAAATTGTTGATGTTCACATTCCTGATTTTTAGTGAACTAGGACATGGTATGTATGTATGTATGTATTCATCCATTTGTTCATTCATTCATTCATTCACCTCTAGATTTCCTCTTCTATGAACTGTCTCTTTATAGTTAGAGCTTTCATGATTTTTTTCCAAATGCATGCCAAGGTGACTTGACCTGGAAGAGAGACCATTTCTCACTTGTGCTTGGAATGTGGTCCTGTTCTAGCTTTTGTTGGCCTTTTCATGGTGGTCTCTGTCAGTAATGACAACAGTGATGTCCTCTGAATTTCTTCATGTTTGGGAGACATCAGCAAGGAGGACCTGGGACAATAGAGGAAGAAGAACTGGGAAGACTCCATGTGGACATAATAGCTAACAGATTGAGAACATGTTAAATGATCACAGAGACACCCAGAAATATTGAAGGGGGACCTGAGGGAACACACACAGGCAAGACAGAAAAATTTAGGGACATTATGATTAGCAGAACATTTTTTAAAAAAGATGTTATTTATTTGAGAGAGAGAGACACACAGAGAGAGGGAACATAAGCAGGGGGAGTGGGAGAGGGAGAAGCAGGCTTCCTGCAGAGCAGGGAGCCAGCTCGACGTGGGGCTTAACCCAGGACCCTGGGATCATGACCTGAGCCGAAGGCAAACGCTTAACGACTGAGCCACCCAGGTGCCTCTTAACAGAACATTTTTTTTTAAAGATTTTATCTATTTATTTGAGAGAGAGAGAATGAGAGATAGAGAGCACAAGAGGGAAGAGGGTCAGAGGGAGAAGCAGACTCCCCGCTGAGCAGGGAGCCCGATGTGGGACTCGATCCCGGGACTCCAGGATCATGACCTGAGCCGAAGGCAGTCGCTTAACTAACTGAGCCACCCAGGCGCCCAATAGAACATTAAAAAAAATTTTTTTATTGTTATGTTAATCACCACACATTACATCATTAGTTTTTGATGTAGTGTTCCATGATTCATTGTTTGTGCATAACACCCAGTGCTCCATGCAGAATGTGCCCTCTTTAATACCCATCACCAGGCTAACCCATCCCCCGACCCCCTCCCCTTTAGAACCCTCAGTTTGTTTTTCACAGTCCATCGTCTCTCATGGTTCGTCTCCCCCTCCGACTTACTCCCCTTCATTCTTCCCCTCCTGCTATCTTCTTTTTTTTTTCTTAACATATATTGCATTATTTGTTTCAGAAGTACAGATCCGTGATTCATCGGTCTTATACAATTCACAGTGCTCACCGTAGCACATACCCTCCCAGTGTCTATCACCCAGCCACCCCATCCCTCCCACCCCCACCACTCCAGCAACACTCAGTTTGTTTCCTGAGATTAAGAATTCCTCATATCAGTGAGGTCATATGATACATGTCTTTCTCTGATTGACTCCAATAGAACATTTTTAATGTAGCTGTTTGTCCATAGGATGGTGAGGCAGGGGCATGTTCACATTATTATACATTTAGCTTTTTCTGGACTGAGATAATATGGCATCAGTTAAATCCTTTTATAATCTAGCAGCATATGTGTAAACCAAAGGGAGAAGTTAACCTCTCAAAAGTATTGCTGTCTCCTTAGGCACAGTCTCTCTCACTGTGAGGTTGATCCTACTCACTTTCTCTTTGGAAGGGCCTTACCACCTCTACAACTGTGCTCAACTTGGTTGGGGATACACTCTCATTTAATATTTCAGTTCCACCAAGACAAGATGGGATATTTAAATAGGACTTTGCTAAAGGTCTGGGACTATGGCAGAAAACCATCAAAGAGAACCTTAAGGAAATACTAAAACTTGAAGTAGAACTGCCTCTAGGTAGACCAGTCTCATTAATAGAAATCTCAGGAAAGATGAACCATCCCAGTCCTCTTTATTCTGGCTTCAAGCCGCACCTTTAGCATATCCTTCCCAGGAAACCTATTGTAGGCATCTAGACTGTCCGAATCAAGCAAAGAAGCTGTGCTCTTTCTCCTACTTTTCCAGGCCCATTTCCTTTTGCCCTGTCCAGTGGCCTGCTTCTTCCCCAGACGACATGCTATGATAACGTCATTCTTGGGGAAGACCCTGTCCTTTCTTCTCACAGCTGTGGCCTTTCCCTTGCAGACCTCATAGGGACAGCAATGTCAGAACACATCACCATGCCCCAGAAATCAGATACACTAAGAGGCACATACGTATAACAACAGGGAGTCATTTCCTTGTAGCCTCTTAGAAATCAGATATTTATTAAATGATTAATTTGCAATAACAAGACGCCCTTGTCTCCAGCTGAGGAATATTTGTGTCCTCTTTCAGAGCCCTGGAGACATACTTGACATCTTGGGGACAGGTCACCTGTATCAACCCTCACCCACCAGCAGGACTATTTCCATTTTTCTCATCACTGGAGCCAAGTGCTGGCAACCCTAATGAGATGAGCAAGTGGCCTTTATGCAGCCTCCATCACATCATCTTGAAGGCTGACGTTTCACTCCAGAGATTACCAGTGGATGCAAACTGTTTGAGAGAAAGAATTAGGGTATAACTGGAGGCCACATTTCATGGTATTGAAATTGACTGTGGAGTGACTGATGGCCTGCCCCTTGTCTTCCAAATCCTTGAGGCTCTATCTTTTTCAGGGACTGTCACTGGATGACTGCAATGAATGATATGCTTTCTCCACTTTGGAAAAGAGAGAAAGCCAGAACATGACATAGCTAAACGCTTTCTTCCCAGGAGTGGCCTTGTCATCGCAAAGGTGACCCAGTTTCCTAGAGAAGTCCTGGAATTTGCAATGTTCCTCTTGTCCCTATCATGAGGAACTAAATAACAATAACACAATTTATGAATAATACATATATGTTCCAAATACTTAAAAAATATTGTAAGTAACTCCCACCACTCCCTTTTTAAGTCAGTACTATCATTATTCCTACTTTCCATATGATGCAGCAGTACCTCAGAGACTGGAAGTAACTTGTCCAGTGTCACAGAGCTGACAAGTGGTGGAGTCAGGATTTGCACCTAGATCTGCATGACGTACATCCCTGCACACCAGGAACATACCTTTGGGAGTTAAAGTGCTATGAAGGTGTCTGATACTGGTACCACTTTTGTTCACTCCTAAAAGTGCTGTTTGGCATCCTTATTTTAATTAAAGTCTCTTGAAATTATTTTTTATTTCAGAGCTTTTAGAGAACTGTGTGCCAGCAGTGAGTGATAGGTAGGCCAGGGCTGAGACTCTCTGAACTTGATGATAGAATTATGCCTTTGGAGGCACCCAGTAGCCCTAATTTGATGACATGAGGTTCTGGAGGATCAGAAGGATCTTTTCTTGCCTTTTTTCTAAGTATTTTAACAGTGCAGCACGCTTGACTGTCTGCTTGTGGGTTGTGAAATTTCCTGGGTCATGAGGAGGTGAGTATAGGGGGAACCATTTTTTCTTTCTAATAGTTCTATCTTAACCCTTAATTTAGGAAATTTTGATCTGTCAGAAGTATTTAGAAGGTAACTTCTCTCAACCCTTCTTTTTCACTCCACCCCCAGTGGAGAGGGAAAGCCTTGACTGATTTGTAGAAGAGGAAGAAGAAACACCATATATGTGAGAAAGCCACTTTATCTTTCTACTTCTCAGGCCTCCAGAAAGGACGAATTGTTTCCATGCTCCCATCTTCCATGTGAGAATCCTAACTGGATTATGGTCAGGTGTGGCTTCCAGAGGAGGGTCTAGAGTTCCATCTCTAATTGTCCTCACTGATTGGACTCTACTTGGGGGACAGAAATTCTGCTTGCAGCTATCTTCTGTGCAGTCCCAGACTTGAGAGTGTTTGAGCCAAAATATAAACTGGTTGGGTAGGAAGTCCATTGGCTGTCAGTTCATCTGATGTTCTCCATTGCACCATTCCAGTAATAGAACTGATAATTGATCTCCACTAGTCTTTTCTCAGCAGGTTCCACACTCAGAGTGAAGGGGTAGATGGTATGATTTGTCAGCCTCCTTAATCTTCAGCAGTGAGAAGTACACACACTGTGAAACCTCAACCATTTGGGGAAAGTCTGAATTAGGGAAATGGCCACATGACAGACTATTTGGGAAAGTTGTATTATAATTTCCCAGTTTTTACAGCCAACCAAGTGTTACCAAGCAGGCAAGTGGTTCTCAGTCCTGGCTGTGTATCAGAATCACCGGGGAAGGTTTTAGAAAATTCTTATGTCTTGGGCTCATTTCCCTAGGTTCTGATTTAATTGATCCGGGTGTAGAGTGTGGACATAGTTAAGGTTGGGAATCACTAAAGTAAGGAAGCTGCTGAAGGCTCCTTATTTAATAGATCAATGTTTCCTAAAGTATAGAGCTTATAACAAAGGGTGTGTGAGTGGGTTTAGATGACACAGGCTTGGCTTCAGTAACATCGAAGTGCATTGTGAAAAAAATTTCCCTTTCTAATTTGTTGTCAATCCTTCTGATTAGGTTAAGGAGAAAGTCTCAATATGGTGGTAGGAGGCCCTTCATACCTATCTTTTGTCTTTTTAACAAAAGGAGAATAGATGTTAGTTTCAGACAGTTGTATAAAGTAAGAATTATTAACAATCTTTGGCCTTTTAAAAATGGTTTCTGTAATTATGGCAGGTAATACTGGTTTTCCATTTGTGGTAGTGATATAAAGTTTGCTTTAAAAAAAGTCAGTGGTTCTCCATTTTGGCTGTACATTAGAATTATCCAAGGAACTTAAAAAAATCCTGTTGTCTGGGTTTCATCTTTGGTATTGGGATTTTCAAAAAGCTTCCCAAGGGTGTAAAAACCACTGTTTTAAAGTAGAGCAGTGCAATGCTTCTCATTTTATGTGTGTATGAATCACTTGGGATCTTGTTAAAATTCAGATTCTGGTTCAGCAGGTTGGGGTAGAGCCTGTGATTCCACAGTTCTTACAGACTCCCAGGTGATGCTGATGTGATGCTGCTCTTAGGTGGATCACGGTTAGAGGAGCAAGGCCCCAGTGGAGCTTTGTAAGAAATCCTATCTTAAATAGTTTCATAAAGTAAATAATACTATACCCGTTCCTTTTTTAATGAGAGGGGGCAAATATGTATCTTTATACATAAAATTTTCTTAACATGGGGCACCTGGGTGGCTCAGTCAGTTAAGCATCGGGCTCTTGATTTTGGTTCAGGTCAGGTTGTGAGATTGAGCCCCTCATCAGGCTCCATGCTGGGCATGAAGTCTGCTTAAGAGTCTCTCTCTCCTCTCCCTCTGTCCCTTCTCCACCTCTCTCCCTCTCTAAAAAGACAAAAACCAAAAAACCCAAACAACAACAATAAAAAAATTTTTTTTCCTTAACAGATACTGCCTTTCTTGCTCGAATCTTAGTCGTGGTCAAATGATTTCAGCACCATGGACAGACGCACAGGCAAGTGCTCTGAAGGGCCTGCTGCTAAGCTGAAGGACCAAGACTTGAAATCTGTGTATAAGAGCATTTGTAAAACAATGTCATTGAAAATATTATTGAAGTTTGTTTTTAAAAGTATCTACTTTTGGGGTGCCTGAGTGGCTCAGTCAGTTAAGCGGCTGCCTTCGGCTCAGGTCATGATCCCAGGAGTCCTGGGATTGAGCCCCTAATTGGGCTCCCTGCTGAGCAGGGAGCCTGCTTCTCTCTCTCCCTCCCGTCTCCTGGCTTGTGCTCTCACTCTCTCTCTGTCAAATACATAAATAAAATCTTTAGAAAAGTATATACTTCTAAAAGGTTTTTATTTTTATTTTTATTTCTTAATTTTTTTTTTAAGATTTTATTTATGTATTTGACAGAGAGAGACACGAGAGAGGGAACATAAGCAGGGGGAGCGGGAGAGGGAGAAGCAGGCCTCCTGCCGAGCAGGGAACCTGATGCGGGGCTCGATCCCAGGATCCTGGGATCATGACCTGAGCCGAAGGCAGACGCTCAACGACTGGGCCACCCAGGCGCCCCTATACTTATAAAAAGTTTTAAAAGGTTGTATATATATGTATATTTTTGCCTTACCTGCCAGCAGAGTCTATATTTTTTCATCCACTATCTTGTGCGACTGATACTCTGTCAGATTTCATCAGACACATGGATTGGGTCATGAAATAGAACCATATGCTATCATGACCTGATGATTTCTGACTCTTCATTACTGGAATTAGAGGGTGCCTTTAGTCTAAATATCAACTTTGGATTATGAAAAGGCTAATGGGAACAAGCTGCTAATTCAGAAGAGAGAGTGTGGGATGTGAAGGAAAACATGTCAAGATGGCCTAAAGAAGTGGCTCTTGGAACCAGACAGGACTAGGCTTAAATACCAACTCATCAATTACTCACTGTGACTTCAAGCAAGCTTAATTTAATCCCTGGGAAACTTAGTTTTCTTATCTGAAGAATGGAGGTAACAACACTCCTCTTCAAGAGTTGTTATGATGGTTTAGTGAGGTAAGAAGATCACAGTAATTTCTTACTTAAAATTATTCAGTGGCTTTCCACCAAGTTCCTTACCAGGCCCCACAGAACTCTACATGATTCTGCTCCTGCCTGCCCCTCCATGACTTGTTCCGTATCACTCTTCCCCTGGATTACTGTGTACAGCACTATGTACTGTGTTGTACCATGAGCACTCAAGGTTATTATCGTTTCAGGGTCTTTGTACTTTCTGGTTCCTTTACCTGAAATACTCTTTGTATGGCTATTTTAATTTGGGATCCAGTTCTGTTGCCACCATCTCAAAAAGACGTTCCCTGACTCACTTATCTAATGTTCTTTCTGCCTGACCCTCATCACTTATTATTATTTATTTCCTAGCACTTACCACTACCTGAAATTACCTTATTTGCTTTCTTGTGTATTGTCTCTCGCACTGGAATATAAGTACCAGAAAGGCAGAAGCCTTGTATGTTTTGCTCACTAATGAATCACTATGCCTAGAATAGATCTTGGCAGATAGTATATTTCAACACATATTGGTCAAATAAATGAACGACCATAGGAGTGCCTGGGACAGTGGTTGCTAAATGAGCACCCAGCTTCCTCATTTCTGTCATACCATGTTCTTGTTGACATCCGAAGATGCTGAGGATTAATGAAAGAAAATTCTAACTATGATGGTTGGAAAGCAAGCTTGTGAAGATCGACAGTACGTGTTTCTGGGTATGTGCTAGAAAATCATTAGAAGGAGGACCTACCAACATCTAGGTCATGTGACCTTGGGCAAGGCAATCTCTTGGGCTTTAATTTCTTTCTTTCTTTCTTCTTTCTTCCTTCCTTCCTCCCTTCCTCCCTCCCTCCCTCCCTCTCTCTCTCTCTCTCTTTCTTTCTTCCTCCCTTCCTCCATTTCTTCCTTCCTTTCTCCCTGCCTTCCTTCCTCCCTGCCTTCCTTCCTCCCTCTCTCCCTCCCTCTCTCCCTCCCTCCCCTCCTTACCCCCTTCCTCCCTCCCCCCTTCCTTCCTTCCTTTTTTGATATTTGAGTGGAATAACCTCTAAGATCCTCTCCAGCACTCAGTGATAGTAAAATAAGAATCCAAGCTTTGCTCGTTATTCTGCAATTGCTGTCTGTCACACTTCACCCTTGATCTACTTTGTACTGTTTTGTGCCTTGAGGCCTGGTCACTATGGACCTCATCACCTACACTCCCTTCCTGGCTGACTTTTGTTTGAGCTCTGCCAGTGGGGGCATCAGCATGATATCGGAGGGAAGGAAAAGAGATTGGGGATCCTCCACTTGCTCTCTGGGATCACATCTCTGGCAGTGGTGTGTCACTGCTTGCTGGAAGGCCTCTCCTCCAAAGCTCTGCCGACACTGAGCTGCACTAATACTATTTTTTCCTGTTATTCCATCAGGCCTAGAGAAGTAAGTCTTCCTATTATTTCTAGTTCCTAGGTATCTCAGTTGCTTTTGTTGGTTCCCTTAATCTTGTTGAGACCATTTAAAAAAAGTCTCTTGGTTAAAGGCTTTTCATCGAAACCATCTGAGTGAGATTTGCTCCCCTCCAGGGCTCTGATGTACAGTCCATTTGGAAATATACCCAGAGAAGCAGATGCTAAGAACTCCATTTGTGGAGTGAATAGACATCACTATTGGGTTTGATCTGGATCTCTCATACTTGAGTTTAAGTCTCACATGCTTTTGTTTCTTCTCCAGTGGAGAGAAATACTGTGTTATTGCCATTCACTAGGTAACAAAGCTCTGTGGACATAGTAAACTCCTCATGTGGAGAGTTGATGAGAAGGAATCTCTTCACTGTAGCTCTGTTTTGCTCCTGTTTAATCAAAAAACTTTTCTTTTTCAGGCATGACAGTGACACATTTTCCCATTAAACCTGGGAAATTCACAGTATCTATTTATCCCAGTAGACACAAGTCTCTTATTCCTCTTGTTGTGTCTGGCAAGTACATGGATTAATTGCACACCCTCCGTAGAGGCTGAGCCATCACATTTAGCTGAGTGCACTAATAAAAGGATTATTATTTAACAGTTCAACCTTCATCAACTCACTTTTATCCCGCCTTCCTGAGTTGATGAACAAAATTAATGAGGATGCTGTGGCCATGCCTTACAGCTTCTGCTTGCCACCTTCTCAGCAAATTCCTTGCTTTTCTGTACTTCCCTCTCAACTTGTAAGTTACTTTCATTCTCCAAGTTGATGCAAAGATAGACTGTGACAATAGTTTGTGGGTGGCTGTCAGAATTGATGGTGGTTTGTGTGGGAAATGCATAGCTAGTTTAAGAGCTATGGTTAGGATTCCAGAGAGTCAACTTAAAAAAAATTCTCCCTCAGGGAAAGGTCAAGCCAAGTGTTTTAATTATGATGCTGTTATAATATATCTCATGCTTGGATGACCTGGGTTTGAAAGGTTGGAAAACTATGCAATATACTCCGGTCTAAAAAGGGCACAAAATAATGTGATCTTTGGTGGAGGGGAGAGGAGTCAGAATCTTGCAGAGAAGGCAGTGAGGTAAAGTGGAAAGCAGGAAGTGTTTAGTGACTACTCTGAACAAAATCATTAACCTCTTTTGGCCTTGTATCCTTACCTGTAAAATGATGTGCAACTGGAAGCTCTTTTTAGCTCTACCATTAATAATCACCCCATGAGGAATATATTGGAATTACTTGTTAGCCCTATTTTATGGAGAAGAAATTGAGACTCAGAGGGATTGAGAACATTGCCCAAGTCCACACAGCTAGGAAGTTGCACAGCCAGCAAAGTTATAGCCTGCCATAACTGACTCCAGACCTTGATTTCCTGACTTTGAGAACCTCTATTTACCTTGCACGCAACTGGAAAAAATTAAATTTTGCACCATTTTCTATCTGAGGACAGTCTGTCAGAGATCTTACGGGAATTGTTAAAGGCCACCCATCTCGTAAATGGGGGAGCTGGGACATGCCCATTGTCAAGCTATTATAATGTATGAAAACACTTAAGTGTCCATTAATAGATGAATGGGTGAAGAAAATGTGGTGTATATACACAGTGGAATGCTATTCACCCATAAAAAAGAATGAAATCTTGCCATTTGCAACAACACGGATGGACCTTGAGGGCTTTACTCTAAGTGAAATAAGTCAGACAGAAAAGACAAATACTGGGGCATCTGGGTGGCTCAGTTGGTTAAGCAACTGCCTTCGGCTCAGGTCATGATCCTGGAGTCCTGGGATCGAGTCCTGCATCGGGCTCCCTGCTCAGGGAGGAGCCTGCTTCTCCCTCTAACCCTCCCCCATCTCATGTACTCTCTCTCATTCTCGCTTTCTCAAATAAATAAATCTTAAAAAAAAAAAAGACAAATACTGCATGATCTCATTTGTATGTGGAATTTAAAAAACAAAACAAAAACAAAGTTCTGATACGGGAAACAAGTTGGTGGTTGCCAGAGGTGGGGGATGAAGGTGGGAAAAATGGGTGAAGGGGGTCAAAAGATACAAACAAGTCATGAAAAGAAAAAAAGTCCAAGCTCTTAGCCATTGTGCTAGTTCTCCACTTAGATTATAGCCATCGCTGTCTCGAAGACATGTAGAGGATGAAGTCGAAGAGAATTCAGATTTATACCCAGTAAACTACCTAATTAGGATTATAGGAAACAGAGTTCAGTGGTCTTAAATTCTGAAATATATCTGGCTAACTAAGGGACAGGTGGCACTCAGGTCTCATTCTAGTACCAGCATAAAGCATAAGGAAAATGCTCATTTAAAAATTTTTAGTCCAAGTTCTGCCATAGCTTGAACATATATGCAAATTCCAAACACCAAGAGTGCACCATGTTAAGAGTTTATTATAATACAAACAAGTTCAAACACAATATGTTATCTAATTAAGAAAATATGAACATTTACTATTCTTCTATGGTAACATTCTATTCCATTCTTTGAACTGGAATAGACAACATTATAGTCTTTAATTCACTTTAGATAGGCCCCTCATGTTGGACCAGTAGGCACCAACTGTGCAAAATAATTTTCCACTTGCAGAATGTTTGCAAAATGGAAGTTCATACCTTCTCATGGTCTGTCTTTTATGGTTTGTCTGTCATGCTCCTCATTTCTTTCCCCATGAGACAGTTCAGTGCTTGAACTGTCGAATAAAAAGCATGTACATGTGTAGGTAGCATCACTGCATGTCCAGCCAAGGACACAAATCACACAAGAGAGATGCTAGTTAACAGTCTTTCACAAAAAACCTGATATAAGGCAATTGCTTAAATGCCATCAACAGCAGCTGTTTACAAGACAGGCTTCAAAATTCAAGGCTCTGTTTCCAAAACTGGCCTGAAAGAAAAGGCTTAAAAGTTGTTTTTTTTTTAAGCCTTATCATTATTGTCCACAGTTATTACTATAAATGATAAATTAAAAGTCCATAGATTATCTGAAATAAAGTTTAGGACATATGTATCAACCTAACCCAGTGGGCACTCTTATGCATTTTAACCAGAAGACAACTCATTGAAATGCCTTCAAGAATCAGACCTCTTTTAAATATTATTTATCAAAATATAAAATATAGTCAGAAGGAAAAAAGATCACAATACTACTTGGTACAGCCTCTATTGGTACGAGAAGTAATAAATGAGTGTATGAGGAAAACATTCCAAATGCACACCCAGTTTTTTAAACTTTTTAAAATCAACAGTTTTTACATACAATAAAAAATGTGGAGCAGAGAGCACTGAGACCCACACACATATTTTCCATCTTGCATACATTCTTAAAGAGGAATTGCTTAATCATTATAGCTATTGCACTGTGACTCATCCACATATAGCTCAAATTAGCATTTTTTGAGCTATGTGTTTAAAAAATAAATATATATATAAATATATATATATATATTCGGTGTAGGTAGCCTTTGGTCAATGTTCATTCATAAGGGGGTATGGTGGAATCGCATCATACACACATTTAATGAACACGACATGTTCAGACTACACGTGCTTGGCAAAAGAGAAACAGAAAGAAATGTAATTTAAAGGATGTAGAGTCTGCCTACCATTCCACGGGATGCACATATGCCCTGGCGATAGTGTGACATAGGACATACTAACCTCCTTGTCCCTCAAACAATTTCCATGAACCTCTTCTAATGGGAGCATTTTGCTGTATCAGTGTGATCTTAATGTTCTCATTAAGATACATTAGAGTCATATAATATAGTCCCTAAGTGGACACCAACTTTGTCTTGTCCTTGATCTAGGTAATCTGTTCTATTGCTGGAGAAAAACTTCGCTGAGTTAGATTTTATAAGGGATAGAATGAGGTCTCCAACATGGCTCCTTCCTGATGACTTTGCAGAGGTAACTTTGGCTCTGCCAGATTTTTTTCTTTTGCACTGACTTAGAATCTAATCTTTGGGTAAGATGAGACTACTGCAGTCATTTAGAAGGAGTAGGAATTAGGATCATCAGGACTACTGTAACCTAAAATTATATTGAATTAGTATTGAGGGCATTGACTAAAGTTTAGGGCATGTGTTGCACAGTGGCCTTTTCTACCACACTCATTTATTGCAAATTCCCTTAAAAAGGGTAGACATGCCTTCCAATTTAGGACTAAAAATGTAGTAAGAATCCAACCTGAGGAACCAAGTGTTCCAGGAGGACTGTCTGCTTTTTGTTTGGTCACCAAAAATATCATACAATTCCAAAATCATTTTGGGAGATTTCTTCCAAAACAGGAAAAATACTGGGAACCTGGAAGAGAAATTTTTAAAAAGGCTAAGTAAGAGGAACTCCAGCATGGGTTTCCCTTTTAAAACACATCACAGGATACATAGAAGCCTACTATAATCAAGCATGTGTCTGCATGTGTGTGTGCACACATGAGTGGTAAATCCCAGGGAAGCCCCTATTAATTCCATTGTAGAGCTGTTCTTGCCTTGGACAGGCAAAGGGAGAACAAATAGATTCATATTTTATCATTTTGCAAAAGATCTGGATTAAATAGCTTCACTGAAAGCTGGAACCACCCTAATGAGCCATATGCATCAAAGGGCAGACTAGCAAACAATATGGGCACCTTTCCATGTCAATTATATCTGCCTTTGTGGCTGAATAGCAATGCCAGCTAGACTGTGGGGCAGAGTGGAGAATGCCTCCCTTCACACCTGGAGAGCTACAGTTCCTGACCCTTAAAAATTAAATCCTGTTTGGAAGTCACTTCAAATAAAACAATTTGGTGAGGGCTTCAGCAAGCAAGGAGGCAGGGTTGGCAACTCTACACGTAAAGGGCTTCTCCAGGAAGCTTGAGTAGTACCGCAATAAGAAAGCTCTTGAGTAAAGGGATCATACACAGCTGACACAAGGATGGATCAAAACAATGGCAAGAGTGGGCTTATTTTTTTGTTTTTCTGGGCTCAAGAGATCCTCCTTTCCCCCCACCAGGCGGGGTCTTTATTTTGGAGGAGATAGGTAAAATCTATACATAATGGCGAATAGAAAGACTGCATTTTAGACCCAGGTCTGAGGGTCGTAGTTATGTTGATTTGGAGCCTTTCCAAAGAAGCTCTGGCCAGAGTTTGGATGGGATTAATACTCCCTTGTCCCCACAGTGTCATTCTGTAGTTTAGGGTTCCAGGGATACTTCAAGACCACAACCTTCTCTAAGACAAAGGGCACCTTCGAAAAATCCCAAATTGGTCAGCTTTGTTAGCTGCTGGGGATGGCACAGGGAAGTGATGGTTGACCTCAGCTCTTGGAAGAAGAGTGTGGAATCAGCTACCTGCTACCGTGGCTTGGTGTGTCACATAAATGAGCGGTTCCCAATGGCTGTAGATGGTGCCAAGGCGCAAAGTCATGGACTGTTTATTATGTGTCCTCACTGGCCACAGGATGAAGACACAATCTCCAAAGGTATCTTCAAACTGGTAGGAACTTTTGCTGTCAAGTCACATTGTGAAAATGAATGCATAAATGAAAACAAGACTGATGCTTTTCTTTCTTCTCTTCCATCTTTTCTCATCTACCAGTCTGAGAATTGCTCAGTCCGTGGAGACAGGAAATCAGATTAGCACTCTTAAGTGGGCTACCCTCCCATCTGGGAAATAGATTAGACAGAGGCACTAGGTGCCAAGCCTATGGGGTCATGGGGATACTTTTATAGGTTTTCCATTTTTGTCATACTGGTACACCAGCATCTTGATACAGTGGGAGTTGGCCGGCGAGATCCAGGGGCTACTTGTTATGGAAAAGTTATGGTTGGTGTAAAACTGTACAGGTTGCTTCTGGCACTTGAAGAAGGCCTTGAGCGTGGCAGCCGCCATTGTGCGGAATCTCTTGCTGATGAAGCAGTAGAGGAAGAAGTTGATGGCTGTGTTCAGAAGGGCCAGCATGTTGGAAATGTCGGACATGATGTGCACCAGCCAGCGGTTTTGGATGGGCGCCCCATAGAGGTGGTAGAGAATCATGATGATGCGGGGGGCCCAGAGTGTGGCAAAGATGGAGGTAATGGTGAACAAGATGGCAGTGGTTTTCCCTGTAGAGTAGCCACGCAGGCGAAAATTGCTTTTCCTCCTAAGCTTGTACACAATGATTGAGTTCAAGATGAAGAAGATAGAGCAGGGCACCAAGTACACAGTGAAGCAGTGAATCCAGATAAGGACGTGATGCATGGAGGTGCTGATGTAGTCTTCAGTCCAGATGTTGGGCCACCAGTAGTAGGGGATGCTGGTCAGGAAGCAGGTGATGTAAACACTTACGATGACTTTCCTGGTGCGGGCTGGGTAGGAGACCGTGTGGTACTTGAGTGGGTGGCAGACGGCTATATAACGGTCAATGGTTAATGGAACAGTAATCCAAATGGAGGTGTGGATGGATGAGAATTCCAGCACTTCTATGATCTTATTGGCCACCTGAGGCAACTGCATGTTCAAGATGAAATCTTCCAACAGGAAGTCCACAAACACAATGAAAAAGAGGACCAAGATATCAGCAGCAGCAAGTGCCAAGAGATAGTTGTAGGAGGACTTCTGCCTTCTAGCTACCAGCTGAGAGAGGATGATCACTGTCAGGATATTTGCTGTGGAGAGAAGAGAATCTGGTTTATCTCTGGAATGAGATGACTTTATTGGCTACTTTGGGGCCATAGGCATACATTTATGGGTACTCTCATGGCAGCCAAAGGGACCGAACCAATGCTTTTGAGGAACAATCTCTGCACTACAAATTGTATCTCATACAGCCATCTGGATACTATTTTGACAAAATTCTGTGCTCATATTGTAGTTTATTTATTCCTCACACAATCATTGGAGGTGGTGCTGCCATTGTCCTCACTTCAGAAATGAAACTGGGGCACAGAGGGCTTAAGGAACTCAGAGTCACACACTTAGTAAGTGCTGGTGACAGGAACCAAACCTAGATCCCTTAATTCCAAATCCCATGCTCTTTCTTTTGTCCAAGTGCATGCAGGAAAATACGGGGTGGGACGGCTTTCCCTCCTTCATGTGTTCAGGAAGGAGACTGACCTCTTAAGAACCTTTTTGCAACCTGGATTTTAGGACCTTTCCATTTTACATAGATTTAGTATTGAAAGCGTGGAGAAGATCATGGCCTTCAGATTAGTTTAAAGATAAATTCTATATATTTTTAGAGTAGGTGCAGATGGTCCCTGATTTATGATGGTTCGACTTAACGATTTTCTGATTTTACTATGGTACAAAAGCTGTAGGCATTCAGTAGAAACTGTACTTGGGATTTTGAATTTGGATCTTTTCCCAGGCTGGCGATATGCGTTACGATACTCTCTTGTTATGCTGGGCAACAGCAGCAAGCCAGAGCTCCCAGTCAGTCACGTGATCACGAGCACTTAAAACTGACACAACTTACAGCCGTCTGTACCTGTACGACCATCCTGTTTTTCACTTTCAGTACAGCATTCAATAAATTACATGAGACACTCAACACTTTATTATAAAATAGGTTTTGTGTTAGATGATTTTTCCCAACTGTAGGCTAATACAAGTGTTCTGAGCATGTTTAAGGTAGGCTAGGCTAAACTATGATGTTCGGTAGGTTAGGTGTATTAAGTGCATTTTCAACTTATGATGGGTTTATCAGGATGTAACCCCATCATAGATCGAGGAAGAGTTGTAGTCCACAATATGGTACATTGTTAAAAATAATAGCAGAGAGAAGTAAATTTCCCTTCTTGTTGTTCAACCCCCCAAGTACCCCTCCCACAGGGCCATCACAGTAATAAATAGTTTGTCTTTGTACATGTCTATATAATGCATGTATATAGTTTTTTAATAAACAGTAGCAATTATTTTTTGGGGGTCCAGTTTGTTTTGACAATGTGTGCATATAATTTCTTTCTTTCTTTTTTTTAAGTTTTTATTTATTTAAGTAATCTATATACCCAGTGTGTACTCATGACTCTGTTCAAGAGTCACACGCTCTTCAGACTGAGCCAGCCAAGCGCCCCTGAAAATGCATGTATCTAATTTCTGATCAATTTTAAAAACAAATGTCTCTCTGAATTAGACACATCTGGAAAGTCTTTAGGGACTCATTCTTCTTTTTTTTTTAAGATTTTATTTAGTTATTTGACAGAGAGAGACACAGTGAGAGAGGGAACACGAGCAGGTGGAGAGCGAGAGGGAGAAGCAGGCTTCCCCCCGAGCAGGGAGCCCGATGTGGGGCTCGATCCCAGGACCCTGGGATCATGACCTGAGCTGAAGGCAGACGCTTAACGACTGAGCCACCCAGGCGCCCCATTAGGGACTCATTCTAAAATGATATTCTGATGGGTAATATCTAGAAGTCATTCTGCACATTTAATCTCATTCATTTTCAGTCAACACTGTTAATCCTATTTTGCAAAATTCTCAGAGAATTTATGTCCCTTTTCTGAAGTCCAGTGACAGAGCTGGCATCTAGATATCCCTTTCTCAATTTCACCTTTTAAAATATTATACAAAAAAAAATATTATACAATAGTTCATTTATAAAATTGTCTTGTAACATACACATCCTGGGACACTCATCACTCAGATTAAACAAATTTTAACATTTTGCCATATTTGCTTCAGTTATTTTTTAATTTAATTTAATTTTTTGAGAGAGAGAGCATGAGCGGGGGTGAGGGGGTGGAGGGAGGGCGGAGGGAGAGGGAGAGAGAGAATCTTAAGCAGGCTCCAGGGCAGAGCCTGATGCAGGGCTTGATCTCATGACCCTGAGATCATGACAAAATCAAGAGTCAGATGCTTAACCAACTGAGCCACACAGGTGCCATCTTTTCACTCTCTTAGTAGTGTCCTATGTTGTAAAATTTTAAAAATTTGATGAGGAACATTTTAGCTATTTTTTTTTTTTAAAGAACTGACAATATAGATACAACTGAAGTCCTCTTTGAAATTGCCCCAAGCCCATTCTTTCTCCTCCCTCCTCCTTTCTTTCCCTAGAGGCAACCACTGTGCTGTAATCTTCAGGGCCCCATTTGCATCCCCTTACTTTATAGTGAACTGTCCATTCTACATCCTGCTTTTTCCACTCAGCATTATGTTTTTGAGACCTATTTTGTTGGTATATGTAGCTCTCATTCACTCCGTTTAATGACTATATAGCATTCCATTGTATAAACTTACTATAATTTATCTTCATATATACATACATAGAGATATATCTATACGTATATACACGTCTCTATATATTTCTATATACACGCTTATTATATAGACACATATACACACATATATATGTCTATATGTATATATACACATTGGGTAGATGTGTGTGTGTGTGTCTGTGTGTGTGTGTATAAAACAATGTACATTTAGATTGGTTCCAAGGTTTTGCTATTAAAAACTGCTGTAGTTGGGTGCCTGGGTGGCTCAGTTGGTTAAGCGACTGCCTTCGGCTCAGGTCATGATCCTGGAGTCCCGGGATCGAGTCCCACATCGGCCTCCCTGCTCGGCAGGGAGTCTGCTTCTCCCTCTGACCCTCTTCCTTCTCGTGCTCGCTCTTTCTCATTCTCTCTCTCAAATAAAATCTTAAAAAAAAAAAAACTGCTATAGTTAACAACTTGATAGGACTCTCCATGAGAAGTATTTATATGTGAGAATTTCTCTTGGGTAGTATGTATGTAGAAGTACATGTATTATGTTCTAGAGTATGTGCATCTTTATCTTTACCAGATTCAGCTGAATTGCTCTATAAAGTGATTTTACTAATTTACACTCCCAGCAGCAGAGTATGAGATCCCAGTTGCTCCGTATCCTCTCAGTATTTGCTACTGTCAGTTTTTTTGTTTTTGTTTTATGTCTGTGCTTTTCTTGCTCTTGTTCAAGGCACTTTGAAATAACATTTTGAAGTGGTGGAAATTTAAGGTACTGATTATATAAATTAGCCAGGATGCAAACCTGGGACCAACACCCATGCTCTAAACCACTCTACAATATTGGTAATTCAAGTAGGGGTGGGGGTACCATGCAGGTATATTACACTGTATGCAAAAGAGAAAAATAATGAGTGAATTCTACTTTAAGTCACTCTTAAGAAAAGACGTCCCATTAAAGCAAAGTTCTTTGTATTTGTAAACCTGAAATTTCAAAAGTTTATTCATGCATTCAGCATTGTTTTTATGCATTGACTGTGAGCTATGCCCTGGGAGGGGATGTTGAACAAAATAGACGTGGATGGTCTTGCCTTCATGGAGCTTATTTTAGGCAAGAAAAATGTCAGCTGAAGAGCCACAGCAGAAAATGTATAATTGAAAGCTGTAAGTGTTATTAGTGGTCAATAAAAGCTTTGTTGAGGAAATGATGTTCAAGGTGAAATTTGGAAAACCGGTAGAAAGTAAGTAGGTAAAAAGGGTGGGAGTAAAAAGTGTGTTTCAGGCAAGGGAAACAGCATATGCAAAGGCCCTGAAGTGAGAAAAGCATGAAGAGTTGGGTTTATAAGGAATGCTTATATTGATTTTCTACTTGCTCTCCCTATACTTTTGCATTTATAGCTCTCTTTTACTAAAGTCTTGCTGTGTTCTGTTGAAAAGTATTCCAAAATGTTTTATTCATTTAGAAATCTTTTCAAAAAGTATTTAGCATTTACCTTCTGTGTGCTCATGTAGAAACAAATTGGTATTACACACATTTAGAATCTCCACTCAAAGTATAGAAAAACACACAAGTAGCTAAGTATTAAAGAGATAAACGAGAACACACATAGTGATACAAGAGGGGCTGGTGAACAGATATAGAATGAAGGGTAAAGGATTTGGAAGAGAGTGTGGGTCAAAAGTGTGGCTACTTTGATCTAATCATATACAGAGCTTCATAAATAGAAGCTGTGAAATCAGGTGTGATGCTTACCCATCAAAGCCAAAAGCATCAGGACTCAGGATTAAGTGTGTGGAGTCTGGTGCTGGGCTGCTGGGGTTTCACCCTAGTTCTACTACTTCCTGCCTTTTTGGCTTTGGGCAGATTTATTCAATCTCTCTGCCCTTCAGTTTTCTTCTTTATAAAATGGGTTAATAAGAATATCTGCCTCAGAGGGTTGTTTTGAGAATCAAGTGGGATAATTTTTATAAAGTGGTTAGAACAATGCCTGGCATGTGGTAAGTTCTCAATGAATGTTAGCTATTGACTGAGGGTCCACTCATTCAGCAAATGTTAACAGAGCATTTACTATGTGCCAGGCACTGTATGATGTGCTGGAGATGCAAGGATTAACAAAATGTACAAGTTCCCTTTTATCATGGGGCTTATTGTGTGGTGGGAGAGACAGACAATAAGCAAATATAAAAATGTACAAGAGAATTTCAGACAGTGATAGTATCCAGAATAAAACCCAGGGATGAGACAAATTGATGGGAGATTATTTTTTAGATTGGAAAGTGACATTTGAGTTCAGTTAAGGATGAGGAGAAGGGATCTGCCATGAAAAGATCTGTGGGAAAAGAATTCTAGGCTGTGGGGGCCCTGAGGTGGGAGTAAGCATAGTATTCATGGAACAGGAAAAAGGCTTCTTATCAGTCCTATTATCATCCCCATTTTATAGATGAGGAAACTGAGGATTAGATTTTTAGGTAATTTGCCCAAAGCCACATACTGAGTAAGTTGGGGAGCCAGAGGTGACTGTAGTTCTGACGTTATGGTATTTCAAGTTCTGCGTTGTTTATTTTTGGTCATAGGAAAGACTTAGCTGGAGGAAAGTGATTCCTGTTTCCTTGGTTGCCTCTGACTTAGAAAAGTACTGTCATTTCTCCCTCATGTCCCTGCTGTACCCGCCAGCCTGTAAGGAGGCAGGAATGGATAAATGCTGGATATATTCTTCAGGGAATGACTCTTCACCACTGTCTCTTACTTCCCAGTTGAATGCTATTTGAAGTGTGGTGCTAAAAATTCTCTATATCCAAACTCTTTAAAAAAAAATATTTCAGCCCCATCTAATTAATGCTTTAAGTCAGGCAAGTCATCATCTCCAAATGAAATTGCTGGTATTCATATTTGACATTTTCTTAAGTTTCTAGTAATTGCCTCGCTTGAGAAACTAACGTGCAGACACTAAACTAACCCATTGCTTTTGTACAGTTAGATTTGCCCCCAAGGCAACATCAGGCACACTTAGGAGGTCCTTGGGATGAGAGAACATGTGTGTGGAGCCACACAGACCTAGAGGGGAATGGAACGATGCCTGTATATTGATTTTCTGAAAAAGAAATGAGAAGGTAGAGTTAGGTTTGACATTTGCTATAATTACCTACATCAAAAATCCCTTCATTTCCACCCAGGCGCGTTTTCCCCCAAAGAAAAGGAGTGGTGTTGACAGGGTCTGTGTGTATTTATAATGGGTGAAAAAAACAAAGAAACCCAAGTCTTCATCGTCTGAAATTCTTTTTCTCAGCTTTTCTCTCAAACTAACTGGCCCAAGTCTCTGTTATTGTGGAAACTCAAGCAAGCCGCAGTGAACTTCACAATCAAAAATGTCAATGCTTCTAAAAAGCAAATCCTTTCTGTCAGTGGTGTCAGTGGACAGGTTTAAGCTCCTGGGTAATAGAAAGCCCATGTTTTGTGATTGCAAAGCTTCTTGGTTATATTCTTGGGGGAATTCATTTCCTGTAATTTGCAGCTTACTATGCTCAAACTTGAGAGGATTTGGGGAGTGGCTGAAAGAACAACACAGGTTTGGCTGTCAGACCCTACCACCGAACCATCTACTGTACGGAGGGAAAGGCTCAAGGTTTTCCAGAGTTATTTTCTATGTCTGTGAGGACTATAAGGTCCCTGCAAGTTCCTTGGAAGAAGTAGCTGGAACAGAGCACTGACTGAGAGTTCTGAGTTTATCTCTCTTAGTTCTGCTATATTTCCTTTTTTTTTTGTCTTTGAAAATTAGTTTTTTGGGGGGCGCCTGGGTGGCTCAGTTGGTTAAGTGTCTGCCTTCAGCTCAGGTCATGATCCTGGGGTCCTGAGATCCAGCTCCACATTGGGCTCCCTATTCAGTGGGGAGCCTGCGTCTCCCTCTCCCTCTGCCCCCCCATGCTCTCTCTCTTGCTATCTCTGTCTCTCTCGCAAATAAATACATAACATCTTAAAAAAAAGAAAATTATTTTTTCAATTACAAAAGTAAAACACTTATAAAAAATTAAACATATCAGCATGTAATTATATTATTATTAGCTCACTTTTATTGAGCATTTACTTCTAAGTATCTTATACACAATACCTCATTTAATCTTCACAGCCACCTATGATGTTGGAACTATGATTTGAGAGCATTGAGGCTCAGAGAGGTTAAGTAACTTGTTTGAGGTCACACAGCAAACAAGTGGTGAGCCAGGACAGTAAACCAGGCTTTTTGCCTCCTGGGTTTATATATTTAACTACTACATTACACATCAGAAAGTAAAAGTCTGCCCAAATCCCATTTTCCAAAGATACTATAGTATCTAGTCTCATAGATGGCCCTTAATGAACCACACCGCTGAGTATTCATGCCTTTGGGTAGTCTCCTCCCCTTGAATTGGAGCTGGTCCTGTGATTTACTTCTGACCAATAGACTATGGCAGGAGTGATCCTATATGACCAGGTCATAAGTGGGCCTTCTGAATATGTGCTTTTGGGATGTTCCATCTTGGAACCCAGCTATGAGAAGCCTAATCACATGGAAATGAGTAAGACTAGGTAGGGAGAGATAGGTAGGGGGCTATGTGATCAGGCTCACAGAAATCCCAAAAATGTGGAGGTGTGGGGAAACCATAGATAAGGGGACAAATGGGACCACCCTGTCCTATGTGTGTGGGGTGGAGGACCACCCTGCC
The DNA here is from genome assembly GCF_009762305.2 of Zalophus californianus. NCBI lineage: Eukaryota > Metazoa > Chordata > Mammalia > Carnivora > Otariidae > Zalophus > Zalophus californianus. Next base: position 84,712,874 of record NC_045604.1, read on the forward strand.
CTCGGTGTGTGGGGTGGGTCGTGTGGGGTGGGTGTCTTTAAGATAATCACCTGTGACCAACAAAGAATAACCAGACCCTAAAAATGAAGTAAGCTGTTGAAGGTGTTATCACTAGTCCTTGCTCAATGGTAATATCAGTAGAAATGTTAAAAGGATTTAAATTTCCCAGTTAGCTTTCTATAAAAGACAAACCCTAAAGGCCCTTGTTGGCAAACCTGTTGGGACCCCTCTCACTCTTGAGAGCTTTTTCTGTATCTTCACTTAATAAACGTCTATCGCTTTACTCATTCTCTCTTTTCCGCGAGATTCATTCTTCAACTCCATGAGACAAGAACCTAGCTCTCCCCGATCAGAAAGGCCATGTGCAGGACCCTGGTTGAAAGCCCTAGGTGATCTCATAGCCGAATCCAACATCAATCACTCATGTGAGTGAGCCATCTTTGATGTCTAGCTCAGTGGAACCCCCAAAGTGACTGCAGTTATTATAAATTATAAATATAATTAGTAATAATGGTTACTGCCACACAGTGAGATCATACAATAAAACTGTTGTGCAAGTTGACTTAGAAATAAATCATGAATTTTTTCTCCTATCTCAGTAATACTCATGAAATATTAACCAATGGCTGGACATTATTTATTTTATCTTATTTTTTAGCCACTACAGAACTTCCTTAGGCATCTTTTTATGTTCCTGTGGAATAAATTCTCAAAGGTAGAAATGCTGGTTTAAACGATAATACATTTTTTCTCTCTTCCTCCCTCTCTCCCTCTTTTTCCTAAAGGCAGCTAAGAAAGTTTGCAAAAAGGAAAAGAACTCAAGTTGAAGCTACAGAAGGATTTAGGTTAGATACCAAGAAGAACTTTTTGCTTGTAATGGCAGTTATGTGAACAGGAGCAGGCCTTGACACCACAGTTGCTCTGTTCATGAAGGTCTTTGGAAAAGGACAGAGAATTTCTTTTTTTTTTTAAATTTTTTATTGTTATGTTAATCACCATACATTACATCATTAGTTTTTGATGTAGTGTTCCATGATTCATTGTTTGTGCATAACACCCAGTGCTCCATGCAGAACGTGCCCCCTTGAATACCCATCACCAGGCTAACCCATCCCCCCACCCCCCTCCCCCCTCCCCTCTAGAACCCTCAGTTTGTTTTTCAGAGTCCATCATCTCTCATGGTTCGTCTCCCTCTCCGACTTACTCCCCTTCATTCAGGACAGAGAATTTCTTATCTGGGCTGATTAAATTCCTGAGGTTCCCTTCTGCAAACACTCTTTCTCTGCATCCTAAACTATGTTCTTGTGAATTTCACCCCTTTCAGCCACCATCCCGGGTAACTTAAATGCATCTCTCCTTCTTACGGTTGCCTGTCTTTTGAGCTAGAAGCCTCAGCCCTCATGCCCTGTAGAAGTACAAGGACCCCTAACATGGTAAGCAATTCCAGTGGTGTTATTTTAGCGGTTCCTTGGAGGTGCCCAAAGGACAGATTTCTAGGAGAAGCAATGTTTAAGCCTTCCAGGCAAGAAGTTAGCACTGCCCTTGTTTAGACCAGCACGGGAGTGAGTGCAGACTGAATTGTGTGATGGGCATTGCCTCTTGGAAGTTATTATCTTCCTCACTGTTACCTGTCCCGTTTTGGATCTTGGGGCGGGGGGGGGGAGGGGGCAGAGGAAGAGGAAGTAAAGCATGATGCTGACAAGAATTGATGTTCAGTCTTTTTGGCCTTTGTGGATGATACTAGAAGGTCTTCCAGGAGGTTCTGCCCTGAGGACTCCTAGGAGGGGAGCAGGGAAGGATTTCCCTGAGGGCAGCTTTCCCACCTTGTGTTTCCAACCTCAGGTACGACTAGCAGGCCAGTGGCCATCCTTGTTTCCTCATTGTTCCACTTGCCCCAGGGCAGAAGCTTGGGCATGGAATGTCTTTCCTGCATTTGGTTATCAGGGGCACAAAACTGAGTGTGGACTACTGAGGTGGAGGCTGGGTATTGTCTCCCCACACCATGGGATAGGCAGTCCCTCCAGATTCCCGGGAGGGCTCTGAAAATCGCTCCCCCCTTTTTGTCCTTTGCAGGCTGAACCTCACCCAAAATATCCAGATACATAAGAACCTATCCTAGTTGGAAGAGGTTGGGAAGTGTAGTGGTTAATCTCTATGAGCCTCAATTCCTACATCTGAAATGGGCATCATAATAAATATACCCTCATGTGTTGTTATAAAGATATATAGAAATAAAGTGTGTGAAATGCTTAGCATAGTTTTTGACACATAGTGAGCACTCAGTTAATGTTACCTCTTGTTACTTATTACACCTGGCCAGTGCAATTCAGCAGACAGTTACTGATCTAGAGGCCAAGACCCTGTGTTGGAGGTAGAGATGAGTCAGAGAGAGTCTGAGCTCTCCAGGAACCCAGAAAAGATTCTAGTTTCCCTCCATGGATCGTTCCAGGCACTAACAACCCTGTCACCCTATCTGAAATACTTCATTGCCTTTAACCTAATCCCTCCAGCTTCAGCTCTATTCCATCCGCTACCCCCCTCCCCCACTTTGTTTCTCCGCTTGGTGGAGAAGAACATTGGCCTTTACCTAACTAAGGCCCTTAAGAGCCATTATTACAGGATGACTCCGTTGTCTCTTGCTTTCTCTGAAATAGCCTTTGTTCTTCTAAAATTTTAGTTTTTATTTTGATAGCTCTTTAATTTTCCTTGTAGTTTTACTGTCACGTTCTTTTGTTATTTTTCTTGTGGAGACCCCTCTTTGTCACTACCTTTAGCACTGGAGTGGATTCTTTTCAAAGCTGGGGGCAGTATTTCCTCTCTTTCTGGGTCTCATGCAAAGGGTGATTGCACAGCCTGAGTTAGGAATGGTAAAACACGGTTCAGCTTCAATTGATTGGTAGTGGCTGTTGTGTGCCCTATTGAAAGGGATTCTAAAGCCATGCCTGGGCTTAGCAGTGCTGGCATGGATTAGTGATATCTGCCATGGTGGAACAAATGCTATGGATTTGCCTCGAGGGTCTTGGGCCCTGGATATGTGGTGCAGCCTTTTTTTTTTTTTTTTAAAGATTTATCTATTTTTGAGAGTGAGAGAAAGAGTGATGTGAGTAGGGGGAGGGGCAGAAGGAGAGAGAGAATCTCAAGCAGATTCTGTACTGAGCAGTTTAAGCACGGAGCCCGACGTGGGGCTCGATCTTGACGACCCTGAGATCATGACCTGAGCCCAAATCAAGAGCCAGCTGTGTTAACCAGCTGAGCCACCCAGGTACCCCATATGTGGTGCAGTCTTACTGGTTTTCCCAGAACCTAACAAAGCAGTGGTTTCCATTGTAGACCAGAATGAGTTGAGACCAAGTAAGGCTGCCCACTGCAGATGAATAGTCAGCAAGAGCTAAGATGGTTGCCAGGGCAGTCTGACTCAAGGCAGTTCGGAAAAGTGAATTCAGGTATCTGGCTGGTCATCACATTCATCTGGGCCAATTGGTTGTCCTACTCTTGACTGAAAAATTGCTTTTGCCTTTTTGACCAGGAGCAGTGTCTTTGGGTAACCATGACAACTGCTAAATCTCAAGTTGGCCAATAGACTCAAAAAAGTTTCCAAACCATACTTCTTAGTGCCAAAGTTCATTTTCTTATGACTGCCATGCATTGAGCACCTACTGTAAGCCTGGTGGCTCTGTAGAGAGGAGGTGATTTTTTGTGATTCACTGATGAATAGTTTTACTTTAAAAAAATTATGTGTTTAGTTTAAACAGTATTAGAGGAATGTTTAGGGTAGTGATAAACACCTGCTTATAAAATAAGTTCAGTTTATTAAAAAATGACTTGATTTAAAGAAAACTATAAAGGGATAACAGTGTAAGGAGAAGGTAGGCTGTGGTCTCCATTTTACAAACAAGGAAACTGATAAAGAGATGGTTAGTCATCTGCTCAAGATGGCTGGTAAGTTCAAAAATCATTTTGAAAGCACTCAGTGGTACCATCCTGGGTCAAGTTTCATACCAAGTGATGGATGTAGCTGTGTTTTCTGAGCTCTAGGGTTTGTCACAGAGACAGATGGGGGCAGGGCTTGAGCTGTCTCTCTAACAAACATATGGCACAAGAGTTACCGGAAAGGACAGGCACCTTAAAATCACAGGCGTGTATTTTGGAGTATGGAGGAGCTGGGTTAGCACCCACATCTGCTCCTTTCTAGCTGGCACTCTTGGGCAAGTAACACCAGGAGCTTCAGCTCCCTCCTCAGTAAAGTAGAGGTAAGAGTGATGTCTGGTTTGGAGGGTTGTTGGGGGATCAGAAGAGGTCACATGAATAAAGCTCTTAGCACAGAGCCTGGCACAGGCAGAGCACAAAGAGAGTGGCCCTGGTTAGTATGTGTGAGTGTGATGACCAGTCCTGCGAAGGTGATGAACTGAATTAGGCAAAGGCCTGATGACGTGGAAGAAGAAGCACAGGCAAGTCTAGGCAGGGGATTCTCCCGGTCTATTTCTGGAGGACGGGAGAACTGGCTCTAGAAAAGACCTCTGACTCACTTATACTCTGTCAATGAAAGCGTCCCTAACACTGTTGTCTGATATACATGTGAAAGTTGTTAATGTAGACTAGAGCCTAAAAGTTCTCATTACAAGGGAAAAAAAAAAAATCCTTTTTTTTTTTTTTTGGCTTTCTCTTTTTTTTTTTTTTTTTTAAAGATTTTATTTATTTATTTGAGAGAGAGAGAGAGAGAGAGAATGAGAGAGAGAACACGAGACGGGGGAGGGTCAGAGGGAGAAGTAGACTCCCTGGTGAGCAGGGAGCCCGATGTGGGGCTCGATCCTGGGACTCCAGGATCATGACCTGAGCCGAAGGCAGTCGCTTAACCAACTGAGCCACCCAGGCGCCCCTTGGCTTTCTCATTCTGTTTGAGGTGATGGATGCTAAGTAAGCTTATTGTGGCTATGATTTCATTAATATATGTAAGTGAAACCCTTAATGCTCCACTCCTTAAATTTACACAGCCATGTAGGTCAATTATATCTTAATAAGACTGGGGAAAATGGTGACCTAGGCATCCCAGTTTTGTTAGGAGATACCTCAGGCTTCCCTCAGGTTCTGACATAGACCCCTCCCTGTGTGCCCAAGGAAAAGCCACTTCCTTTCTCAGGGCCTCAGTTTCCAGATCTGCAAAATGAGCCCATTACCAGTAAGGCAATAATAACAAAATAGTATCATAGCTCACATCTAGTGAAGGTGAGTGGTGGTTTAAGAGCCACGCAAGACAAGGAAGGGCTCTCTAGGGAGAGGGAGCTGCATGTGCCAAGGCAAAGAGGCATGAGAGAGGAAGATCCACCACCATTTTCTCATTGCCCCTGACAGACATGAGTGCCTACTCTGTGTCAGGTCCTGAACCCCTTCTTTCATATTCATGAAGCAGTTTTTCAGGTCTGTAATATCAAACATCACCTAATACTATAATATCTAAAATTAAAGATATCACGTAGGTTTTATTAGAGCTGAGCACATTTATTAGTAACAGTTACCTTAATCAAGCATCTACCAGGTGCGGCTCACTTGTTAGAAGTTTTACTTGCATTAAATTGCATCCTCACACTACATTAGGAGATAAGTACTATTAATATCCCCATTAAAGGGACAAGAATACTAAGGCTCAGTGGGCTAAGAAACTGGCCCAGTCAGACATCAAGTGTATGCTGGACTCAGGATTCAAAAACAATTTATTAGACTTTAGAGCCCATTTGATACACGTGCTTGTCCAGATGCTTCTGTAATTAGCTCTAGTGAACTGACCATTATATAGAAATAGACCAGTTTGTTCTTTCTCTTTCTTTCCTTTTTTTTTTTTTTTTTAACATAGTGTGTATCAGCTGGCACTCTCCATTGCCCTTTCCATTATTGAATGATGCTCCACACTGGCTAATTCTCCCTCGTATTTGTCCTGGGTGCTCAGTTTGGGCCCACATTGCCCATCCCCTGACTTCCTGCTGGTGACTGCCTTGCATACAGGATGCTCATTTGTTTGTGCTGTTTTGTGGACCCAGGGTAATGGTCAATGGGTGCCAGGGGACCTACAGGAAGTCAGAGGCTTCCGGACTCTTCATCTGGAGTTCACTGGGGTGTCAGAGGCTAATTGTGGCTCTGCTCGGGTTGTTGCTGTTTGATTAAACATCTTGTGCTAAGCACCATCCATCTGCCTCCCAATAGCTGCCAGGGGTAGGTATTTTTAGCTTCGGGCAAATAGCTTATCAATTGTGCATACAAAACGCAGTCAACACAAAGCCTTCATTTTCTGTTGCCTGTCTTCCTCCATGCAGCAAGGACAAAGGAAGAATTAAAGTTAGTCCTCACTTATTCATTCAACAAACATTCACTGAGCCGCCCACCATGAACTAGGTGCTGTGCCAGACATGGGAGATGCAGCAATGTGGAAACACACAAGTGGATAAAGTCCACACGGAGCTTACAAATCTATGTTGACCAAGTAGAATTCTGTTCTGCTCTCTACTAGCTCTGTGGCCTTGGGTATGTCACGCATTTCTCTGGGCCTTTTTGCATTAAAATAGCATGTGCTGGGCATGTGCTATGTGCCATTCCCAGGGCTGAGGCTGCTGATGAGGGGAGGTAGGTTTCTCCTCCCTAGCAAGAGAGTCAGAAGGGCAAAGAGGTTGCATGACCGAGCAGCAAGTGTGAATGAGGCTGGTCTAGGCATTTTCTCTGGCCCATGGAGAGAGAGCGGCAACAAGGCACACCACTGGGGCCAGGGAAGGCTGCACAGAGGCATGAAGGAGGAGACCAGGAAGACGGGCACTTCAACATCCAGGAATGGCATGAGCTAAGGAGGCAGGACTGTGGGTGGCACAGTCAAGAGCTAGGAACATAATAGATATAACAGATAAATTAAATAATTCTTCAGCCAATGATCCATGCTGTCTTTCTAGCCTGAAGGCTTCCCTTCTCAGGGGCTACTTCCTAGGGACAGCTGGTTGCCCTGAAGCTAAGGCTGTGTATAAACGGCAGCAATTAGTTGGCGACTTTGTACCTCCAGCTGCTTTCCAGTATTAGGTCTGTGTCAAGGGTCTCCAACTTAAAAAAAGGAAAGGCACTCCATGAGAGATGATGGACTCTGAAAAACAAACTGAGGGTTCTAGAGGGGAGGGGAGTGGGAGAATGGGTTAGCCTGGTGATGGGTATTAAGGAGGGCACGTATTGCATGGAGCACTGGGTGTTATACACAAACAACGAATCATGGAACACTACATCAAAAACTAATGATGTAATGTATGGTGATTAACATAACAAAAAATTAAAAAAGTATTATAAAAAAGTGATTAAAAGAAAAGGAGAGGCAGTAACGTGGTATCAGGAAAAACCCAAATATTCACTAGTATATAGATTCCAGAGCGTGTTGCTATGATTAATCTACCTACATGCAGTTCCATTGCTATAAACACCAGTGGAGCTGACCACAACTGTAATGCCTGCCACTTTGACGATTTGAGAGGCATTTCAGGGGCTCCCAGAGTCATTCCAGAAAGACAAGGGCAAAGAGAACAGATTCTAGAGCCAGACCGCTAGAGTTCAAACTAGCTTCTGCCACTTTTTAGTTGTGCCATCCTGGACAATTTACTTAACCTCTCTGTGCCTCAGTTTACTCATCTATGAGAAGAATGATGATACGACACCTATCACAGGCTTCTGTGAACATTGAATGAATAGGAAAAATGCCTAGAATAGTGCCCAGTACCATGCATGCTCTATAAATTTTACCATCATTACCGTTAGGTTAGAAATCTTGAAGGGTAGGAAGTATTACTACTTTGCTTATTGTTGCTAATATATTTCTAACCTCATATACGGTTTCTGGCATGCAGTAGCTGCTCAATAAATTTTCTGTTGCATGAATGACTACAGATATAGATTAACACAACATCATAGACATGCAGAAGTGCTGGTTAACAGTTTTGAATAGACTGGAAGATTACTAAGGGTTTACTGCAGAAAATGAGTCAGGCGATGCAGATCAATGGCAACTGGAAATTAATTTATAGTGTTCAGTATGAGAGAGATCTTTTTGAGACTGTCATTCTCCCCTGAAGAGGTTTTGTGCCAGAATCTTCCACGTGAATCCAGTTTACTTCAGCATAAATTTAGTGATGCCCAACTATGTGCCAAGCCTGGAATAGGCTCTTGGGAGTATAAGACCCATTCCTTGGGCTCAAGGTCCTCTGAACTTACTGAATAAATCATTTCAAGGCCCCATGGGGAATCATTTTAAACTTGCTGCTCTCCCATCAATGGCTGTATCTGAGGGTTTGAAAACTCAAATGGCAACAGGGCCAGGCAGGTAATATCAATTTGTGAAGTGGGCATGCAGGGGCCTTTTAATGAACTGGACAGTTCATGTCCCCTTCAAGAGGGTAGCCACTATTTAGTTCTACCTGGTGGTTTCCCATGAGGGAATGACAGCCATCTGTGGCCAGGTCTTCCAGTGTTTCAAGAGAGGCTTGCAAACAACACACACACACACACACACACACACACACACACACACACACACACACACACACACACACACACACACAAAAGACAGCCATCTGTGGCCAGGTCTTCCAGTGTTTCAAGAGAGGCTTGCAAACAACACACACACACACACACACACACACACACACACACACACACACACACACACACACACACACACACACACACACACACAGTGACCTGTGGGTAGTTGGTTTGAGGCCTCTGCTCTAGCCAAAATCCAGGGTCTTTGCATGACCAACCAGATACCTCACACCATCAGCTCCCTCTGCAACCCATGAAAATGCACCTTGCTCTTTATGAGCGGTTGCCTGAATGCACAGTACTCTTTTTTTTTCCTTCATAGCATTGCATGGGCTATTTCTTCTGCCTGGAATGCCTTCCCTGCCTACAGCTCTTAGGCTGGTAGACTTTTTGTTTTAAAAACCTTCCCTGATCTCAGTATGCTGAGTCAAGCACCTCATTGGCTAGAGTATTTAACACATTTTTGTAATGATCTCCTTCAGAATCTTTATTACCCATTCACTTGAGAGCCCTTGGAAGGCAGGGACTGTATCTCTTTTCTCTGAACCTTGAAGATTTGCAGGGTAGTCAGAGAGTACGTACTCCATCAACGTTTGTGGAGTAAGAGTGACGGATGGATGGAGGGATGGACGGGTGGATGGATTCCCCATGGCAGTCTCTGTGGAACATTTATCTGCTTGCTGTCACTTGTGTGATATTCCATTATATGCATGATAACTTGATCTTATCCCTTCCTTCTGCTTTCTTCTCTCCAAACCCAATCTCTCTAGGTAGTTTCTTGAGAACTTTTTCCTCTTACCTCCTATGATGGCTGGTGGATCTGAGTTCACATTCCGCATTTACTTGCCTGAGCATGATACTTAACTCAGTTTCCTCATCTGTGTAATGAGGATAAGAACATTTCTCCGTAGGGCTTGTTAAGAAAACTGAGCATTTATACCATCCCTTGCATGTTGCAGATACTCAAAATATTATTTGTTTATCCACTGAGTGTGATAGTCCGTTTCTTCCGTAGAGCACTGACCCTTTCCCTTGTTGAAAAGTGGAGAGGTTAAGAGCACTGATTCTGAAACCAGGCTTCATGGGCTTGAATCCCAAGTTTGCCAGTTTCTTGCTTTGTGATCCTAAGTCTCTTAAATACTCTGTGCCTTATTGTTCCTTATCTGTAAAATGGGGATAATAATACCTGTCTTATAGGGTTCTTGTGGGAACTAAAGCAAATGCTTAGAAGAATACCTGGTACATAGTGAGTGCTCAATAAATGTTATTTTTGTCGCTTACCAGTCCGACCCAAGAGACTCTGCAGTGAGCTTCTCTCTCTCTCTCTCTCTTTTTTGTTTTGCATTATCACAGACTACTCAGGCCAGCCTCCCTCCCCTTCTATCACAGATTCTGACTCCCTGCTGTGTTCAGGCACCTTTCCACAGCTGTGGATGTCATGGTAAACCAGAAGAAATGGTTTCTTACTTCCTGGAGCTTCTAGCCTGGCAGAAGCCAGACAGAAGCTCTGCAACAGCAGAAAACAGCATGCAATGGGAGCATTTAAGAAGGGGTAACAATCTAACCTCGAGGATCAGGTAAGGCTTCTTGGAGGAAGTGGCATGTGTGCAGTGACATGGAGGAGTAGGAACCAGTCAAGTGATTGGGGAGCAAAGTATGCCAACAAGAGGGAACAGAATGTGCAAAGGCCAAGAGACAGGAGAGAGAGAATGACAATTGGAGCAGCTAGAAGTTCAGCATGGAATGGAGGTCATAGACTGGAGGCTTATGGGGTAGATTTCACGCTGCAGACGTGTCTTTAGGATTTCTGATTCAGTTGTCATATCTACAAATTGGAGTATTTCACATCTAGTTGAAGATTTGAGTTTCTTTTGAAAATCAGGAGAGGCCACGCTGGGTGACATTTCCATGTGGGGGTGTCCTCCAGCTCAACCAGTCCCCACCAGACCTCAGCCTGTCCCTGCCCTGGAGAGAGAGCTGGGGTTGGGGGAAGTCTGGCTGGGGAAGAGGTGGAGAAATAGCAGCATCCGATTCGAATGATTCAAACAGCTTTGCAGCCTGGTTTGAGTTGAATTTGTCCTGAGGAAATGGAGAGTCATCGAAGGGCTTTAAGCATTGGGGGTTTTGCTAAGTAAGATGTTTGTTATTTCTGTATCAAACCACAGACATCCAAGAGGGCTGTGGGGCGGGGGTGAGGCATGGGGGAGATAAAGAACAGAGGGTCATTTATAAACCTCATTGAAACATGGGTTGTATTGTAGCTTCCTCATATATAAAATTTGACAGGAGCCATCAGAAATGCTTGAGAGGTAACATCTTTCTGCATAATTTGTCCCCCTTTCCCCTCTTGGGCTGGCAGGGGAAGGTTCCACAGGATCTGGATATTCAAGATCATTGGAAATTTCCCTGCTGCACACCACCCTGCTGCATGCTCTCCAAGGCCACGGTCCTGGTGGATGTTCTATTCCACCATGGGACCTGCATTCTCCCAGCAGATGCATGGTTGAAGTGGCAGCACCTATGTCAGGGGATGGGGATGGACAAGGAACAGGCCATGCCCAGGAGACAATGTCTAATTACCTGGGGGCCTTGGGAAGCAATTTTCTTGGGTTGGAGAAATTGGTTTTTGTGCCTCCAGCCCATGCACACAGCTGAATGACATGTAGGTCAAGGAGGCATAATTATATGGAAATGGTTTTATGTTTGGGAACTTCTAAAAATCTACCTCTGCACACTGGGAGGTGGCAGAGAGAGAGTAGCTTTTATTCTGCCCAAGCTGAGTTCAGCAATGAAGGATGGCTTCCTTCATCATAACTTTGGAGGGGTCTGTTTCTTTTCTGGCTTTGGGAATGCATGCTTCAATGTCACAGAGAAAAAGAAGCAGTGCCTTCTTGGCATGCTGGTAATGAGCATGGGCACTGGATCTAGATCTGACATGTTCTTGCTGTGTGACCTTGGGCAAGTTACCTAACTTCTCTGTGCCTCCATTTGCTCATCCGTAAAATGGAGCTGATTGTGAGGACTAAGTAAGTTAATGCATAGAAAGTGCTTAGAAGGGCGCCTGGGTGGCTCAGTTGGTTAAGCGACTGCCTTCAGCTCAGGTCATGATCCTGAAGTTCCCGGGATCGAGTCCCACAGCGGGCTCCCTGCTCAGCAGGGAGTCTGCTTCTCCCTCTGACCCTCCCCCCTCTCATGTGCTCTCTCTCTCTCTCTCAAATAAATAAATGAAATCTTTAAAAAAAAAAGTGCTTAGAAGAGTGTAGGCTGCCCAGTAGACACCACTAGAATTGTGCCCTCTGCCCCCCATCCATCCCGTTTCACTCACCATTTCTGCCTACCCTATGTCCCAGCTGAGAGGAGCCACTGTTCCTGAAGCTCCCCAAATATGCCACATTCTCTCCAGCCTTTGAGACTTCACCTATGCAGTTCCCTCTTTCTATAACACTTCCCTCATCCATTTTGTCTGGTTGGTTCTTGTTCTTGACTTTCCATGAGCCAGCTTGTCCAGTCCCCAGATTGGTGCCCCTTATGCTTTGCTGTACCCCTTGTCTATAACAAAACAAACTGCCTCTCTTTCTCCTCTGAGCAGAAATATCATTCCCAAGAGAGAACAGGGAAAGTGTCAGTAGGAAAAGCAAGTGGGTTTTTTTTCCTTTAGAATAAGAGAAAATGTAAATAATAATAGCAGTAATAGAAGTAATGATGCTGATGATGAGAAATGTGTATCTTCTTCAGCCACAAGGGAAGTGGTCTTAATAGTGAAAATAATAGCTTCCATTTAGCAATCTTTTATATGCTAGAAACTGTGATAAGTGGTTTGCACTTAGTTACTGCTATTCCCCTTATTTTTAAAGGTGGGTGTTCTTCTATAGAAAGGAATTTAGGATTAGTTTACAGACTTGCCCAAGGTTACATAGCCAGTAAGTCACACAGCCAGGATTTAAACTCAGGTCTGTCCACCTGCAAAGTGTTAACTGCTACATTCTTTAAGAAGGCAGAAGGCCTTGGGACCACTGCTTCCAATGACTCCTAAGTCAGCTGCAGGTCAGAACTTGTGCCTACTGGCCTGCTAGTCTACCCTGACATGAGCACCATCATTGGGTGCTTCCTACTCCAGGATGCTGGGCCTTCCTTGCTGCCCTAGGGAAAAAGGCCTTTCCCTGCCTGTCCAGGGTTTCCCAGAATGACTAGGACACTCCTTGGTTGAACAAGGAAGGGATGGGCTGCTTTCTTGGCAGAGAGAACCGCAAGTGCAAAATCAAGGAAGTGTGAAAGCATGCTTTGTTTGTAGAACCGTAAAATGACAGGCTTGGCTGGTGTGTGGACCAGAGGGAAATGAAGAATGAGCATTCAAGAATCCAGTGTGATAACCTCAGTGAAATTGCTCTGCAAACTCCCAAGGTTGTTGTGGGGACGGAAGGAGACAACGCTTGGGAAGCGGCTTTACAAACTGGAAAAGCGTTAGACAAATGTTAATTATCACAAATTATTTCACAGGTAGTGTGATTGGTATTGGGAGCAAGATAACAGAAAATTAAAATATCTGGTAATTTCTCTTGAATCCACATTCTCAAAAGCATTCCTAAATGAAAAATTCTAATTTCATTGCTCTCATCTCCTTTTTTTTTTCAGATGAATAGATTGTAAAAGATTTCAGAAGCAATAAAAATTCAGTCAGTTTCCTGGTCATTATCAATTATACTGCCAGATTTTGAGACTTGCAGTAATTTTTTGTTGCCCACCTTTAAAACCACATCAGCTAATTCTTGATCCAAATATCTCTTAGAACCTTCTTGTCTTTTCTATCTCCTTGGTCATCCTGATGCTGGGGGTTCTCGGAAGGCAGGTCTGTATCTGTCTCATTTTGGGCCACATTCTTAGTGTTTAGTACAGTCCCTATACATGGTAGGTGCTTGACGGTTATTTGTTTTGTGCAGCACTGAGCCTAGATGGCATCGTATTACACTTCAGTTACTGCAGGAACTTAGCTCTGCTTTGGCCCTTGCCCCTCTGTTTCTGAAGCAGTCTGTCTGCATTTGCTCTAAAACTCAATCCATTTTCCTCATTCTGGTAAAATACTATTGGTAAAACTAATTTAACCAGTTAATATTAAATATTAAAGCTGCTAACAAAGAATCCAGATGTACAGTTTAGCCCAAATGATAAAGTAGATAACTAAAATAAGGGGTATAACTATTCAAGAAGGCATCATCATCATCATTATTATTTGCTGATAATATAATAGTATGCTTACAGAACTCAAGAGAATTAGCTGAAATGTTATTAGAACCAGGAAGAGTCCTCAAGAGGACCAAAGCCTAAATGTAATAACAATAGATGACTACAAAATGGAATGGGAAGAAGACTCCATTCACGAGACTCTTAAGTGCCAACACCCTCAGAGGCTACACTCCCAGGACAGGTGAAAGAAATGTCCTCCTTTTCAGCCTTGGGCTGTACTTTGTCTCCTGTATCCCCAAAGTCTTCCAAAGTCTCTCACAAAACTGTTCTGTTGGCTCTGGTTCTTACCAGTGTAAGAAATAAGGCGCACACCCAGTTGGCCTGATGGGGGAATTAGATGCCACCTCCATTATCATGCTCATACCCCTCTCAAGGAAGATTTTTCTCCCTGATTCCTGATTTCTACCTGATTCTACCTCCAACATGGACAGCCTTTACAATTCTATAACCCGTGCCTCAACCCCCCCATCTCCATTTCAGTAGAAGAGATCATGGCTTGCTTTTTTTTTTTTTAATTAAGATTTATTTATTTATTTGAGAGAGAGCGCACGTGCACGTGCGAGTGGGGGGGATGGGCAGAAGGAGAGATAGAGAGGAGAATCCCAAGTAGACTCCCTGCCCAGTGTGGAGCCCGAGGTGGGGCTCGATCTTACCACCCTGAGATTACAACTTGAGCTGAAATCAAGAGTCAGATGCTTAGCCAGCTGAGCCACTCAGGGGCCCTGAGATCATGGCTTTATTTTTTATTTTTTATTTTTTAAGATTTTACTTATTTGAGAGAGAGAGAATGAGAGATAGAGAGCACGAGAGGGAAGAGGGTCAGAGGGAGAAGCAGACTCCCTGCCGAGCAGGGAGCCTGACGTGGGACTCGATCCTGGGACTCCAGGATCATGACCTGAGCCGAAGGCAGTCACTTAACCAACTGAGCCACCCAGGCACCTGAGATCATGGCTTTAATGAAAGCACCCACCTCGGTGATCCTGGAATCAAAGAACCTTCCTGACCGAAAGTACTATTAGTGCATCTGAGCAGATGGCTACACGGACTCTTGCTCCTGATGTCTGGGGCAGAAGCCTGGCTTTGCATAGCACTAACTGTGACTGCACTTAACAGTTTACCATGTGCCTCAGTCTCCTCATCTATAGAATGGGAGTAATAGTACCTATTTCATGGGGTTAGAAGGATTAAACTAGTTAATTCATGGGAAGTTCTTGAAACAGTGCCCAACGGGTAGTAGGCATTCCTTTAATGTTAGTTATAATTATGGTAAACGACTGTTAGTTTAGTTTCTAGCATCAAGGCTTCAGCAACTGTACTATCCAAACTTCAGCCATGGATCCTGCCACATGGGGGGATGTGGTGGTGGAGGCATGAGTACAGTATTTGACCACTGGTTTGGGGCTTCTACATCATCCTGAGCTTCTTTTCTGAACAGCAAATTATTACACTATAGGGTAGTAGGTTGAACATTTTAAAAGTAAAAATTGGTCAAATATTGATAATTTCACATAGTACAACCTTATAATTTTCAATTTACTTGTTTTGCCCACTGGGCAGTATGTATATCAATGGGCAAAATTCATTTGTCTCTCTCATTCCCAGCCCTTAGCAAAGGTTCTCATGTGAAGGAGATGCTCAGTACATGTGTATGATGAGGAAACAGACTTGTGGTCAGAACTCACATTGCATACTGGTTCCCAGATAGGAGGAAGGTGAGTTCCAGACAGTAGGGGCAAAAAGTCTGCCCTGATTAACCCCTACTGCATTCCCAACACTGCCCTCCAACACAGGACTGGGGTTAATTTCTTCCTCTTTGTCCCCTGGTACATGGGCTTCCTTCTAGCTTACCTCTTACTAGTCTTCATGCTAGTGTGGGTTACTTCTTCATCTCTCCAACTAGATTGTGTCCTCCCTGAGGGCAGGAATCCAGATCTATTTGTCTTTGTGCCACCAACAGCTTGCACGTAATTTATAAATGAGTGAATGAATAATGGAAAGTCCTGGCAGGATTCAGAGGGGCGGCTCCATTTTGGGGATCATTCCTACCACTGACAGCTTTGCATATGTAGTGGAACAATGAGCCCTGGATTTGAGGTTCAAGGATGTAGCTTTGCTTTTCAGCTTGGCCTATCAGTAGTAACTTGAGAAGGCTATTTGACTCCTCTGAGCTTCAGTCTCATAATGGATGAGAAAGCCCTTTGTAAATTTTAATTCACTTTGCATATTGGCCAGCACTATATTAACATTAATGGCTATTATTGATGACTCTTTTTGAGCATGAGGAATAAGCCTGGCACATAATAGGTGGTCAGTAAACATTCACCACATGAACTGGATTTGGAATTCTGAGCACTTGACTGAAATTAAGCCCACTTAGGGCTGATAGCAGAAACCTTGGAAGGATGTGGAAGACTACAGAGTTTTCATGGAAATTGTTTCATCACAATGTGCTACTTAAAAAAAAAAGGCAACTCAATTTCCATTTTGTAGGTTAGGTGTGGGGTGGAGAGGGAATTCACTTGCCTGTCTTTGCTTAAAAATAATTTCAAGTAATTAAACCATCTGCTTGGGGAGAGGGCAGTGGGGACACTGGGAGAGTCTTTAATCAGGAAGGAAGACATAGTACCTCAAAAATGCCTGCAAAGACCAGGCTGGGAGGGTGAACCAAGACAGAGGTCTGTAGACACAGCATTTGTCTTTTCCCATGCCCTGAATACCAATGTCTGCAGCAGGCCCAGCGGCAGGCACAGAGTATAAGCAGTGGTACACAGGCCTGTTTATCTCAGCTGTGCCGCTCGGTAGCTGAATTGCCTTGGGCAGGTTATTTTACTTCTTGGAGCCTCAGTTCCCCCACTGCCAAATGGGGCTAATAGAAATACCACCTCTCGGGCATTGCCGTGGGGATTAAATGAGGCAATGTGGAATAATGGGTTTGATTCAGTGCTTGGCTCGGAGTAAGTGCTCAATAAATGGTAGTGGTGGTAGTGGTGATGATGATAGTTGTGATCAAGATGTTTCTTCAGTCTCTTCAAGGTGAGTATGGACATTACATTTATGGGATTAAGAAAGCAGTCACCTATTCATCTGATGCATCCATCCACCCATCCATCTACCCACGCACCTGTCCATTCAGTATTTGCAAAGCCCCCCCCCCCCCCAGAGGGTCTTGGCATCATGGAGATGACTCAGATCCAATGTGTACTGTGAGGGGCTCAAAGCCTAATTCAGCACTTTTTTTTTTTTTTTTTTTTAATTTAAAGAGAGAGAGAGGGAGGGCAGGGGAAGAGGGAGAGGCAGAGGGAGAATCTCCACCAGGCTCCATACGCAGCATGGAGCCCGACGTGGGGTTCTGTCTCACAATCCTGAGATCATGACCTGAGCCAAAATCGAGTCAGATGCTTAACCGACCGAGCCACCCAGGTGTCCCAATTCAGCATTTTTTGATGCCCCCAGGCAAAGGTAAGTTGAAGCCCCACAGGAAGTTAAATGCCTTACCCTCACCTCACCTCTGTTATGAAACTTGTCACATTGTATTATGATTATTGACTTGCCTTTCTACCCAACTGGAGTGTTGAGTTCTTTAAGGGCAGGGCCGTGTTATGTTCATGTTTGTCTTTCCCCCATCCTATCCCCTAGAACTCCGGGCATAAGTAGGGCCTCATGAAATGGAGCTTGATCCTTAACACAGCCTAAGGAGCCCAGGTGGGGATCTGCTAGGAAATCCTTGTCCGTCCTAAGAAAAAAACTCTTCTGTTTATTAAGCACCTGTCGAGTGCCAGGTACGTTGTCTCATGTATTCCCCTCAACAAGGGGGACACTCTTAG
The DNA here is from genome assembly GCF_009762305.2 of Zalophus californianus. Taxonomy (NCBI): domain Eukaryota; kingdom Metazoa; phylum Chordata; class Mammalia; order Carnivora; family Otariidae; genus Zalophus; species Zalophus californianus. The sequence goes on from NC_045604.1 coordinate 84,730,495, forward strand.
CCTAATTTTACAGATATGGGAATTGACACTCAGAAAAGTTAATTGCACACAGCTGGAAAGTCCAATGGATCTCAAATCCAGGTTTTCACCAACTTCCCTTTTTGCAGGAGAGCATTCAGTGCTCACATTTAGTGTGGTTGGAAAGAGTAGATGAGGCTAAAAGTGTGATAGTATAAATGGATATGGGGTGTGTGTGTGTGTGTGTGTGTGTGTGTGTGTCTGATATACATAGTCAAATTGAGGAAGGCAATAACACAGTAAATTTAAAATCCTATAGGAGCAAGGCAGGGAACATAAGTGAGAGAAACAGGCCAGGTATATATCTATATAAAATCTGTGCTAGGGGTACAATAGGAAAAGGTGGGGACTGTGGTGAGCTGGAGAGCACAAAAGCCATCTCAAGGAGACTATGGCTACTTGGTTCTAGGCACTTGATGACAGGGAGAGCTCAGTTTTTCTAGCCTTTAAAATTTTCCAAGACTCATGAGAAAACTGAATTTTTATGAGATTGCCTCTGAATGTTAATAGGCAAGGTGCTGCTTTTTAAGAAACTTTCAACAGGCTTCTTTCACATTCTGTGGGGTCTGACTTTCCGGTTGGTTGTCGGCTGTTGACTGGCTATGACCCCCAGTCCAGGCCTCTTCAGCAGGTTATATGAGGGTGGTTGAGAAGGATGTTAACCAGCAGCATGCATTTGACTAGCATTTTGAGGAAAATATTCAGTACTGACAGTGATTAAGGGAAAAAAAAAAAAAAAGAAAAAAGTCCTCTTACTTCCCAGAGCCATCCTCTTCTGGCTAGAAGGTCTAACTCTGAGGAAATCCAAGAGGCAACCACCATTTTCTTCCCTCTTCCATAAGCTCTCTCTGCCCATTTTCAGGATGTCCTTGGAGTCTCCACCTCCGTTTTTGGGGCATCACTCCCTTCTTCCTGCTGTACCCTGGGTCATTAGAATTGAATGCAGTCACAATGACAGTGTCCCTCTACCTTGCTGGCCAGAACTCAGTCCTGTTCATTTGTCAAATGACAGTGCTGAAGGTGACCCTTTTCTTCTTGTCCAAACATGTGCTTTCTCTCTGTTCAGGGCTCTTGCGACTGACAGCTGGATCATTAGCAGGACTTGCCCACTGCCACAACCAAGATGATAGCTCTGTTGTGCTGCGGGCGCTTTGCCACGGTGCCTGGAGAGCCAGGCACAGATGTCCTTGATGTCTGAGGACATTGTTAGTGTGCTCATTTCACTTCTCTGATGCTGTTTTACTTGGAGACCAAGGTGATTGATGGTGGATGGGGTAGGAATAGGACTGGAGAGGCTCTGAACATGACCCTTGACCCATACTCCTACTGTGTGCCAGGCACTGCGTTGGGCACTCTAAAGGTATTGCTCACTCTGTTCTACTGGAGCCCAGAGATCATTCACACTGCAACAGCTTCTTCTTGCGGCTTCCCTCCTAAACCACCTTCCGTCTGTTTTTTTCACAGCAGCCAGAAAGACCTTTGAAAAACTCAGATTAGGTCACGTCAGCTCCTTAAAAGGCTCCCATCTCTTCTTGCAACACTTAGAGTGAACTCCAGATTCCTTACTGTGGACCAGAAGGCCCCCACAGTCCAGCCTGTGTCCACCTCTTCCTCTCATCTCCTGCTACTCTCCCTCTTGCTCGTTGTACTCCAGCCACACAAGTCTGCCTTCGCTCCAGCTCATTCCCACCTCCGAGCTTTTACCCTTGCGCGTCCCTCTGCTGGCATGCCCTTCCCCTGTGCTTCCTGTGGCCAGTTCCTTCCCATTGTTCCAGTCTCAGTGCAGACATCAGCTCTTTGGAGAGCCCTTTCCTGACCACCCAACCGATGTAGCTTCCTATTGCCTTACCATGCTGTTTTCCTGACAGCATTATCAGTCTCTCAGAGTGTCGTTTATGCATCTGTTTACTTGTTTACCCCTTGTCTCCCCAGTAGAATGTATACCTGTGCAGGCACTCTTGTTTTTCCTCCAGTGCCTACATGGGTGCCTGGCATATGAAAGGGGTGCCATATATATGTGCTAAGTGAATAAAGTTGGTGTTATCACCCCCATTCTCAGATGAGGGAACTGAGGCTCCAAGAAAGGTAAATTACCTGCTCATGACTTCACAGCTAGCAGAGTTGCAGTGCTGGGACTGAACCCCCAGATATGCCTAATTCCTAAGTCAGTATTACTTTCCTGATGCCTTCTGGCCAGGACAGGTGGTGTTCTGGAAGGGTCCTGGGTGTGGAGGGCGGACATGATATGGGGACCAGGCTCTGTGAAGGTCAAGAGTGTGGGCCTGTGATTCCTTTAAGGAATGCCCATCCCTACCCTCTTCATGGCATTGGTCCCTCTTGAGTTCTTTCTCCAATCACTGCTCCATTCTGCCACCTTCCAGGAGAGCCGCTGCTTTTCGTTCAAGAGGCAGATGATGGTTCTTGTCAGCAGCTCTGTGGAGCTAAACCATGGTGGTGAGGCCAGGAATGCTAAAAGCAGACAGCTGCAGCCAGAACAGAATCACCAGGCCATTCTATACCTTTGACTGTGGGAGGAGTGTGTGTGTGTGTGTGTGTGTGTGTGTGTGTGTGTGTGTGTGTGCGCGCGCACGTGCGCACGTGTGTGTGCATGTCTCTGTGCGTGTCTCCCTGTGGGTGTATGTCTGTACATGTGTGTCTGTGTGTGTGTCTGTGCACACGTCTCTGTGTGTATGTGTGTGCATACATCTCTCTATGTCCGTGTGTGCGTGTGTGCACGTGCATGTCTGTGTGTGTGTCTCCCTGTGGGTGTATGTCTGTCTGTACATGTTTGTTTGTGTCTGTGCATGTGTGTCTGTGTGTGTCTGTGTGGGTGCATACATCTCTGTATGTCCGTGTGTGCGTGTGTGCACGTGCATGTCTGTGTGTGTGTCTCCCTGTGGGTGTATGTCTGTCTGTACATGTGCCTGTGTGTGTATGTGCATAAGTCTGTGTGCGTACACATCTCTGTGTCTTTGTGTGTGCATACATCTTTGTATGTCCGTGTGTGTCTGTGTGTGTGTGGTATGTTGCTGTGTGTGGGTCTGTGGAGAGTCCCTCCTGTGAAGTGATAGGCTGATAGTTTTTGCTGCACTTAGCTGAAAACGGTAAGAAATGTCTTTGGGGGAAAAGCAATTGCCCCAGGTCTTCAACTGCTAAACATTCTGGCAAATGAGGGGGGAAAGAAAAGAAGTTACTGGTGAGTACCAGAAGTCAAAAGGAGGCAACACTGTAAAATGTGTTGTCCCAAATCAGGGTTCCTTTGTGTGGTTTTTACAAAGCTCTGGCTTCCTGTTTCCTCTGCATCTCATGCCCTTTTCTCCTCCTGTCCTCAGGCTGCCTTTTGGCCTTCCAGACTCACCCTCTTTCTGTTCCGATATGTGGCACCAGTCCCCTCTTGCCTAAGAGTCATTGCAAAGCCTATGCCCCTTGCTTCTTCCTTCCATTCTTTCCTTCCTCAGCCTTCAGGTTCCAGTTTTTCCTCTTTGAGGGAGCTTTCCTTGCCTTCCCCATTGGGCAAGTCCCCCCATGAAAAGCTCTCCTATCACCATGTGCCTCTCCTTCATGTTCTTTCACATGTGACTACATTTATTCAGGTTTGTGATCATGCTGATCTTCCCCATGTATATGCATATGAGCATGCAGACAGGGAGTGGGTCTTTTTAGGCTTGCTTTGAACCTAGCACAGTGCCTGGTACTTGGTAGTGCCAGGCATATTGATGGATGGATGGATGGACGGATGGACAGATGGGTGGATGGATGGGTAAGTGAATCAATAAATGCAGATGCAGTTGTCCAATTGCACTTTCTGGTTTCTTGTCTCATTCTTTTTTGCCATGGGGCAAAATGAAAACATGTATTTGGGTTCAGAGTCCCAACTCTCAATGTAGTTCAGCTGGTCATAACCTTTACTCAAGAGAAGCCCAAGTCATTCAGCCTCCACTTGATAGAAAAGCAAAGATCCTGGCTTATCCATACAGAGAAGTTCCCTCACTTTGAATCTCACCAGGATCTAAGGTAACCACATCCTCCCCACACCCCGACCTTTCCTTCCTTACATTTCCTTTGTTGGTGTAGAGACAGCAGGGTTATCCGTATTGCAATGGTCAAAGCACACTGGATTCAGAATCTAAAAGATTTGGGGTCAAGGTCACACCTGATTAGCTGTATAACCTTGGTGGAAATTCCTTGTCCTCTCTAGGACCTCAGTTTCTGTATTAAGAGCATTGTACTAGATCAGGGCTCCCCAGATTTTGTGATTGGCTCACGAGCATTATGATTTTTGCCATATTCTTGTGTTCCCTGTACTATTGTTTACTTAACATTTTGTTTTAAAGTGATTTGTATTTTCCCCCCTGAATCTATACCTTATATAGTACTGCTGTCCAGGAATGCCTGGGTGGCTCAGTCAATTAAGCGTCTGCTTTCAGCTTAGGTCATGATCCCAGCATCCTGGGATCAAGTCTTGCATCGGGCTCCTTGCTCAGTGGGGAGCCTGCTTCTCCCTCTGCATGCCGTTCCCCTTGCTTGTGCTTGCTTGCTCCCTCTCTGACAAATAAATAAAATCTTTAAAAAATTTTTAAAAATACTGCTGTCCAATATAAATGGAATGTGAGCCACATATGCAATCTCAGTTTTTCTAGCAGCCACATTAAGAAAATAAGAAACAGGTGAAATTAATTTTAACAGTATGTTTTATTTAACTGTGTTCATCCAAAATGTAATCAATATAAATTATTAATGAGATATTTAATTTTTTTCATACTAAATGTCCAAAGTCTGGCATGTATTTTACATTTTGAGCACATTTCTCTATGGATGCTAATAAATCTTTCAGTGGAAATCTTCGATCTTTGTTTAGATGTCATAAAATATACAATTGAAAAGACTAGATTCACATACCCAAATTGTTCCAAGTATACAGTTATTTTCCAATAACTGAATCAAGTATCAAGGCTTAATTGTAAATTAATTGAAATGAGACCAGATAAAAAAAAAATCAGTTCCCGAGTTGTGCTAGTGAAATGTCAAGTGCCCTATAGCCACACAAGGCTGGGGGTTACTATATTGGACAGCATGGACATAGAGCAACCCTGAATCACAAACCCACCTCCCTGCTGTAAACAGAAGATATTCTTAAATACAATGACAATACAAGGGTGACATTAAATTTTAGCTAGATACTGAGCCCTAGGCCTGCTCTGTGTGTCTGTTATAAAGGGAGATTTAGCACACATAAAAAGGTGTTAAAGACACTAGCACCAAGATGAGACTTTCCCTTTGATAGAATCAGAAGGATTGAGAAAACTGAAAAGGGGTTAAATAATGATGCAGACTTGTGCCACCTAAAATAATCCCACATACAACAACAACAACAAAACCCCCCCAGAGTCTGGATGATTACTCTGAACTCTGAAATTCCACAGCCTGTTTCTGCTTTATTCCTCCTATCACTTTGCTTCCTCAAGAGACCACTAGCAGTGTGATTTTATAAAAAGGGAGAGTTGGGAAAGTAAGTTCTGGTTTAGACATTGCCGTTCCTAGCTCTGCGACTTTGGGTAAAGTCTCAGTTTCCTTCTGTTATAAAATGATGGTGCTTGCTCTCACAGAATAGCAGCCATGGAGTGGCAGACACTGGGGACCCTGCTAGCCATGCATTGCTTCATTTTGTCCATATCATACACCCTGTGAAAAAGGCACTGTTGTACCCATTCTGCAGAGAGGAACACTGGTGCTCAGAGAAGTTCAAGCAACTTGCCAGAGCCCCACCAATGGGAAGTCATGAGGCTGGAATTTGAATCTAGCCGGGGACCATGACCCCACATCCTAATCCACCATGCTCTCAGGTTTTAAGGGCTCTTCCATTTACAAAAATAAATAAATAAATAAATAAATGGTGGATTTGTGTTCCAGGACATTGTTAACATGCAGTTTGTGGTACTACTTGGAGCTCTTTCTTCTAGTCACGCCAAATCCCTGGTTTCCTGAGTTGGCATGCTTTTTTTATTTAGCCACACATTTATTTGGGTCTCCATTGCCTTTATTTCTTGCTCCCCTCCCTAACATCTTGTTTTTATTCTCCACCCACTGTGACCCCCTTGGCATTTCTTGGTGCTTCTTGAAGTTTTACCCACTCTGGAGTTTGTGAATTGGCAGCCTGGTGGGCTGTATCAAGCCTGCAGATATGTTTGGTTTGGCTCATGCAGTGCTGGCTCACATAGTGTTTTTAAAAATTTTTGAATTAGTTGCCAACATTGAAACATTGGGATATTTCACATAAAAATCTGGATTCCTAGATTTTTGGAAGAATTTGGCAACACTGGATTGGCTGGAGAGCTGAGTGGTGGTGGTACTTTCTAACCTACCCCAGTCCCCACTCCTCCCTATTGTCTGTCATCCCCATCTCTTATGACCTAGCCCAAGTGTCAGTTGTCAGCTGTCATTGTGTGGGGGCTGCCATTCTCTTAGATAAAGCTGGGCAGCAGTACTGAGTATCACTGTCGATTCCTAGCTATGTGACTGTGGGTATCTCAACATTCTCATCTGAAAAATGGGCATGATAACTCTACAGGCGTCAGAGGGTCATTGGGGGAATTAAATGAGTTAGTGCCTGTAAAATGTTTTGAAGAATCCCTAGCACATAGTGCAACATATGCGTTAGTAGTTGTTAAGAGGAAAGTGCAGTGGTTTTGGTACATATGTCTCTATCACTGAGGGAAAATTAGAGAGACCAAAAGAGCCACATGCTTTCAGAAAAACAGCAGGGAAGCATGATTCTTTGGGTAAGTGAAGCATTTCTTAAAACTGGGCCGCTGTGTGCATTTACACTATCTGACTGCTTCTAGCAGGTATTTGAATTTGAGACACCTGCCCTCCCCTGCCCCCAGCATTTCAGGCACCCTCTGCAGGGCTGGCATTCCCTATCAGTGTTGCCCACATAGTTCAGATCACATGGAGGTTCAGTGACAGGGTCTGTGTTCACCTCCCCACCTCGCTTCTGTTCATGGTCCTGGCTGCAGCATGCAGGGCAGTCTTGCTGGGTGCTTGTCAGACCCTTTATCAACTTTAGCTAAAGAAGATTTCATGTTCTGGACTGATGTATTTCTGGAGGTTTCACTGAACCACAGGCAACTCTCTGAGAGGTACAAATTCCTTGGGCTTATGATGGAATTGATTACTTATTGGATAATTCATTCCTAGTTTTCCAGGGCAAAGAGTTTCATTCCTGGTGGGTGCACTTTGAGTGGAATTGTGCAGTTATGGAAAAGACCTATATATAAAGTTATTTGTGGCTTCAGGGGATTTACAAAGCTTGTTGACATGTCAGGCAATAAAAACAATGCTACCTACTATTTATTGAGCTCCCACAATGTTCAAGGGATTGTGGGAAGCCTTTGCATATTTTATTTTGGATTACCATCACAACAATGCAAGGCACAGAAGATAAATAACATTTACTGACCTCTTAACTCTATTTGAGAGCACACATGTGCCAAGAATGGTGCTACACATTTTTACAATTTCATTTGATCCTCACAACACCCCTATGAGATAGGTATTATTATGATCCCATCTCACTGATGAGTATGAGACACAGAGAGGGTGAGAAATTTGCCCAAGGTCACAAACTAGCAGGTAGGGGAGCTAGGATTCAAACCCAGGCAGTTTGACATTAGCGATCCCTTGCTTAACTGCTGAACTTGGCTGACTGCTTTCTTACAAATGAAAACGGAGGCTCAGAGGTGGAGTATCATATCTGAGATCACACAGCAAACAAGGGTAAGGTAGAGGATCCAAATCCATGTCCATTCAGTTCCAATGCAGTGTCTTTTATACTCAACCTCAAAAGCAGAAATGACACATGGGATCACTACAGAAATCATGCAGGGGCAAGGACAAAAGCTACTGGTCTGGACCCCAGCCCAAGGCTAGCCCCAGCCAGCCTCCAGCATAGCTACTTCATTGGTCTGTACTTGTTTCCCATCTATGGGCCATGTTTCCAACTGAGCTATACAAGCAGAACCCGGCTCCCCCAGGTCTTTGACAGACCCACACAGTGAATTATTGCCAGAGCCAAGCCTGGAATCCAGGACTCCTCATGCAGTGCTCTTTCTCCCACTGTTATAACTTAAGGGATCCAAGGCCCAATGTGCATAAAGAGGAGCCATACAGGTTACAGAGGACAGTTAAGTGCAGCGTGTAGGGACTTTGACATTAGAGTGCCCATGTGCTTTTGAAAGGGGCAGCCATTAAATAAATTATGGTACAGATATACAATGGAATACTATGCAGCTTCATAAAAGAATGAAAAAGCTTCAATATACCATTATGGATGATTAATATATTAAGTGAAAAAGAGTAAGACGGAGGACAGTGTGTACAATGTGCTCATTTTGAGGAGAGTAAAAAATAAAAAGAAGAGTTGAAATCCTCTATTCATACTTGCTTGTATATCCACTAAAATACTCTGAAAGAACAAAAAGAACTCAAGATACTGATGAACTAGTTACCTGTGTGGTGGTGATGATGGGGTGGATTTGAGAACTGGTGAGCAGGGGAAAGGGATGGTAGGAAGATTTTGCAATGTGTGCCTTTTTATATTTTTAAGTTTTTGAATAATATAAATGTCATTACTTATGTAATGTGCACACACACATACACACATGCATGCACCACACAAAAGCAGCTGCATAGGAAAGCAGCCTATTCCTCAGCCACAGCCAACCTTCTGGGAATATGAGCCTAATGTTCTTCTGGTGTTTCAAGGGAACTTGGAAATCTATTTTTTTATTCCAATTTTTAGTTTCAAATTGTTCATTGCTAATATATAGAAATATAATGGGTTATTGGAAATTAACAATGTGTCCTATAAACATGCTGAACTCACTTAATAGTTCTTAGGAACTTTTTTTGGTGGAGTATTTGTGATTTTCTCTGAAGGCAATTGTATCATCTGTGAATAGAAACAGTTTAATTTCTTCCTTCCAGTATACCTTTTATTTCTTTTTCTTGCCCAGCTAGAACTTCCAGTATGCTGTTGAATCTGAGTAGTGAGAGCAGATATCCTTGCCTTGCTCCAGATCTTAGAGGGAAAACATTCCATCTTTCATCATTAAATGTGATCTTAGCTATAGGTTACTTATTGATGGTTAAAGAAGTTCTGTCTATATTCCTAGTTTGATAAGATTTTATCATGAATGGATATTGAATTTTGTCAAATAGTTTTTTTTGCATTTATTGAGAAGATCATATGGATTTCCTTTTTTGTTTTTTTTTTTTTTTTAATATGATAGGTCACACTGATGATTTTCAAATGTTGAACCAGCCTTGCATTCCTGGAATAAACCCAAGTTTGTCTTGGTTTATTATCATTCTTATATATTCCTGAGTTAGATTTGGTAATATTTTCTTGAGGAATTTTTTTGTGTGTGTCTGTGTTCATGGGGAATATTGGTCAGTAGTTTTCTTATAATGTCTGGTTTTGGCATTAGGGTAAAACAGGTGTCATAAAACAAGTTGAGAATTTTTCCTTAACTTTTTAAATGATGAAAAAAATGACTTATAGAGTGCTTACTGTGTGGCAGGCAGTGTGTTAAATGAATAACCCACTGAAGCCTCACAGCAACTCTGCGAGGTATGTGCCATTATTACCATCATCCCATTTTACAGATGGGAAAGTGAGGCACAGAGTAGTTAAAGTCACTTACCTAAGGTCACATAGCTTATAAGTAGCAAAGCCAGGACTCAGACCCCAGAGGTCTATCGCCAGACCTTATACTCTTAACCTGTTTACTAGATTTTCTCGAAAGATGTTTACAGGTGAATGAGAACACATCTGGAGTACTCAGTCCATCTTACTGGTCACCATTTTCCCACCCCTGGTTAACAATAACTGTAACTACTGTGTGTCACAGCACTAACTGTCTGCCAGGTGACAGACTCATCGTCTCCATCTCGCACCGACCCTCACAGGCAGGTATTAACCTGTGCTTTCTTCTAGTTACGGCTCCCCTATTGGCAGTTGCAGAAATGCTCCTATCAGCTGGGTGGTGTGTGGTTTCAGACTATCATCTTCCTTACCTTGTCTCCTTTAACATCCCTGGTGCCTTTTAGAAAGTAAAATTTAAAAAATATCTTTCGAATCTCAGTTTAATTTTGTGCTGCTCCTTCCTTATCGGCCAGGCTCACCTGTCTTCTCTGCCGCTCTCGCCCCCCCAGGCATCAGGCTCATCTCTTCCTCCTGCACTGCCTTCTGCCTTTTACTGTCTTGTCCTAGTTGGCCTCATCAGTGTCCCCAACTCTACCTTGTTCGCTTGGCTGGCTTATTGTATGCATTTTGAAAGATTAGAAACATCTTGCTTACTTAAAAGGAGGAGAAAAGAGACAGAGTTTTAGGGATAGCTGGGACACCAATTTTTTCCATCGAGCACATAGCATGAAGGACTGAGGTTAGTTAAAAGAACTTCCTGGCAATGATGAAGGCACTGTGGTGCAATTGAAAGAGCAGGTGTTTGCACACTGGCTTGACTGTGTGACTATAGACAAGATGCTCCACTTCTCTGAATCTGTTTGCTCATCCGTAAAATGGGTTCAGAGACACGTACAGGTCATAGGGATGTGGTGGGGATTAAGTACAATAATCTAAGTATTTAACATGCAAAAAGATCCAGTGTGGAGAAGGCACTAATAAGTGCTTTCCTCAGTCCAGACACTGTGCTAAGCCATTTTATATAGACAATCTTATTTAATATACACTATCTGTGTGGGTAAGTAGATACTGCTGTTACCCTGATTTTATAGGTGGGGAAAATTATGGTACAGAAAGTTAAGAGTTCTTAAGTGGCAGATTCTTAAGAGTTCTTAAGTTCTTAAGAGTTCTTAACTGCCCATACTTCACATTAGGACCCCCTGGGACCCATGCCATACCAATTAAGTTAGACTGTCTGGGGCCATTCCTAGAGGCAGGGTATTGGACCACATGCTTTTCCTAAGCTCTTCCTTTCAGTCTGGAGACTGAAGGTGGTAAGAAACATCTGTGCTTTCTCCTAGTTAATGGCTCCCCTATTGCCAAACACTCAGCCACTCCCCATCCACCCCTTGGTTCCCACCCATGTTTTCAACCATCCCTGTGAGAATTTGGAAATGGGGTGAGTCCACTGCCAGGAAAAGTGATTCAATTAAAATCTCAGTTTTCAACAATATTACCAAGCCCTGTGGTCTGTTACTTCACACCCAGCATAGCTGTGCATCCCGGTCAGTAGCAGGGTAATGAGGGTTTGCTAATTGCTGGGGGGGGCGGGGGGGGGAATACTGTAGTGAGCTCAGCAGGAGGAGTAAGGCGCTGAGCTAAGTGCTTTTCCTGTGGCTCCCAGCCCCTTCTCTGGCTCACATGCCAAGCAGCCCCCCTCCTCACAGCCAAATCAGCTTCATGATGACCACAACTGCCGCACCACAGTGGTAATCAGTGTGTGGTGCATCAGGCCCTGAGCTGAGTGCTTAACTTGCACCATCATCTCCATCAACATTTTTACTTCTCACCATCATTCCAGGAGTTAGCTGCTGTCCTAATGCCTATTTTACAGATGTGGAAACAGAGGCACAGAGTCACAGAAGGTCCACATGTTAATACCCAGCTTCATTCTGTAGTGTGCATTCTTAGGTACCAGGACATACTTGCCTGCCCTTATGGTTCTAAGAGAATGACTTAAGTATTTTACTTTTGAACCACCTTGCAAACCATTAACAAAACCATTATCAGCCCATGGTCTTCCCGAAAGCCTGGCCTCTTCAGTCATCCTTTTCCAGAATGCTTGGTCCTTGCATCTACCACAAACTCTACTTGTGAGCTCCTTGAACTCAGGGACTGTACCTTAGGGATCCCCGAGTCCCTTAGGCACCTCTTTAGCACTTGGCACACAGTAGGTGGCCACAACTCTTAGTACTCATCAACGCCTTCCAAGTACTCATCAACGCCTTCCAAGTTCTCATCCCGATCCCTCCCTCCTTTAAGTCTCCAAATCCTGGGCTCAGCCTTGATGAGCCTGTGCCTAGCACTGTCTGGCACACAATAGGTGCCAATGCTATGGGTCAGAAAGGCCCTTAGCTGGCATAGGAGTTATGCTGTGGAGATGTGAGGTATCTTGCCTTCCACCTTGAGGTGTTTGAAGGTCTGAGCTTTTCCCTGTTCTGCTCATCCTCATGTTCCTGCTCTGGACCTTTGGAGCCTCTCCTTGTCTTTATGTTTCTGTCCCTTAAAGGGTTTTCAGAAGAAAAGCCTGAGAGAGTGGCTACTTTAGTCAGCAGAGGAGATGTAGGGGTGAAGGTGGAGGGGTCAGACTAATTCTGATGTGAGAGCTAAAGGGAAAAGGGGCCCTGTCACTTTTCTGGTTCAGCAAGTGTCACCAATAACCAACATTCTCAAAAACTCACTCACCTTAAGAGAGCTCTGGGAGAGGCCCAGGAGGGCTGACGGGGAGGTAGGGACTGGACTGAAATCAATTCCTGCTCAAGGTAATTACAGGACAAGTGCTGCTGCCCCAGCAGGGCGAATCAGAGGTTGAGTGTCTCTCAGGGCAGCCAGAACGATTAGTTAGTAATAAAAACCTCATCACTTGCTGGGAGAGAGGTTCAGTAATTGTAAACTTATGCTTTTCTGTGCCTGCCAAAATTTGTGAGGGGGCATGTATTTAAACAACCTTATCAGGGCCCCTGACCACCAAGTTGAATGTTTTGAAAAGGAAATCTCAGCAAGCCTCTCAAATCCAGCTCTCAAGTTCCCAGGATCCTGGGATGCGGAATGACAGGGTAGATGATGCTATGATTCTAGGCTGTACATTGGATTTTTTTCTTTGTGCTTCCTTTTGTCCCTCTCTCATCTCCCTGCAAGTGATCTTTAGGAATCTTTCTGTACACAGACTGTCTCAGGGACTATCTGGAAGAAGGGTTTATCTCAAGCTGGAACCCCAGGAAACCCCTCCTCCTCTCTCACAAATAGCAAGCACCCCCCAGCCCCCAGCAGCTCAGCTCTCTTCAGGAATTCAGCACCAGTCTCAGCCACACTTTGGAGAGGACGTTAAGATGTGGGACCAGCTAGACATCCGCAGCAGTCGTCAGCTGCCCAGGGTGGGTAGATAGGGAAGCAAAGCCAGGGGGCAAGGCATGTCCTCAAGGAGACTGTGACCCCCTGAAGTGGCGGTCTCCGCATTCTGTGTGTGTCTCTGGATCCTTGCCCTGGTCAAAGCATGGTCCCAGAGCCACCCTGACCCTTCTTAGCCTGCCTGGAGACCCGTTCTTTGCTTAGGGGTCACAGGGGCTCATCCCTTGCTCCATCCCAGTGGCCCCAGAGAAAGTGTGCTGGGCATCAGTCTCCCGCTTCACCTGGAATCAGGCGGGGACAGCGGTGGGGCACAGGGGCAGAGGTTTCCTCAGGCTGAGGTGGACATGGGGGGCGACGGGAGAAGTGAAGCCCCCACCAAACCATCTGTTGGCAGGTGCGGTCAGGTCACATACACGGCCCCCACTGGACACCCTCAGGGATGCGGATCCCTTCAGATGCGCATGCAAATACTCGAATCCATGCGCACACTCACACCAACCCATACACCGTGCCCATGCAAATACTCGAATCCATGCGCACACTCACACCAACCCATACACCGTGCCCATCAGCTGCCACGCACGCTCGTGACACACACACACACACACACACACACACACACACACACACACACACACACACACACACACACACACACACACACACACACACACACACACACACACACACACACACGAGAGTCCCCGCCAGGCCACAGCAACTTCCTTTCCCCCAGTCTGGAAATGTCCGCAGTTGCCCTTAAGGCTTAAACTTTTTCAGAGGGAGCGCCAGGGATCGCAAGGTGAGGGTATCGAGACCTGGGGCCTCTGGCAGGGTTGCTCCGCACTTGGGGCTCCTGGCTTCCTCCCTCTCCCGCACGCTCCTCACCTGGTAAACCGAGGCACAGCAAGAGGCTGTAGTAGACCACGGGCACGAAGCCCAAGCCGCAGACCGAGCCAGGGGACCAAGATAGCGAGCTGTTGGCTACGAGGTGGGCGTGCGTGTGCTCCATGAGCTCGCCCCTCGTTCCCCTAGTCTCCGCACCCGGCCTGCCAGCCCCGCTCTGGACGCCGGCTCAGTGGTGGCGGCGGCGGAGGCAGCAGCTGGAGCAGCAGCGCCTCTCTTCCCGCTGTACTTGCTTCTACCCTTGGCCGTGGTCCCCTCTGCTCGCTCCGCACCTGCCTGCCCGGAGTCCTGGCACGGCCCTCGCGTAGGGCACAGGGCAGTGGGCGCAGGGACTCGGGAGGGGCTCCCAGAGCCGGTTAGTGCGCCTCCCACCTCGGACCTGCTCGGCTCCCGCCTCGGAGACGGGAAGCTGGGACGCTGCTCCCCGCAGCCAATCAGCAACTGCCTGGACGCGGATGATGGGAAGGGTGTGTGTGTGTGTGTGTGTGTGTATCCATGGGAGGAGGGGGGGGTCCCAGCTGCTTCTTAGAGCTCCAGTTTCAGGAGAGGAGTGAGACCTGGGAACCCCAGAGGAAGACCCGGGTGGGAATCGGCTACCCCTCTCCACCCGCTGCGGGAGGGGCGTGGTGTGGGTGGGACCTGCTTCTCCAGCAGCGGCTCCGTACTCCTCCAACGTGTCCTCAGTTTGCCTTTCTCAACTCACCTCCTAGCCACTTCTTTTCCCCCTTGCCAGTGCTCCAAGTCCATCTCCATAGAGGATTCTCCACCTAGTACATGGGGGGAAGAGGAAGCTATCGGAGCGAGAATGCTCAAGGGTCGTCGGTTCTCCGGGCCAGAGGAGCTGCGCCTGAAAGGAAGTGTGCATGCATCTCAGTGCGTGTGTTGATTCTGGGGAAGGCCAGAGGTGGACTATCCCTGAGTGGAGTGCCTTTGAAGGGGTTGCAGGCTGGCTTAGAGAAGCCCGCCACACTGAGACCTTCTGTCAGGAATAAGGATGTTGCAACCATTCACACATACACTCCCCCACGCTCACACAAAGACACACAATACCCAGTCATGTGGGCTCACTCAGGAGGGCAGCGGAGACCCTCTCATCTCTCACCCAGGGACGTGAAAACACAGGAGCACCCTTATCAACATGCACAAAGACCACACTCACGTGACATCCCAGACACACAGAAACCCATGTGGGCATCATCTAGGGGTGGTCTAGTTTGAGAGTTGTGTGAAGTATAGGAGAGGTCAGCAGGTGGGACCTAGGCAGTCTTGGAGAGTTGGGGTGAATGGCACTCCCCTTTTTCCTCAGTGTAGGAGGGTGGAGAGTTCCTAGTGCAGCTCTTCTAGAGGCCACAACATATTTGGGTAGGGAGAGAAATCTGGGGCTCAAGACAGCATGTGTGAGAATTAGATTCTGTAGAAATATGGAGGAGGGGCACTTCCAGGGGCTGGCTGTAGCTGCTGCCAATCAATGCAAGAGCATGTGATAGCTCTGAAAATCCCAAGACCCCTCTCTGTTCTGCCCCCGGCGCCCCTACACCCATTCCTGGGGAGAAGGAACTGGCTGGGCTTTCCCCAGCCTCTTTCAGGTCTCCTAAGATGAAGGAGACCCCTGCTTTTCATGCTCAACAAGGGTCATGTGTCCATTCCCCATCATTGTTAGGGGCTTCCCAAGGCAGGCATTGGGGGTGGGGGTGGTAGCAAACTCCAATGCAGCCAGGGCCAGGCAATCTGCATAAGGGAGGGATCTGCTGAGTCTAGCTGGGTCTGTGGTGAACAGAGAGGCTTGTGCCCCCCTAAAGGGACAGAGTATTACCAAGAGTCATGTGGGCCTAGTGAGCACAGGTTTGATATTCCAAGCCAAGTTAGATATTGAAATTTTGTTGTGAACTCTCCCATTTAAATGTGACTACCCCGAACAAAAACAAAACAAAAACTCCACTGTGTTGATAAATAAAGCAGTATCATTGCAGAGGTTCAATAAATAATGGTTCAAAACCCTATAGATTAGATTTGTCTGCAGGCAACCAAACTGAGATGAGAAGCTGGGGCTAAAAGGGGGAGTGTATGTGGTTTGACTAAGCTCCCCAATCTATTCAGGGACCTCTCAACATTGTGAATCAAGGATAATGCCTCAGGGCTTTTGCACTGGCTATTCCCTCTGTCTGGAGTGCTCTTTCTCCGGAAAGCCGTATTAACCCGCCTCTTCACCTCCTTCAAGTCTTTCTCAAACAATCCTGTTTCAAATTGAAATCTCCACTACTACCCTCCAAAATGCTCATTTCCTCTGCTCTTCCCCTGCTTAACTTTTCTCCATAGTGCTCAGCACCATGGTCATACCATATACAGTCTATTTAATTAGTTTATTTATCTGTTTCCCCTCTTAGAGAGGCAGGGCCTTTTGTCTGTTTTGTTCACAGTTGCATCACCAGCTTCTGTACTGTGCCTGCATATTGCAGACTCTCAATAAACAATGAAAGAATGGAAGGCCCCAGCACCCACTGACCTAAGACATGTAGGGCATGGGGAGATGAGTTTATCTTTGCTTGTCTTTGCAGGCCAGAGTGTCAGAATGTGGGTGGCTGTGAGGGTTGGGGGGCATAGTCTCAGATTTAGCATGTAATTATCATGTCTGACTAGCCACTCTAAAAATAATTTATGTGATTTGGATTCTGGGGATCTAGATAGAAACTCTTTATAAAACTACAAACTTGGCTGGGCAGAGAAACAGGGCTGCATGGGGAATCTTGATGGACATTATTTTTTTCTGAGCCTCTATTTCCTCATCTGTACAATGGGGATGAAAGAAACCAGGTATGCCTTATTTTGGAGATGTTGAACAGGACGAGAGGAAGTAGAGAGGTGGAAACAGTGCAGACTGTGATCTGGAGAATGGGGGCATTGGATGGGGTACTCTGCTGGCTCCATGGAGAACCTTGGCAGCCTGTCAAGGTCAAAGTTTCCTGGGAAGTGGGTGGGTTAGATGAGAAGAACTTTAAGGTCCTAGTTCAGATTTTAGTCTTGTGAAGGGACAGGTTGAGTCAACAACAAAGTCTGTTTAATTTTGCTCAAGGGCTGAGCCACTTGACTGACTCTGTAAGATGAGCATCAACTGTGGTTAGCTAAATTCATTCACTTATTCATTCTTTCAACAGACTTTTACCGAACATTTAATGTGTGTTGATCAGGACTTGCCGCATCGCTGCAGGGCCTAATGCAAAAATGAAAATACAGGGCCTCTTGTTCAAAAATTAAGAATTTTAGGGCAGTATAGGAGAGAGAACTATTTATTGTACATTCTTTACTTCCATAAAGAAATATGCTGTCTCTCATTTTCCTGAAACACTTGGCCCTCTTGGTCTAGCCTCCATTTCTCTACCCTTTGATGGAGGCAGTGATCTAAAGGAATAATTCTTTTCTCTAGGAAAAATGGCAGCACAAACATAAATTGTTACTGACACAACTTAGAGTTGGGAATGCAAAAGGGAGTGGTGGGGACTGTAACAAACTGGAGGTGTGTGCTAGCCACTTACTGAGTTCTGGGTATACAGTTGTTTTAAGAAGTTGACATGATCTCTCATTTCCTGAATCTTAAGTGCAAGACATAGACATGAATCAATTCATCTGATACACACACACATGCACACATACACAATTCTAAACTTGGATAAGTGCTATCAAGAAAAAGTCAAAAGGGGGGCACCTGGATGGCTCAGTCGGTTAAGGGTCTGCCTTTGGCTCAGGTCATGATCCCAGGGTCCTGGGATCGAGCCCCATATTGGGCTGCCTGTTCAGCAGCGAGCCTGCTTCTCCCTCTCCCTCTGCCTGCCCCTCCCCCTGCTTGTGCTCTTTCTCTCTGTCAAATTAATAAATAAGATCGTTAAAAAAAAAAAAAAGAAAAAGTCAAAGGAATGAGAAAACATGTACCAGTGAGATCTGATGTAGTCTGGCAATCAGGGAAGGCTTCTCTCAGGAAGTGATATTTGAATCTGAGATGAAAGTGAAGGATGAGTAAGGGTTAATTAGGTAAAGGGATGTGGGGCTAGGGGTGAGGGGAACATCCCAGGTCAGAGGAAAGAGCAAATGCAAAGGCCCTGGGGTGGGATAGAGAAGGACTCTTTGAAGAACTGGAAGACCAGGGAGGCTGGGGTAGAGTGAGTGGGGGGTGGTGCGTGGAGCTGGATGTGGTTGGAGAATGGGAAGGGCTTTGCAGGCTGTGTCAGGGAGTTTGGTCTTATCCCTAGTTTTAAGCAGGGGAGTGCCACAATTAGATTTGCATTTTAAAACATTTGCTTTGTCAGGGAGGTGGAGGATTGATGGAAGGGAAGCAAGAGCAGAGGTGGGAAGACAAGTTATGAGGCTGTCAGGTTGGACATGTGAGAAATGATGGTGGCTTGGACTAGGGTGGTACTGATGATGGAGTGGACTGCATCCCGGAAGCTAGGGAATGAGTGCATGAAGAGAGTGGGGTAGAAAGAAGGGAAGGGAGAGAGAGACACAGACGGAGAAAGACACACACACACAGAGAGACAGACAGGAAAAGAAGGAGAGAGACAGAGACAGAGATGTGGACAGAGGCACAGAGAGGATGGATGAATAGACAGATTGATGGGGAGAGAGACACACACAGTGATTATGACTGAGATTGTTCTGGATGGGAAGGTTGGTGAAAGGGGCTTGGAGCTCCCTAGGACCACTCTGCTGACCCTGTCTGTGCCCCTACCTCCCATAAGAGTGTAACTTGTCCTCTGGTTTCTCCTCGCTTTACAAGGCTCCTCTTTTTTTTTTTTTTCTTCCTCTCCTGCTATCTTCTTCTTTTTCTTTTTTCTTAAAATATGTTGCGTTATTTGTTTCAGAAGTACAGATCTGTGATTCAACAGTCTTACATAATTCACAGCGCTCACTGTAGCACATATCTTCCCCAATGTCCATCACCCAGCCACCCCATCCCTCCCACCCCCGACCACTCCAGCAACCTTCAGTTTGTTCCTGAGATTAAGAATTCCTCATATCAGTGAGGTCATATGATACATGTCTTTCTCTGATTGACTTATTTCACTCAGCATAACACCCTCCAGTTCCATCCACGTCGTTGCAAATGGCAAGATCTCATTCCTTTTGGTGGCTGCATAATATTCCATTGTGTATATATACCACATCTTCTTTATCCATTCATCTGTCGATGGACATTACAAGGCTCCTCTTAAGGGTCACCTCATCCTCCAAGCTTTTCCAAGTCCCCTGTACCTCCCTACACTGACACCCATCTTCTCCATCGCTTACCACATTGTGTCCCTACTCGAGGGTTACTCGTTAACTCTACTTCCTGGATTCAGACCACCTCGTGGGCAGGGTAAGTTTCCCTTTTCTTTGAATCTTCAGTTCAGAACCTAATTGCAGTGTATGTAGTGTACCTTAACAATTGAGGCCTTGAGCCCAGGCTTGGGTGTGAATCCAGAGTAACTATAATCACTAGGACTCTTTTTTTATTGAAATTGATAGAAAAAAGCTCAAACTATTTAGTTTTTAAAAAGGAATGTGTTGGCCCTTATATCCAAAAAATTCAAAAGTTTGCTGGACTTTAGGCCTGGCTGAATCCAGGAGCAAAAATTATCTGCCCCTTTTTACCTATGGGCTCTGCTTTGCTTTGGATTAGCTGCATTCTTAAGCAGCTTCTTACAACATCATAAAAACAATGGACGCCAACATCCCTGGATTTATCCTATTGGATTAGTAACCTGAGTTGAAAGGGAATTTCAGCGTGAGTCCTGGGGTAGGCTCTTAGTGGACCAACTGGACCCATATGCCCATCTCCACTAAACTCACCATTTGAATTGAATTTCTGTAGCCAACCAGAACTGCATTGATTGGCCAGGTGGGGCTCATGGGCCGAGTGATGGAGCCAAGAGTAGGGGTCAGTTCTTCCCAAACCACATGGACTACCAGAGGAGGTGGACCATTTATTCAAAGGAAACATGGGATTCTGTAAAAGGAGGAATGAGAGTAGATGCTGGGCAGGCAAAACCAACTCATGTCTGTAAGCTGAGTTCAGCCTGTGGGATGCCAGTTTGCTAATCCTCTGTTAGAGATAGGTCATATATTTTATTTCATTTTCAGTTATCTATTTAATTAAAAGATAGACTATTTATAAAAAAATAAAGAAAAAATAGACTTTAATTTTTAGAGTATTTTTAGGTTCACAGCAAAATTGAGTAGAAGGTACAGAGATTTCCCATATAACTTCTGCCGCCACACATGCATAGACCCCGTCATTATCAATGTCTCCCATTAGAGTTGTACATTTGTCATAGTGGATGAACCTACACTGATGCATCATTATCACCCAAGAGTCCCTAGTTTACAATAGGGTTCACTTTTTTTTTAAAACAGTTTATTTATTTTGACAGAGAGACAGACAGCAAGAGAGGGAACACAAGCAGGGGGAGTGGGCGCAGGAGAAGCAGGCCTCTCGCTGAGCAGGGAGCCCGATGTGGGGCTCGATCCCACCACCCTGGGATCATGACCCGAGCCAAAGGCAGACGCTTAACGACTGAGCCACCCAGGTGCCCCAGCAATAGGGTTCACTCTTGGTGTTGTACATTCTGTGGGTTTGGACAAATGTGTAAGAACATGTGTCCACCATGACAGCATCACAAAGAGTATTTTTGCTGCCCTAAAAATCCTCTGTGCCTCACCCATTCATCCCTCCCTCTCCTTAACCCCCTGTGTCTTATTTTTTACATCAAATATACTCTGTATATGCACCATAAACAAATACTGAATCCTGGTTAGTGGTGTGCATGCTGAAGCTTTGAGGTGAAGTGTACTATTGCATGCCACTAACTATGAAGTGTACCAAAAATCAAATGGACTGATGGGTAGATGGAAGAATGGATAGGTATGTGTCAACCCAAAGAGATGTTAATAGAATCTAGGTCATGGGTAAATGAGTTTTCACTGTAAAATTCTTTCAGTTTTCATGTATCCTTGAAAATTCTTGTAGTAAAATATAGGAAAAAATATCTTGTGTACTGTGTCTTGGGCACATACGTTATTACAAGCTATTGTCAAAACCAACACCTTCTGGTGGTGTTGCAGTTCTGTATAAATTCAGCCTTGGAAATTGTTGTAGAAGACAATTCCTTCCCTGCTATTAGGCTGTCAAAATAGTACCTGACATTTCCCCTGATGCTCCTGGCTCTCCACTGACCTTGGCCAGCTTTGCTAGAGCTTTGACCAGTTTGTCTTTGTCTGCAGGCTCTTGTTTGCTTTCTAATAAGAACTGTAGCATTGCGTTTCTCTGCGTATTTGTTTTACTCCACGTGCATGGTTTGTGGTTGAGGATGTCTTGTTGAGATGCTGAGAATCCATCCATGCCAGCGCTCCTTGCAACGAGCATTCACTACAGTTCTTTGAGGGGTACATCAGTTCTCACAGAATTTGGATAAAGTCTTTTGTTGCTTGCTACTGACCTGTCGAGGTCAGAGACTGCCACAGAGCAGGAAGAGGATATTCACAGTTACATGCCTCTCTCTCCCCGGCAGCCCAGTAGGGAAGAAAGGGTCCACGTTGCACATGGGCAAATTTCATCAAGAGGTGAAGAATGACTGAGGATGAGGTGAAGGAAACAGGGCCTTTACCTGAGAAGAAGAGGGAGGCGAGGGTGAGGGCCGTGTGTGTGTGTGTGTGTGTGTGTGTGTGTGTACACGTGTATACGCATATATGTGTCTCTATGTGTGTGTGTCTGTATATGTGTCGTGTGGGGGTGCACCTGTGTGGCAGCTTGAGGGCAGTGTAATTGACCAGGAGGTTGAAGCATGGGACAAACAGTCTTTTCTCTCTGGTTCAGAGAGACCCAGGAGACTCAAGAGTAGCCTTTCAGACTCACTTTGCTCCTGTCACCTTACCCAACAGGAGTGAGTTGGAGAAGAGAAAGGAAAGAGGGGTAGAGGGACAGACAGAGTGGGTGGAGTGGGGGAGGGGAGAGGAGGAGAGAGGGGAGGTGGAGGAAAGAAATAAAACCACTCTCACCAGACTGTCTTTCTCCTATCAGGCAGGGAAACATGTAATGGCAAAAAGTAATCAGTGGGTGACATGTTGTGATAATTTGAGCATTTAAGTAATCTCTGGGCGGGAGTTGTTTCATATTCAGGAGCTGTGCAGAATCTTATTCCCCTTCCCCGCAGGTCTTGATTTCCTTTTGGAGAGTGATCTCTCTGCCTGGTGTGGTCTCAGAAAGAGAGCAAATTCAGGCGCTTGCTGCTCATTTATGGAAGCTGAAGGGGCCAGATCCTTTGACTCAGGACTGTCAGGGGTGGGAGGGCAGGCATCCTAAACTTGGCCAATAGATTCTGTCTTCTGGGGCTCAGAATCTTGAATGAGTGAAACAACGGCAGGAGAAGAGTTTGGATTATATTCGTCTCCATGAGGACTGTCCGGCAGGACTCAATTGCTCTGGGGCCATTGTTGTGATTCTTGTTTTCTGCCCATTCTCAGATCTATGGCTCCCTGTTTGCCAGTGAGCCCTTGAGTATCTCCTCACTCCCATGCCCATAGCAGCATTATTCATAATCACCAAGATGTGGCCACAGCCTAAATGTCTATGGGTTAATGGATAAAGAATATGTAGTATATACATACAGTGAAATATTATCCAGCCTTAGAAAAAAAGGGAATCCTGTCATATGTGACAACATGGATAAACCTTGAGGACATGATACTGAGTGAGATAAGCCAGTGACAGAAAGATAAATACTACCTGATTCCACTTCCATGAAGTATCTAAAATAGCCAAACTCATAGAAGCAGAGTCGAATGGTGATTGCCAGGGACTAGGGGAGGGGGGTTGGAGAGTTGCTGCTCAAGGGGCATAAGGTTTCAGTTATGAAAGATGAATAAGTTCTCTTGAAATCTTACTTTTAACATCATGCCTATAGTTAAAAGTATTGTATTATACACTTAAAATTTTGTTAAAAGGGGAGATCTCAAGTTAAATGTTCTTACTACAGTTTGTAAAAATAAAAAAACCCATAAAGATAGTCTAGATAAGGCTACGTACCAAGGTGAGGAGTACTTCTCCAAAAACAAAAACAAAAACAAAACTCCCTTTTTTAAGTTAGAGAGGATTCTGTTGATAGCGACAAAAGGACGTGCATTGCTTAGCCAGTGATCTTTGTTTTCATTACAGTAACACTTCAAGATTGATAGAACTTTACTTTTAACAAATATAGCCGTGTACACCATTTTATTTTAATCCTCATCATTACCTGTGTGAAGTGGTCAGAGCTTAATTAGCTCATTTTACACATGGGAAATCCATGGCCTGGAGAGAGCAAAGTGCCCACATGATTACCTAGTGTTTGAGAATTGTGATACCCACAGAGATGATTCTATCCAATTCCTGCATTTTACGGATGAGAGAATTGAGGTCCAGGGAAGTTAAGTGAGGTGCCCATGGTCACACACTGTATTACAACTGGAACACAAAGGCAACCTTGCTAACTCTTAGTCTCATGCCACTCCCTGCATAATTGACAATTGGCTCCAGAAGAGACATTAAAAGTAACTCGTTGTTGACATCGTGTGAGTAAGAAGTTACCAAATACCATTTTCCTCTAATTTGTGTAATTTCAGATGCCAGGAATTCTCATACACTGTATAACACCTAGAACAGATACTCGGGTTATCAAATTAGAAGATGAGAGAAGGTTTGAGTATTCTTTCTAGCCAGGTTATCATGAGAACATTCCCCCCCATCCTGGAGCTTTTCTTTCTTTCTTTCTTTCTTTTTTTTCCAACCATTGCATTCCAACTGCTGAAAAGTTCAATTTTCTTTAAGAGCCTCAGAAATAGTCCTAAGAGGGAGGCATGGGGTATTAAGAGCAGTGAGAGTGAAGGTACTTACCAGAATCTTCCCTGCAGGGATAAAACATTGAAATGTACAGAAAGCATGACTCATCAATGTACAGATAAGCCAGTTCTGCCAAGCAGCAACGAAGACTGAAGCAGAGCAGCTAGAAAGACCAGCAGGTAGGCAATCTAAGTGGCTGGGCCAGGCTAGGTGGGGGCAGAGGAATGAACTGCCCTGCTCAGGGAAGTTTCAGAATGTGCTGAATACCTGAGCACCAAAGGCTGTCTTCCCTGGAACAGCACTGTCATCCTGGGGACTCCGCATTCATGATCTAAGAGACTAATTTACAATGCAACATTGGGTTCTAGTACCACTCTGCCTCTCTATAGCTGATGCTGTGGGAGGAGAAGCTGCAGGAGGCTTAGAGAGAGAATTTAGTGCTTGCCCTAACTTTGCAGGTAAGGGTCAGCCATACACGTGGAAGCTAATTTCTAAATCCAGCAGTCACTGGAGCCTTCTTAAGAGATGCACAGGAGGCTTTCCCAGGTTGAAAACTTAGATTCTGGAAGCAGACTTCGTCATCAGTCAGCACGGTGAGATATCAGATTTTGCAGCTGGGTAGAACTGGGTCGAAGAGGCCTGTGTGACTTTGGCTGGGTCACTTTTTCTGTCTGCGTCATAGGTTACAACATGTAAACTAGAGCTAAAAACGGCATTTACCTCCTAGGGTTGCTATTAGGATAAAAGAAATAACTCCATACTTCCTGAAATTTAGCCATTTGAGTACTATGTGCATGATTTTTGCCACTTGTACTATTATTAACATGATGCTGCTCTTTAATTACATATTTAAAATTTATTTTAAAATTAATTTTTATCATGTAGGAGCGGACTAGCTTCTCTTGTTCTATAAAAAAAGGAAACCATTTAAAGAATCATGGGGTAAAAAAAATGAATGTCATTAAAATTCTAGCTACAACTGTAGCCTGCCAAGGCTCTGAGTCTAAGGCTTATTCATTCTTTGTTGAAAGGAGAAATTAGCAAGTGGTAGAGAGGCGTTAAAGACATGCTAGCACCCACTTGAGACTTTCCCTTGATGTAATTAGAAAGATGGGAAAGGGATGAACTGTTCACCATGTGATTCAATTCAATGTTATTTAATACTGGGTCTAGGAACCCTTAAAATTATATTCTCCATGGGTCTCTTGTCTTAGTCTATTCGGGCTACTATAACAGAATACCTCAGAGCTTATAAACTTTACTTTTTATGAGAAAATAAATTTATTTCTCATAATTCTGGAGGCTGGAATGTCCAAGATCAGGGGCCAGCAGATTCAGTATGTGGCTGGTGAGAGGTTACCTCGTGGTTCATGGCCAGAGCCTTCTCACTGAGTCCTCACATGGTGGAAGTGGCTAGGGAGCTCTGTGGGGTCTCTTTCATCAGGGCATTAATCCCATTCATGAGGCTCCACCCTTACAACCTCACCATCTCCCAAAGGCCCCACCTCTTAACACCATCATTTTTGAGGGTTAAGATTTCAACATATGAATCTGGTGTATGAGGGGGTACACAGCATTCAGACATAGCATTCTTGTGACTATATTTGGGGAAACACTGCAATGATATATGTGCCTTACACAGTGCTTGGCCCATAGGATACCTGCAACATGTTTACTCTTTCTCCTTTGTCCTTTGTCATTGCTGCTTTTTAAGTGACTGTTGGGAGGTTCAAGCATGGTGGCAATATTTCCAGTGGTGAAGATGCCCTTTTTTTTTTTTTTTTTAATCAGTTGTCAGGGCTGGTTTGGTTTTTGGAGGGTGGATGGGACGTTTGTTCTCAGTTTAAAATGCAGGTCAGAACCCACGTGCTGTAGGGTAGTTTCTGGCCTAATTGTAGCATTAGAGGTCAAAATATGTCATAGCAGGAAGGGGAAAGAAATAAAACTTCTTAAAAATAGTTTGCTCTATTCCTTTTATTTCTTTTTCTTTTTATTATTTTAAAATATAATTTAATTTAATTTTTTAGATTTTATTTATGTGAGAGAGAGAGAGAGGGAGATGGGGGGAGGAGCAGAGGAAGAGGGACAAGCAGACTCTGCACTGAGCACGTAGCCTGACGCAGGGCTGTATCCCAGGACGCTGAGATCATGACCTGAGCCAAAATCAAGAGTCAGACGCTTAACTAACTGAGCCACCTAGGTGCCCCATATTATTATTTTTTCTCTTTTAAGTTTTTATTTGAATTCCAGTTGGTTAACATACAGTGTTATATCAGTTTCAAGTGTACAATATAATGATTCAGCAGTTCCATTCATCACCCTGTGCTCATCATGACAAGTGCACTCCCCTTTTTTTTTTTTAAAGATTTATTTATTTGAGGGGGGTGCGGAGGGACAGAAAGAAAGGGAGAGGGGGAGAATCTCAAGCAGACTCCCCAAAGAGCATGGAACCCCATGTGGGGCTTGATCTCACCACCCTGAGATCATGACCTGAGCCAAAATCAAGAGTCAGATGCTCAACCAGTTGAGCCACCCAGGCAAGTACACTCCTTAATCCTCATCACCTGTTTCACCAATCTTCCTCCCACCTCCCCTCTGGCAACCACCAGTTTGTTCTCTATAATTAAGAGTCTGTTTCTTGATTTGTCTCTCTCTTTCTCTCTCCCTCTTATTTTTTCCCTTTGCTTATTTGTTTGTTTTCTTAAATTTCACATATGAGTGAAATCATGTTATTTGTCTTTCTCTGATTGACTTATTTTGCTTTCAATTATGCTATAGTTCCATCCACATCATTGCGTATGGCAAGATTTAATTCTTTTTCGTGGCTGAATAATATTTCATTGTATATATACCACATTTTTTTTAAAGATTTTATTTATTTATGTGACAGAGAAAGACACAGCAAGAGAGGGAACACAAGCAGGGGGAGTAGGAGAGGGAGAAGCAGGCCTCCCGCGGAGCAGGGAGCCCAATGCGGGGCTCAATCCCAGGCCCCTGGGACCATGACCTGAGCTAAAGGCAGACGCCCAATGACTGAGCCACCCAAGCACCCCTGTACCACATCTTTTTTATCCATTCATCAGTCGATGGACACCTAGGCTCCTTCCATATCTTGGCTATTGTAAATAAAGCTACAGTAGACATAGGGTTACATATATCCCTTTCAATTTGTGTTTTTTTTTTTTTTTTTTTTTTTTTTTATTTAGTGTTCTTACATTTTTGGGGTAAATACCCAGTAGTGCAATTGCTGGATCATAAGATAGTTCTATTTTTAACTTTTGGGGAAACTCCATACTGTTTTCCCCACTGGCTGCACCAGTTTGCATTCCCACCAACAGTGTGAAAGGGTTCCCCTTTCTCCACATCCTTGCCAACATCTGTTGTTTCTTGTGTTGTTGAGTTTAGCCAATCTGACAGGTGTGAGGTGATTCTCATTGTGGTTTTGATTTGCATTTCCCTGACAATGGGTAATGTTGAGCATCTTTTCATGTGTCTGTTGACCATCTGGTTGTCTTCTTTGGAGAAATGTCTGTTCATGTCTTTTGCCCATTTTAAAATTGGATTATTGGGCGCCTGGGTGGCTCAGTTGGTTAAGCGACTGCCTTCGGCTCAGGTCATGATCCTGGAGTCCCGGGATCGAGTCCCACGTCGGGCTCCCTGCTCAGCAGGGAATCTGCTTCTCCCTCTGACCCTCTTCCCTCTCGTGCTCTCTCTCATTCTCTCTTTCTCAAATAAATAAATAAAATCTTAAAAAAAAATAAAATTGGATTATTTGTTTTTTGGGTGTTGAGTTTTCTAACTTCTTTATATATATTGGATACTAGCCCTTTATTGGATATGTCATTTGCAAATATCTTCTTCCATTCTGTAGGTTGCCTTTTAGTTTTGTTGATTGTTTCCTTTGCTGTGCAGAAGCTTTTTATTTTGATACAATCCCAGTAGTTTATTTTTGCTGTCATTTCCCTTGCCTCAGAGTAACAAATGTTGCTACAGCTGATATCAAAACAGTTACAACCTGTGTTCTCTTCTACGATTTTTATGGTTTCATGTCTCACATTTAGTTCTTTAATCGATTTTGAGTTTATTTTTGTGAATGGTATAAGAAAGTGGTCCAGTTCCATTGTTTTGCATGTTGCTGTCCAGATTTCCGAACAGCATTTGTTGAGACTGTCTTTTTTTGCATTGGATATTCTTTCTTGATTTGTTGAAGATTAACTGATCATATAATTATGGGTTTACTTTTGGATTTTCTATTCTGTTCTGTTGACCTATGTGTCTATTTTTGTGCCATTACTATACTATTTTGATTACTACAGTTTTGTAATTTAACTTGAAATCCATAATTGTGATGCTTCCAGCCTTACTTTTCTTTTTCAAGACTGCTTTGGCTATTCAGGGTCTTTTATGGTTCCATACAAATTTTAGGATTGTTTATTCTAGTTTCATGAAAAATACTGTTGGTATTTTGATAGGGATTGCATTAAATGTGTAGATTGCTTTGGGTAGTACAGACATTTTAACAATATTTGTTCTTCCAATCCATGAGCATGGAATATTTTTCCATTTCTCTGTGTCATCTTCAATTTCTTTCATAAGTGTTTTATAGTTTTCACAGTACAGGTCTTTCACCCCTTTGGTTGGTTTATTCCTAGATATCTTACGGTTTTTGGTGCAACTGTAAATGAGACCGGTTCCTTAATTTCTGTTTCTGCTGCTCCGTTATTGGTGTATAGAAACGCAACAGATTTCTGTACGTTGATTTTGTATCTTGTAACGTTATTGTTTTTGTTTATCAGTTCTATCAGTTTTTCGTGGAGTATTTCAGGTTTTCTATTAATAGTATCATGTCATATGCAAATAGAGAAAGTTATACTTATTTCTTACCAATTTGGATTCCTTTTATTTCTTTTTGTTGTCTGATTGCTGTGGCTAGGACTTCCAGTACTATATTGGATAAAAGTGGTGAGCGTGGACATCCTTGTCTTATTCCTGAGCTTTCCCCCCTAAGGTCAGGAACAAGACGAGGATGTCCATGCTCACCACTTTTTTTAGAAATAAAACTTTTGAAGAGTTCCTTCATTTTTAGTTCTTTGCACATCGTATAATTATTTATCAGAAATTTTCACTGCCCTCATCTTAGTGGTAATGCTGATATCAATTATGGGAAACTTGTTATGTGATAGCATATAGGCTATATTTTCTTATTTTGTGTATTCTTGATGTTCTGACATTTGGAACCTTGATTCTAGAGTGACTGTCTCTCCCAGGGCTAGCTAATTCCTAGAGATGACAAACAGGTCTCTTCAGGCACACTTTTTTTTTTTTTAAGATTTTATTTATTTGAGGGAGAGATAATGAGAGATAGAGAGCACGAGAGGGAAGAGGGTCAGAGGGAGAAGCAGACGCCCTGCTGAGCAGGGAGCCCGATGTGGACTCGATCCCGGGACTCCAGGATCATGACCTGAGCCGAAGGCAGTCACTTAACCAACTGAGCCACCCAGACGCCCATCTTCAGGCACACTTTTGATAGATAAACCAAATCAACTAATGCAGAGCCCATACCCTCAACCATCTCCTCTATCAGACTCTACACACCAAGCTAGTATTCTCCCTAAATCACCCCAGGGCCCAGGTACTAGACAACTAGGGACTACCCTTATAGCCCAGAGCCTGTTGAAATTATGCAAACTATCCAGTCCAAAGTTATTCACTGTACCTACCCTGCCTCACCCATTCCTTCCTGTGAGAATTTCCATACAGGCTCTGGGCCATGCTATGCCCTCTCTCACCTCTGTCTCCTGACTCTGGTGTTTCCCCATGTGGCTCTGCTTGACATGCCTTCTGTTTCTAGGGATCGTCAAGTATAAACTTCTTACTTTATGATAGTCATTTCCATGTCTGTGTATCTAACCATACCTGATTAAAATGAATTCTGGGTATGAATTTTAGAATAGATGGCACTCTGGTGAGAACTGTTCTGTTTAAAAACCTCCACCAATGTCTTTTCTTCTTAAGCTGAGTGAAATCCAGAATACCAGCAAGAGTAAAGAGGCATACCAGGATCCAGCCCTTGACTACCTCATGTACTTTGCTTAGTATGTCCTGACACATGGGCCTTTTATTTTCTTTTACAATCATGCCAAACTCTGTTTTGCCTTGGGGCTTTTGAATTTGCTATTCCTCCTGCTCAACCATTATTCAACTCTCTGCTCAAACTTCCCCTTCTGTGTCCAAAGCAGCTGTAGTTTGATCACTGCTTCATGTTATTTTGCTATTTTAATTATCTGTGTATCATCTCTTCCCTTTGACTCCAGTGCAAGTTCCATGAGAACAGGGATCTTGTCTGTCTTGTCACCACCAGAACTTACTGGCATATAGAAAGTTCTCAGTGACTATTCACTGAATATATATGACTTATATGATTTAATCTCCACTATTTTAATAGATAAGTAAAACTATTTTTCCCATTTTACAGATGAGGAAACAGCCTCAGAGAACTTATAAAAAATTTATCTGCTCTTACACACCCAGTAGGTGACAGACCCAAGATTTGAACCCAGGTAGTCTGACTCCAGAACCATTATACTGAGATCCCAAGAGTTAGGCATTGTGCTTAAGATCACCTAGATACTAAGGATTCCAGGCCAGCTCTGTCTAACCCCAAATTTCCTACTGTAGCTACTAGTTCATGTTGTTTTTTGGAATAAGGGAGTTTGGGACTTCAGAGCCTTGATTGCCCAAATGTATGAGGTCAGTTTATGCCCATATCAGTTGATGGAGAGATTACTGAACTGTAACCATCAGCAACATAGATTTTTGGTGACAAGAGTGTATAATATTCAGATATGGATTTCAATGTGTTTGTTTTTTTTCCCTACACCAAGCAAGTATCCAGTACCGGCTGGGTGTCCTATAATTCGATTCACTTCTGATACCATGTACCTGGAAATAGCATCAGATTCCCAGATTAAAGGCTCAGTCTTACAGGACTGCCCCCCCTACCTTCAATTACTTCAGATGCCAGTCACAAGCCCAGATTTTTATGTGTGCTTTTTACTGACTGGCTATAAATCAGAGGTTCCCAAAAACCTTTCCTCAGGTTTGATTAATTTGCTAGAGTGGCTCACAAAACTCAGAGAAACATTTCACTTACTAGATTACTGGTTTATTATAAAAGGATATGACTCAGGAACAGCCAGATGGAAGGGATACATAGGGCAAGGTATGGGGAAAGGGGCATGGAGCTTCCCTGTCCCCTCTGAGCTTAGCACTTCCACATGCTCACTAACCCAGAAGTTCTCTGAATCCCCCTATCAGATGGGTTTTTATGGAGGCTTTATTACATAGGTATGATTGATTAAATCATTGGCCATTGTTGATTCAACTCAAATCTCCTGCCCCTCTCTCTTCCCCAAAGGTAGTGGTGGGGGGTTTGAAAGTTCCAACCCTTGAATCACATGGTTGGTTCTCCCTGGCAAACCAGCCTCCATCATTAGGCTTGATCCAAAAGCCACCTCATTAACATAAAAAGACACCTCTATCACTCTCAATACTTATGAAATTCCAAGGGTTTTAGGAGCTCTGTACTAGGAATGGGGCAAAGACCAAACATATATTTCTTTCTGTAAATCACAATATCACAGTGCACAAAGCAAATCTAATAATTAACAAGGCCACCTGGGTTGGTGATCCCATAGTCATCCTTGGGGAGTGTGTGCATAGAGACTGGCTGCACTTCTGTAGACTGAGGGTCACCCATCTGATAGTGCCCACTTTTCCTGCCCCCCACTGCCTCCCTCCTCACACAGTTCACCCAGCATGTTCCCCATGTTCCTTGACAAAGCACCAAGGGCTTAATCCCTCCTTCCACCTCTCTGTTCCAGCCCCTGCCCCAAACAACCTTTGTCATGTAACTACACTTAATTCTTTGCTACTAAAAAAAAAAAACCTAGTTAGCTTATTAGCAGTGTGGCACATGACAACTAATTTAACCTCTTTAAACCTCAGTTTCCGCACGCCTGGGTGGCTCAGCCTATTGAGCGTTTGCCTTTGGCTCTGGTCATGATCCCAGGGCTCCTTGCTCAGTGGGGAGCCTGCCTGTCCCTCTCTCTGCTGCTCCCCCTGCTTGTGCGCTCTCTCTCTTTCTCTGACATACAAATAAAATCTCTAAAAAAAAAAAATAAACCTCAGTTTCTTCATTTATATAAATGGGGGTAGTATTTTCCAACCATGCAAAATTATGAGGAACATTAAATCATGCACACAATATTTGTTGTTTGAATGAACCTCATTTGATCCTAATGCTGCTTTGAGATAGATACAATTATCTTGTCCATTTTAAGGGCGAAGAAACAAGCTCAAAGAGAATACTTGGTAAGTAATCGCTCAAGATCACATGGCCAGTAAGTGATAAAATTGGATTTCCACAAAGATGGTCTGACTCAAGAGTCTGCACTCTGAGCCATCTCCCCAATGTCCCAAGCGGTTATGTATTGTCAACCTACAAATGTTAAGTTTTCTTTACTCCACTCTATTACATATCTGTAAAATAGAGTTAATAATAGGATCTACTTCATGGTTTGTTGTATGAAATATCAAATGAAATTTCAAATCTAAGAAGCTTAGTACAGTATTTGCAATGTTATAAATGTACAATGAATCCTATTTTTAGTAGTAAAGGAATTATGGTTGATTGTATCAGGATGCATTTGGCTGCAAGTAACAGAAAACCTGATTCAAATGGATAAAACAAAAAGATTTATTTTTTCACATGAAAACAAGTCCTGACAGAGGTGCTTAGGGCTGTTAAATTAGTGATTGGTTGAGTAATATGACCAAGGGCTCAGATTTTTTTCTGTCTTCTTATGCTCTGTTATCTTTGATGTTTCTGTTTTCCTTTCCAGTTTGCATTTTTCATACTCACAAGGTCATGGCAGCTATTCTGTGCATACCACACAAAAGAGGGTCATTTCTCCCCCTGTGAATCTTTATTTTTTTTCAGTGAGGAAAAGCTTTCTTAAAAGTTCTCCTACTCCCTGAGACTTCTCAGGTTTTCATGGACAGTTGTGTTGCCATCCCATACCCCAGCCTGTCCCTAGAATTGCAAAATAATGAGTGGGAGGGCTTCATAATACAAAACTGATAATCCACCCCCTACTGTCAACCTGAGTGACAGTGGGCAAGTTACTTCTCTGTCTCAGATTTTTTCATCTGTGAAATTTGACCATTGACTGATTCTCAGTATTACAGGGGTATTCAGTAAGGTTATGTAAAGTACCAGACACCTTAGTGGATTCTCAGTCTTCATCCCCTTATTCAGTATCAGTCATCACAGAATAGTAAAATGATATTGAATATTCAAAAGTTGAATTTAAGGATCTGAACCATCATTTATGGGTGGTGAGACTCTGGTTAAATTGCTTATTTTTAATTTTTATTTGAATTTCAGTGATGATAGTGATAATTATGATAATAGTACTTTGTACCCTTTGCTTTATGCTTGCTAAATGCTAGGTACCATGGTAGATACTTTACCTACGTTAGCCAATTTAATTTTCATGAAAACCTATACTAGCTAGGCATTGATTCCATTAACAGATGAGAGGTTAAGTAACTTGATAAGATTAAATAACTAGTAAGTGATGTAGCTAAGAATTGAAGACTGCTTTGTATGTATTAAAAGCCCCACACTTTTAATGCCCACATGATAGTGCCTTGATTTCTTATGTTATGGATATCAGTTTCCTCATCTGTAAATGGGCATAACAAGATCTTTCCTTGCCCACTTCAAAAGTTTTGTGGGGAAGAATCAAATAAGATTGGGTCTGAGAAAACCTAATGAAAACTCTAAATTACAAGAGATCCCTCTTGCTAGTATGGATAACAACTGGTAGTACACACAAGAAACATGATCCAGCAACCCCAGGTTAGAGACACTGATGCTGAATTACCACCATCTACTTCCTCCATTAGGGAGTCTGAATCCTTAGTCCCTCCTCCCCTCCTCTCACTCCCAAACTGAAGTATTTATATGCCGCATTCTGTTTCATATACCCTGGGACCCTAGCTCTTCTTCCAAGGTGACAGCCAGATAATATGATAAATTAATTGGTGCCAAGGGGCTAATGGGAAAATGATATAGCAGGTCCTGGAAGCACTACCATCTCAGTTCTTCCCTCCTTCCTTCCCTCCCTATTCCATGTCTTTATCCTCTCCTATATCCCCTACGATGTCCACATTGATAATAACTTCTGGGAACATGCCCTCTGTTTTCCTGTCTCACCTTCCTCTATTTTAGTGGCTTTCAAATGGGAGCAGTTTGCTTCCCAGGGGACACTTCGCAGTGTCTGGAGATATTTTTGACTGTTACAGCTGGGAGATGGAACACTACTACTGGCTTCTGGTGGGTAGAGAAACTGGGATTACTGCTCAACATCCTACAATGCATAGGACAGCCCCTACAACAAAGAATGATCTGGGCCATGATGTCAGCAGAGCTGAGGTTGAGAAACCCTGCTCTGCTATCATCAGATTACTTAAGAATTCTTAATTAAGGAAGATGAAGTCAGTGGGAAGAGAATAGCCAAGTCTTATTTTGGTTTCAGGTCACAGGTTTTGTTTGCTCAGTATCCAAGACTCTCTTTTGCTAATGGATCCCACCCCTTAGACATAGGTTTAGGAGATTGGTCAAAGGGGAAGAAAATGACCAATCAGAGTCCTTCCCTGGGAGTTTTTTTTCAAATGGGAAGTAGAAGAGAAAATTCTTCTTCTATTCTGGCCCAGGGCTGTTAGAGTATAAATTCAGAGAAAGCTCAGATAAATGATCATGAAACAGATGTGCAGAAAGAGGCAGCCAACATGAAACAGAGATGGAGGGAAGACTTGATGGCATTGGAGACACTGATACCAGCTATTTCTTAGGAACAGGTTCAAATTGAGTATCTGTCACTTGCAATCAAAGAATTCTAATTTAGCCATGTTTAAGGAAGTTCTTAGACAAAGGAGAATTTTCTGGGTGCTGTGTGTGCATTGTGTCTTACCTGAGTGGGATTTGACAAAGGGGAAGTGATGTATGTCAGATAGATCTTGAGATCTGGACCTTTTTAGAGAGAAAATGAATAATGAAGTAATGAAGTTTCTGGAGATTCTAAATAATGCACGTATCAAGAAAAGAAGTTTTTCTAAAGAAAGGATCATAAAAATTAATTTCCAAATA
This sequence comes from Zalophus californianus, assembly GCF_009762305.2. Taxonomy (NCBI): domain Eukaryota; kingdom Metazoa; phylum Chordata; class Mammalia; order Carnivora; family Otariidae; genus Zalophus; species Zalophus californianus. The sequence goes on from NC_045604.1 coordinate 84,765,574, forward strand.
TTTTTCTTTTCTTGTAGTGATGATTTATCTATTCTTCTCCAATCATCAAACATAATTTGGAAAACTCAAGAGGAAAAGGAAAGCTTTTCCTCAAGAGGAAAGCTTATTGTATTTACCCATATTTTTGTTTACTGTGTTCTGTCTTCCTTCCTGATATGATGAGGTTCCTTTTAAAAAATTATTTCCTTTCTGTTTCTTTAGCCATTCTTTAGGCTGCTGGTGACAAATTGTTTTAGTTTTCCTTCACCTGAGAATGTGTTGATTTCTTCTTTATTCCTGAAGGATGTTTTCACTGTGTATAGGATTCTGGATTGACAGTTCTTTTCTTTATTTTGTTTTAAAAGATTTAATAAATTTATTTGATAGAGATAGACACAGCGAGAGAAGGAACACAAGCAGGGGAAGTGGGAGAGGGAGCAGCAGGCTCACCGCCGAGCAGGGAGCCTTGAGGTGGGGCTTGATCCCAGAACCCTGGGATTATGACCTGAGCTGAAGGACAGACGCTTAATGACTGAGCCACCCAGGCGTCCCTGGATTGACAGTTCTTTTCTTTCAATACCTGAAAATATAGGTATTTTCTTCTAGCCTGCATGGTTTATGATAATAAATCTGATGTCATTTGGATTGTTTTTTCCTATTGGTAAGGTGTCATTTTTTTCTCTAGCTGTTTTTAGGATTTTTTACTTGTCTTTATTTTCCAAAAGTTTAATTATTATACATGGATCTCTTTGGGTTTGGAAGTTTCATAGCTTCTTGAATCTGTAGGTTTATGTCTTTTGCCAAATTTAGGAAATTTTCAGCCATTATTTCTTTGAGTAGTTTTTCAGACTCACCTTCTTTTCCCTCTCCTTCTGGGACTCTACTGACATAAATATAAATGTTAGATCTTTTATAGTCCAACAGGTCCCTGGGGCTCTACTCATTTTTCTCTTTTCAGTCTATTTGCTCTCTCTTGTTCAGATTGGGTAATTCCTATTGTTCTATCTTCCAGTTCACTGATTATTTCCTCTCTCCTGTCCTTTCTGCTGTTGAGCCTGTTCATTAAGTTTTAAAATTTTTGTTGCATTTTTCAGTTCTAAAATTTTATTGGGTTCTTTTTCATATCTTCGATTTGTTTGCTGAGACTTTCCATTTATTTACTGAGTTTTTCTATTTCTTCATTTGTTTCAAGTGTGTTTACAATTGCTCACTAAAGCATTTTTTACAATGGCTGCTTTAAATTCCTTGTCAGATCATTTTAACATCGCTGACATCTTGGTGTTGGCATCTATTGATTGTATTTTTTTTTTCAGTTTGAGACCTTCCTGATTATTGGTATGATAAGTGATTTTCAACTGAAGTCTGTACATTTTTATATTGTGTTATGAGACTCTGGTTCTTACTAACACCTTCTCATTTGGTTGGTTGTCTCTGACACTGCTCTGGCAGGAGAAAAAAGTAGTGCTACCTTGTTATTTTCAGGTAGAAGTGGAATTTGTGCTTGTGTTTGTTTTATACCTAATGTTCAGGGATTTTAGCTGTACTTAGCAGGAGGAACAGGGAAAGTATCTGTTTGACCTTTCGGGAGGCTAATTTCTTTTATTTGTTAAGCACCTATAAAGAGCCAGTATGCAAAGTGTATACTCATTGCAGGCAGATCCAGCTAAGTCTGAATTCTGAATCCACCACTTACAGCTGTTCTGAGAATCAAAGACAATATATAGCATTTCCTGAAGTACTTTCACTTAAATTCTCTCCTTTAATCTTCACATCAAATCTGTGAAGTTGGTTGTAACATAATTTTACAGATGGGAAAACAGATTCAGTGAAGCAAAGTAATTTTCTCGAGATAATTTGGCTCTCAACTTGTCACCCCACCACGGATGAGAAGGACATAAAGAAATACACAGAAAAAGGACTGTGGGGGTGGGAGCCTGGTGTGAGGTGGCAGAATTTAGAGGAATAGGCAGTGTGGTAGGCTGAAAGTAACCTTGGAGTGGGTATCACAAGACCTTAGATCTGGTCCCAGCGAGGTCACTGGATTAGTTGTGTGATCTCAGACAAGTGGCTTAACCTCTCTGGGACTTCCCTTCTAGTGAATGCAGAAGTGTAGGGTAGATGGTACCTAAGGTACTTTTCACTGTATAATTTTATGATGAATCTAAGACATTTTAAGTTCCAAGGACATCCTAGATGCAATATATGGGAGAATGAAGATCTGTTAAATTCAGAAACAGAAACACAGAACATCCACACAGAACTGGAATGCTGAAAATACTTTGGCAAAGACCTTGGTCAAACGGAAAAAAGGGGTGATCATCCATGAAGTCCTTTATATGCCTCAAAGTCATCAAGTAATTCAGGATGAGTCTTCTCTCAGAAGAGATGCCTTTTTTTGTGAGAAAAGGAGCTGGGATCTTTCTCTTTCCTGCAACTTGCCTTGATGTCTCAGGTGGACTTCAGTTACCTCCCACTACTTGGTTTCTTATTTCATGTCTTAACTTATTTACAAGTATGCCTTTCAAGTACACTGTGAGTTCTTCCAAGACAGGAGCTGGTTTTATAATAACAATGCCAACTGAGGTTGTTTGGGCAGTCAGTATGTGCTTGATCTTGTCTTCTCACAAATAACTCTTGAGTTATATGCTATATTTACCACCCCCTTCCCCGGGCCATTTTACATAGGAGGAAACTGAGGCTTAGAGAGGCTCAGGAACATATCCAGGGGCATTCAGCATATGAGTGACAGAGCCCAGATTATTAACTTATTTCTCTCTGTTGCTGACCCTCATTCTCAACTGTTGTACTATGTCATATCCTATGTTTCATCTTTGTATACCCTGAGCCCAAAGCAGTGCTGCGGACCAGAGTAGTTGGTTAATAATTGTTTTTTTGAAGTTATCTATTTATTTATCTATTTGTGTATTTATTTATTTATGTAATCTCTGTGCTCAGTGTGGGGCTTGAACTAACAATCCTTAGGTCAAGAGTTGCATGCTCTTCTGACTGAGCCAGCTGGGCGCCCCTAGTCAATAAATATTTGTTGAATGGATGGATTGAAGGAAGAAAGGAAGGGATAAATGAAGGAAGAAGGAAAGATGATGGAAGGGTAGATTGGTAAAAGGATGGATAAAAGAAAGGATGCAAAGTTGATGGATTGATTGATAGATAACAAAATGGGTAGGTAGATGGATGGATGTACGGAACACCCTGAAAAACATCATGGGGGCATAAGATGTGTTAGGGAGGCCAGGCTACACTTAACAGATAACTAATGGTCTCCCATAAGTCCCCACTCTTTTTCCTCCAACCAGTTACACAGCTAGACAGCAGCAGAGCATTGGAACCTGGTCTGCTTGATGCGGAAGCCCATGCTTTTTGTCCCTCTGGTATAACTCCAAAGACTATCTCCTATATTTAAGGGTCCTCCTCTAGAGGTGGAGCTCCATTGTAAGGATGTCTGAGCAATGGGGTTCTTATAGTCAGATGGGTGGGAGTCATGGTTTGGAATTCAGTCAGCTTGCAACAGATACAGAGACTGGGTTTAGTTCTCAGGGAAGGAAGCTGGCAGAGTTAATAAGCTGGTATGGCAAACTGAGTCTTTGATATTAATCAGCTGGGTGACTTCAGGCAAATCGCTTAATCTCATTGAGCCTCTGTTTCAAAATAAGGTATTATTACATCCATTTTACAAGGTTATTTCTTTTTCTTTTTTTTTAATTTTTGTTGTTATGTTAATCACCATATATTACATCATTTGTTTTGGTGTAGTGTTCCATGATTCATTGTTTGTTCATAACACCCAGTGCTCCATGCAGAATGTGCCCTCTTTAATACCCATTACCAGGCTAACCCATCCCCCTACCCTCCTCCCCTCTAGAAACCTCAGTTTGTTTTTCAGAGTCCATCATCTCTCCTGGTTCGTCTCCCCCTCTGACTTACTCCCCTTCATTCTTCCTCTCCTGCTATCTTCTTCTTTTTCTTTTTTCTTAAAATATGTTGCATTATTTGTTTCAGAAGTACAGATCTGTGATTCAACAGTCTTACACAATTCACAGCGCTCACCGTAGCACATACCCTCCCCAATGTCTATCACCCAGCCACCCCCATCCCTCCCACCCCCGACCACTCCAGCAACCCTCAGTTTGTTCCTGAGATTAAGAATTCCTCGTATCAGTGAGGTCATATGATACATGTCTTTCTCTGATTGACTTATTTCACTAAGCATAACACCCTCCAGTTCCATCCACGTCGTTGCAAATGGCAAGATCTCATTCCTTTTGATGGCTGCATAATATTCCATTGTGTATATATACCACATTACAAGGTTATTTCAAGAATTAAATAGTATATGTATAAGAATGCCTGATATGGGTTCTCAGTAAATGATAGCTGGTATTATTATTTTTGTTCCTGTTATTATTAAAAAGTCTTTGGATTCAGAAGAGTCTGAATCTCAAAGCCTTTGAGTCTCAAGTCAGAGAACTACTACTAGATTTGTGGCTGTGGACAGGTCATTTACCCTCTTACTTTTTTCCCCCCTCATTTGTCATATACATACTGTTTGAAGTATGAGGGACTTTCCTAGCTGAGAAGAGTGCTGTGGATATGCCTTGGTCTTTGACAAGGAGCTCATAATTAGTAGAGGAGGCAGACATATGCATAGCAAATAAGACCCAAGAGCTAATGGGTGTAATAGCAAACTGGTTAACATCTTGGAGTCAAACGGACAGGGCCTCAATTCCTGGCTCTGTCTCTTACTAACTCATGGGCCAGAACAAGTCACTTAATCTTTTTAAGCCTCAGAGTTCTCATTATTAAAATGGGCACAATAATAATAGAATAAGCCTCATAGAGTAGTTTTGAGCTTTGAATAAAATAATGCATGTCAAGTCCTTAGCACAGTGCCTGGCACATATAAAGCAAAAGTTTGTGAACTTTTTGCTTCTGTATAATGGGGGCATTAATCCCTGTCCTGCTTGCATATATTCCATGAGTGTTTGAATATTAAAACAACATAGATGAATGGGGTTTCTAAGATGTGACATAAAATACTAGTTGTTACCATTCTAAATTTCTGGATAAGAAGGTAGGCACAGGGGCGCCTGGGTGGCTCAGTTGTTAAGTGTCTGCCTTTGGCTCAGGTCATGATCCCAGGGTCCTGGGATCGAGCCCCACATCGGGCTCCCTGCTCGGTGGGAAGCCTGCTTCTCCCTCTCACACTCCCTGTCTCTCTCTGTCAAATAAATAAATTAAATTAAAAAAAAAAAGAAGGTAGGCACAGAAATTGCTCAGCATCCACCGTTCTCTAAACCGTTCATGTAGTAAATATTTGGTGATGTATGGTCACGAAGGTAGATTCTGTCTTGTTCTTTCTGTCTTGTCCAACAGGGCTCTGTTTCCAAAACAATCTGCTGCCAAGAAAAGAGGAGCAGAATCAGGGGTTGGGAGAGCAGATTCCAGATGAGATTGGAGTTGGAATAGCAGGTGATTACGTGCAATATATTTTCCAAGCACCTCTTTCAACTTTATGGTTACCTCCTTATACCAATTCCTCAGGCCATCTCCTGCTGTTCTCAGCACAGGTGTGGGTGGGTCCTGAGAGTGAAGAAGATAAGGGAAATCTACAGCCAACTGGGGAGGGTCTCCAGAGAGAGCTCTGCTGTACAGGCTAGAGGCTGATGATGGGCAGGGGTGGTACTGGAATTAATGAGGATGGTGGTGTAAAATTATTCTGCTGTGGCTCTGCTTGTGGCTTATATAGATTCTTTCTGTTCCTGTAATTACTTCATTCAACAAACATTTTTTTGAGCATCCACTGTGGGTCCAGTACCATGCTAGGGTACTGCAGCTAAAGGAGTGAGCAAGATATCATTTCCCTCTTCACAGAGCTAGTGTAGGAATCCCAAGTTCAAATGCCTATGGATGCTGTGTTAGGGTAACAGTAGAGGCTGTAAAAAACAAAACCCAACATCTCAGTTGCTTTCACATAGTAAGAATGTTTTACTCTCTAATGTCCACTGGTTGTTCCTGGTGGGCAGAGAGTAGTTAAGGAGCTCTCTGTGCAATCATTCAGATACCTAGGCTGATGGTGGGTTTTGCATATTTGACATGTGCCTTCCAGGGTTGTCCTGGGCATAAATACTCAGCTGAGAGATGTGGTAAGAAAGGACCTTGCATGGAAGTTTTTCATGGACCAGGACTGGAAGTGGCCCTCATCACTTCTTAGGGTTCCTTGGGTAGGACTTAGTCACATGACCAGGCCTAGTAGCAAGGGGGGCTGGAGAATGTAATGTAGCCATGAACTCAGAAAGAGAAGAAAGGTTTGGTGACTGAATATTAGTCTCTGGATAGGAGTCCAATGGAAGTGAGTGAAGTGGGGGCAGATCAGGACTGTGGTGGGCAGGACAACTGAGCTCTCTGAAAAGAGCAGATGTGTTTCAGTTTAGAGGATTGCTGCCATGTGGGAAATGTTGCCAAATCGTTGGTTTTTTAAAGAGAATCTGAAAATCTGGATTTTTAAGTGTAATTTCCCAGTCCTTAAATATTGGCAGTTAATTCAAAAATTTAAAGGCATGTGTGGGCAGTATTCTTCTGGCCAGCTAATCAAACTGCAGGCCAAATGTGGCCCATGGTTTGCCAGTTTTTGGCCTCAGGCTCATGATCCAACTGGAGAGACCTAAACAAGTAATTACAGTTCAGTGTGATCAGAGCTGCCACTCCATTATTCATTCAGTCACCAGTCACTTGATATTTATTGAACATTTACTACGTACTGGGCTCTCTTCTTCAGGAGAAAAAGGTTTGAGTAAGATAGACACAGTCCCTACCTTCAAGGATCTTACAGTCTGTTGGTAAGGTAGATATCGAACGAGAAAATGCAAAAGAGAATAATAAGTATGATGGGTACACATGATAAGGGAACCTAAGTTGGCCAGGGGAATTAAGGAAGGCTTTCTAAAGGATGAGAAGTTGAAGGGAGGATATGAGGTGTGAGGAGGAGTTTTCCAGGTGAAAGGTGCTGAGGGGAAGTATGACCCAGGTAAGGGAGTAGCACATACAAAGGCCCTAAGGTAAGAAAGAGGAAAGTGCATTTGAGGACTCAAGCAGTTCCAATGAGATTGGAACTATAGAACAGACCTGATACCAACTATTCAGGGCCCGAGGGTACAAATGGAGGCCCATGTGCTTTATGCATATTATCTGTTATATTTAGAAAGTAAAATATAAATGGTAATGTCAACATCCAAATCAAAGTTATTTAAATAAAACTGAAATTTATTTCAGCTCTAAAAACTTAAATTCAGACTCATTAAATAATTTTAGCATTCAAAGTTCAGCTAGTTGTTAATGTAAAGAATAGATATCATGCTTCATGGATGTCATGAATAGAATCTAGACTTCAGAGTACAAACTTCTGAAATACAAAACTTCAGAGTAATCTAAATTGTTTAATATCACAAAATATTTCTCAGCTGCCATGTCAAATCCATTGCAAATACCGTGTTAACCTGCGAGTACTGCTGGACTCAAGAATTGAAACATGAAGGGAAACAAGAAAATGGTTGGTTGGTATTATTAGGAGACAATGCTTTTGTAAGAATATTGTGTATTCGTGGTATCTGAGAGGAAGGATGTGCCAAGTTAATTAATTTGTATTTTCTCTTACCTAAGTGTTTTCAATGCTAAAATCTCTGCCTTCCAAGGCAGTTTTTGTTTCTAGGATCAGCAGGGGCACTGTAGACAATCCTTCATGGCATTTGAATGCAGTTGCCTTTTGTTTTAAAGATACAGAGCAAAGGATGCAGAGATGCATTTCCTTGTGGCTTGAATCATGTTAGTCATGAGGGTGGACGTTTAGGGTATAGGGCCCACTGTGCTGGACTGAATGCCTGATCTCAGGTGTTCCTAAGAGTTGCCCTAGTGTTGTGTAAGGAGTTAATTTTTCTCTGTGTTTGTGATATGTGGGTGGTCTAAATTGTGGCGGCCCAGTGTGAGGGGCCAACCTTCTTTCCCAACCTAATGGTGGCACTGACTTGCAGAGTAAGGATGAAAGAGGCACCAGAGAATTTACAAGAAGTAGGCAGGGACCCAACCATGTAGAACCTCACAGGCTACATTAAAGGGCTTGGATTTTATCCTAAGTACAATGAGAAGCCATTGAAAAGTTTTAAGCAGGAAAATGACATAATCAGATTTGCATTTTTGAAATATCACTCTGAAAATTGTGTGGAAGAGAGATTTGAATGAGGCAATAGTGGATGTGAGTTCTCATTCAGTAGGAATTGAATGAACAATTAGGAGGTCATCTCCATAGTTTTCATATCCAAGATTCTGTACTTCTGTGGATGCATCAGCCCTGATTGGGGTCCCTTACATGGGGAACATGTTAATGTTCATTCTGGATTTGTTTTCATTTTGGGAATTAGACTTGGAAAATACTTTTATGTGCTTAGGGAAAAGCCCTTCTTTGATATTTAAATATTTGGCCCAAAGGATTCTCTATCTTTGGAGGAGGTAGGGAGTTGAGGTGGGAGAAATGGCCCTCCATTCCTTCATGCCTTAAGATGAATGTCCAGTTCCATGAGAGGACAGAAGGGGAGGCCACCGGTGAGATGAGAGGAGGAAAGTGTGTGTGTTGATGTCAGGTGAGTATTGGCATCATCTGGGGGGCGTCCCAGGCCTCTCCAGTGGGTGGGGGATGTTGCAGGCTTCCACAGGCACTCCTGCCCCATGGACAAGGAGTATTTTATTTGGGGGTTGTTGCCTCTGGTCTCACTTACTTCCCTTCTGGAACTTACTCAAGCATTAGGGGGAAGGGCATGGAAGCAGAACGTGCCCTGTGTTGGAACAGATCTCCAACATTTGGGAGTTAACCCCTAAACATTTTATTATTTAATAGGGATAATGAGTGTTTGACCATGCTTAACAGTGGTCAACCTCAAATTTCAGAATGATCTTTAACCTTGTCTTGGCCTCCCCATTTAAATAATAACCCAGGCTGGCAGATTATTCTTTGGTGAAATCTCCATTTATCTCCTCTTTCTTATTCCTTATGCCACTGTCTTAGCTCAAAACTTTGCAATCCTGTGTGTCATAGTGTAAAAAGGGCTTGGGTCCTGCTGTCATACCAGACTGGATCTGAGTTCCAGCTTTCTTTGGGCAATTGATATTACCTCCACAAACCACAGTTTACTCATCTGCGTAATGGGAACAATGATGGAGCCTACCTGTGGAAGAAATAAGATCATGTGGCACAGGTACCCAGCATGGTTAGTTCCCTTCCTTGCTGTGCTTTAGGGTCTAGTGATACGTTAGAACTAGCTAGCAGTTGGGTGCCCTGACACTAGTAGGGGGCTCATTCCTTGCTTTAGATTCTCCCTTCTCTCAGGCTGTGACTGCTCTTTCTAGTTTCTTGAGCCTCAGCGCTCTGTGGAAGAATTCCACTCTTCTAGTCCAGATATGACTGACGCTGTTGGTCTCCCATCCAAGAGCCATCCCACCTTCTTCCTCGACAATAAAGCCTGTGGTGATGTGCTCTGGGAAGGGGAACCATATCCCCAGCCTCTAAGGATGAACCAGAGTTGGCCCAGCTGTCACTTACTAGATGGACGACCTAGTGCAAGTTGCTTTACCTCTTTGAATCTCAGTGCTGATGTCTGTAAAGTGGGGAGATGGACAGATGAGAAGATATGTAGAAGGTAGAAGGTCCTTGGCATGCCAGGGGCATTTGATAAATGGTAGGCATCCTAACTCTTTCATGGACTTCTGACGGTTTTCCCTTTAGTTACATTCAGAGGGATGGGTTTCTAACTACATGGGCTCAGAAGCTATGATTCTTTTCAAATAGCACTTCTGTGTGTAGGAATTACCTGGGGATCTTGTTAAAATGCAGATTCTGATTTAGCAAGTCTGGGGTGGGGCCTGAGATTCTGCATTTCTAACAGGCCCCCTGGTGCTGCTGCCACTGCTGGTCTGCGGATGAGGCTTTGAGCAGCCTGGCCGAGATCTATAAGGAACCAACAAGTGGAAGTCCTATTGATGGAAGAGGGAGGAAGAAGCCTGAGACTCAGTCTGTCTTCTCGTGGCATTTTGCTCCTCATTCAGGCTTCTCTGGCCTCTAACCCACTGGATGGAGTCTCTGTTGAGTAACAGAAATTGTCCTCAGACTCCGAGTCATGAAGCTCTCATGCCTCAAGGTCATCCAGTACAGGTAGAGCAACACAGGAGCCATGGGTGATGGCCTTTGAGTTCAGTCAGTGCATTTCTGAGTGATGGCTCCTTATGAGCAGCAAATTGTTCTCCGAATTTGAGTTTCCGCTCAACTGCTTCAGGCAAACCTAACCTTTCAAACACAAGTGGTGCCTGTCTGGGTGTGCTGAGGCACTCAGGGCACCGGGAGGAGGTTACTCTGGTTAGGGGAATTGCATTTAAGATGCGGCTTCCGATTGGTCCCTGCAAATAGCATCTCTGTCAAAATGGATGTGTCTGGAAGATGTGGCTGGAAATTCAATCTTGTGGTGATTTGAGGGAGGCGCTTGCTGTCTGATGTCCCCAAGTGAAGTCACCTGGGTTGTAACCTCAGACTTGCTGGAAAGTGGCTCTAGGGGTTTGGGCTGCTGGACCTTGTGTTGTCAAGTGCTGCCTCTTCTGTACACCTGTCTGGGGGCTCTCCTCTCCTTTTTGGTTTCTACCACATGGCCTGGGAAAGAGTGGGCTTCAAGGTGTTATGTCTGTGCCTCTTGATGTACTGGTCCCCCCAATCCTCCCCTGCCCAATTTGGGGAATATTTTCTTTTCTTTCTTTCTCTCTCTCTCTCTTTTTTTTATTAGTTTCAGAGATAGAGTTTAGAGATTCATTAGTCGCATATAATGAGTTCATTAGCTCATTACATTGAATGCCCTCCTTAATGCCCATCAACCAATTATCCCTTCCTCCCACCCACCGCCCTCCAGCAACCCTCAGTTTGTTTCCTAGAGTTCAGCGTCTCTTATCGTTTGCCTCCCTCTCAATTTTCATCTTATTTTATTTTTCCTTCCCTTTGAGGAATATTTTCTGCTCTGACTTCAATGTTCCTTCCTGTTTTCTTTTTCTTTTTTTAGAGGGAGAGCAAGAGTCGGGGAGGGGCAGAAGGAGAGAGAGAATCTTAAGCAGGCCCCACACCCAGCATGGAACTTGACATGGGGCTTGATCTCATGACCCTGAGATCATGACCTGAGCCAAAACCAAGAGTCAGACACTTAACCTACTGAGCCACCCAGGCACCCCATCCTCCCTGTTTTCAAAACCCATTTTAGAAGTTCCTTCTTTCCAGAAGCTGCCTCCTCCTTCTCCTTCATCATTGGTATCATCAGTATCATCATTATAGCTGCCATTCTAGTTTTTGTTGCTATCATTATGTTTATTACCATTTATTGCCATTTTACCAGCCCTGAGCATTGAGATAGGGGGCTTGAATGCCTATTATTTCATTCTCCCCCTCTACAATTTCATGTCATCTCCATGTTCCTGTATCTCAGAAGGGCTATGTCACTTGCCTGAAATTACAGAGTTGGAAAGCAATGGAGCTAGGATTTGAGATTAATTTTCTCTCTCCCCAGCTTCATGTTACCGGTTTCCCAGTCTTAGAGAAAAGTGAGACCCTGTTGTGCCAGTTACCGGGATTACTTTTTCACTCTGCATCCCATCCACACACCAGATAATATAGTACTTAAAAACCTGACCTGTGGAGCCAGGTATCTTGAGTTTAAATGTTGGTCCTGCCACTTTCCAGGTGTATGACTGGAAGCAAATGTCTGAACCTTTCCAACCTCGGTGTATTCTTCTGTAAAATGGGGACAAAACATCTTCTTAGGGTTGTATGGGGTTTAGGTGAGTTGGAAAATTCTAAAATGGTTTTGGCGTGTGTCAGCTATTATTGTTACCCAGATTTGCTCTTTTGATTGGCTTTTATTGAGAAGTTACCTATTTTGTTCATTCAACAAATATGTGTTAAACACCTACTCCTTGCCAGATATTATAGTTGCTGCTATGAATATTCTTTCATCAATCCTCACTAACTTTGGCCTCAAAACAGGTTGTTGCCAGTCTCGTTGCTTCAATTTCATCCTCTGTCAAGGGGAATTAATGAAGACTGCCTCATAGGATGGCTTGCAGGATTTGGTGCTTGATTAATGTTTGCTAGACAGAATATGAAAGTCCCTAACAAGCTCTTATAATCCTGTGAATGACATTCAGATTCAATAAATAGATCATTTTCCCCCTGAAACAAATTAAATTGATTTCTGAGGTTCATCTGCTTGGTTGATGGTGTTTTGTCATACTTCTTTCTGGGATCTTATAAGGACCTCACAGTTTCAGGAAAACTGAGGACCATGCTTGGTCCTCACTCAGTTCTTGCAGTTACTTTTGTGGGTACCCCAGCTGATGTTTGGTCCTCCACCCTCTGGAGGGCGCTCCTGTTCTTTCCAGGGTTCCCTCTGCCTGCCCAGGCTTGCCCAAATAAATGGACCCTGGAAGTTGTGTTTTTGCTAAGTGGGGTCTTGACTTCTTGGGACTGGATGGGGCAATAGGGTCCAGGCCTCTTTTCCTCATAGGACTGGCCCCCCTTGTGGTACCTCTCTTTCAGCCCCTGCTGCTCCCTTCTCTCTTCCTCCACCCTTTCCAGCTTGATTCCCTGATGGGGCTTTTTTCCAACAAGGCTTTTTTATTCCAGCATTGGTGGGGGCAGGGCAATTTCCTTTCCTTGTTCCTTCCTTTCTATGACAGTGTGAAGAACTTGACAAATCAACATGTGAATCCCTAGTCCATTGAAAACATAACACGAATGGTAGCTGTGGTTTCTCTGTATCCTCTTTTCTCTCCCAGAAAATCGGCTCCTGCCTGTGGGCAGGAGAAGGGTCTAACACTGTTCTTACCTAGGTACCAGATATTTTGCAGTCATTAGCTCACTAAATCCTCAAAATGATGCTGTCAGATCAGGATGACTTTCATTTACCTGATGAAGCTAGATTACCTGCTAAGGTCACACAGCCAGAAAGTGATCTGGGCTTTGAATCCAGGGTGGTCTGCTCTCCCCGTCCACACACTGGTTCTGACATTTCCTGATCTTTCAGATCTTCTGTGTGTTTGTTTGTCTTGCTTTGTCTTGTTTTGTTGTGAACCCTATAGCACCCAGTGCAGTAGATTATCCTAAATCCTGATGGAAAGAAGTACTGCACAAGCAAAGGAAGTTCAAAACTCTCCTGCGGTGAAGGCTTGCATTATTTAAGGCAAACGGGCTGTGAAACAACACCTTTTCTAGACCCTTGCACATAGCTCATGCGTTTCTCACCCTTCTCTCTTCAATGACTTAGCACCTGATGTGCATGGGGGCATTTTGAATTAGGGAGCAAGATTGAAATTTAAAATCTATTAAAAAATTATTTGTTACTATTTGGGAGCCTGTCAGTTGGGATCCCTAGACTCATTGCTAAAACTCTTTGTCTCTTCATGAACCATTCTTCTCTGGGAAGCAGGCACTATTATTCTGAGTGCAGAGATTGAAAATTAAGCTCAGAGAAGTTAAAAACTATGCTCAGGGTCAGTCAGCTAGAAAGTGACAGTGATGGGATGTATACTCAGGTCTATCTGAAGCCAAGGGCTGAGTTCTTAGTCACTTTTTTATGCCCACCCTTAGGGCTAGACCAACAGGAGTTTTATGATCCCTTTTATCTTGAGAAACATCTACCTCACCTCCAATTTCTGATATTCAGTGGCTCAGTCTAGGATTTGCTCCACTCACTTCGTATCCAAACACGAACAAGTCAGGTGTTTTGAACTTTTAGGATATTTTCCTATGGAAAGTCCATTATAAAATGTGTAATATAAGGCCTCAGACTATCATACTATTGCTGGGCACTTGGCATATAGTGGAGATGGCTACTATGATGGTTAATTTTATGTGTCAACTTGACTGGGCCTGGGGTACCCAGATATTTGGTCAAACATTTCTGAGTATGTCTGTGAGGGTATTCCTGGATGAGATTAACATCTGAATCCATAGACTGAATGAAGCAGATTGGCCTCCCTAATGTGGGTGGGCCTCATCCAATCTGTTGAAGGCCTGAATATAATCAAAAGCTGAGTAAGAAAGAATCTTTTCTCCCTACCTGACTGTCTTTAAGCTGGGACATCGGTCTTCTTCTGCCTCTGAACTCAGACTCAGACTCATACTGAAACTGTATCATCAGCATTCAGACTTGGACTGGAACTTATACCATTCACTCTTCTGGATCTCTGGCTTGCCACCTACAGATCTTGAACTTTGCAGCCTACATTATCATATTGGTCAATTCCTTATAGTAAATATCTGTATTTGTTTCAATATCTGTCTGTATCTATATCTCCTATTGGTTCTGTTTCTATGAGAACTCAGACTAATGCAGCTACCTTCATTTTTTAAAAATTTTTTATTGTTATGTTAATCACCGTATATTACATCATTAGTTTTTGATGTAGTGTTCCATGATTCATTGTTTGTGCATAACACCCAGTGCTCCATGCAGAATGTGCCCTCTTTAATACCCATCACCAGGCTAACCCATCCCCCTACGCTCCTCCCCTCTAGAACCCTCAGTTTCTTTTTCAGAGTCCATCATTTCTCATGGTTCGTCTCCCCCTCTGACTTACTCCCTTTCATTCTTCCTCTCCTGCTATCTTCTTCTTTTTCTTTTTTCTTAAAATATGTTGCGTTATTTGTTTCAGAAGTACAGATCTGTGATTCAACAGTCTTGCACAATTCACAGCGCTCACCATAGCACATACCCTCCCCAATGTCTATCACCCAGCCACCCCATCCCTCCCACCCCAACCACTCCAGTAACACGCAGTTTGTTTCCTGAGATTAAGAATTCCTCATATCAGTGAGGTCATATGATACATGTCTTTCTCTGACTGACTTATTTCACTCAGCATAACACCCTCCAGTTCCATCCACGTCGTTGCAAATGGCAAGATCTCATTCCTTTTGATGGCTGCATAATATTCCATTGTGTATATATACCACCTCTTCTTTATCCATTCATCTGTCGATGGACATCTTGACTCTTTCCACAGTTTGGCTATTGTGGACATTGCTGCTATAAACATTGGGGTGCACATATCCCTCGGATCCCTACATTTGTATCTTTGTGGTAAATACCCAGTAGTGCAATTGCTGGATTGAATGGTAGCTCTAATTTCAACTGTTTGAGGAACCTCCATACTGTTTTCCAGAGTGGTTGCACCAGCTTGAATTCCCACCAACAGTGTAGGAGGGTTCCCCTTTCTCCACATCCCCGCCAACATCTGTCGTTCCCTGCCTTGTTAATTTTAGCCATTCGGACTGGTGTGAGGTGGTATCTCATGGAGGTTTTGATTTGGATTTCCCTGATGCCGAGCGATGTTGAGCACTTTTTCATGTGCCTGTTGGCCATTTGGATGTCTTCTTTGGAAAAATGCATGTCTTCTGCCCATTTCTTGATTGGATTATTTGTTCTTTGGGTGTTGAGTTTGTTAAGTTCTTTATAGATTTTGGATACTAGCCCTTTATCTGATATGCCATTTGCAAATATTTTCTCCCATTCTGTCAGTTGTCTTTTGCTTTTGTGGACTGTTTCTTTTGCTGTGCAAAAGCTTTTTATCTTGATGAAATCCCAATAGTTCATTTTTGCCCTGGCTTCCCGTGCCTTTGGTGATGTTTCTAGGAAGAAGTTGATGCGGCTGAGGTCGAAGAGGTTGCTACCTGTGTTCTCCTTTAGGATTTGGATGGACTCCTGTCTCACGTTTAGGTCTTTCAACCATTTGGAGTCTATTTTTGTGTGTGGTGTAAGGAAATGGTCCAGTTTCATTCTTCTGCATGTGGCTGTCCAGTTTTCCCAGCACCATTTGTTGAAGAGACTGTCTTTTTTCCATTGGACATTCTTTCCTGCTTTGTCAAAGATAAGTTGACCATAGAGTTGAGGGTCCATTTCTGGGCTCTCGATTCTGTTCCATTGATCTATGTGTCTGTTTTTGTGCCAGTACCATACTGTCTTGATGAGGACAGCTTTGTAATAGAGCTGGAAGTCCAGAATTGTGATGCCGCCAGCTTTGCTTTTCTTTTTCAAGATTCCTCTGGCTATTCGGGGTCTCTTCTGGTTCCATACAAATTTTAGGATTATTTGTTCCATTTCTTTGAAAAAAGTGGATGGTATTTTGATGGGGATTGCATTGAATGTGTAGATTGCTCTAGGTAGCATTGACATCTTCACAATGTTGGTTCTCCCAATCCATGAGCATGGAACGTTTTTCCATTTCTTTGTGTCTTCTTCAATTTCTTTCCTGAGTATTTTATAGTTTTCTGAGTACAGATCCTTTGCCTCTTTGGTTGAATTTATTCCTAGGTATCTTATGGTTTTGGGTGCAATTGTGAATGGGATCGACTCCTTGATTTGTCTCTCTTCTGTCTTGTTGTTGGTGTATAGGAATGCCACTGATTTCTGTGCATTGATTTTATAGCCTGCTACTTGACTGAATTCCTGTATGAGTTCTAGCAGTTTTGGGGTGGAGTCTTTTGGGTTTTCCACATACAGTATCATATCATCTGCAAAGAGTGAGAGTTTGACTTCCTCTTTGCCGATTTGGATGCCTTTGATTTCTTTTTGTTGTCTGATTGCTGTGGCTAGGACTTCTAAAACTATGTTGAATAGCAGTGGTGATAGTGGACATCCCTGCCGCGTTCCTGACCTTAGGGGAAAAGCTCTCAGCCTTTCCCCATTGAGAATGATATTTGCTGTAGGTTTTTCATAGATGGCTTTTATGATATTGAGGTATGTACCCTCTATCCCTATACTCTGAAGAGTTTTGATCAAGAAAGGATGCTGTACTTTGTCAAATGCTTTTTCTGCATCTATTGAGAGGATCATATGATTCTTGTTCTTTCTTTTGTTAATGTATTGTATCACGTCGATTGATTTGCGGATGTTGAACCAGCCTTGCAGCCCAGGGATAAATCCCACTTGGTCATGGTGAATAATCCTTTTAATGTACTGTTGGATCCTATTGGCTAGTATTTTGGTGAGAATTTTTGCATCCATGTTCATCAAGGATATTGGTCTGTAATTCTCCTTTTTGATGGGGTCTTTGTCTGGTTTTGGGATCAAGGTAATGCTGGCCTCATAAAATGAGTTCGGAAGTTTTCCTTCCATTTCTATTTTTTGGAACAGTTTCAGGAGAATAGGTATTAATTCTTCTTTAAATGTCTGATAGAATTCCCTTGGGAAGCCATCTGGCCCTGGGCTTTTGTTTCTTGGGAGATTTTTGATGACTGTTTCAATTTCCTTAGTGGTTATAGGTCTGTTCAGGTTTTCTATTTCTTCCTGGTTCAATTTTGGTAGTGGATACATCTCTAGGAATGCACCCATTTCTTCCAGGTTATCTAATTTGCTGGCATAGAGTTGCTCATAATATGTTCTTATAATTGTTTGTATTTCTTTGGTGTTGGTTGTGATCTCTCCTCTTTCATTGATGACTTTGTTGATTTGGGTCATTTCTCTTTTCTTTTTAATCAGTCTGGCCAGGGGTTTATCAATCTTGTTAATTCTTTCAAAGAACCAGCTCCTAGTTTCGTTGATCTGTTCTACTGTTCTTTTGGTTTCTAGTTCATTGATTTCTGCTCTGATCTTTATGATTTCTCTTCTTCTGCTGGGTTTAGGCTTTATTTGCTGTTCTTTCTCCAGCTCCTTTAGTTGTAGGGTTAGGTTTGTATTTGAGACCTTTCTTGTTTCTTGAGAAAGGCTTGTATTGCTATATACTTTCCTCTTAGGACGGCCTTTGCTGTATCCCAAAGATTTTGAACAGTTGTGTTTTCATTTTCATTGGTTTCCATGAATCTTTTTAATTCTTCTTTAATTTCCTGGTTGACCCATTCATTCTTTAGTAGGATGCTCTTTAGCCTCCATGTATTTGAGTTCTTTCCGACTTTCCTCTTGTGACTGAGTTCTAGTTTCAAAGCATTGTGGTCTGAAAATATGCAGGGAATGATCCCAATCTTTTGGTACCGGTTGAGACCTGATTTGTGACCTAGGATGTGATCAATTCTGGAGAATGTTCCACGGGCACTAGAGAAGAATGTGTATTCCGTTGCTTTGGGATGGAATGTTCTGAATATGTCTGTGCAGTCCATTTGGTCCAGTGTGTCATTTAAAGTCTTTATTTCCTTGTTGATCTTTTGCTGAGATGATCTGTCCATTTCAGTCAGGGGGGTGTTAAAGTCCCCCACTATTATTGTATTGTTGTCAATGTGTTTCTTTGCTTTTGTTATTAATTGCCTTATATCATTGGCTGCTCCCACGTTCGGGGCATAGATATTTACAATTGTTAGATCTTCCTGTTGGATAGACCCTTTAAGTAGGATATAGTGTCCTTCCTCATCTCTTATTACAGTCTTTGTTTTAAAATCTAGTTTCTCTGATATAAGGATTGCCACCCCAGCTTTCTTTTGGTGTCCATTAGCATGGTAAATGGTTTTCCACCCCCTCAGTTTCAATCTGGGGGTGTCTTTGGGTCTAAAATGAGTCTCTTGCAGACAGCATATTGATGGGTCTTGTTTTTTAATCCAATCTGATAACCTGTGTCTTTTGATTGGGGCATTGAGCCCATTTACATTCAGGGTAACTATTGAAAGGTATGAATTTAGTGCCATTGTATTGCCTGTAAGGTGACTGTTACTGTATGTTGTCTGTGTTCCTTTCTGATCTTTGCTGCTTTTAGGCTCTCTCTTTGCTTAGAGGACCCCTTTCAATATTTCTTGGAGGGCTGGTTTCATGTTTGCAAATTCCTTTAGTTTTTGTTTGTTCTGGAAGCTTTTTATCTCTCCTTCTATTTTCCATGACAGCCTAGCTGGATATAATATTCTTGGCTGCATATTTTTCTCATTTAGTGCTCTGAAGATATCTTGCCAGTCCTTTCTGGCCTGCCAGGTCTCTGTGGATAGGTCTGTTGCCAATCTAATGTTTCTACCATTGTAGGTTACATATCTCTTCTCCCGAGCTGCTTTCAGGATTTTCTCTTTGTCTCTGAGACTCGTAAGTTTTACCATTAGATGTCGGGGTGTTGACCTATTATTATTGATTTTGAGAGGGGTTCTCTGTGCCTCCTGGATTTTGATGCCTGTTTCCTTCCTCACATTAGGGAAGTTCTCTGCTATAATTTGCTCCAATATACCTTCTGCCCCTCTCTCTCTCTCTTCTTCTTCTGGGATCCCAATTATTCTAATGTTGTTTCGTCTTATCATATCACTTATCCCTCGAATTCTGCCCTCGTGATCCTGAAGTTGTTTCTCTCTCTTTTTCTCAGCCTCTTTATTTTCCATCATTTGGTCTTCTATATCGCTGATTCTCTCTTCTGCCTCATTTATCCTAGCATTTAGTGCCCCCATTTTTTATTGCACCTCATCAATAGCCTTTTTGATTTCGACTTGGTTAGATTTTAGTTCTTTTATTTCTCCAGAAAGGGTTTCTCTAATAACTTCCACGCTTTTTTCAAGCCCAGCTAGTATCTTTAAAGTCCTGATTCTGAACTCTAGGTCCGACATCGTACTAATGTCCGTATTGAGTAGGTCCCTGGCTGATGGTACTACCTCTTGTTCTTTTTGCTGAGGTGATTTTTTTCGTCTTGTCATTTTGTCCAGAGGAGAATAGATGAATGAGAGAACAAAATGCTAACAGGTTTACAACGTCCCCAGCAAATATACTGTATACAAATCAGAAAAGACCTGAAAGCAGGGGAAAAGAAAGGGAAAGAAAGAAAAAAGAAAGAGGAAAAAAAAAGGATAAAAAAGAAAAAAACAAAAACAGAAGAATACAAAAAAAGCAGAATATGATCAAATATGATCAGGCTAGCGCATAGATCAGTTGCACACACTAGATTTTGGGCGTATTTTGGTCTGTTAGAGAAAAGTGCCTCCTAAAATTTTAAAGGAAGAAAGACATATATGTACAAAATAAGGGTTGATACAATGAAGGGATAGAAGATGACTGTAAAGATGAAAATTATAAAACATTTTATAAAAGGACTTGATAAGATAAGAAGTTGTTTGAAAAAAGAAAGAAGAAGATTTAAGAAAAAAAAAAAGGAAAAAGGGAGAGAATGTGATCAGGCAGGAGACTAGAACAAAGCCATACACTAGTGATTTAGGGTATATTTTGATCTGTTAGAAGAAACTGTATCTCAAAATTTTAAAGAGAGAACAACTTATATATATATGCCAAAAATAAGGGTAACTACTATGAAGGGATAAAATATGACTCTAAAAATGAAAAATAAAAAATGTTTTTTTTTTTTTTAAAAAGGGATTGATAAGATGTTGGTTGAAAAAGGGAAAAAGAAAAATAAAAAAAAACAGTTAACAAAAGTTAACTTTGATGAACTAAGGAATCATGGTAAAAAAAAGCCATGAATTCTGTGTGCAGTATTCCCCCAGCGCTGGAGTTCTCCCGTCCTCCTTGATCGGTAAACTTGGTCTTGGCTTGCTGGCTGTTCATGCTGATCTTCTGGGGGAGGGGCCTGTTGCCGTGGTTCCCAAATGTCTTTGCCGGAGGCAGAATTGCCCCGCCCTTGTCGGTCCGGGCTAAGCAAGCTGCTCGGGTTTGCTCTCAGGAGCTTTTGTTCCCTGCAAGCTCTCGGTACAGCTTTGGAGGACCAAGGCAAAAATGGTGGCCTCCCAGTCTCCACTCGGAGGAGCCGAGAACTCGGGGCCCCGCTCCTCAGTGTGCCCCCAGAGAAAAGCAGTCACTCCCGTCTCCCTGGTCTCTGGGCGCACTCCGTGCTCACCCGGCCTGTGACCGAGCGTTGCTATCTCTGGCACCCGCCCCGTGCGGAGTCTCCAAACCCAGCAGATCCCTGCTGTGTGTTCCCCCGCCGCTCCTCCCCGGGAAGGAAGGGGAGTCTCCCCGGATCTGCCGCTTGTTGGGTCCCTGCTGGAGGAGCAGTGGCCCGACTGGGCCGCGGATCACAGTTTATGGCAACCCCGAGCTGAGAGCCCGCGCCTCGGCTCCGTCTCTGCCTCCGGCTTCCCCGCTCTGATACCTGGAAGCTCTGGCGCACTCGGGCACCCCCGGTCTTTCTGTGACCCCGAGGGTCCTGAGACCACACTGTCCCGGGAGGGTTCCACCTCCTGCTTAGCCACTGGAGCGACGTCCCTCAGCGGAGCGAAGTTCTAAAAGGTCCGATTTTGTGCTGCGCGGCTCTATCACTTGCCAGAAGCGGCCGGCGGAGGCCCCTCCCCTGCCATCTATCCTCCGGAATATCGCCTCGGATTCACTTCTCTGCACGTCCTACCTTCCAGTAAGTGGTCGCTTCTCTGTTCAGAGAGTTGTTGCTACTGTCCTCTTCGATCTCCTGTTGAGTTCGTAGGTGTTCAGAATGGTTTGATCCCTATTCAGCTGAATTCCTGAGACCAGACGAAATCTAGGTCTCCTACTCCTCCGCCATCTTGCCGCAGCTACCTTCATTTTTACAATATGCATTTCACTCCCTGGTGCTCCTGGTTGCTATGGTGACTCTTCATCTGCACATACATTTAAGGAAATATCCCAGTTTATTACAAGTTATTTAGAAGAACTTGGCCATGGTGTCTGTTTGCAGTTAATATTGGGCAAATGGAAAATGGCTTGGTTCTAAGTGGTTTCTAATCAGTGGCAACAGATGTTCACAGAAGGTAGAATTTTCTTTGAATCAGTGTTTTGATAATAACATTAAATACAAATCCTAAGGTAGAAAGAAGTGCTTTAGTTTGGGCCATATGTGCTTTTGCTAGAGATTCTGGGTAAATGAGTTTTGGAACTTCCTGCAGTATCTCAAGAATTGGAGCTGCTACCCTGAAGTCACTGGAGCTGTCCCTTATTTCTCCCTTAGTTCTGGGGATTAAAAGAAGAATATCTTATGAGATTATAAGAGCCTTAGATTTTTACTTAATAAAATCCAAAACACAAAGGGATAAAAAAAATCTGTTTCCTGTTATAAGTAACTCCTCTCTGCAAGGGTTCTTCTCTTTTTCCATCTTTGGAGGATGCAGTAGTATGCTGTAGCCAGCTTCAACTGGCAAATGCGAACAGACTCTAAAATATTCAGGAATTTTGGAAGCAATTGTTAAACTATTGGTAGCTTGAAATTAGCCATGGTGGGATTATTTACATCACTGACATCTTCGAATGTTACAAATCAGGGTTTGTTTTCCTGAGAGCCAGTTTACCTGCATACCACTGGCCATAAAGACTGTAGTTATTTGTGGGTTTTTCCTGTCCATCATCCATTTCTTTGCCTACTCTGGTAACAGCAAATTTCCTTTAGGACTCTCCACTCATATCAGGTTGGTGGTTTGGGTTGGATGGACCATATTCCCCAGGTCCAAGAGTGAACATATGACCTAGCTTTGGCCTATCAAAACACTCCTTCCCCCTGGCCACAATGATTGGTTTATAGATGAGCACGTGACCCATTTAAAACCAACCAGAGAAAATTATAGAGCTTTTTGTAGCACCTCCAGGGAACAGAGTCTTGCTGCTTGTGAAGGATACTGGTTGTAGGAGCTTAGAGCACAAGAGAGCAAAAAGCCTGGAGAGAATTCAGGAGAACAAGATGCAAAGAGGTAGAGAGATACCAGGTTCTGCTGGTGTGGGTTGAGCCCCTGAAAGCTGTGCCTGAAGCCAAATACCCCTGAAATTCCTGAGCCAATAATTCTGACTCCATCCGCATCTTTGTTTGGCCTAAACTGTGTATATTGGGTTTTGTGTCCCTTTGCAAGTTACGATTTATAACTGAAAAAAGTTCCATTTGTTTCATGGTCCTTCCAGTTTTCATGCTCTGGATCAAATTCCAGGAGAGCCAGTAAGAAAATCTAATAGAGGCTATGGTAGAGAGAAAGGAGGAATAACTTTTGTCTCTGATTCTACCTTCGCTTAATGAAACATGCCATGGTTTTCAGCCCCCCTCTCCTCCACACCTCCAAAAATCTTTGTTGAATACCAGTTTTACCATTTTCCAGCTGTGTGTACTTGGGCAACTACTAAACTTCTCTGAGCCTCAGGTCCTTAATCTGAAAAGGCAACCATATCATGGTTGATATGAAAATTCAATGAGACACTGCACAGTGTTTTGTAAAGAATAAATATTACTGTAATTATCAATTAAAAATATATATGCAGGTAGTCCAGGACCTTACATTACACATTTTATAGTGGCGTTTCTCTGAAGAGATATATTTCAAGTTCTAAGACCCTGACTTCCTCATGTTTGGACCCCAAGTGGAGGAATCCTAGCCTGTGCAACTCAAGCTTGGAGATTTGAAGTGATGTGGACATTTGAGAGATCATAAAGTTCCTCTTGGCCTAGCCCTGAGGGTAGGTTCCATGGCATTTTTTTCACCTCTATATCCCCATTGCCATTTGAATTGTGGCATTCCAGAACCGTTTATCAAATGAACAACTCTCCTCATTTTATCACTGGGGAAACAGACTAAGAGAAGATGAACTTCTGAGCAATGGTGTGTCTTCACTTTATGTTGTGTGAAGAAGAGACAGATATTAAACATCATCTTAAAACCTGGCACTGGAATTTCTCTTGAGGAAACCACTGCCATCAGTGAGCTCAGTGTTTTAGACAAATGCTCTTCAATAGTATTATACAATGTTGGGCTACATATGAAACTTAAAATTTTCTAGTAGCCACATTAAAAGTTAAAAAGAAGCAAGTGAAATTATTTAATTTAATATATTGTAATATTGTCATATTAATGTTATTGGTGAGATATTCAGTATTCTATTTTTGTACTAAGTTTTCAAAATTCAGTGTATATTTTATGCTAATAGTGGGTCTCCATTTGGACTAGCTACATTTCAAGTGCTCAGTAGCTGCATGTGTCTAGTGGCTATTATATTGGTTTAGGGAGTGAAACCCCAAGGATTTGGTAAGCTATTTTGCAGGAGATAAAGAGGGGGAATGATAGGAGCATCTAAATGGAATGTTCCAGAAAAATGGGAGAAGGATATGTGTTTCTGTAAAGTATCTGGAGATACCTTTCTGGAAACCTCCAAACATTATAGGAAAGTCAAGCAATCCCCTCTGTATTGGTGAGAGTAGTTTTTAATGTGAAAACTGGAGAAGAGCTAGAGTTTCCCATTAGGCATAATGTGGTCAGCCAGAGGAGACCTCTATTGCTCTGCAATTTACAGCGTTTGGGAGGACTTTGGACAGGAATGGAATTCATTGGAAAATGATGGCTCAATACAATTTTGCTTAGCTCTCACAGCTAGTAATGGAACCACACAAATAATAAAGTGTATTAAATGATAAGGGAAGCACAGGGGATTGCAAGAACAGAGGAGAGTTCCTTGAGGCTGGGATGTTTAGGTCAAGTCCTAGAGAACAGAGAGTAAGAAAGGGAGGCAGGACTTCCCAGAAGAGGGAGGGGACAATATGTGTGAAGGGCCAGAGGCCAGAGAGAGCGGGGAACACTCTAGGAGTTTCAAGGACTTCCCTCTGGTGGGAATGTGAGTATGAAGGCGTGGTGGCCAGAGAGAGTCAGAGCAGAGGACAGATCCTGAAGGGCTGACTGGGTCATGGTGAAGAGTTTGGATTCTATCTTAAAGCTATGGAACAGAATCTGTATGTTTAACAGTAACCTCTTAAACATACAGATTGTGGGGAATGGTCAGAGGGGCCAAGATGGAGGCAAAGTGGTCGTTCAGGGGTTTTGAAGTCATCCAATTGAGAAGTGATGGTGGCCCCATCTACTGTGGAAATAGTGGAGATAGATAATGTAGAGATGTTTTAGAGGGAAAATGGACGAAATAGGTTTGTGCTTGCATGTGCCTGAGTGGGCAAGTATATGGGGTATGGAGTGGAGGGGCACGAGAGAGGAACCTGGGATAATTTCCAAATTTCTAGATTGGCCAATTGTGTAGAAGATGATGCCATTTAGCCAGATGAACAGATAGCCAACCTGGAATGAACTCTGCAAGACACCAACAATGAAGGCATTTTTCCAAATTGTTAAATCAAGACACTCAGATTTCTGAGGAGGGGAAAGAATAACTTAAATCAAGTTTCTCCTAGAAGTTCCAGAGAGGCCATTGGCTCACGGAGTTGGGAAAATTGCATTTAGTCTCTCAGCCTCAATTTTTTTTCCATTTGCAAAATGAAAATAATAACTCTTGCTTTTATAAGGGCGCTGACAGACTAAAATGCAGTGATAGATGTAAAGGCATTTTGAAAGTAAAACATTCAATTATTATTATTGTTATGCTTATCGGAAAGTGTTTGGGAAGTCCTCCTCATTATTATTGAAAATCAAGCTTGAGGCCTTGGGCTAGTGGGCTATGTAGATAATTATTCCAAAAGAAATTTACATCAGAGACAAAAACAAAACAAAACCAAACCAAACTTGGGTTCTGTAAGCTTAAAACAGTCCCAGATATCCAAACCATTCATTCATACATTTATTTATTCACTCAGTTGTTTATCATTTATTGACCACCTACTATGTGGCAGTCATTATGTTGGGTACTGGGGAGCTAAAGGAACAAAATCTGTTTCCTGTTAACAAGACTTTAAAGGACACATCCCCAAATAACTCTAATTACATACATTTTAAAGTTTATTACCATATACAGAATATTTTTATTTACTGTTCAGTTCTTTTAAAAAAAATTCCCCTTGGTGAATATCATTATTTTCATGTTGTTGACATAAGACTGAGGCGTAGAAAGATGAATTGCCCTGGCCAAATCCTGCCTATCCAAGGAAGACCCAGGACTCAAACCAGGGACTTCTTCATCCCAATTCAATGCTGATGGTGGGTGGCTTACAGTAATAACACCCGCTAAGATTCATTGAATGTTTCTTTGTATAAGGTGCTGTGCTGACTGGAAATATGTTATTTTAGTCAGTTCTCTTGACACCGGAGGAGTTACTATTATCTCTAGAGGATAGGCAGACAGACAGAAAATATGTATGTTGATTTGGCACTTAGTATATGCCAACACTTCACATGTATTATGTTGTTTGATCTTCACAACCACCCAAGGAAGTTGGAACTGTTATTGTCTCTATATTGTGCATAGGAGCATTAATGCTCAGAGAGGTTAAGTAATTTGCCTGATTCCACACAGCGAGAGATACAAATGAAATGCCCTGAGAGTTCAAGAGAACCATTTAATGGTTAGCCTGAAAAGGTGAGGGGAAAGCTTCCAAACCCACAAACATGAATATGCCTCTGGTGGATACTAGTAATAGACAAATGAAATATCTACATCAAATATGTGACACTGGGCAGGGCTGACCTTGGGTAAATGTTTCAACATCTGGACATTGGTCTTTCCTTACCATCTGGAAATGGCAGCATTCTCATCTCCCCACACCCCCCAGGAACTTTCCTGCTCCCTATTGGCTCCCAGAGCATCCCAGAGCAGACCCATTCCTCCCGTGTCTCCTGATATAACGGAACCCTCATTGTCTCATGCCATAATAGCCAGTTCTCTGCTATGAAATGAGAAAATGTGACTTAATTTTGCTCATCCTCAGTTACTTCATGGTAAAATAGGCTTAATAATATTTATTGCATATGATTATTATGAGGAATATATGAGATCAAGCATGCACAGTACTTGAAACAGTGCCTGGCACACAGCAAACTCTGAGAAATGATGGATAATATTATAGGTAGTACCTCCTACATTAATTCCCCGTGAACTATTCTTTTATGACAGTTTTGAAATCAAAAACATTCATAATTGCAGGTGGACTATATGAATCTCAAATCTCTGGAAGAGCCAAATTTATTTTATCCATTTGGTCCTCTTTGTAGTGGGGATTTGGAGTGGGATTCTCCAGATGCTGATTATAATGCCTGCTGTTGAAACAAGCCAGTCCCTAAATCCAGCAGCATAGTACTATAAAGTTTATTTCTCACTCATGTATTGGTTCAACATGGTTGTTGCTGGTCACTGGGGTGGGTTGTTCACAAGATGATGCCAGGACCCAGGTTCTTTCCATCCTGTGGCTCTGCTCCCTCCTCTGAGGCCTTGGAATCTTCTGCATCCAACCAGAGGATGAGGGAGAGAACATGAAGGAACAGTGAGGGAGGTCTTCAAGGGCAAGGCATGGAAGCAGCTCACATCACTTCTGTCCACATCCTTTGGCTGGAATTTAGTCACATGGCCACATATAACTGCAATAGGGGCTGGGAAATGTGGTTCAATCATGTGCCCAAGAAGAAGAGGGAACATGTTTGGTGACCAGCTAGCCAGTCTCTGCCTCAGTGATCATGTCAAGGGGACTTTAAATTTGGTCAAGAAGGCCTAGAAGTATTTACCATTCCTTTTCTGATAAGTCTGGGAAGACTCTTTAGAGGAGGAGAGATTTTAGGGACTACTAGAAAGAATGGAATTTGTCTTGTTGGGGACCTGCTATGTGCAGAGCATGCCTGATATTCCTGTCACCTTGTTTAATACTCACAGAAATGACCTGAAGGCAGTTTTATTATCCCCGTGGAACAAACCCTGATAAATGTCTAGCTACCATTTATTGAAGGCCTACTGTGCACTAGGTCCCTTGCTTTACCTGTGTTATCTTGCTTTAATCTCACAAAACCCTGTCAGGTAGGCATCAATGTGCGCTATTTTACAGTGAAGAAATTGAGGCCCAGATATGTAAAATTACTTGCCCAAGGACATGCGGCTAGTATGTGGCTAAACTGGGGCTGGAATTGACCCTGGTCCTAGTTCTTTCCACTGAGGTTTGGAAATAAGCCCCTATCTAGTATTCCTTTTTTTTTTTTTTTCAAAGATTTTATTTATTTATTTGACAAAGAGAGAGAGCACAAGCAGGGGAAGTGGCAGGCACAGGGAGGGGGAGAAGTAGGCTCCCCGCTGAGCAGGGAGCCCGATGTGGGGACTCCATCCCAGGGCCTTGGGATCATGACCTGAGCTGAAGGCAGACGCTTAACTGACTGATGACCCAGGCACCCTCTAGTATTCCTTTAAACACAGGATTGATTTCATCTCAGACTCTCCATTCCCTGCCTACCCTCCCCTGAAGTGGGGGCAGCTCTGGATTTCCAGTGGCCAGGGAGAGATGGAATGGTTGAGGTCTTTCCAACAAGCCTTTGCCTCTGAGATCAGTTCCTTCCCTAATCTAACCTCTGCTTCACGCCAACAGTGACTAAGCCATTGACTCACTTCTTTTATGGCCTGAGGAGTCTAGCTCAGATGAAATGTGCAGTGCCTGGAAATAAGCCACCTGCCAGCATCGGGGCCTGATGCCAGGGGTACACATTTGGGTGTTTGAGGTGGGGATACCCAGTAGCACCATTTGGGAAGATTTTCCATGCCTTACATAATCAATGCTGATCTGTGTCCTTTTCAGGCCATTGCACTGGCAGATTTATTTATCATATTTCAAACCTCTGTTTAGTTTCTGAACAGATGCTTTAGGTAACAGAGATTCTTGTAATTTTTTTGCAGTTCTTACTTAGCTTTAATACTACTAATTCTAACAATAACATTAATACCACAATAGCCAATGTTTATTAAGTACTTGTGTGTTATGCTCTTATATGATTGTGCTAGTCATTATCCTTTTTCATCTGTACAACTCCCTGAGGTGGGTACTAATGTTATCCCTATTTTATTATTTTATTTATTTTTAAGGATTTCTTATTTTATTTTATTTTATTTATTTGACACGGAGATAGCGAGAGAGGGAACACAAGCAGGGGGAGTGGGAGAGGGAGAAGCAGGCTTCCCGCTGAGCAGGGAGACCAATGTGGGGCTTGATCCCAGGACCCTGGGATCATGACCTGAATCGAAGGCAGATGCTTAACTGACTGAGCCACCCAGGCACTCCTATTATCCCCATTTTAAAGACGAGGAAAATGAGCCTTGGAGAATTTAAGTAGTGTGTCCAAGTTATGCAGTTTGAGTTACTTTCATGTTCCTTCACATGGTTGTTCAGTTCCTGGCTGGCTGTTGACTAGAGACCTCAGTTCTTTGCCATATTCACTTCCCCATAGGGTGCCTGAGTGTCCTCACACTATGGCACTTAGACTCCTCCAGAGTGAATGATCTAAGAGAAAGAGCAAACCTAGACAAAAGTTGTAGTACCTTTTATCACGTAATCTTGGAGGTGATTTACCATTACTTCTGCCACATTCTATTGGTCACACAGACCAAGGTTGGTACAATATGAGAGGGTGTAAAGACCAGGAGGTGGAACTTACTGAAGGCCATCTTGGAGGCTAGCTAGCTTCCCAGGAAGTGGATTCCTCCCATTTGCCAGAGTACTTTACCAAATGCACTTTCCTTGAAGGTCAGGAAAAAAATGGTTTATGTTCTGACTCCCTCACTCTGAGTGAGTCATAGCCCCTTCTGGATCTCACCAAGGTGGTAAAGTGAGGAGGCTAAAACCATGGGCACAGCTCAGCTCAGTGCAAATCCTGGTTCTACCCCTAAATAGTCCTGTGACCTTGGGCAGTTGTTAACCCTCTGAGCTTCAGTTTCTTCTTTGTTAAAATAGGGATAGATGACTTCCTGGAGTATTGTGGGGATCAAGTGAGATAATGATGGAAAAGATAGTGGATGTAAAGAACATGATTGTCACAGAGCTTAACACAAGTAGGTGTTCCAGAATAACTTTGAACTGTTAGGTTTCATTTCATTTCATTTTATTTTTTAAAAGATTTATTTATTTGTTTTAGAGAGAGAGTGAGAGAGTGTGTGTACACATGTGAGTGTGGGGTGGAAGGGCCGAGGGAGAGGGAGAGAGAAACTCAAGGAGACTGCGCTGAGCGCAGAGACCGATGCCGGGCTCAGTCACATGACCCTGAGATCAGACCTGAGTCAAAACCAAGAGTCAGATGCTTTGCATCCAGGCGCCCCTAAACTATTACTTTTTAAATAAGAGGGTTGGACCCAGATCTCTCTGGCCATAGCCTGAATCTCATGGTCACCCAGAACTGCTCCATCAATGAAATCCTAAATGTAAACACTTTGCACTCAGGCGACACCCTCCTGTCCTTCACACTTTTCATTCAGTTACCATCCCCCAACCCCCCAGAGCTGGCCCTTGTGTCTTTAGTTTTCTTTATTTCTGTCAGCCCCCACTTGTCTTCACTTCCTGCCTTGTCAAGTCTAGGAACCATAGTCCATCATTTGAGCTACCTTCTAAGCAACGTCTTCAGTTGTCCTGCTCCACTTCCCTCTCTTATACCAGTGGTGAATCCCTCATCCTGGACCCATCCATCTTTCTGACTATCTGCACCTACATCTGTTATGGTGAGTTCTTTTGGACTGAGTCCCAGAGTGTTCTGTATTGGCACCACTGCAATTCAAGGGACCCATTCTGAATGCAGTCTAAATTCCTCTTGTGTTACCATATTCAGCTGTCTTTCTTTCTGAACTTTCTTAACTTGCCTTAAACCTCCCTCTCTACCATCCTTTCTTTCCTTTTTTTTCCTTCTGTCCTTCTTTCTTTCACCAAATATTGATCACCTAGTGTGTGGCATATATATTTATAGGCACTAGAGGATCAGCAATGAACAAAACAACAGGGCTATGGCTCCTGTGTCTAGAAGTTTCATAGAGAAAATGTAAACCATTAGGTGAGCTTTATCTTTACTTCCTGTTTTAACAGGAAGTTGTGGTTATACCCATCTTGAGATTTATCCTCCTCCTCTTGGTCATCAGTATCACCGTCACAGTCTCTTACATCATATCTACTATATGCTAGGGACTTTTCCAAGCAATTTATAAACATTAACACATTTAATACATTACATGCATTAAGTCACCAAAACTCTAGGAGGTAAGAACTATTATTTCCTTTTTTTTTTCACACAAGGAAATGAAGCCCAGGAAGGGTAAGTAACTTACACAAGTCACACCACACTTAGTATAAAATTCATTCTTTACTCTTAAAACAGAAGGGGTGTTCTGTCCCTTGCTGAAGGTTAATCTGCCCATATTTGTTTTGGTTCTAAGGTTGCCAGACTTAGCAAATAAAAATATGGGATGTCCAGTTAAATTTGTATTTCAGATAAATAATGAGTAATTTTTAACATAATTATGTCCCGTGCAATATTTGGGACATACTTATACTAAAAATTATGTATATAATAGCATTCTGTAGTTTATCTGGTAACCCTGTCTGGATGCCACACTCTCATCAGGGACTTCATTAATTACTCTCTACCCTTGCCCCCTGGGAATGTTATGGTCACTGCACTCCAGTGCAAAGTGGGTGATAGTGCTTTTGGAGTGACATAATGCATCCTGGACAAAACACCCTGAGGCTGCCCTTGGGGAGGGATGCCACGATGGGAGGAGTGTTTGGAGGCAGGAAGATCAGGTATGGTAATGATCTGTAATGTAGTGATTCCATTCTACAGAACCAAGGTTTTCTTATCCAGCAGGATCCCTGGAGCTGGAGGAGAGGGGAACCTGGAGTCTTCCTTAAAAACAAGGCAAACAAGGGCTTCCATCTCCTCTCTTCAAGCTTCTGGACAGAAAGCTGCACCACCGGTGAGAAATGAGGTCAGCAGGATGGAGGGAAACACTCCCTGGTTCTTTATTGAATCCAATCATTTACATCTCATTGAACCCAATCAAATTAGCCACTTATCACATTAAAATGGCAAAAGAGAGATTGTGTCAAGCAGTGCTAATTCAATAAGAAAGAGGAGCTGACTGAGAGTGCTGTGTCATATGATTCTGACACCCACTTTCAAGAAGTGGAAGTCTGATGTCCTTTTCTGCCCGCTGTGGTCATGATGACCTTCCTCAGACAGCTTTGCTGGATACCAGGCTGGCAAAGGAAGGGAAAACTGAGCTCTGCAGAGGCACAAGCTATCACAAGTGGGACAGTAAGGGAACCATGACGTGGTATCTTCAGGGAGAAGTAATTTCAGGGTAGGGTGTTGCCTGGGATTTGGAGTCTGACTCTGAAGCTTGCTAACTGTGTGACTTTGGGCAAGTTACTTGACTTCTCTGATGCTCAGTTTCCTCATCCATTAAATGGAGGATGGTAATATTTGCCCCATCAATGTTTCCCACAGATGGCATTCCAGAAAAAGCTGTTCCCTTACCAATTTTCTGTTAATCCTTTTCAGTAGGTTAAGGAGAAAGACTCAGTTTGATACCAGCCTGTCATTAACACCTCTTTAAAACTTGGAAAAACACTGATCTTTTCATGGGTGTTAGGGTATTAGGGTATGGTTGAGAGTTGGAATCATTCAGGCTTCCATTTGAATCCCCCTGTGATCCTTACTAGCTGTGTGATCTTGGATAAAGCGGCTTAACCACTCTGCGTATCAGTTTCCTTACATGTAAAGAGAGGATTATAACAGTACCCACCTCATAGTTCTGTTGAGTGAAAATGAGTTCATGAATACAGTTTACAAACTGCTTAGTACAGAGCCTAGCTCATAGTAAACAGTAAATGCTACTGATTTTTCTCTCACTCCTCTTTCCCCTTCTCTTTTTCCTCCTTCTCCTTCTTGTTCTTAATGTCAGCCTCTTCTCTGACACTTCCTCTCCCAGACCTCATGACCTCTGCACTCCACGCATTAGAACAGTTTGTACTTCCTGACTATGCCATGCTTTCTCCTGCCTCATGGCCTTTGCACATGCTTTCCCTCCAACTGGACCATTCTTCTCTCACACTCTTTCCTGGCCAACTCCTACTCACCTTCCAGGCCTCAGCTGATATAGTTCTTCTTCCAAGAAGCCTTTACTGACTTACATTTCCCATTTCCTGTGATTTTTTTTCCTGTTGCAGTGTTTTATAACTTGTTTCTCTCCACTCCAAGATGCCTGAGAGCTTCATGAGGGCAGAGTTCAAGACCCTAATCTGCCTTGTTTTTTCTTGTACCCTCAATACCTAGCACAGAATCTTAACACCCAGTAATGGGTGTCTGAGAGCTCACCAGGGGTCTGATACAATTCTATGTATTTTACATATATCAATTTATTTAATCCTCACAACTTTCTGAGATAAGTTTTATTTTACCCTTAACAACTTTATTGAAATATAATTAACATATAATAAACTGCACGTATTTAAAGTATACAATTTGATACATTTTGATATATATACACCAATGAGAGAGAAAAACAACAATCAAGATAATGAACATATCCATCAGCCCCGAGGATTCCCTGTGCCCCCTTACAAATCTTTTCATCCCATCCATCCTTGTTACCCCAACCCTAAGTAGCTGCTGCTATGCTATCTTAACACTCTGGGTAAGTCTGCATTGTCTAAAATTCTATGTAAATGGAAGCCTACAATATGAACTCTCTTTTGTCTGGCTAATCCACAGAGCATAATTATTTTGAGATTCATCCATGTTGTTGCATGCATCAGTGTTCATTCCTTTTTACTACTGAGTGGTACTCCATTGTATGGATACATCTCAGTTTATTTATCCATTCCCCTGTTGATGGACATTTGGTTGTTTCTAGTTTGGGGCTATTACAAAGAAAGCTGCTATGGATATAAGGTTTTATTTTTTAATCTCATTTTGCAGGTAAGGTAACCAAGGTAGGGAGTATATCAATTACTTTAAGGCCACAGAGCTAATAAATGGCAGGTCCATGTGCAGACTAAGGTATTGTAGGTCAAGAGACCAAGCTCTTTTTCCCTTCCTTTATCTAAGGAAAGTCTCAAACATGAAAGTAGGGAGAATAGAATAATTCACACTCATGGATCTGTCATTCAGCTCCAGCCAGTAAGTCGTGGCCTTATTATTTAATCCTTCTTCCAACATTTTTAAATCTTTCTCCTAGAATATTTTAAAGTGAATCCCAGACATAATGTTATCTCCCTTACAAATATGTCAGTTTATATCTCTGACTTGCGAACATAAAAAAAAAACTTTATTGTGGAAATTTTGAACCTAGGCAAAAGTAGAGACAATAATATAATAACTTCCCTTGCATGCATCATCAGCTTTGACAGTTATCCATTCTAGGGTGGTCTTGCTGCATTATACCCTCATCTATATTCCAGTTTTTCTCCCCTGCCAATTATTTTGAAGCAAATCTCAGGCATTTTTATCATTTTATCTGTAAATATTTCAGCATGTATCTATAAAAGATAAGGACTCTTAAACATAGCTGTAATACCATTATCACACCTAAACATTTTATAGCGATTTCCTTCATATCATCAAATATTCAGTTGATATTCACAGTTCTCTGATTCTCTCATATTGTCTTAATGCTTGTTCTTCTGTCTCCCTCTCTCTTTCCTTTTTTTCTTTTTACAGTCTGTTTGAATCAGCATACAAACAAGGTCCATATGTTGCAATTGGTTGAGATGTCTCTAAAGTCTGTTTTAATCTGAAGATTCTCCCGCTCTCTTTTTCCCTCTGCATTTTTTTTTTTTTTGTTAGAGAAACCAGGCCATCAAGGCCATATTTTACATATCCTCCATGCCATTAGCACTCTCACAAAATTAACAATAATCCTTACTATCATCTAGTATCCATCTGTATTCATATTTCCCTGATTGTCTCAAACATGTCTTCTGTTTTTTTTTTCAAATCAAGATCCATGCGAGTCCCACAGTGCATTTGGTGGTGATAGTTCTGAGATCTCTTCTGCCCCGAGGCAGAACGGCCCCCTTCCCTACTTGTCAATCTGTTGCTGTGTCCTGCAGAACGCTCCATAGCCAGGGTCCTGAAGACCATGCTGTGAGCCACAGAGCTGTGCTCCCTTTCCTGACAATTATTCTATGAATAATTGTTGAATGAATGAATGAACTAATGAGTGAATGAGTATCTAGGAGGGAGCAACCAAAAGAGCAAGGGGTCCTAACACTCCTGGAACATTGTCTAAAGTAGTTTCTTCTGTTTGAGTCTAGATCAATGATTTCCGGGAGTTTATGTGCATGCACACGCAACAAAATGGGATCTTACATGGAAACCTGCACAAACAGACATGATGAAGACTGAGTGTTTAAGAGCCTGAGTGCTGATCCCATACTGCCTGGTCAGAGTCCTGGCCTTTCTCTTATAAGCTGAGTGACCTTGGACCTGTTACCTTACTTCCCTGAGCCTTGGTTCCCTTTTCTGTGAAAGGGGATTTGTAATAGCACCCACCTCTGGGTTCTGTTGTAAGGATGTAATGTGTTGACCTGTGCAAACTAATTAGAAGTGTGCATATTGTGCCTTCAATAAATGTTGGCTCCTATCATGATAATTAATGTTATTAAAGGAGAGGGTGGGGAATGGCATGATGGGGCCTGTGGATCCCCTTCCAGAGCTCTGCAGAGCCTAGTTTAACAACTTCTGGCCTCAATGACACCTAAAGATTTTTCTCCCTGCTGTCACTTTATTTGGGGCTCATTGCATCCACCAGATCCCTCCAGCTCCCATCCTGCACTCTATGTCAAGGAGGTCCCTAGGTCTTCTGGAAACCAAGGGTTCACAGCCTTTGGCCTGTCCTAATTAAGCCAGAGAATACCATCTCCCACTCCTGCCCCCAGCCCTGCTCATATCACTCCCAGGGACTGTCATGCAAAGATGAAACGACCCGGTGCCAGTGTCATGTTTTGAAACCTAAACCCTGAAACTGATCTCCTGCAACTTGGCTGGCAAACCCAAGTACATCTGCTTTACAGCAATTAAGAAATTGCAGCTGACAAAGGAAAACATGCTGTTGAAATAGGCTTCTGTGTTCCATTAAATATTCACAGCCCACTGATGGGGTGTCACAACAGACCCAGGGGGACTCTCAGTCAGTGAATCTGGAGATGCAGAGCAAAACCAACCACTGATATTCTGAGGTCTTTTTATTAATAACGAAGCGGCTATAACCAACATTTTCTGAGGTCTTACTCTGTGCCAGGCATTGTGCTAAGCTAAAGTTTATGTTTTCCTTTATTCAATCTTGCCAGGTCCTCTAGGAAGTAGATAGAAGGAGTCCCATTCTACAGATGAGGGGAATGAGGCTTTGAGAGATTAAGCAATTGTGCAAGATTTCCACAGGGGTAGAGCTGGGATTTTAACCCAGTTCTGTTCAGAGCTTTCAACCACGCCACTAAGCTTCTTCCTGGCCAGGAAATATGTCAATTCATGGGATACCTTATTCATCAAGCTCAGAATTGTTGGTCATCTTTGA
The DNA here is from genome assembly GCF_009762305.2 of Zalophus californianus. Lineage (NCBI taxonomy): Eukaryota > Metazoa > Chordata > Mammalia > Carnivora > Otariidae > Zalophus > Zalophus californianus. Next base: position 84,801,729 of record NC_045604.1, read on the forward strand.
TTAGAAACCACTGAGTTTTTTTTTTTTTTCCTGTGAGATGACATACCTGAGTCTTTCCAAATGCTTTAGTTCCAAAGAAAAATTCAAAATGCTGCAAAACAGCATTGCAGATCTATTGGAGGAGAAATCTGTTCCAGATTGATGGAGAATGGGTTGATTTCTAAAGATGTATCTCTAGAGACAAGGGTTCAGAGTGTGTGTGTGTGTGTGTGTGTGTGTGTGTGTGTGTGTGTGTTTGTAAGCAGACTTGAGATAGATGTTCTTGCTTATTGTTTTTCTTTCTCAGTACCCAACTACTTGTTGATTTATGATCCTAATCCATAGGACTAACCTCCTCGTCCCAGTTACACTTTCCTTTCCCATCTCTGTTCCTTTCCTACTCTAGTTTTCTCCTGGTTTCAACATCCTCTGGAAAAAAAGTGTATATTAAGGATACACAGACACATACATCCTCACATATTCCCAGCCTGTAGTGTGAGTTTACATATCTTTGACTGATTGGCTGACAGTATTTCAGCAGGGTGTTAGAATTTTGCCTGGGACAGTAAGCCAGAAAAATATATTTTTACTTGAACTTGGCTCTTAGGAAAATAATGTCTTTGCATGTCTGGGGCAAAAGTTGGGCAGGCAGAGAGAAGATGTTACTAGTATCCAGTGTCTGAAAATAGAGAGGGTATCTTTTAGGGGGAGGGAGGAAAATTTTACCTGTAGAAATCCTCTGGGGTTTTTAAGTTATAAACAAATTGGTTTCAAGCTGCCTTGTTAAAGGAAAAGAGCAAACATAGTGGGAAAGAAAAACTCATCTTCAGGTTGCTGGCATGGTCAACCTGGAGGTGACTTGAGTGGCATTCTGTCTCACCTGAACATTTTAAAGTTTGGAGGATGGGCTCAGGCCACACCTTGGAGTCCCCTGGACTCCTCTTTTGTGTACCACATAAATCTTGTCACTTCTACCTTTGTGAGGAAGGAAGATCATATATCTACCTCCATTACCACCACCTGGGTTCACGCCACATCAGCTTGTACCCAGATTACTGCAACAGCCTATCAACTTTCCTGGTTTCCTCACTGGGGGGTCTGGTTGCGGCACAATAGTCAGAGTGATGCAGAGTCAGAGTGGTGGAGAGTAAATCAGATCATGTTGCTCTCATATTGGCTCCCACCTCACCCAGAGTAAAAGCCACAGTTTTCACCTTGACCATTAAGACCCTGCAGGACTATTTCTATGCTATCTCCCTGACACTGCTCTGCTTCTCCTTCACCACCCCCTCCCACCACACTGGCCTTCTCACTGTTCCTTGACTACACCAGCAGTCAGGCTCTACCTCAGTGCCTTTGCACATGCTATTCCTTCTGCTTGGAATGTTGTTTTCAGATAGCTACATACTACTTCACTTCCTTTTATACTTTGTTCAAATGACTATTCCGTGGACTCCTTCTGCCCAATCTAAAATTTTAACTTTTTGCCTTCAACACCTTATATTCATCTTCCTTTTTAAATTTTCCCTCCATAGTGCTTACCATTATCTAACATATCATATACTTCTTGTCTTTATTTATTGCCTATCTCCTTGTCCCATGGCACCTCCAACACTTTATCTGTTCATCTGTTCTGTTAACTACTCTATCCCTCATGCCTAAAACAGTGATTAGCAAATATTTCTTGCATGATTGAATGAGTGTCTGCTATAACAGAACACCATAAATGGGGTGGCTTATGGACAACAGAAGTTTATTTCTCACAGTTCTGGAAGCTGGGAAGTCCAAGATCCAGGTGCTGGCAGATTTGTGTCTGGTAAGAGCCCACTCCCTGGTTCATAGACAGCTGTCTTATTGTGTCCTCATATGGCAAAGGGGCAAGGAAGCTCTGAGGGGTCCCTTTTATAAAGGTACCAGTCCCATTCACGGGGGCTCTAACCTTATAAGTTAGTCACGTCCCAAAGGCCCCACTTCCAAACCCTATCACCCTGGGGATTAGGTTTCAACATATGAATTTGGGGAAAGGAGGGACCACAAACATTCAGTCTGTAACAATGAATTTGTATTTTTCGGATTGTCCATACAAACTCACACCATCTATACTAATACGTACAAGTTTTGTGGGGTTTTTTTTTTTTGTTTTTTTTTTTGGTTGTGATAACCAGGCTCTTTTGCATGGGAGCACGGTAAATAGTCTCCTATTGAATTTATTTTGTGGTTGTTATGCATTGACTTTAAAATTGGGTGGGTCCCTGAGAGATAACATCAGAAGGAAGACACTTGGATGAAACTAAAGAGTCACCTTCATGAGACACCACAGTTACAGGACAGGGGAAGACTTGAGTGTCCCCAAATGCTGGTAAGGCAAATGGTGTCAGTTGAAGAGCACAAGCTCTTGCTTCAGACCACCTGGGTTCAGATTCTGGCCTCACCTCTTATGAGTAGGGTGATGAAATACGATGTATTCGTGTCTTCAGATCTTTGTCTATGAGAAAAATGGGGATGATGACAGTAGTGCCCACCACAGGAGACTTCAGAAATTCAGAGGAACGAGGTATATGCAATGGGTAACAAAGTGACTGGCACACAGTGAGGGCTCTGTGAATGAATGCTGTGGTTCTTACTGGAGAAAGAGGGATCAGTAACTGATGTCACTGATGTCATTGGGCCAGGTAGTACTATAGAGGGCTTAGGATGTGGTACTTAGAGCTCCACATACTGGGACTGCAGAAAGGGGTCCATTAAGTTCCCAGAACACAAAGCCTGCAAAATTTGAGTCATCATCTAGTTTTCAGTGCTGGCTCTGGGCAGAGGACATCTTTTTGGGGTGCCTACTCAGGCAGCTCTCCGTTTTTCTGAGGCTTGCAGTTTTCCATGTTCTGTGGGGAGCCCCTATGGCAGAGTTTGTGTTGCATGACCCTGCCCTTAGGCGGTAGCTTGATTGTACTTGACCCACACTGGAACAATCAGACCAAAGCTCCTGGGAATTTAGAGGTGGGACTCAATTTCTATTGGCACCTGAGCTGGGAGGATGTGTGAACTCAGGTGCTGTCAGACAACCACATTCAGCCACGTGTACTGAGAAAGTCTGTTTTAGAGAGGGAGAGAGATATGGGGGCATCTGTCCTTTGAGGGGCTGTCAACTTACCCCAAACCTCCAACCCCTTGTTTGGGGAGTTACCTCCTCTGTCGGCTTGGTGGGAAGAAAGAAGCCAGTCACAGAAGTCCAAGAGACCAAATCCTTGTTTCCTAGACCTCCTGGCCGCTGGGTGCAGGGGCAAGTGGTACTTGGGCAGATGTGCCCAGCAGCTTAGGGCATGAGTCTGCAGCCAGTTGCCAGGAAGCTGAGACACACTGGAAGGAGCTAGGGCTCCTTAGAGAAATGACTTGACTTGTAGTCACAGGCAGGAAATGTACACGGTAAACCTAGAATATTTCGTGGTATCAGGAAGCTACCCCAGACCCCTGGGGTCTGCCGAAGGACTCAGGAGCCAACCTGACGGGGCTATCCCTGGCCAAAGATGAAACAATTGATTGCTTCTTGGCCTTTTGGCTAAGATCAAGTGCAAAGATGGAACAATTGAGCATCAAAAGAAATGGAACTGTAACAAATGAAGTGGACTGAAAAAAATTTTCTAATAGTTTTTAATTCATGAGTTCATGATTGTATCGACAACGGCAAAACTCACAGGTTCCCTTTGGAGAATGCTAGTTTATCACTGCGTTATTTTTGAAATCTGGCAAGTAAAGGGAACAAATCAAGCATTCTACTTTCCCTTTACAAACTGTCAATGTAACCAAACAATGAAAAGTCAAGTTTATCTTGATAGGTATTCCACCTAATTAATGAAGAAGGAATTAAAGAAGTTCATCAGTTTTAATACCTAAGAAATAAAGGATTTGGGAAGTGGTCACCGGTGGCTGCTGATACCTAAGGAAAGAGACGAACTGGCATTATAGTATTCTGATAGAAGATGTGCTCTGTAACCATGAAACAGTTAATAATAGAACCTGAATCAGATCAGACCTCTAGATCTAACTACTCATTTTCAGGAAATAGAGGAGAATGTGTAATTCAACCATGGGGATATAATCAGTAAAATTCAGACTGTGGGAAACTCTACAAATCAGATGGGTTTTTTGTTTTTAAAATTTTATTTATTTATTTATTTATTTATTTATTTATTTATTTATTTATTTATAGAACTAGAGAGAGCTCAGGGGGAGAGGGAGAGAGAGAGAGAATCTCAAGCAGACTCCACACCGAGCATGGAGCCCGACGTGAGGCTTGATCTCATGAACTGAGCTGAAATCAAGAGTCAGACGCTTAACTGACTGAGCCACTCAGGTGCCCCTCTAGGACCTGATGTCTTAGGAAAATAAATTTCAAGGGGTAAAAACACGAGAAGGGAGAAAGTGAAGCCTATAATTAAAAGAGGCTTGTGAGACCTATTAACCAATTGCAAGGTATGGGTCTCATTCTAATTCAGGATTTGACAGATACATATAGTCAAAATATTTATGAGACAATCTGATAAATTTGAACTCTGACTTGACATGTAATGATACTGAGAAATTATTTTTAAATGTTTGAAGTGTGATGATATGTGGCTTAGGCTTCATTTGTTGATTTTTCTCCAGTTCTTTAAGGTATAAAGTTAGTTGGTGAATTTGGGATTTTTCTATTTTTTTTGAGTGAGGCTTGGATGGGTATGTATTTCCCCCTTAGGACCACCTTTGCTGTATCCCATAGGTTTTGGACCAGTGTTTTTTCATTCTCATTGGTTTCCATGAATTGTTAAGTTCTTCTTTGATTTCTTGGTTGACCCAAACATTCTTAAGCAGGATGGTCTTTAGCTTCCAAATGTTTGAATTTCTTCCAAATTTTTTCTTGTGATTGAGTTCCAGTTTCAAAACATTGTTGTCTGAGAATATGCAGGGAATAATCTCAATCTTTTGGTATCCGTTGAGACCTGATTTGTGACCCAGTATGTAGTCTATTCTGGAGAAAGTTCCATGTGCGCTTGAGAAGAATGAGTATTCTGTTCTTTTAGGGTGGAATGTTCTGTATATATCTATGAGGTCCATCAATAAATGAAGCCTAAGCCATGCATGAGAAGAGAAATAATTAAGATTAGAGCAGAGATCAGTGAATTAGAAACCAGAAATACAATAGAGCAGATCAACGGAACTAGAAGCTGGTTCTTTGAAGGAATTAATAAGATCGATAAACCACTGGCCAGACTTATCCAAAGGAAAAGAGAAAGGACCCAAATTAATAAAATTATGAATGAAAGGGGAGAGATCATGAGGAAATTCACCAAGGAAATAGAAACAGTTATCAGAAATTATTATCAACAACTATATGCCAATAAATTAAGCAACCTGGAAGAAATGGATGCCTTCCTGGAAATCTATAAACTAACAAGACTGAAACAGGAAGAAATTGACAACCTGAATGACCAATAACCAGTAACGAGATTGAAGCAGTGATCAAAAACCTCCCAAAAAACAAAAGTCGAGGACCTGATGGTTTCCCTGGGGAATTCTACCAAACATTCAAAGAAGAAATAATACCTATTCTCCTGAAGCTGTTTCAAAAAGTAGAAACGGAAGGAAAACTTTTTGTGAGGCCAGCATTACCTGGATCCCCAAACCAGGCAAAGACCCCATCAAAAAGAAGAATTTCAGACCAGTATCCCTGATGAATATGGATGCCAAAATCCCCACAAGATCCTAGCTAATAGGATCCAACAGTACATTAAAAGGATTATACATCACAACCAGGTAGGATTTATCCCTGGAATTCAAGGGTGGTTCAACATTCGCAAATCAATCAATGTGATAGAACACATTAATAGGAGAGAGAAGAACCATATGGTCCTCTCAACTGATGCAGAAAAAGCATTTGACAAAATACAGCATCCTTTCTTGATTAAAACTCTTCAGAGTGTAGGGATAGAGGGAAATTCCTCAATTTCATAAAAACCATCTATGAAAAGCCCACAGTGAATATCATTCTCAATGGGGAAAAACTGAGAGCCTTTTTCTTAAGATCAGGAACACGATAAGGATGCCCACTCTTGCCACTATTGTTCAACATAGTACTAGAAGAACTAGCAACAACAATCAGACAACAAAAAGAAATAAAAGGTATTCAAATTGGGGTGCCTGGGTAGCTCAGTCTGTTAAGCATCTCCCTTAGGCTCAGGTCGTGATCCCAGGGTCCTGGGATCAAGCCCTGCATCAGGCTCCCTGCTCAGCGGGAAGCCTGCTTCTCCCTTTCCCACTCCTTCTGCTTGTGTTTCCGCTCTCGCTGTCTCTCTGTCTGTCAAATAAATAAATAAAATCTTTTTTAAAAAGGTATTCAAATTGGCAAAGAAGAAGTCAAACTGTCTCTCTTCGCAGATGAAAGGATATTTTATGTGGAAAACCCAAAAGACTCCACCCCTAAATTACTAGAACTCCTACAGCAATTCAGTAATGTGGCAGGATACAAAATCAATGCACAGAAATCAGTTGCTTTCCTATACACTAACAGTGTAATTGTAGAAAGAGAAATTAGGGAATCGATTACATTTACAATAGCACCAAAAACCGTAAGATACCTCAGAAGAAACCTAACCAAAGAGGTGAAGGATCTATACTCTAGAAACTACAGAAGACTTCCATGCTCATGGATTGGAAGAATAAACAGTGTTTAAATGTCTGTGCTGCCCAGAGCAATCTATACTTTCAGTGCCTTCCTGATCAAAACACCAATGGCATTTTTCAAAGTGCTGGAACAAATAATCCTAAAATTTGTGTGGAACCAGAAAAGACCCCAAAGCACCAAGGAAATGTTCAAAAAGAAAAACAAACCTGGGGGCATCATGTTACCTGATTTCAAGCTATATTACAAAGCTGTGACCACCAAGATGGCATGGTATTGGCACCAAAAAAAGACACATAGATCAATGGAACAGAATAGAGAGCCCAGATATGGACCCTCAACTCTATGGTCAACTAATCTTCGACAAAGCAGGAAAAAATATCCAGTGGAAAAAAGACAGTCTCTTCAATAAATGGTGCTGGGAAAATTGGACAGCTCTATACAGAAGAATGAAACTGGACCATTCACTTATACCATACACAAAGATAAACTCAAAATGGATGGAAGTCCTCAATGTGAGACAGGAATCCATCAAAATCTTAGAGGAGAACATAGGCAGTAACTTCTTCAACATCAGTCATAGCAACTTCTTTCAAGACACATCTCCAAAGGCAAGGGAAACAAAAGTGAAAATGAACTTTTGGGACTTCATCAAGATAAAAAGCTTCTGCACAGCAAAGGAAACAGTCAACAAAACAAAGAGGCAACCCACGGAATGGGAGGAGATATTTGCAAATGACACTACAGATAAAGGGTTGATATCCAAGATTTATAAAGAACTTCTCAAACTCAACACCCAAAAAACAAATAATCAAGTCAAAGAATGGGCAGAAGACATGAACAGACACTTTTCTAAAGAAGACATACAAATGGCTAACAGACACATGAAAAAATGTTCATCATCATTAGCCATCAGAAATCAAAACCACACTGAGATACCACCTTACACCAGTTAGAATGGCAAACATTGACAAGGCAAGAAACAACAAATATTGGAGAGGTTGTGGAGAAAGGGGAACCGTCTTACACTGTTGGTGGGAATGCAAGTTGGTACAGCCACTTTGGAAAACAGTGTGTGGAGGTTCCTCAAAAAGTTAAAAGTAGAGCTACTGTATGACCCAGCAATTGCACTACTGGGTATTTACAGATGTAGTGAAAAGAAGGGCCACATGCACCCCAGTGTTCGTAGCAGCAATGTCCACACTAGCCAAACTGTGGAAAGAGCTGAGATGCCCTTCAACAGACGAATGGATAAAGAAGTGGTCCATATATACAGTGGAATATTACTCAGTCATCAGAAAGGATGAATACCCAACTTTTGCATCAACATGGATGGGACTGGAGGAGATGATGCTAAGTGAAGTAAGTCAAGTAGAGAAAGTCAATTATCATATGATTTCACTAATTTGTGGAATATAAGGAATAGCACGGAGGACATTAGGAGAAGGAAGGGAAGAATGAAGGGGGGGTTTCGGGGGGGGAAATGAACTATGAGAGACCATGGACTCTGGGAAACAATCTGAGGGTTTCAGGGGGGTGGGGGTTGGAGGGGATGGGTGAGCCCAGTGATGGGTATTCAGGAGGGCACGTATTGCATGGAGCACTGGGTGTTATAGGCAAACAATGACTCATGGAACACTACATCAAAAACTAATGATGTACTGTATGGTGAGTAACATAACATAATAAAAAAAATGAAGTGTGATGATATTTTTGTGGGTATATATGTGTGTGTGTCCATCAAGGGCAGTTTTGCTCCCTAGGAGACATTCGGCAATGTCTAGGACATATTTGGGGTCATAAGTAGGAGTGAGGAAGGCTACCCGCATGTAGTGTGGGGAGACCAGGGTTGCTGCTAAGCATTGTAGTATGCTCAGGACAGCCCCCTCAGCAAAGAAGGACGTGGCCCAAGATGTCAGTAATGCCAAAGTTATGAAACCCTATTCTGGAGATACATGTTGAAGTAGCTACAGATAAAATAAGATGAAGATATTTGCTTCAGAATTTTGTGGGGGATGTGGGGATGGGCCGTGAGTTGAGAATTATTTAAGTTAGTGATGGGAGTTCCTCATACTATTCTCTCCCCTTGGTGTATGTGTATCTATTTATCTGTCTGTATGTGTATAGAGTATATATATGTGTGCATGTGAGTATGTATGTGTGTGTATACATATAGTGCAATTGTAAATTTCCATAAGAAAAGCTCACAAGCTTGCTACAGGCGAGGTAGAGCGTGTGTTCTGGGAGCAGCGCGGCAGCAGTACGTGGCGCCCGGTGCCAGCAGGTGGGGAGAGTGGACAAGCTGAGATGGTGGGTTTGCAGGAGTGGCAGCAGTAGCATCCTTACCAGGCTCAGTCTGTAGTGTGAGGTTGGCCGTGTCTGCCTGGCTAGCCTCTCCTTATCCCTGGTTCGTGGGTTTTTTTGTGTTTTTTTTGTTGTTGTTGTTGTCTTGTTCTTTGGGCTTCCTAATATCCTTTCAATAAATGCTTTTTCTGTTTAATTCACTCAGATCCAGTCTCTGTGAAGACCTATACAAGAAAAGAATGAAGCAGATGTATAGAGAAAAGGTGATATGACAGACCATGGGAGGAGAGAGAGGAATTAGGAGAAATAGATATGTAAAAATATGTATGTAGTTTATATATATAACAAATAAAAGTTACATAGTATATATAGCATATATATATATATATAATATATTTGAGAGAAAGAGGATCTCATGGTTTCTGTTTTCCTTGTTCTTAACTTCTATCCCTCTTGAGACCAATGTTTAATTCTTGCCCATGGGTATTATGAGACACCCCCATGTTTTTTTATGTAAAAACTGTAATTTCTGCTTAAACAAATACAAGTGGTCTTCTGTCACCTACAACCCAAAGAAGCTCAGCATAGTTTGGGTGATGACGTGCTCACCTAACCACCTTTTTCCTGTCCCTGCTTTTGCTCACCCCTGTGCAGATGTTCCACAAATATCTGTCTAATGGACCCATGATTGTCATTTGGCTCCAGACCAGGAATGAATGTGCTGTTCATGGCAGCAGAGGCATTCTGGTATTCTTGGCATTTCAAATAATCATTGTAAGTGAACACATTTACTGAGAGTTCATTCTGGTATGTGTGCCAGTCTCTTTTTTGAGTTTTGCCAGCGTGCCTCAGTCTCTCTGAACACCACTGACTGTAGGGTCCTCAGTTCTTGGGTTTGTGAGGCACAAGGAATGAATGAATCCAGTGGGGCCCATTGAGAGACAGCTTGCCTGGTGGGTCCTATACTGCTGGACACAACCCACTCCAACTTCGTTGATGAAGGCGGCGCCTATAAGGTGGGAGAATGTACAGGCAGGGTAGCCTCAGTTTTCAGAGAACAGGCTTTGAGTCACATAGCCTTAGGTTGTAACCCTGAGTCTACCCTGTGCTCCTGTGTTTCCTCAGGCCAGTTATTTAACTTCTCTATGCCTCAGTTTCCTCATCTGTAAAACGGACTATTTTAAGGCTTCAATGAAAAAAAATATGTATACATGTGTATAGACAAAGAGAAGATCACATGGGGGGTACTCTAGAAATGGTATTTTTATTATTACTAAACATTGTGGTTAATATTATCATAGGGAAGTTCTTCTGGTATAAAGACCACCAAGCAGGAGATGCTCAATGTAGAAGACGATAAACCTTTTGGCTACTTCAAGGCCCTGCAGTTCCCATGATGCCACTTACTCATCAGCTCAGTGATCTCATGCTTGGGTGACCCCATCTGGGCCGCCACATTAGTTATGCAGCATTGGTAGCTCCCAGGGTCCTGGTCTGATGGGGAGGGTTTGTGTGTTTGGCTCTTGGGTCCTACCAACCTGGACTCCACCATCTTCTACCTGTGTGACTCGGGACCTAATCACCCTGTGACAGGAAAGTAATTCTGCCTATCTCATGAGCTTGTTGTGACAATTAGATGGAATGATACATGATGGGAGGTGTGTCAAGAAATGTTTCACCTCATTCCATTTACTTATTTTTTTCCTAGCTCCCAGAACAACCCATTTCTACCAAAGAGGTCTTTTATCTGATTTCCATTATTTCCGGTTTTGGAAAGGGTACTCCAGAGTTCCTTCAGGTTCACCCAATAGGAAGGAATAAGTGGCAGACCCCTTGCTCACACAAAGCACTACTTCAGATCATTTATCTTTGGAGTCAACAAGTGAAAACTCACGGGTTCTTGAAACATGCTCTCTTTGGCTCGTGTCATGTTTTTAAAATTGGGAAATTCCACCCTTCACTTGAGCTAAGTTCTGGATGGTCCTTCCAGACAGGGCAAAAGGCTTCATTCCCCACAGTTCCCACCCCTCTCTATTAATCACTCATCAACATCCACTGTCCTTACTTATACCTGGCTAGTCCCTGTAGGCATTTGAGATCATGTCTGTGGAGGTGTGCAAACATGGCTTCAAATCCTTTAACACTCCTCCCATCAGGAAGTCGAGTCTGTGTCCCCTCCTCTTGCACCTGGGTGGGCTTGTGACTGCTTTGACTAATAGACTATGGCAGAAGTGACACTCTGTGACTTTTGAGCCTTTAGGTCAATAAAAGGCAAAGCTTCCACCTTGTCATCTTGAGGCACTCGCTCTGGGGGAAGCCAACTGTGATGTAAGATATTGAACTATCCTGAGACTGCCGTGCTGGAGAGGCCATGGGAGGTACGCCTGGAGACGGGCCCCCTGAGCTACCAGCTGACAGCCGGCATCAACTGCCAGCCCTGTGTGTACTCTATCTTGGAACCATCTCTGGCCCTAATTGAGTCATTCGTCCAACAAATATTTATTGAGCATCTACCGTGTGCTAAGCATTTGATAACTGTTGGGATTTTTGTAATAAAACAAAGTAGGTGAAGATCTTTACCCTTAAGGAGTTTACATTCTTATGAGGAAAAGAGATAATTACAAACAAGGAAATACGTGTTGTCTATCAGGCACTGATGAGGGCTATGGAGAAAAATGAAGCAGGGGAGGGAAATCAGAGTGTCGAGGCACAGAGAACTCTTCTAGGTGGCTACGGAAGTATTTTAAGTGTATTCACGTAAAAGAACAGCAGTCAGAACAACAATCACAGCCATGTGTTGAGTGCATACTACATACTGCCTTGTGTATGTCTTCCTCCACTTACATTTCCCAACTACTCTGAGTGGTAGGCATGACTTTACCCATTTTGCAGATGAGGGAAGTGGGGCTTGGAAAGTCAGCCCCTCACTAGAAGACATGTCCTGGGAAAGTGATAGAGCAGGGGAGAAGCACCCAAGACGGCTGCCTCCCGCACTCTGCTTTCCACTGAACTGCTCTCTTTCTTAGAGCTCTGTTGTCAGCATGGTGAATCAGAAATCTCACTGACGATCTCTTACTCCCCCATGCAATGTCAAGTGAGAAAAAAAAGGAGAAAGAAAAGAGAAAACGATTCCCTTTGGAGAAGAAACAGTCAGGAAATAAAGGGACACACTTGAAAGATTATGTATTTAATGTTTATGCCTCTTTCTCTTCTCCCTCAAGTTCAGTTTAGCATCCGGCTGTCGAAGCTGACAATTTATGAGAATCTTGGGCGAGTAACTGCTTGAAACCTCCCTGTGGCTCTAACCATGGCAGGCAATTCATCCAAAAGTCTGTGGGGCTTTTAGGGTAAAATACTTTTCTAATATTTTCCCCCTTCTGCTCATGCTTTTCCCAAAGGGCAACAAATGGTAGTAGTTTGCCAAGAAAGTGATATGTATGGTCTTGAATGAGACTGTCTTTACACTTCAAGTCACTCTCTCAGAAAGGGAAGTGATCGATCCCCTTGTCCCCCGTCCACAAGCTTGGGTCTGAATCTCTCCAAGTCCAGTGACCATTCTGAAGTTGTCTCTTCCTTGGGCTTTCTATGTCTTCTTCTCTTTTCTCCCTTGACCATAGGAGAGAAGAAAGCAATACTTTTCTTTATTCCCTGTAAATCATTCACAGTTAGGTTTTCTAGAAGGAAAAAGCCTTGGGTAGAGGACAAGATAATGAGAGAAGCTTCCTTGGAAAACATACAAGTGACTAAGGTGCTATTGGCAGGGAGGATTCTGGGCCAAGGGTTAGACCTCCTGCCCACCATAGCCAGATGGAGTCACTAATGGCTGCCAGACTGTTCTGGCCACGTTGCATATCTTGTCCTCCTTAATTGTCCAACCACATGTGAGGGAGGCATAGTTATTAGCCTCATTGTCATGATGAGTCAGCAGAATCTCAGAGAGGTGAGGTGACTTGCTGAGGGCCTAATGTTAGGCGAGTGAGTTGAGGAAAAGACATTCCAGGCCTAGGAAACAGTGTGAGTAAAAGCAGGGAAGTGAGAACCTGCTGTGATGCTGCAGGTGACTGGGCGTGGCTGGGGAGCCAGATGTGGTTAAGGGAACAGCGGGGGATGAGTTTAGGAAGGACTTTGCATGCTCTGACCTGAAAGGCAGTGGGACCTCCTGAGGGATTTTGAAGTTGGGAGTGACCTCATTTAATTTGCATTTTCAGAGCGTTCCAGAGGATAGGCTGGGGGAGGACCCGAGTAGAGATGGAGTGACTCCAGAGGAGGTGGGTCTTGTCTCAGGGATCACGGCAGGCAATGCAGAGGGTTTGAAGCAGAACGTGATAAGATCTGGGTCCTCAAGGAAGACACAGTCCACTGGGGCAGAAGAGGCCTGCAGGGAGGGAAAATGATGCAGTACGGTGCCAAACCTCAGAGGCACAGAGCATCTGGCCTGGAACACCTGGTCACCCAGGTACACCGTGCCAAGTCACATATGCAGGGAACAGTGTATTCAGATCAGATCGGATCAGATCAATAGATTCTTCCAGTTCTGCTTTGGTCAATAGAACTAGAGGAGTCAGCTTCCTCAAATCCTGCTTTATTATGACTGCACTCTCTTCCCAAGGGGTATATATGTGTGTTGGAACAAGGGACCAACATCTTAGTCACTGAAGCAGGAGAGAAACCTTATTTTTATCTGTGAGATGCTACCTGCCCCCAGCCCTCAGAACACACTGCAGCAGTTTTTGTCATCAAGCAGATCTGATTTCAAGTCCACGCCCTGTCACATCACTGTACGACCCTAAGCCAGTCACCTCATTTCTGTGTCCTTGGTTTCCTTATATATAAAATAGGGGTTATTAGGCTGTCTTCTTCCTAGGGTTGTTGTAAAGATGAGATAATGCATGTATACACGTTCTCTCAGAACAGAGCATGAAGTGCAAAATGAACGTTAATCACTGTTTCTTGCCTTGTCGGTTGTGGCGTTGTTCCCAAGTAGGGTAGTTTTGGTTCATATCCTGACATCATCCCCAAGTTTTGAGAGCCATTTTGTTTTCTACATAGATGTCAGTGAATACAAGGGCACCCAAATATGTGACCAAACAGACTTGAACTGTCCTCAGTGGTCCGGAGCATCTGATTCCCAGTGATGGTTCAAGGATCCCCGTGGGGGCATAGCCCACGTGGAACTAGCTCAGGAGCATTCTGGGACTCAGTGCCTCATGATTCTTCTCACTGTAATCATTGCCACAGCTGAATTTCCCAGCAGGGATCATTAATCACATCAGGCACTGATACCACAAACAACGGAACTCAGGCTATTTGCCAGGCATCTAGGACGAATACGGTTCTTGCTTATTCTCTTGGTTCCAACCCACTAGGGGGAGAAGGAGAAGCAAACTCCTACTTTTCCATGGAGTGGGTCATTGTAAGATGTAGACCATGGATTAGCTTTCAACTTCCCTTACCTCAGAACCTCAGCTCTTCCTTCCTTCCAACCTGTCTGTCCACCAAATCGTAACAAATGCTGACCTACAGGGATATGTTTTGATGGGGTCGAGAGGGAAGAAAGGGAAAAGGGAAACAAGTATATATCCCATATCTTCTCACATATTCACCATATGTTAATTTCAAGTTTTCCCAAATATTCACAACCACCCTATGTGGTAGGTACTATCATTCCCATTCCCACTTTAATTTTAGGTAAAGAAACTAAAGCTTAGATAAGGGAAGTTAAGTGCCCCAAGACACACAAATAACAAGAGACTCAGTGGTACCATATTGTACTTCTTCCTATTGGTTCTTAGAATTGTTTCACTTTCCATTAACAGATGGGGAACCCGAGGCTAGAGGGTACTCCAGGACCCACAGCAAAAAAGAGGTAGAGATGGGTTTTGAACTTAGGTCTGTGATCCTAAACTCTCAGCTACCTCCACTATGTAAATAGCATCCTTGTTACTTGGAGTGTGATCTTTGAACCAGCAGCATCTGCAATCACCTGAAATTTGTAAAGTGTGGCTTTCTAGGACCCACTTAGATGCAGTAAAACAGAGCTGCTTTGTCATGCAACCTCCAGGGTATTATGGGTACACTGACGTTTGAGAAGCAGCGGTCTGCATAGTTCATCCTGGCTGTGAAGGACACTTGCTAAGGGCAGAGGCACTGTGGCAGCCTGTCCCCAAAGATGACCCCAGCCATCCCTCCCCTCTCCCTGTGTAGGTGCCACTCCTCACACCAAGGGGCGGAACTTGTGTCCCTTGAATCTGTACTGTTCCACGACTGGCTTTAGACACCAGAAGGCACCAGAAATGATGTCCTGGGATTTCTGAACAGTTTCCACTTCTTGCCTCTCAGAACCCAGATGCCATGCTGTGAGAAACTCAGGCTCCACGGAGAAGACACGTGGATAAGAAGTGAGGCACTCTGCTTACAGTCACACCCGAGCATCCAGCTGACCCCAGCTGCTGGTTAGGTGAGTAAACCGTCGTGGGTGTTCCATCCCCGTTATGCCCCCCAGATAACTGTATCCCCAGCTGACACCATATAGAGCAGAAGAATCGCCCGGGCGAACCTAGTCAATCCACAGAATCAGGAGAGATAGTAAAATGGTTGTTGATTTAAGTCACTAAGTCTCGAGCGGCTTGTTCTACATCAGTACCTAACTGAAAGAGAAATCGGTACTTGGGTGTAGGGCGCTGAGGTCACATAAACTTAAAACATGTGGCAATGGCCTTGGAACCAGGCATCAACTGGAGGTTGGAGCACCTCAAGGAGACTGTAAACGGAGGCTGGAAGGGCAGTGAGAACATTGCTCTTGGAGGCAGGAGAAAGTGGGACTTGAAGAATGAACTGCCAGAACCATTAGCAAAATGTGCCCCGCAGTAACAGTGAGGTAGACATAGTACCTAATGAACCTGTCAGTCTGGTTAAGGAAATTTCCAAGTCGAATGTAGAAAGTGCCAAGTACTGTTATTAGCTCAGAGCTAATTATTTTTATTAATTGAAATGGAATAAAATTAAAATGTAATGAAATTCTTCAATTGCACTAACCACTTATAAGTACTTACAAGCCACATATGGCTACCCCATTGGAGAGTGCAGAATATTATAGAGCATTTACACCATCATAGAAACTTCTGTTGAACTGCTCTGCTCAAGTATGAGTAGGCAGGAAGTAGACAACACATCCAAAAAGTTAAACCACTCTGCTCCTCAGAGTGTGGCATCTCCTGAGAGCTTGTGTGAAATAAGACTTCTCAGGCCCTGCCCAGACCTACAGAATCAGAGTCTCTGGTTGGGGTTGGGGGTGGGGGGTGAGTAGGAATCTGTATTTTCACAAGCCTTCCAGGCGATTCTGATGCACATTAAACTTTAAGAAGTACTAAAGAGAGTTGAATAAAGGGACTGCTGTTGAGTTGAGGGCTGGGTTGAGAGAGGCAGCAAAGGACAGTGAAACACTAGGAAGTAGCAGAGAGGAAACCAGACAGTATTAGTGGAACCCAAGGATGGCTGGAGCCCTGGGAGGCAGCTGAGGGACACGGTGGGTCCAGAGCTGGGGTAAGGCAAGAAGCTTGTGGCAGAGGACAGGGAGGGAATACCCTCACCCCTCACTCTTCTGCCCTCTGGATTTTCACTGGAGTCCCTGTTGACTCCATCCAGCCAAAAGCTAAAGGACAACGGAGTCTCTTCTGCACAGAGCAGGGCAGAGGGAAGTGGAGAATGGATCTGGAGGGACAAATGAGATTGAGCCAGCACACGTGGTTTTGATGTATTGGCTATATTTTTAAAATACACATTTGATCTATAAATATATAACTATTAACATTAAAAAGATGTTACTACCCTTCAAAATCATCTTAGTTACAACAACTCAGGGAACCATGTTATTAACAATGAGATCTCTCTATACAATTTTAAGAAGGGAAATAACCACTGTTAATGTTTCTTTCCAATTTGTTTTTCCCTCCCCTCCCCATTTCTATCCCCTGCCTTTCCCCTCCCTTCCTCTTGCCCACCCTCTCCCTCTCTTTCCTCCCTCTCTCCTCTCTCTGTCTTTGTATTATGTAAAAATATTATAGTAAATAAAGTGTCGTGTCCTTTCTTTTTCACTTAAAATTATGTTTTGAACATTTTCTTGTGCCATTAAGGATTCTCCAAAAACATGTTTTTCAGTGGCTGTGCAGATGGTTTAAAGATGATTGTTACTGTAAGCTGTCTCAAATCCTTTTGGGAAGTAGGTGGTGTATAATGCATAAATTATCAATGAAAAGCAAGTTGTTCTTAATTTTACTCTCAGCCTCTAAAATGCAGTAGCTCTTGGTGGATCTGTTTCTCCAAAGCCACAGAAATAGAGGGGATAGTGACAATGACCAAACAGGAGCCATGAGGAGGAAGACTGTTGAACTGGGGGTTCATGCCAGGTTCTGTCCAGTGTCTGCCCGTGTGACCTCAGATGAGGGTGCTTAGACCAGCTGAAGTTCAAGGTCCCCTTTCGTTCTACCTCTGATTTCTGATACAAATCGAATGCGCTCTTTGGTAGAAAAAAGCCTCATTTCAGGGACTGCCCTCCTTTTCCATCACACCCTGGTCCCGGGCACCATCATCCCTCACCTGAACAACAGGAATCCCCATGCTTCAGTGGTCTCCTCCGGCCACTCTTGCCCTCCACCTCTTCTCCACAAGGGAGCTAGAGTGATCTGGTAAAGACCATGTCAGATAATCTCACTCATCTTATTACTCCTTGTCATGGAGAATGAGGCTTCACATGATCAGGTGCCCCACCACCTCTCTGATCTCACCTCTTACTTCTGCCTTGTTCACTCCACCCCGGCCAAATCTGTCAGCCATACTTCCACTCAAGAGCCTTTATACCTGCTGTTCCATCTGCTCAGAATGCTGTTCCTTCACATTTCCTCACAGCTTGTATCTATCGAGAGAGGTCTTTTTGAGAGGTCTTTTTCTGACCTCTCTCAATAGCATAGCCCCAATTCCCATCATTCCCTATAGCTTTCTGCAGTTTTATTTTCCTTGAAGGCACTTATCCTGGATATGATATCTGCAGGGGCTAATTTACCTATTATTTCTCCATCTCCACTAGCATGTAAGTTCCATAGAACAGGAACTTGGTCCGTTTTATTCATTGCTGTATTCGCTGCATTCTGACGTGAAAATAGTAAGTGCTCAGTAAAGTGCACTCAGTGGGAAACCAATACCTATTTATTGATTGAATGAATGAGTGAATGAATGAATTAAAAAATCCTTCTGAGGAAGGTCAGTGTTCAGGAGGGAAAGATGTGCAAACACCTCAGCTTCATGGTTGTGTTATGGATGGATTGATGCTCAGCCCCTGCTTAGGGCCTAGATATTTTTACAAGAGCCATGATGTCACTCTCTCTGTTATTCCTCTTTCCATTCCCTCAGGCCACCTCCTGTAGGCTCCTGGCATCCCCTCCAGCTCTTTGCCCCAGTTCTAATTCCCTTCTTTCCCACCCCTGTCCCACCCAGTGGTCTGTGATCCCCTCGGCACCTCACAGACGATGGCAATAACCATTTTTCTTGTGTTGGTGTCATTCAGTGGCTTACAATACCCTCTCCTGCATGTGATCTCCTCTACTGCTGCCACGGTTCCTCAAGGTAGGAGCTAATGTCCTCATTTTAGTCACTTGTTCAAGTTCCACAATTTATTGAGTACCCACTCTGGTGGGGACTTGGGGACAGTGACAAATGGGCAGAGATGGTTCCTGCTCTCATCAAGTTCAAAATCTGGCAGGGGAGACAGACATGAGGCACATAATGGGATCAGTATTTCCTAATATGACAGTTGTCCTAAGTCCTGTGGAGGGGAAATGGGCACCACCACTTCTTGAGTGTCTCCACATCTTATGTAGATAGTATCATTTTATCCTCCCATGAGCCCTCTGATGTGAGCCCAGTACAAGACCTGTTTTACAGATGGGGAGACTTAGTCTCAGATGACAGTTTTCCCAAGGTCAAATGTATATATATATATATATGTGTGTGTGTGTGTGTGTGTATGTATATATATGTTTATATGATATTTATATATTTGGGGGCACCTGGGTGGTGTAGTTGTTTAGGTGTCTGACTCTTGGTTTCAGATCAGGTCATGATCTCAGGATCCTGGAATCCAGCCCTGTGTCGGCCTCCCTGCTCAGTGTGGAGTCTGCTTAAGTTTCTCTCTCCCTCTGCCCTCCTCCCCCACATTCTCTCTCAAAAATAAATAAATCTTTAAAAATATTATCTATTTCTATAACATGTATAGAAATATGTATATTATACAAATATGTAAATATTAGATATTGTACAAATTGCATATATATTGCTTTGTATACATACAATATTTATGTATTTATTTATATTATTTACATATGTATATATTGATGAGGATGAGAAGGTGCACTTCAGAAAAATGTGGTGATTTGCCCAAGGCCCTATGGTTCATACATAAACAGATTTGGAATTAGAGTCCAGGTTTCTGATTCCAGAGCTCATGCTCCTTTTACTCCACTGCAGCTGCCTCTAGCTCTGACACCCCCCAAGCACCTGCCCTCATGTCCAGAAGATGAGAAAATCCTCTCTGGGATTAATGGGAGAAGAGCACTGCCCTGCTCTCACCAGGCCCCGAAGTGCACATGCTGTCCCCGTGTGATGAGCATTAATTAATTAATTGGAAAAGACTCGACCCCAGAGCACCTGGTGATCCAGTTGGCATTATTGCGCCTATTACTCAACACCCCATTCAGTGTCTGCCTCCTCCCAGATCCCTGCCTGAAAGCGAGGCAGGAGGAGAAAACTCTGGCTGCCCAGTCTCTGCAAACCACCACTGTTCTCTTTGTCTACCTGGGTCCGTGTTCAATTCTGTTGTCTTCCACCCACACTCTGGGCTGAGCACTGCAGTCATCTCAGTCATTTCTGCCTGATTGGGACTGCTGGCCGAGTCTATTATCATGAACTCCACAGAGCCTCCATCCAAAGGCTGTGCTGCATTGAGAGTGGAATCTGCTCTAATGAGAACATTGCTCAGAACCCCACTACCAGACTGAGGAATCAGAGGAAGCAGGGCTGGTGTCTTGAGAGTCTCCTGTGAATGAGGAAGTAGAGAAGGAGCTCTGAGTCCAATAAGTCAAGGTGGCAGATAACATAATTTGGTTTTCACGCATTCCTCCAAGCACCTATACATTAGATGGGGGATTATATGATTTTATTTTATATTATATACATATTTTATATGTTTCTTTTATACATGTTTTTTACTTTACTACACACACAGATATATACATACACATTTTTCTCTGGGGTGATGAAGTTCTGTGAGTGGAGAATAATGAATGTGGATAAAGGGCAGGAGAATTTAGAATTTGAAGACCAGTAATAGAATCCTGGCTCTGCTGCCAACTCTCTATAATCAAGCTCTTTAAGTCCCCTGGGACTGTGTTTTCCCATCCACAAAGTGGGAATTGTACAAGCTGTTGTTCTCTGGGTATTAGCAGAGTTTTCTGAGTAACTAGATGCTCTCACTCATCTCTACTTTCCTGCATGTGGTCTGAACAAAGTGTTTCTCCATACCATGAACAAGAGCCAAAGGACAGTTGGGTGGGGGGTGGGGAGGAGGCATGGGTCACAGAGTTCTGCCTGGATGGGAATTGTGGACTGATCTTCCACACTGGGTGCAGGCAGAGCTGGGACAGGGCTTGGAGGCTGGCTTTGCCTTCTGCTTGGGAGCTGGCCACATGGAGGCCCAGGGAGAAAAGAAAAGGAAGAGGGAATGTCTGTGCCTCTCTCCACCGAGGCTAGAGTATCATCCAGCCTACTCTGACAAGGAAGACCCTTTCTCCATCTTGCAGATGGAGGAGGAAAAAGTGGAGAGAAAGCACTGCTAGGAGCAGTCTGCTGGGTCTATTGCATAAAGCAGAAGAAAGCACATTTGCCTTTCAGTGTAGTGACCTGCAGCTACACTTGGCCCAGTGAAGATTAGATGAGCCATTTCTCCGCTTCCAGGATTGGGTGACACACAGATGATGGGTACAGAAGGGTAGGAATTCTCTTCTCCCTTGAGGAAGAGTCCAGAAATGTGAGCAGAGTGGGGAAGAAACACACATTCATTGGAAACATTGTCTAGATTTGTTTTCTATGATTGCATTAAAAGGCTAAGCCAACGGTCAATTGGAGTATAGTTCTCCTTGGGGGAGGCACGGAGGCAGAACTAGGCAATTCTGCTTCTACTTTCAGGAAAATTCCCTCCTAACACATTGTTGGGTGTTTTCCTGGAATCAGTTGAATGGTGGTTCAGCTCTTGCCCACCAGGATTCTCTGAAATGAATCATGACCACTTATTCATTCAGTGAAGGCTCTCTGCATGAAGAGGCTGAACATTCACTCTCTGTTCCAACACCCACCTCAAATTATACCCAGTGATATTGTCCAGCATGGGTTTCTTTTCTTTCTTTTTTTTTTTTTTTTTTAAGATTTTATTTATATATTTGACAGAGACACAGCGAGAGCGGGAACACAAACAGGGGGAGTGGGAGAGGGAGAAGCAGGCTTCCCTTGGAGCAGGGAGCCCGATGCGGGGCTCGATCCCAGGACCCTGGGGCCAGGACCTGAACTGAAGGCAGACACTTAACTGACTGAGCCGCCCAGGTGCCCCAGCATAGGTTTCTTATGATCCTACTCTTTCCCAAATGGAAACCGTGTAACTCCTCCCTAGGTAACTCACTTTCTCCTTCCAGAATATGAAGAAGTTAAAACCTGACATTGTCCTCCTCCCAATTTTTACACTTCTTCCTCTTAGTCTGGGTTGTTTGATTTGACTGTGTGAATAACAATGGTAATGATGGTAGTAGTAGTCGTACCCTCCCCACTACTATCGCTACTACTAGTAGTAGTAACCGTTGCTGTCATTTGTTGATCACTTAATATGAGCCAATGACTGTTCTAAGAACTTTAGATTTTATTTATTCATTTTAGAGAGAGAGAGTCAGAGAGAGCGTGAGCAGGGGGGAGGGACAGAGGGAGAGAATCCCAAGCAGACTCCAGGGGGGGCTTGATCTCACGACCCTGAGATCATGACCTGAGCTGAAACCAAGAGTCAGATGCTTAACCGACTGAGCCACCCAGGGGCCCCTTTCTGAGAACTTTAAATATTAATTTATTTAATGCTCACAACCATCCTATGAAGTTGGTGCTCTTATCACCTTATTCCCATTCTATAGATGAGGAAATTGAGGCACAGAAGGGTGAGGTAATTTGGCCAGAAGCACATATAGGTTGTCTCTTGAGTTGGCACTTTTTTTTTTAAGATTTATTTTATATATGGAGAGAGGGCGAGTAGGGAGAGGTGCAGATGGAGAGGGAGAGAGAGAATCTTAGGCAGACTCCCCACTGAGCATGGAATGCAATGCAGGGCTTGATCCCAGGACCCTACAGATCATGACCTGAGCTGAAACCAAGAGTTGGATGCTTCACCAACTGAATCACACAGGCACTCCATTGAGCCCACACTCTTAACCATTAGGCTAAATGTCTCCATTGGTGGAGGTCAATTAATAGACTTAGTGTTATCTGGGGAAGGAGGAAACACAGAAAATAGGAAAAAGAAGAGAATCTCCATAGTTTATCCTTTGCTAGGATGCTAAGTCACTTTATACCACTTGTGTAGAATTTAAGAAACATGAATTTAAACTCAGTTGGGGAAAATCTCCCATGTACAGGTTGTGACCCTCTGCCCCCCCCACCCCATTCTGGGGAAAAATCCACCTGTGTGTTGTTGCCTGCCTCTTTTTCTATAGCATGAGACTTGTCTAAGTTATTTACACTGGTCTTCCTGCCAAAATTGTATGTGTTCTGAAGGAGCATCCAGTTTCCAGGTTTTGCTTGAGGCTTTCTTCTTCCCTTTATAGTCCTTCCTACTTAAAGTCCCCAATGTTTGTTTCCCTTTGGGTCTCTTGAGGACAACCCACCCCCCCAATCCCTCTCAGCCATCGGTACCATCTTTGAACAACTCTCCAAGCAATGCTTGATGCCTTACATTCTCCAAGGGACCTGTTGGCTGTGTTTCTCTCTATTTTTCTATCTTCAGCTATATCTCAGGGGTTTACGTAAATTCAGAAAAAGTTGATTGCTAAATGGGAAATTTAGCAAACTGGCTTTCAGAGAATTGGTTGTTGTTAAATTGGTGTTTGGTATACTGGTTTGTCTGTGTATTGGCCTGATTCCATATCTCATAGCTCATCAGCTCTTGGTCTTTCTCCTTTGGAAGAAAGTAAATAAGGAAAGAAAGGTAGAAGGAAGGAATAAAAAAAAAAAAAAAGAAAGAGGGGAAAAAAGGAAGGAAAGAAGGAGAAAGGGAGAACTATCAGCTCTGAGGTAAAACTAATTAACTGACTTAGTGACTAACAAAAGCCTAGCTCCAATGTAAGAAGAAAAAGATGTCGAATGGACATAGACAGTTCCTGACACATCAAAAATCTCAGCTCTTGTGCTCAGGAGAACCTTTTCTCCCAGTTCATTCTTCCTTTCTCCTTTGCTTTGCCACTGTCCATATCCAACTGCCAGATGAAAATCTGCTTCTGAAAGTGCTGAGTCTCTGAGAAAAACTGGTGCTGGACATACATTCTTAGAGTTTTTCCTTCACCACAAGCGAAGAAACTCAAGGATCTGCAAAATGCTTCACAAAGAACTGGACACTGTAAGGGCTCAGTGATGATGATGGTGGTGGTGGTGGTGGTGGTGATGGTGTTGACATCAAATTATATTAAACAACTATTTATAGAACTCCAGTCATGAACCAGGCTAGGTACTCAGCCCTGTAGATGTAGAATTGTATAACAACAACTACAATTTATTTATTTATTTTTACTGAGTTATATTTGACATATAACATTGTGTAAGTTTAAGGTGACTTGATAGTTTTATATTGCAATACAGTTGTCATTGTACTGTTAGCTAACACCTCTATCATGTTACATAATTCTTATTTCTTATAGTGTTTGGAACAATTAAGATCTAGTCTCTCGGCAAGTTCAATGTTTCTGATATAGTTGTTGTCTCTTATCACTGTACTGTGTATTAGGTCTCTAGGAGTTATTTATCCTTCAGTTACAAATATGTGCTTTAAACAACACCTCTTCCATTTCCCCACCCCCAGCCCTTGGTAACCACCATTTTACTCTGTCTTTACACGGTTGGTTTTTTTGGATTCCACACATAAGAGGTACCATACAGAGGCGCCTGGGTGGCTCAGCTGGTTAAGCGTCTAACTCTTGATTTCA